>NC_052019.1:10485394-11192655 GCF_015832195.1 Motacilla alba alba | reverse complement strand
AGGTGATTTATTCACACTTCCAAAGAAAACATGAGTTTTTAGGCAAAGTCTGATGTGTGATTTTGACAACTGAACATTAGTGTCATGGTAGGCTAATGAAGAATTTAATTCAGACAGTAAAGAATGAATTTGAATTTTCAAATATCTGGCTGATTATTCAGCATTATACAATAGGTTTCTCTGCAGTGAAGAGAATGAAACCAGCATGTCTTGTTCAAGTATGACCATTCGTTACTTCTGGTACACGTGGTTGAGGTCAGGCTGTGGAACCTGTAGATGGCCATCGTGTGTCCATGGAGATGGATAATAAAGCTATGCAGAGCTGAAATATGTTCCATCACCTGCTGGGCTCTAGTGCAATCTCACCAGCACAATATGGATTATGTTTCTAGTGCTGTGTGTAGCATGGTTATGAATTGATTTATCATGCGCCTGTGTCACTTCTTGGTTTCAATATATCACTCCAGATACAAAGATGGTCTGATATGGCTTCTGGATCAATTTTTTTGCAGTTATTTTATTGGCTTTTGAGTTATGCAGTGTGCTGGAGATGATCTTCATTTTCCATGCATTATTGCAAAAGAAGATAATATTTTAGGACAGCTGCACTACCTGTTAAATTCCTGTATTGAAGACGTAAAGCAGTTTTGCAGACAGCAGAGAAGAAAGTTCTACTAATGGAAGTATTCTGATTCCTTCTTTTAAAGATTTATTCGACTAAGGCTGTAATTGTCTGTGCTTGATCTCTGCCCAAAAGAGTGAGGCTTTTGTTGGTGTGAGGGGGATTTTTATCTACTTTCTAAATGCAAGCCAAAATGCTTTAGTCATTAAACAGAAACATGAGGAAATGTAACAATTCAATTGTCCCTGCTGTCATCATGCAGAATTAGAAAAAAATTGAAAAGGCTATATAAAAAAGGATGAAATCTAGAATTTGGGGTTGAAAAATCCTTCCCTTGGAAGAATAATGGTATTTTAATTATGTTCAGCAGTGGGAAAATGTTCACTTTTATGTTGACTCATACAGCTGGCTTTAACCTCACCTCAGTGTCCCTCATGAAATCTGGCATGTACACATGCTTGAATATCATTCTCTGTGAGATATTGTGAATGTTCTGTGATGTACTTACTCCCGGTCATATTTTCTTTATGCATAAAGAGGGTGTTTTTCTTAGACCAGGGGAAAAAATTAAAATGAAAACTTTTGCTTGGCTGTTTGCCTGAGTACAGGGCAATGACTTACTGTGTGTCTAGTTTTCCATTTCTTCTGATCAGGAAGGTCAGCTGTTCTGTGCTCAGCTGCACTTAGAAATGTTCTTCATGGTCCCGTGGCAGCAGGGTTTCATCGGTGTAAGGGTGATCCTTGAAGATCAGGGTAGAAGGTGGGCTCTGAAACATCTCTGCTCCTGCAGAGTCTAAAAAAGGGACTGTCCAGGGAGATTTGAATAATCTCTTTAGGACTGGAAGACATTAAGTCTGAAGATTGCCTCTAGTATGGCAGGCTTCTGGAGCTTTTCAAAATGTCCAAAATGTAGTGGGTTTTTACGGTTAGTTCACTACGGACAACTACCTTGTGATTGTCTCAGTAATTTGCCTAATGGACAAAATTGAGACTGAAAAATATCCAAAAGAAGATCAAAATCAAAACATGCTTTGCATTAGCCGAGTATGTGTTTTCCTAACACAAAGCTTTGATTTTGGTGGAGGTCTGGGACGTTGTTTGATTTGATTCTGCAGTTTGAGTTCAGTTTGAGAACAGTCAATTATTGACTAAATGCTTGAGAGAATTTAGACTTAAAGCAACTTAGGAAACCAAGGGATCATAAATGTTAGTAGCCTAGTTTCTTCAAGATTTTCACAAAACTTTTTTAAAGATGTAATTGAAATCTTCATTCTATTATCCCTGTTCTCAAAATAATAATTTCCATTTATACTACTAGCCTGCAATTGTTACACTGTACCATTACACTCTGGGTAGTATTTATTAAATGTTTTTAATTGGAGGAATTGGAGCATTGCAGGAAGCATTAATAATCCGTGTAACTGCCCTCCTAAAGGGAGTATTTGTAGCCCCATTTTTCATATAAAAGAAGGTAAAGACATTGAGTCATTTGCCCTAGGTTACAGACAAGCCAGTGGCAGAGTGAAAGTGTAACCTGTGAGTCCTGATCCCCGAGAACTGGAATCAATCAAACGCTGGCAAATGTTTTTCACTGCATGGGATTCCTTTATATGAGCAAGGGGAATAGATGGGTAGTTTTTATGAGTGAGTGCTTATGGAATTATGTACTAATTTTCTTTGTCTCTTACTCATAACTTTTTCTTGCGTTTCTTTTTGGAAGAGTAAAAGTCATATTTGCAACAGCGCTAAGTAAGAATGCTTGTCTTCAGTATGATATTACAAAAAACAGGAGCACGTGCAGTGCTTTTGTGAGCATTTGAATTGTAGATCAGTTTTTAACTGTTCAGTTGCAAAGGTATCAGGCACTACCAAACAGGGCTCACGCAAGTGATATGGAAATATAGAACAATGAAATTTTTGCATCTGTGAGGGGACTCAAATCATTAGACTGTGTTGAATAAAGCATATTTGAACAGATATCAGCCATATGAGAACGGACACTTTTGAGTCAAGCTTATTCCTTTAATATCAAAATTCTTAATTTACATAACCAAAATTATTCTACAATGGCATTTTTTTCTGTGAGAAATTATCTGTATTTAGAGCTATAAAAATATGCAAGTTTAAATTACTGTTATGATTTTAGTAATTAATATTCTGTTGTAAAGCAATTGTATAGCTTAGTTTGATGTCTTTATATCCGTTTCTTAAATAACAGCTTATAAATTAAGCTCCATATCAGAAGAAAAGAAACTATATTAAAAAGGAAATAGCTATAATGAAGAGATTATGTGTCTGAAGTTTCCTTTTTCATTTCGTACAGGCCATCTTATTCTCAATTTTTACTCAAATAAAAAGATGATTATAACCCTTCCCATGGTCTGTGCTATATTAAAATAATACTGATTGCTTTTTGCATTTTGGAAGATAACCCCACTGATTGTAGGATCTTCTGCCTTTGCTATTTGAAGGAAGGGAGTCTGATGCTGTATTGTTTTCTGACATAAATTGTTCACAAGTTCGTGGCATTACATTTTATAGTGATATAGCAGGAAACAAAGCCCCTGTTGAGAAAATAGCCTACTCTGCTCTTCAGGTCCTCAGACCTGTGCTAGCACTAATCTTTTTTCTGCTGCTAGTTATTTTGGAAAAATCTACTATTTTGCACTAATGTGATGCTTTGTAACAGAAAAAATACAGACTTTAAAAAATAAGTGTAATAATAAGAATATACTTAGTGATGACTTTGGTCTTTTTATGTAGGGTTGGGCACATTAATGAAACAAATCTGTTAAACATACTATAAATGGTTCTGAGCTGCTGAGAAATGAGTTGTTGGTATTACAATTTTCAAAATCAGTATTTAGTCTGCAGTGCTGCATGAAATTTTATAGATTGAATGTATTCTGAGTAAAGCTGTCAGATCTACTTCAGGAGAAGTAATTAATGCTAGTTGCAAGGCATGCTGTTGTCATGACAAAATCCAAACATTCAGCTGAACACACCTGTCCTCCTGACCACTGATCTTTGTGTATCACTTGGAGACTGTTGTACATTTGTGGCCCACATCTGAATGGCAGCTGTTCTTTAATGGGAAAAAGAACAAAACACTAAAAAAAAAATTAAAAAATATCACTTTTAGAGGTATACCTGGGAAGAAAAGTCAGCTGTTTATGAGCAACAGACAAAGACTGTGGATAAGCAGAAGAAGAGAATGTGAAAGGGCAAATTTTTCAACAGTGCCATTATACTGTCAGGTAACCAAATTATTTTGTCTTGCTGATATAAAAGAACCTGTATGTTGATCTTCAAGCACCAGGTAGTTACCAGGGGACCAAAGATGCAGTTGGTCCAGTGTGTAACATCTGAGTACCAAATGCTTCAAGGGAAGTGCAGAATGGGTTGAGAGGTTTCTGTGGTATTTGAACTGGCTGAGACACTGAAGAATTGGGTTCAGTAAGATTTTCAAAATGTGATGGAAAACTTGCCAGTAACTCTAGAAATTCCTATTTCTCTAAATATCATCCCATGAGCTGAATATCATTCTTCTCTACTTGATTTCTTTATAATGTGACAGGGAAATCTATGCATCAGTTGCTCAAAAAAGATTGTTTTGCTTGATCAGGTTTGATTTGATACATTCTTTGTTTCATTCAGAATACCTTTGTCATGGTACTGCATTAAATAAAAAAGTGTTACAACAGCCCTCTGTAGCATGTGCTTTCATTAAACAGTATGCTTATCATGTTTCTTCAAATTTTATCTTTGTAAAATAATCTTCCAGCCTTTTAAGTCACTCTTTTTGAGGGAATACTGGTATCACTCCATACATTTCCATCCCCAAACCCTTTTTAGATCTTTAATAAATGGATTTAGCCCTTTGGATTAAGCATAAAGCAGAATTATTCAGCTAGAAATGGATTTAGACTTGTACTTTTATGTTTTGCTGAACCTTGGCCTGAAAGAATACATTGGTTATTTCAGAAGTCTTTCTTAATTAGGATGCAGACATTGGTGAATGAATATTAATTCCTTATTAGCTATTTTTGGATTAGGTTAATAAAATTACTGAGCATTTAATGAAGGACTGTTTTTAATATTTTTACTCTTGTGCACTGCTATATTAGTGTGTGAAGATTGTTTCAGGTCCTAAGTTTTCCTTTGCTCCATAATGGAGCTACACCACATTTCAGAAACACATTTGCATTTACTATAGAACCCAGATAATGCAGTGCTAAATTTTGGCATAGAAAGGGTTCACGAGAATAAATCCTGCACTTATCAAAGGCTAGAAAATAAACCTTGAATGACCTTTAACTTTAATGCCATAATCATGACTGTATAGCATAGAACACCATATAGAATTTCAGGTGAAATCGCTGAATTTATTTTAAAACAGTTATAGGACATTGGAACAAATCTGTTCTCTTTGATTCCAACAAGCCACATGCTGTAGCAGCTTTGTTAATCTTCCAATATATGTAAGGCACACCACAGTTTAAATCTTTGTGAGGGACAGGAACACATACACAAACAATAAAATGATTGTATGAATTAGGTGAAAAAATTTTATAACCTGGATTTGTTAGGATTAACTTCTTTCAAGGCCTGAGCTGTGGGAGTGCAGTGGGAAATGTAATACGGTTTGGCTGATGAGTCTCCTTCTCTCCCCCACCCCCTGGCCTTTTTCTTCTGTTTCCAGCCCGAAACCTGAAGCTTTCCCAAATCCGCATTCAATCCGCAGGGATAAGGTGCTGGAAGTCAGTTGCCTTCCAGTGAAATGTGCCTGGGCTGGGCACTGACATCTGTGGCTGTGACCTTCCTGTGAACCCTCCAGCGAGTCTATTGCTGTTTTTCTGCATTTCATACAATATACGGGGCAAAGATTCGCTAATTGCATTCACTGGGCTATGCTACCTTTAAAACATTGCTTTTACAATGTCCTTTCCCCTCAGTCACTGGTGTTTTTTGGCTTTTCTGCAGTATCTGGAGAGGATCAAACTGATAGTTGCAAACAGAATGTGAGTTTTTGAAGTCCAGATATTTGGAATATTGCTGAGCTTTAATGGTGAGAATAAGTATATTATTGAGAAATATTAAAGGCAACTGGAGTGCTAATGATTTCACAGCTGAAAAAGGATTAGTCTATCATAAGAATATTTAATTTCCAAAAATTAAATTATGCATATTTTCCAGATTTGTAATAAAATAATTAGTGCCTGCACTTTCTCATTATTGACTGATTTGCTCCAATTTCTTTGTGTGAAAGGGGCTTTGTCATTGAGTGAGGAGTCATAATATAGTCAAGTTTTACACATTTTATTGTCTCGACTTCAGCTCCAAGAATTACATGTGTACTTGGGAAATGAATTCACAGTACCACATAGGCTGGCAAGTTTCCAGATTTTAATTGCTTACCAGTGAGGCTCAGGGCAGACTGTTCTTCCTAGGGTGGGAAAATGAAAAAGAAACAAACCTCAGTTGTCCTAAAGAAAATGGAAATTATCTTCTTGAGAAGAGTACTCACTGATATGTCAAAAAAAGAACTGCGTTGAAGTTGCATATTGAGCTCAGTGGCTGAGTTATCAAAATTGGAAAGCTAAGGAAAGCTGGAGCGGTCATGGTATTTAGCCAAGTCCTGCTTATTTTTGTAACTAAAATCTTCTAGGCAGACTGAGGTAGCTGATAGGAAAAAGGGACTCTAGATCAAAATATATTGGAAATGTTTACAGGAAGGATGATGGGCTGAAGAGCTCAGTTGTAGTGAACCAAAGTACCCTGAGCACGTCTGCTATGAAAAGGTTCTGCATGAGGAGCTCAAGTGATGAGATCCTGGTAGTGAAAGCCAACAAATCTGGATTGTGATCTCTGGCTCCACAAGAGGCTCCGCTCAAGATGCTGTTTCTGCTGTGCTCTGTCTGGAACAGGGAATAGTTTTTCACCTTTTGCCTAAAGATCTTTCTTTTTCAAAGAAGCATTTTCCATTGTATAGCTTCATGCCATTGCTTTCATAGCTCCATCTTGTAAGTGTACAAGCATCATGATGCCAAAAAACTAGTGAGAATAACAGAGTGAACGAGTCATGCAGGGTAAATATCTGAAGTGAAATAGTAACTGTAAGTGTAACAAAATCTTTGCAATTTACCATCAAGCTGTCTAGATATTGTCTATAGGCGTTATCTATTTAATACAGCTTCAAAAGGTACTTTGAGAAGGAGAATGAGGTGTTTCACTTGCTGACACTAGTGCAGCAGCTATATAAGACTGCAAAAGGGGAAAAAGAAGGAAAGAGGACACTGTTGGAGAGGCTCAAGCCTGAGCTCTGGTAGGCAAAATGATTCTGATGTGAAGCGAGTTTTGTGTTTGCTACAAAATGGGTAGAGAACTAGTGGAACTTTACTAGGAAGAATCTTTATTGCATTGTGCATGAATAGATGAAAAATAACATGCTTAAATTTGGATGTGAGCAGGTTGGGATACTGTGGAGGAGGTGAGATGTGGTGGCCCACAGCTGTCGGCAAGCCTGGTGGCTGGGTTGGTGTGGCTGTGCAGGTGTGTGTCTCTGTTCCAGTATTGATACTTGGGGCATGGACAGCCTGGCAGCCGATTGTCTTCTAGTGGGACTTTGAGTCTCAACTTCATTGCTTCTCCTGAGCTTTCCTTTCATAACTAGTAATTGGCTTATACTAAAATTTGAGCAACCTTTGTATTTTTCATTGTTCTTTCCATTGCCAGCCTAGTAAAAGACAGGAATGTCAGTTTAGCTGCAGGAAATACATTTCCATGCTGTACAATGTGGACTCTAAAATATATTCACCAAGCAAGAGGAAACTGCTTACATGACTTAAGATCTCTTTATCTGTCAACAATTACATGCTCCAATAGATCTTGTTTAATCTCAAGATACTAATAATATGCATGCTAGGAAGAGTTCTAGTTATATTTGTCAGACCCAAAACTTTTTAAGCCTTGCTATTCATTCACTAATGTTCACACTCACCAATGTTCATGCTTGTTAAATGTAGCACTCATTAAAAATATATAATCCATATTCATCATTTTAGTTATCCATCACTAAATCAGATTAATAGATCACCATGCAATTTTACATTCTTTTTACAACTTAATGGAAATGATCCATTATTCAAATATTGAGCATTGCCCATCTGCACTCTTCATATTTTTTTCCCTCCAGTTGAGTTACCCATTAATGAGTGATAAAATGCAAAAGGTTGACAAATGAGTTTGGATATCTTCAAGTAGTTGTTGCCAAGACCCCTTATAGGGTTTGGTCAGCTTTCTGAGTCATTACTCTCTGCTTCTGGCTTCTTGTGCATCCTCAGGTGAGGTATTCCTCTTTTGGCAATGCCTCTGAAAGATGGCATCTCTGATTGGATTAATGGATTCCCTTATTATGTTTGATGACTTTTCATATTTCTCATTTTAATTAATTTTTTATAAATGGACTCATGTCTTGGTAGCTTCTTTCCCATGACAGAAGGTCTGTTTTAATCAGAACACTTATATAAAAGGGATTTTTTTGGGTAAATATTGCATTTGTTTTGCCAGTACTGCTATTTAAATTCAGGCATCATTGTGCATTTAAAAATTCTGTGTGTCTGGGTTAGGCAGGATATTTTGTGCCTTTCTATTCCAGTTTGTGGTTTCTAAGTACACTAAGGAGGCAAAAGATAATGACATCATTCTTAACTCCAATATTAATCATGACAATAACTAACTACAAGCACACCCCTCGCAGATCTGTTTCATCTGGATTTAGCTCGAGCTAAAGCTTCTCTTTAAGGGATGTCTCCCTCAGGATTTCCCTACCTGTCTCTGTTATTAATTCTAATTTGCTTTGTCTTGAGCAACACTTCCAGAGAAGGCGGCTGCTGAAAACCAGCATGTAGCAGTTGGTCCTGGGACTACAGCCTCTGTGTCTCAGACCTGTCACCATGAGGCTTGTGAATAGGGTCTGAAAGCTTCTGAAAGTGTTAGCAGCTTCTCAGCCACTGTCAGTGCTAAATGATGCAATTGCAGGAGAAACTCTTGGCGATGTGTTCTGCTATTCAAAGCCAGCAGTCAACTAGCAGATACAGTGTGCCTCAGTTTCTGGACAGTTCATGTCACTCACTAAGAGTTGCATGAGTGTTGCTAAGAGAGAGGGGTGGAAAAGAGGTGGAGAAGAGGTAAAGCTGGTTTTGGTCATTGCAGAGAAAAATATTTCTTTCCAGCACTTGTGGAAGATTATACAGCTCATGATGAGTTTTCTCTCTGTAATGTTTTTCATGTGTGTATATAATTCCTTTGGACAGGAACTGACAGGTAGAACATATGATATATTCTTTTTAAAAAGACAGTTTAGTAAATCCAGCACATTAATTTCTGTCTTCCTTTATCCCCAGTTTTGCCTCAGAGCTGCTTGTTGAGGCTGCAGTTGGTAGGAAAGCTGGGCAGGTGATGCACAGGGGGAGCAGTAGGAAACATCTTTTGTTTCTGGCCTTCCCTGGCTCAGCCAGTGCCCAGGAGTGCTCCCAGAAGCAGTGTGGTGCCCTCTTGAACCTGTTCCTCACTGGGCTGGTGGCCTTGAAAGGCTGTGCACCGAGGCAGGTCTTTTCTGAACCTGCTCTTTCCCTCCCAGTTTTCCTTTTCCTTCCTTACCTTGTTTTCCATGTCTGTTCTCTGCTTTTTCTCCCACGCTGCCTCCTGAGGTCTGCTCTTAAGGGGAGTGGGTGCAAGCTGGGCTTGCTCTCTGTGAAGTGTTTTCAGAGAGGAAACTTGTAAGAGGCTGAAAGGTGAGAATTTTTTTCTTTTTTCCCAGTAAACACTCGAAAAAAAAACAACTTTGGCAATGAAATAAACCTTCAGAAGTGATAGTAGAAGTAAAAGTGAAATTTTTTCACAGTGTAGAAAACATGTCGAGCAATGTGTGTTTTAATTACAGGAAAACAATCAAAGAAACCTGTGAAGGCTGCAGTTTTTGTGATTTGATCATAGCAGCTTTGTGAATTGCTGAGAGAGAAGTGTTGCCATGCTGTGAAATCATCAGATTCCCCCATGCTTGCCCTATATCTGTAAGGCAAAACAAACTCCACTCTATGTGTTTATCTAAAACTTAATTGCTGCTGCTGTAAGCTTCTTTACCAACCAAGACTGGATCTGAGTTGCTTGATTCCTCACGAGATAAGTACTTTAATAAAATAAAGAAAACAATGGTAGATCCTATATCAATACTTTAAACAATGCAAAATGTGTTCCATGCACATCCTTTCCTAATCATGCATTTCACAGCAGATTTTTTTTTGCACACAGATCCACTGATGCAGATTTTTTCACACGTTGCACAACAACACTCAATTTCACCTGTGTGCGTTTCCAGCTAAGGAGAACTGATCAGATAACCTGTACAGATAGGGTGTGAGCTTTGTCCCACAGCTAAAACATGATGAACCAAGTTGTACTGACCTTTCTAAGTATTTGAATGGGCTTTTAGCTAATGAACATTTTCTTCTAATGTTTAGTGATTTGCTAAGATTAGTATTTGCATTTTCTGTTCCCATCTCTCTGCCTGCTCTGCCTTTGTATTTCCTTCCCAAATATACTTTTTCTGTGTGTCCTTGTGTCTTTTTCCTTTTTTTTCCTGTCCCTTCTAACTGGAATTCCTTTGATATTTTTTCAGCATCAAATAGCTTCTCCTGCATCCTTACCATGACTCTATAAAGCATTTCAGGACAGTCCTCCACTGAGATCCCCTAGTGTCAGAAATTAAACAAAGCAACAGAAAAAAAGCCCAGCTTAATGCATCTTTCTGCATTTCAGTATTTAGCCAATATGTTTTGTTGGGGCTCTGTTCTTTGTTCATACAGCAGAGAAACTTCCTTGGAGAGCATAAAGGCTGAAAAGAACCACTGGAGAAAGCAGTTTGTTGAAGGGGTTGCTATCACATGCAAGCACAGCATGTTGGACAGAAAAAAAAAAAAAAAAGAAACCTACTAGAAAAGATAGTTTTGGGAGGATTTTGGTGTTTTTTTTATTTTTAGTATAGTGTAAATGGCAGTAGGGGGTCTTCAGGAGGGATGTGAGCAATGAGAAATCTGAAGATGAATCATTTGCTTAACAGAGCTTCTCATGTGTAAAAGGGGCATTGGAAGGAGGGGTGGGAAGTCATGCTGTCAATGGAGGAAAGAGGCAGGGGAGCAACTTTATGAGAGATCAGGACAGTTTCATGGACTTTGTGCTTATAGTTCAATGGAGCTTCAAACTGGAACAAAGCATTTTGGATGACAATCTGGCCTTTTCAAAAGATGAAGGGGTTGTATCCTCCTTAAATATTTAAAGAACACTGGGAGCACTTTGAAAAGACTAAAGTATCAAACTAGGCAATTAAAAGAGAGAAGATTCTGCTGAGACCTTGTTTCTGAAGATGTACTGATGAGGTAAAAAAGCAGTCCAAATGCTTAGTACACAGAAGACAGCAGGCAGTAATTGCTTAAGTAAATGTGTGCTGGAAAAAAGAAAGCATGCAATGCAAAAAAAGGCCGGTGTTCCCAATTTGCTGTTGAGAACCTGAGCACAACTGTGCCTCTTTGCAGTAGAAATCCATGCATTTGCATGGGAGTGTGTAATACCCCTCTGTATTGCTGGCATTAGGAGCCTTCCAGTATCATCCATTCCTGGAAGATTTCAGGACTAGGTTGGATGGGGTTTTGAGCAGCATGGTGATGTGGAAGATGTCTCTCCCCAGGGCAGGGGGTTTGGAACTGGATGTTCTTTAAGGACCCTTCTAACTAATACCATTCCATGAATCTATGTTCCTTCTACTTGGATGAAATCCTTTCGTTCAGCCTCTGTCCATCCTGTAATTGAGAACTGATGGGATATCCCAGGACACAGATGGTTTTGTAGGCATTTAAAAAATAATGGAATTTTCATGGCTGAAAATCTCTCCAGAGGAGTTAATTGTAAGATTTATCAATTAGCAAGAATCCCACCACCCCCAACCCCTGCTGCCACAAGGAATTTAATCCTGAATTAGGAGAATCTTTGTTATTGCTAGTAGTACCTGTAATGTGCTTTAGGAAGCATTAATGGGAAAGGCATAGGTCATTCCATAGTGGATATTCACAATTGAAGGAATCCTAGGAAAATAATTGGCTTCAGAAGACTTTTGATTTGTGATTAATTATTCAGAACACAATTTCTCCTGCCTGTCTTGATCGTACACTTTAATCTCTTCAATTTGTCTGGCTTTCATTGGTTTTATTTGTAAGTTCATTAAAATTAATCTTTCTGAAAAAGAAGTCTGACTTTGAATATAATGTTGCTTGTGCAATGAATGTGGGAATTTTGCTTTGTTCCATGCATATGTATTTTATGGAGCTGCATATGAAAGGGTGGCCATGTGGGTTAGATGAATGAGCAATCAGTTATCTGAGCATAATATGTTACACAGCCTCTATTCTAGAGGATAGAGCATCTGCATGGACAGCAGCACTGCCTTCACACTGCTGTATGTGTTTTGAAAAAGATAAGAAACACCGCTACGAACGCTTTGAAATTATTTTGAAGTGGACAGCAGGTGCAAGCCTTGGGGTATTGTGTTTGTGAGCTGGGTTGGGTTTCTTAGTCCTCGTTACGTCCACCACGTATCTTAAGGCTGGAGTTGCGCAGGCAATTTAATGATCAGAAACTTCTCTGGTGCAGAAAAGGGCAGCTCCTTTCCCTCTCCTCCCCCAGGCAGAGGCCACCCATCCCCTGTCAGGGGCTGAAGTTGGTGTGGCTGCAGGGAGAGAGGGCAGGGCGTGGGCTGGCTGGCATCCTTGGGCACAGGAGGAGGTGACAGCCAGGTGTTTTTGCGGCACTTTCTGGCTCCGACTCGCTCCTCTTGCCCGGGGTTTTGCTGTGAATGGGGGAGCCGTGGCCTGTGGCAGGGGAACAGGGCTGGGGACATCCTCTGCATCTGCTGAAGGCATCAGCAAGCAGCTGTAGAGAAGCAGGACAGCAGGGTGGTTTGTCAAAGTTGATTGGAAGGGTGGAGAACAACAGTGTGTTTGGGACAGCATTAATGCTAACCAAATTAGGTACTCATAAGGATTGATTTGCTACAGTGGTATTTTAATGTATTGGTTGACAGAAAAAAGAGGTAAAATAATGCTTTAGCAAATTTAATAATCTCATTCCTACATCATCTCTGGTGTATTTGGCTGGAAAGTGGCACAGGATCCCCTCTGATTTGGATCTCTGTTTTTTATAACTATTTGTTTGAATTTCATGTGCTTTCTTTTGATCTCTTTAGAAGTATTTCCTTATTCCTCAGCAGATACCTTCTTGATCAGGTAATAGTGTTTCATCTGAGCTTTTTTCAAAATTATAATGATGTTCTACTAGTTCCTATTCCAGAAGGAGTAAGTATCACTGCCTTAGTCCTTATGAAATTATTACTTGGATTTTGTCCTCTGTATAGGTTTTAAACAGGCTTCACACCTCAGCTGAATACAGTTGAATTAGCTTAGCCCTCTTTTGTGAAAAAAAAAATAATTAGCCTGAACTAATATTTCTTAATTAGCCCTGCCTAGTGTTTGCTGGTAAAAGTCACTTTGAAATGAATCCAGCCAAGGTTGCTATAGTGCTAGGGATGCTCATTAGGCATTTCTGCCCATAAGACTGTTCCAGATGTTCTCCTGGGTTTTACTGCTGCTATTTGGAATGACTGGTAGCAGATGGGAGAAGTTTGGGGAGTAAATCCTCAAAATAGCAGATTTTCAGTTTTGCAATTGGTCAGTTTGGACCAGAAGCCAGTGAAAATAGAGTTTAAGTGCCATTTAAATCTGAGCTGAGATTTGAGACCTTTTCCCAAAAGAGCTGTTCATCAATTTTTGATGATAAATATCACTTGGAGCTTTACATGTAGAATGTAGCACATACTTTCCTTCTCTTCCTGAAGTTAGTGTTGAAGTTTGTAACACTCAGAGGACGAGGAGGAAACCCAAACCTTAAACCCTCTAGAATTAGCCCAAAATCTAACTCAGTGTTAATTCTTGGTAACTGCAAATACCACCACAATCATATGTGACCACAGATTAATCCCAACATCTATTTGATTTTAGGTTTTGATTTGATTGCTTAAATACTGACTGTATCTGGAACACTGACAAGATTATTCCTAGTATTTTGCTCTAGCAAGAGTAGAATTATTACTTTTTCAGAGGTTTGGCTTAACTCTTAACTTTTTAGCTTCCAAAAGCTTAGTTGAGCTTAAGGTTCAGAATAGAGACATGCAACTATCAGGTAGTGAATTCGTTTGTTACAAAATATAGTTATCAGTTCAGCCATTAGCACATTTCAAATGTAGTGTTCAGTGAATATTTAACTTCAGTCATCCTTGCTTTGCCAACTGCCTTCATGGACAAACTTTTAAGCTGGTATATTCAGAATTTCACAAATTTGAGGGGTTTTAATTTTTGGGGGTTTTGTGTTGGAGACATGTCAGACTAGAGATTGCTTTAGAAGACCGCAGTAGCCTCTGTCTGGACAGCTGAATCCGCTTTGTGTGTGACTATGTTTGCAGCATTTCCTTCTAATGGCATGTTTGAAAAAAGATAGATACTGGAAATTCTTGACTATCCAAACATTAATTTTGCTGCCACTTTGGCCTTTAGGTAGTGGGTGGTAGAAGAATGGTGGCTGTTACTTTTCTGGTTGATGACTTTGTCTCCACAAACACACTGCATGTGAATTGCCTCTCACCATGTGTCCCAACCAATCCAGCCAACATCATCTCCTTCCAAATGGGCTGAAATTGGGCACTCAGATGGAAACTCCTATTCACAGTTTGCGATGAAAAAAAACTACTGAAATGCTCCATTAATCATTTACTTTGCCCTTCATTCCCACTGCAATGAAGACTGAGAAGCAACATTAGCCCACCTGAAAGGCTTAAGCATTTAAGATTGATCTTGAATAGGATAAGACCATCAGTGATATGATACAGGATTACTAAAGGCTTAAATAAATAACTCATGTCTTATTGTTGTGTTAACACAACAATCAGTCATACATAGTTCTTCTAGGTATTGTATTTAAATTTTGTTATTGAAATGCCTTACTGCTGGGAGTTTTGTGTGCTTGCTGAGAAACTTGGTAAGGCTGCTTATTTTGGCTATTCAGGATTTTATTTCACTACTTGTAATGCTGCGAATGTTAATAGTGCTAAGTGAGGCAGGAATTATTTTTTAATACCTGTGAAATAAAACTACTGCTGCTTTGTGAAGAGTTTCCTCAGTCAGTGTTAGCAGCAGTCTTCTCTTTATGCCAGATGATCCCACATTGAAATCCCCCTTAGACACATGGAGATCAATTGTCTCAAGGTCTTTACATGGGGTCTGGTGTTTTGTGTGAGATGTTGAGCCATATCCGTGCTTGAAGAGCAAATTCTGAAATTACAGGCATGATATGTGGAAACTGTAGAGAAATTTTGAGTACAGTGTAATTTTTTTTTCTCTTTTGCTGTACTTCTTTTACAACCCTTAAAATTGGGAGAGAGCACCTATGGAAACAAGCATTAGTATTCAAAGGACTTTGCATTATAAGTGTCTCCGTGAAGTAAATAAATGTAGGAATCATAGCAAAGCAGTTTGTTGTTTAGCTGTATAAAACACCAGTGATTTGTGCTTATTGAATTTTAAAACAGCGCAAAAAAAGTTAGAGCAAAATTTAGGAAATAGCTATGCAGTTCTTGTTCACTGTTACAAAAAGTTGAGTGATGCATACAAATGGCACTAATTAATTTTTCAGTAGGAAACCAACACTTTGTGCATACTGATTTTTCCAGCGCTGGCATGAAATTGGTTACACTATTGCTATACTGGGAGCAAGTGGCACTGCTGCAGGGGATCATGTGTGTAGAAAGGTGCTGTGCAATCAGCACTGCTTGGATCCATGGTCTCATTGACTGAAAGCATTACAAGTGGGAGAATGTATCATTCTGGTTTTACCAGTTACTTTGAAAATGTATGAAATTTAAATGCAATTTTCTGATTTTTTACTCTAGGTAAATTAGGCTATGATCAGTCTGTAACAAATGGAAGGATTACCGTGGTGCTTGAGTCAGGGTTGATGGCAAGCTCTAGGCAACACTAGTCTTTAAATGAGCTGAACTTGTTCCTTGTCAAGCAATATTTGTCAGTAGAGCAGGTTTCATGTGAGACTTTTAATACCAATAAGACTGTGGATTTGTAGAATGTTGTTTAAAGATCTGTGGAGTCTCTTTTGTTTTATTAATGAACAAGGCCAAATATTTTTTCTTCTTTTACCAGGTTGCAATATTCGAGATTATAAGCCTTTTAAAATTTTGAAAATCTGCAGATATTAACGCTATTCCTTTGCATTCAACTTTTTCACATGCAGTGAAAAGAAACATTTGTGAAATTTCTGTACAGGAGGAAGCTGAATGGAAAGAGTAGGAATAGGGAGAGTAAATTTTCTGGAATGTTTTTACAATAGAAAAATGTGTTAGAATATTAAATGAGTCATGATAGCTAAAACTTCAGGCCATTGAGGCAATGCCTCTGCATATCCATATGGTCTTAGCCCATTTTCAGCTTTGGATGAAGAAACAAAGAAGGTGGAAATGCACTGTTAGTGTCAGAGAGTATAAACAGTTGGTGCAGGACTTCTCATGGTCACAGTCACTTTGCACTTCCCTTTGATGTGGCTCAACATACCTTTTCTAGGGCAAAAGTACAGTCTGCAGAATTAACAGATGAGGTTCTTGCCTCGCACCAAAAAAAATATTTCAGTAGCTCCTGCATTGAAAAAAATGGAACTAATTTAGAGCGGGTATATTTGTGGCTTTGTGAATTGACCATATCATGCTCAAATCTTTGCAAAATGTCTAAACTACAGTCCCTGGCTTGGCTGCAGTCTCTGGGATGACTAGTCCAGGCCTCAAATAACTAGAAAATTGGGGTTTTTTTCTGCCTATGTCAGAGTCCTTTACTCTTCAAACTGTAACTCATGTTTCATAGAAAGGGGAGGCTTGCTGCTGGTATATACCACAGCAGAATTTGGCTCAAAGACTTGAGGATGCTGAACAGTTCAACCACAGAATGCAACAACAGCCCTGTAAAATTTTGGATACAAGATAATTTTTATAAATTTCACTGTCTATTAGAAATTTAGAGCATGATACAATAACTATGTTAACATTTTTACCAGTCTCTAGAAAAACAGTGATTTCTAGCTCACAGTCTATGTCTTCTTTAGAAAGTTCCCTTAACCAGCTGATACAGAATGCTTTGGAATGTGTTGAAAATTTCTTTTGTAATTGTCTCTGGCAATAGCAATTCATCCTGCCTGGCAAAGGGCTCGAACATTGTCACCAAGCTGATATATTTGGAACATTTGTAAGTGCAGTGCTTCTGTAAAGCTCTGGAAGCCTCAGGGTATTTTATTTCACAGCTCTGGTGCTCTAATGCATATCTGGGGCCATTTTAATAGGGAAAGACCTTTCTCCAGCTGGAAAATTTGAATCAATCTGAGGATTATCTAAGTGTTTCTAATGATTTTTCAGCCCTACTTACTTTGTAACAAGACACCCAACTAACAGGCTTACTGGATAATATTACATTTCTTGTTCTGCTCTAGCAAATATTGGATGTGTTACATGATTAAATGACTCATTCACTCTTTACTCAGTGTGCAAACTACAAACTGCCCTGTGCTGGTGGGGCACTTTCTCTTGATGTAAATAAAGACTGGGGGAAGATTCAAGTCCCACCTTGAAGAGATGACAAAACATCTTTGTTGCTTTTTGATTGGACTGTTTTAATATTAGAATGATACAAACAGTGTAGCACAATTTTTATCTGAAGGAGGAAAGGGAAAACACTCCAGAAAACCCAAACAAAAATTCATTATCAAATGATAAGGATGGGCTAAAGTAACACTGTTGAAAGTGGTATTTTGTGGGTAATGCTAGAGCCTTAAAGTAATCTCAAGTATTCATATCTGTTTTATAAATACAATTTTATTTTCTCCCAAAGCTTTTAGTGAAAATAATTATTAGAATCAGGTAAAGGGGTGTACCATTTGTGAGAGAGAGGCAGGTTTTGTCAATTCTCACTGTACCAGGCATGAAAGTATGCAGAGCAAAAGATTTATTGCAAAAGAAGTGAATGTGGCCTGCTGGTTGCCCAGCTTCCCACCCCTCCCTGATTGAGCTGTACTGGTATTTTTATGCCCCAGTACATTTTCTGATAGTATGTTTTGCACCTCCCCCACCCGTGAAATCCTGCTGCTACCTGACAGTGTTCTATATGCTGCACAGATGAGTCTTTGAATAGAATGAATCCCTCTAATGCCTTTTGTGGCCAGCTTTTCCCCTCCTTTCACAACATGTCTCCTTTTATTGAGGATGGCACTGATTCAGACTCTCTGATCTGTTCCTTTCAGACTTTTATCACTTAGATTCTTCTCCCCAGTGTCTTGTGGCAGATGATTACTAAGGTTATTGTTCCTTCTTTTTTTTGTTCCTTTTTTTTTTAATTGTAACCTAGGCTTTGTAGCTTGAATTTCTCTGAAGTGTAGTAGAAAATCTCAAATACCTGTCTCACAATGTCTCTGTATTTCTAAGCCATTAACAATTTTGTTACTGCTTCTGTTTCTCTTAACTTTAGGTTTATATTAGTAATAATTTAAAAAATATTTTTTAGCTTTCTTTTGATATTGGCCATTTTTAGATTCAAGCTATTACTTCTTTTAGGTGTCTCTACCCCACTGTAAATAATCCCTTGCCAGAAGGAATTATTCTTGAAAAGTGTACTCTCACCTTTCTTGCCAGGTATAAAAAAAGCGTTTTCACTCCCTCGCCTCTGGGCTTTATCTTTACAACCTGTTCATTGTTTTGCTTGCCTACTTCAGATTTTCTCTAATTTATTAATGCCCTTTTTGTAATAAGTGCCCAAACTGGCATGCAGTACTTTAAAGCACTGGTACTAAATAATTTATTTTCTATGAATAATTCAGTCCATACTCTGTAATGAACGATCCTACCTTCACAGAAGCATCCATTGTTCATAAGCATGTGCCAAATTGTTTGTGCAAACAAATGTCAGGTGATGTGATCCTAAATGGTTCAGCTGTTTGATTTTGGTGGTATAAGACTATTAACATAAGGTCTTGTCTTAGCACAGTCTTCCTTAATTAAATAGGGGCCCTTAATTAAAGGGCTTATGTCTTAGGAGGACTTAAACCTGCTCTGAATACTGGTAGTGTTACAGGTTCAGCTCATCAGCTCAATTTTTATCAATGAAATCTATGCTCTTAGTCCATCACAAATGTGAGATGAGATTTTTGGTTCCCTTTTAGGTAGATTTATTCCAAGGCCCTGAGTACAGCTATTACTGCTCATAAAGTTTCAGCACATGTATCTGTATTCTTGCTTGCATGTCTAAACTTAGTTCACCTTCAGTGTGTTCCTACACAGCTTCAGGTAAATTGAAATAAATACGTGGCTTAAGCTGAAATGAGAGCAGATGTAAACACCTTGCAGAAGTGCAATGCACTTATTGCACAATGCGATTGTGCAATCCGGTCCTGTCCACGTGCCTGGATTCCAAGGGTGAAATTTGTCAATTAGGAAAATATAACTATCGAGTGCCATTCTGTTTGGCCTGCTAGAACAGGCAAATACAGGTTAATATCAGAATCCTTCATCTCTTCCAATACTCATAATAGTAATCGTGTTCAAAGAACTAAACCAGAAGCAACATGTAGCAACATAAGCACAGTCTTTTGCAGATTGTCAAGAGTAAAATTTGGAGTGGTTTCATTCATGCTTATATCATTTTTTAAATCCAAGATTAAAAAAAATTATGTATCTGGGACCTCATCATTTGTCAGTGAAGGATAACAATGAAAGATAAGAGTGCATTACACTTTCAATTATTAATCTGCTTGCCAGAGTCTGTAGGACTGGAGACATGGAATTTTGACAGGGGCATTGAATCTTGCTACAAGAATATTCTAGGAAAGTATCACTTAAAATTATTTAATGAGCAATTTGTTATTTTGACTTCATATTCAATAGCATAATTGCCTACACTGTAAGGCGCTGTGTCAAGACCGTCATCCTCTGCTCTGCTCTGCTGTCTGCCTCGGGTTGGGGGATACAGATAATGCAGGGACACAGATCCACAGTCATACTAACATTCCATGTTAGTTTAGTTCTATGTTCATTCATATTTTTTTAATTTAGGCACTCTTTATACATTTAAATATTAAAATATGCATTTAAAACAGTCTTACAGCATGTAAGATATCTGACTTTAGTGATAAAGAATCTCTAATACTATATTCTGAGGGGAAAAAGCAGCAGACTTTGGTCCTGAATGACAGAATTCAACTAGGCAAACCACTTGTAATTCCTCTATCTGCAAATTGAAGCCTCACTCCGGTCTTGGTTGCTACCTCTGATTTTAGGATTTCTCAACTAAGGAGCCTATCTTATCATGGATTTCAAAAGTAGTAGAAAAATTCTGTCCTGTCCCTCATGAACTGTTATAGGAAATGGTATTTCTTTGACTGATGGGCTGATTTTGACTTCTAATAAAAAAATGGATTGCAGCCATAAGTATGAACTCTCTATTTCCAATTCCCATAAGTGCTCTTCATTGTATATTAAGGACATGAGATTTGAAAGAAGATTTAGGAAGGAGGGCTATAATTCAGAATTAATAGAGTATCTGGAGTTATATCAAAGTATTTGATTGGCTAGTGTACAACATTACTTCTTAAGAGTTCATTTTAAACACATTGCTTCAAAATAACCATATGTCCATCACATTTAATTTGTTTTATGACAGCAATAAAGTGAGTATAAATAATTTTTGTGGAATTGATTGTCAGCAAAGGTTAAACATTTCAAGAATTACCTTGTGTCTCAATTATTGTGCCTGAAAGAGGTGTGGATAGCTTAAAACTTTTTAAAAGTGTTGACAAGTACACAAAAGTCTGCTCTCATCCATAAAGATGAAAAACCGTAACAACAAGAGGAAGTGGGATGGAGCATAAAGAGCTATTCACATTTGGAACAAGGAATAACTGAGAACTGTTCTGCAAATAGCTCCTGGGAAACTTCAGGTTGGCATAATGAAGAGCAAGCACATCAACACTGAATTTTAGCACAAAAGTCTACCTTGGCTCTATCATGATTTAGCACTTAGAGAAAGACACAGAAAATTGCACAAGAAAAAAGGTGAAGCTTTAAAGGATTCGGAGATGTCAGAAGGAAAACAGAGAGCAACATAAAAACCCCAAAAGAACACTTCAAAGATTTGCTTTAGCATATATGTGGTGGCATGCAACTCCCAGCACACAAGAATTCAAAATTTTTTTTTAAATTCTTTGTGTTTGATGATGATAAAAATACTTACTGTTAATGTATAGATTTGTGAGGAGGATTATTTGGCAAACTCATATAAGTAGGTTACAGCAAACTGGCTAATGTACTTGTGGCAAAGTTATTTTCTATTTTTTGCCATTGGGCCCAATTTTGTAGTCCCTGTGGAGTGTAACTGATTCAGTGTCATTTGGGGAATCTTTCAAGGGCAGTTGAACATGGACTTTCAAATGTGAAATGGCATTAATGCAAGATTTTTCTTCTGATTAGAGAGAGTATTTACCTAATACCCCATGATTATCTTTTAAAGGCCTATGGACATAAGGATTATTTTCAGAACAAAGTCTTAGAAATTTTGTACCAATTATGTTAATAATGAATTGACAATAACAAATAGTAGCATATTCTGTAGGAAAACACATATACCCTTTTTTTCTCCTGAAAAATAACATATTCTAAAAGCTAAGCAAATTGAATCCTCTAGATTAGATGGATGTTAAGAACCCAGCTCAGGAAAGCATTCAGAAGAGCTTAGGCACAATCTCCTTAGTTTTCAGTGTTTTTAAATTCAAAATGAAACAGACAACAAAACCCATTAAATCCTCCTGGAATTGTGTACCCTGAAGGCACTGATGGGCTTTGGTGGCCATGACCAAGCTCTTTGGGGATCATCATAGCCTGAGCCACACCACGGGTGCAGCTGTCTCCAGCTCTGCTACCACACCAGGTTCACCTGTCTGGCCATGTGCTCCATGGTCTGGACTCTGACATGAGCCTGATGTGGCTGGAGCTCAGACCTGGCTCATCACCAGGACGTTGCCTTGCCCTCCGGACTCATGGTTGGACCAGGCCACCATCTCCAGCCTGCCCAGCTCACTTCACTTGATGTGCTGCAATGAAACATTGGTCAGTGAGGTTCTTACCCTGGTGACATTGGCCTTTACAGACCAGTCACCCCTTGTTGCACCTTGACAAATTCAGGATAATTCCGTCTATTTTACAACAGGAAAAATTACCTCTGCATGAATTCAAACACTGCAGCCCAGTGTTTCAGTGGTTGCTTTAGGTTCATTCCATTATGAATCCTGATGAGGGAGGAATGGAGACAAAATGCACCAATGCTATGCTCTGTTGCCTGCTTCTGAGAAACAATTTAAAAGGAAGGTCCTGCATGAAAAGCCACTTTCCCTTGTACTGGTAAAAAAAACTTCCTGCTGGGAAAAGTGATGTGTGTCCTGTTGATTTTTGGAACACAAATGTGAGACCAAGGAGAGATCAACCCATCCAGGGAGAGAGAATAGGGGCTGAAGTTTTTCAGAAGATCATAGTCATAGACTTATTTTCCCATACTGAAACTGCAGTAAGTACAAAATTGTATCTATTATGCATACATACTGCAAGGGAGAGTTGAAATTTTCTCATTACAGGATATTTTGCCTCTAAAAATTACCTGGATGGATGAAGGGAGAGCAGTGGATAATGTGTACCTTGACTTCAGCAAGGCTTTTGACGCTGTCTATTATGAAGTCCTTATAGGCAAACTTAGGAAGTGTGGGCTGGGTGACTGGACAGTGGTATGGTTTGAAAAATGTCTGAGTGGTAGACCCCAAAGGGTTGTGATCAGTGGGACAGGGTCTAGATGTCCCCCAGGGTTCTATACTGGGCCCAGTATTTTTAACTTGGTTGTCAATGTTGAAGGGGCAGATGTTTTCTCAGCAAGTTTGCTGATGACACAAGGCTGGGAGGAGTGGCCAGCACCCCAGAGGGCTGTGCAGTGCTTTGGAGCCCTTTGTGAACCTTGATGGGCTTCAGAGATGGGCAGAGAGGAACCTTCTGAAATTCAACAAGGGCAAATGCAGGGTCCAGCACCTGGGGAGGAGTAACCCTTGGCACAGGTTGGAGGCTGACCTGCTGGAAGGCATCTCTGCCAAGAAGAACCTCGGGCTCATGGTGGACAAGTTTTTCATGAGCCAGAAGTGCCCTTGTGGCCAGGAAGGCTAATGGAATCCCTGTGTTTCCTCTTTATTCTTATCTTCCTGATAAAAAACCATGGGGAATTTGGCACCCATGACACTGGCACAAGATGTGGTAGAGCTTTTCAGGGAGATGTGGTAACTCTTCCTGGCTGGATGTAGCTGCTGTACAACCTTGTGGTAGCAGCATAACTTAATCAGTGTCTTCTCTCAGCTGTCTCATTGGTTCTCCATGTGTGTTGGGACTGCCCTAGTAGCAGCAATAATTGTTATTTTTCTAATGGAATTGTTTTACAGTTTGACTGGTTTTCCTTTTTCAGTCATGAGCTGGGCACACAAGCACCTTCTCAAGCACAGTACTGCCTGCCATGCAAGGGCAGGAATAAGTGGCTGGGACTGAGGAAGATTTGTTAAGGTGCTGTAATCAGTATTGCTAGTGAGTGTGTAATTGCAGCCTAGCTTCCATAGGTTCAGCCCCTGTCACTTGTGCTTATAGAAATCTGAATCACTGTGTACAGCTCAGGAATAATTCCTATTGTAGACTTCCAGAGTATTTGATCTGAGTACTTGGATTTTTTAAACTGAAATTTATGACCTCTTTTTGGTTTACTTATTTTTAAGTGACCCCCTGAGTTGACACTGACTTACTTTCTCTGCAACGTGAAGACTGAGATGCATCTGTAATTACTGGCTCACACAAATGTTTTGGAGGATCTGAGCTGTTGTAAACAATTGCATTAGATGAGCACTTTCCCAGCATGTGAAACCATGTGTAGTCACTTATCACAGCCTGCTCTCATTTCTCCACCTTGGAAGAGCTGAGTTCTTGCAGATTACTGCTGCCTAACAATTCTCAATCTTCTTTTAGTTCCTTTGTCCCTGCTCCAGAGGGGCCATGATCCATAGTGTAAGATTACATTCGCATTCATGAACTGAATGTATGAAATGTGTAACCCAAAGTGAAATTGAAAAGGGGAATATGAATTTTGGAAAAGGGGAAAAAAGCCTTTCACAGTCATTTAATCTCTTTTGAACTTCATCATTATAACAGACTACCTAGAAGAATATGTTTCTTTTATTAACCTGAAAGCCATATTACTTGAACCTTATATTAAAAGTCATCCTCTTGCTTTCATTGGGGTTATTTAAGAGAGTAACATAAGTCAGTATAATATTGTTTAAATATTGCTGTATGTATTGCTTTAAATTGTATTTCCAAGGTGTTTTCATCTGACTTGGGCTATTTTCTTTTGCATCTGACTTGGGCTACCTTATGAACATTTTTTTTTCTTTTTAATTAGAAAAAAGCATTTAATGTGGTTTTCTGAAGCAGCTATGGAAGCTTGTCGTGTGTCTGTGACTGACCCATAAGCAGCCTTGAGACCACAGTCTGAAAGCCTCTGAGAGTATAATAACTTTCCATGTTTTGTTCAGAAACTCCAAGTGGGATTGCTTATAGTAAATATCTGAGTATTGTTCTATGATTTACTTTATGATCTAAAAAGTTAAGAAGCAATATCTCAGATATCTTCACCAAAGAAAAAAACTCATTTATAGTCTTAAATGAGTTCAGAGTCTGTTTGTTAATACGGAGTTTTTCCATCTCTTGCTCGCTGTCCAGCTTGGGCAGAGGCTCTATCAGCCAGTAACATTAGC
Organism: Motacilla alba alba; assembly: GCF_015832195.1. Taxonomy (NCBI): domain Eukaryota; kingdom Metazoa; phylum Chordata; class Aves; order Passeriformes; family Motacillidae; genus Motacilla; species Motacilla alba. The sequence continues at coordinate 11,168,006 of NC_052019.1, read as the reverse complement.
TCTTGACATTGCTAATTCAGCTTATTTGTATTTTGAGCTGGATAATGCTTTGGTTCTCCTTTCTGCAGTTTCTTTTAACAGTAAAAATGGGGTGGAATAAACTTATTCTAGAGGTGTCTGGGCCTTAAGGTACCCAGCCAGTTCTTCATGATCACATGTTCTTACATTACCCTTAATGCCAATGAAATACATCTGTCAAGGCTTATCTTTCATTCTCTTTTAAATGTACAGTTACACTTTGAAACACAGCACAGAGAGTTTCTCATGGGTCTGACTGGAGTGTGATGGCTCCCTGTTGACTCATCCAGGAGATAGATGGTAATGGGAATCTTCACACTTTTGTCTTGAGCTTGGGCCAGGGCCTTCAGCCATGGCAGCCACCGACTGATGCAGTGCATACTGCCCAGTGAGTTAAACAAGCACTTTAAAACTAAATAAGGCACTTTCCAAGACTTAATAAAATCTGGACTTGATCCTAAATAAACATTAGAAATTTGAAAGGGACATAGTCCCAAGATGTACTTTATGTTTATGAGCATCAGATTTTCATATGTGCCAGAAATGGATTTTGATTAAAGAAATGGCAGCAGTTCAGCTGGTGGTACTAAGAAATACATTGGTGGCATGTAAGCAAATAAATATGATTAATATGTGGTTTAGTTGCTACATAGTGTCCTTCAAGGCTTTAAATCAGTTATTGACAGAAATGTTTCATGCCTCCAGTATATTTTATCTTTCAGCTGGAAATGTATTTATTTGTGATCTAGTAATTAGGTATGCCAAAGCTGTCACATGTATTTTGTCATTTTGAGGGGACATAATGTAGGTGTGAAGGAAAACACTTGTTATGCTGTAGTAGAGAGGTAGATGAGTTCTTTAATTCTTATTTCTGTGAAAATATTTTATGGGGCTTACAGCTGAAAGCCAGTCTCCACTGTTACTATGGAGTGATAGTTCCTCTGTAATAAACTTATGATGCTGTCACAGGATGAAATAGATGTGGGTACACAGTTGTGTTGTTGATATTTGATTCTGTGTTTTTTTCAAAGACTCACAGCTTGAATTGCAGGCTTTGCTGAATTTCTTTGCAGATTGAATGAGACTAAGTTGATTCCACATTGTACAAAAAACCCAAAAAACACCTTTGGAGGAGAAAAGAGAGTGACTGAATATCAAGTACAGAAAGGTTTATAGCGAACAGTGAAAGGAAGACAAGCAAGTAAAGAAAAAATTAAGGTAGGGAGCTTGTTTTAGTCACTCCATCAAACACTGGACCAGACTTGTTCTCCTCCAGCATGCCTGCTCAGTCTGTGCTGTTTCAGGCGACTGAATCCTGTACTCTATCAAACTCCCAAGGTCTTTGGTTCATCTGTTCTTTTTTTTAAATTTTTTTTTTCTTTTTTTGTTGTTGTCATTCACAGCAAAGAAATCTTCTCCAGAGGACCATTGTGATAAATGAATAAAAACAGGAACATCCATCTTAGTTATAATTATGACCTTGCAACTTTTAAGGAGTATTGGAGGGATTTCATGCCCTAAAATTCCCCAGGTACTGGTTTTTGTAGTAACAGTGTTATAAATGAAACTGGCAATGAACTGTTTGTAAGACAAGGTCAGAGAATCATTTGATACTACTCAAGTGTGGAAAAAAGTATTCTCTACTGTAGATGATGTTAGCATTTTACTAGTTTATATTTGTAAATATGGCACTGGATGCCCAATATCCTCTGTGGATTATCATTTAACTGAAATATAAGGGAAAAAACCTCTTCCCTCATATTTCTGTGTTTATATTAGTTATGGTTAATAGTGTCACCCAATGTTGGAAGGCTGACTAGGGCTGTGCAATATTGAAAGAGACTGCATCCCTTTATAGTGCCTGGGCATGCAGAAAATGTAGATTTAGAATTGTGTGATATTGTGATATCTACAGCAGGAGGCATTTGTACAGGGAACTTACATCCTTCTTGCTGTGCTGGTGCAGCCAAAGGCAGCCTTAGGTCCAGCTGCATCACCAGCACACTTCAGTGTCTCCAGTGCCTTCAGGGGTGCCTCTGAGTGGTGTTTCTGGGAGCTCCTGTTCCAGTGCATGCTCCAGTGTGTATTTATTGCTGTTTAGCCTGGCAGTCCCCTGTGGCTCTGGCACATGTGCAAAAGACCTTCCTGTGGTACTTTTTAAATCACCACCAAGTTTATTTGCCAAAAATATAGATGAATTGCACCTCCTCAGTAGGAGGTGTTCAGGCTGTCCATATAGGAAATGGGGAAGAGTGATGCAAGCCTGAGAACAGGAATAGCCAGAACACCTCTAGTGGGGCCAGAGGCTTTAATGAAATAGGAACAACAATAAGAAAGAAGGAATTGGTCCAGGCCTTCGAGTATAGAGGAAATACACAAAGGTTCAAGCTAGGCTATTGCTTTTCAGTAATCTTTTTTTATTTTTTTTTTTAAATTTTCAATATGACGTCTCCTGTGGATATCCGCATCCACCATCTCTCTGCCTTTGTAACTTCTCCCCAGGTGTATTGTCCAATAGTTCTTCTCTGTATTCTTCAGCGGAGCTTTCCTTGCTGTCTCTATTATTTGAACAACTGCTGGTCAAATATATTGGTCCGGATAAGGGAATTACTTCATGCCTCAAACCCTAAAGAACTAATAAAAAAGGAGTACTGGAGAGGGAAATCAATCTTTTCCCTTACTCATCATATCTGCTAACTCTTCTCCAAGTCATCTTTTCTTTGTAGGCATAGTCCTATATTGGAGTAACTGCCAGCAAGAAAAAAAAAAAAGAAAAGCGGGGAAAATCCCATAAGTTAAAAAATCCAAGTAGAATAGTACACAAAACCTTCTTGTTACTGATAAAAGTGTCTCCAAATATATGGCACGAGTCTGCCTAAACAGTACAAATATAGGTAGTAGCACAAGAGTGAGAAAGCAAAATGTGGCAGCAGCTGTATCTTGCACTGAAGCAACCAGAGGTCACATCACCTACCTTCCCTGCAGGGGAAGTCATTCCAATAGCAGGAGGTCTGGCTTGGCTAATCTGCCAGCAATCCTTAAGTGTGCAAGGATACAAGGGCAGAGAAGGGAAACTTGCTAAAAAACCACATCTCTTAATTGAGCTGGGACTGAAAGTAAAGGAGTTTTTATGAAAAAGCCTCTTATTATCTCTGCATCAGGTACAAAAAGTGACCTGGAGCACTTTCTGTTAGAAATATTTTCCACAGTTAGCATAAGCAAAGCAAACAACAGCACAGAAGTTGGGCTGCAAATGTGCATTGGCAGTATATGCAAATGCTCTAAAAAGAGGTTTCCATTTATTTATATACACATTCCCACTGTGGTGGGAATTGAAACTAATAACATCTCAATTGTTTAGCTGTTTTCAAGATAAAAGAAAAGCATCAAATGTAGGAACTTGATAATATATACACTAGTGTTTTAGATGGGATAATTTTGTGTTGATTTTAGGTCTTGTATTCTAGAAGGTGCTTTACCACTGAAGACACTTGCTCTGTTCTGTGAAGGATTGTCATGCTAAATGAGGCTCTGTTTATTGAGATGTTGTAATTTCTGTACTAGAATATGGGGTATTCCTTTTCTAGGTACTTGAAAGCTTTTTCTCTAAGAAAGGGTGTCCATTACTCAGGTTAGCTGTCCCATTTCCAGCAATGTTTTCTTAATCTGAGAACAAGTCTTGAATTTTCAGGACAGAAAAAAAGAAGGATTGATGCAGCTCAAGCAAGACAAGAAGGAATTAAAGCTTGGCTGCTTTGAAAGATGGATGCCTCCAAGCAGGAGCTCAGAGAAGAATTGCCTGTAAGAATAGAAACTGGGGACAGGTTGCTGGGAAACGGATTAATGAGCTGGAAGATAAATTGAGAGGAGAAATTAAACAGCAGATAGACCCTGCTTTTGGTGTCACAAAGACTGATGTCCGGTTCCATGTAAGAGAAGAAGCTGGGAGTAAAATGCCATGTTAGACCTTCATGCTTTGGTTTCCAGACCAAAATGTTTCTGGGATCCCCTCTGTTGGTGAGGCAGGTTGGGGTCTGTTGCTCTGCACGTGTGTATTCTTGCCTGTTCACAGGGACTTCAAGAGCTGCTGTATTGCTTGGGCAGTGGCTCTGACAGAATTACACGGGAGAAAGGCCAAATTGGGCCCTAAAATGAGAAGAGTTGCCAAGGGTTTTCTGTTAAATCACATTTGTGTGCATGGACCTTACTTCTCTTGAGCAGAGGAGAAACCGTAATGTTTTCTGACATGTTTTTGAGGTGGGAAAAATGCTTTCTTACTTGATTTAATAGTTTGTCTCTAAAAATGAACAGAAGACCTAAGTGATTGCCTTTGAAAACAGATTATTAAGGTGCCTGATGTGCATTCATTGGTACAGAATCAATTTATCATCATTTTACAGTCTACACATTTGCATCTAAGGCTGAGTCAGCCTTAGATCACTAGGGACACCTTTTACTGTCACAAAAGTCCTTTGTGTTTGGTAGAATAATGGTGCTTGCATGTCATTATGAATGAGCCAGTGATGGAGCTTGTAAGCATTTTGGATATGCATGGGAGACCTGCTGCAGATTCTCAGAGAAAAGAAGAACATATCCCATTCGGAGAGACAACAGTGGAAAGAGCAGATTATGGAAATGGGTCATGCTCTGCAACAAACTGCAATGCCTGAGGGAGTATCCAAGAAGCGTCTAAGAGCTGGAAATGTAATGACAAGGTTATGGATGAAGCAGCTCTGTTCATCCATTGGAGCAGAAAGCAAATACATCACTTTTCCAGAGCAAGTGAAGACAGGTGCAACAAGAACTGAAGGCAATTACAAGTTGCACACTGTGTAAGGCTCTCTTGCCTGTGCTAAGACCTTAGTGTTGAGTCAATTTCCCTAAATATAAACGGAATGGAGTCTTTGAGTAAAATCTTAAAAGTCTGGATTATGCTTTCAGTTAACCTGACACAAATTTAGCCTCATCCTGTTAAGCTTGATAGAGTAATTTGGAGTTTTTAGTAAGGCAACTGAAGCAAAGTCTGGCCCCAGTGGATTTTACACATTTGAATGCAGGAGAGAGCAGTGGTGTGAAATGATGCTCTTGTTAGAGCCTGAGAACAAGAATGTTAACAGGAAAGAGGTTGTCCTTCTAAGTTTATAAAATTGCATTAAATTGTGTTTTCTAGTATTTTCGCCTTCAAAGCAAGCTAAGACTAGCACAGGACTGAATTTTATAGGCAACCCATCTGAAAATAGGCTGAGATGACTGCATACAGAATAATCTTACTGGGTTTTGACATAAATTAGATCCCATTGATGTTGCTGTTTCAGCGTCTAGCCTACAGGAGGCTGGAGATGGAAATATTATGAAAAGTCTGGGCAACAGCTAAGTTGCCAAGTATTTAGGCCATATAGATCCAGTAGCCAAAGAAAAACAAAACAAAGAGAGCGAAGCAACACCTGAAGTATAGCATTGTTAGACAACATGAAATGTTTTACTGCTCTATTTGCACATCTAGGTGAGAGAAAGAGGGAAAATATGGGGAGTTAATTTCATTTATTGATCCTACATATATAAAAAGTAATTTTAGGTTTTTGTGATGCTTTGCCACTTGCCAAAATCTGTAGATGAGCCCTGATTGTTTTCCTTGTTCTGATGGTTGATTTACTACCACAAAAGCAGCCAAAGGTGGGTGATGCAAAAAAGATTGGCTTTGAAAATACAAAGACAAAACCATCTTTAGTATTTCAGCTCTCCCAGCCTCCTTCTGGAGTACAGCAAAAGACTGGAGATAGCATCAAATTTTACAGGGTGCTTTCAGATTTCTACATTCTCATAATGTCTGCTAAGTTATGACAGTCATATGCCTGGTGAAGCATCTGGTTAATCCTTAATTCTGTAGTGAATAAATTCTCCTGCCTTTAGCACTGATGTGAAATAATGGCTCTGACCTTTAATTTCAGACCCTGTTCTTGTGGGATAAAGAGAAGCATAAAGCTTTTTTCACAGCTCCAGGAGGTTCCCAGTTTAATATTGGAAGATGTATAGTAGGATCTCATGTCTCCTTATCACTGGCCAGTTCTAGGGATTTTAGAAGTATTTAGAACAATAACAGGAGATGCCCTTTGCAGAAAATTGTGTGTATAATCCTGATAAAACTTTTCAATAGAAGCTCCTTATAAAGTGTCTCAAGGCCTGTTGTTAGGGAGGTACTTCTCTGAAGTCTGGCAACTGCTCTTTTTCCTCACTATATCATATTTAAAAGTCCAAAGAACCCCTCCTGCTCTTCAACTGTTTCTGTTTCTATTTTTTTTAATTAATTAAATGATTAATAAAATACTCACCTTGGATCAGATGTAAATGAGAAGTTAAGATTAATGTAAATTTACAGACATAATTCAGAGTCCTAAGTTCTCAGATCTCTTATTATGAAGACTAAATTCCCTTAGTGCCATACCAGTAAGTAAGGTATTAGGAATAACATTACTTGAAGAATATGAGAGAAATGCTCAAAGGAAGTACCACTGTACTAGGTTAGTAAGAGGAAACACTATCAAAGGATTAGAATAATGGCCTATAAACTTGCTCTTGAACCTGCAATTATCTTAACAAGCTTCAAAAATGTGAGGCATTAAGAAACTTTTTCAAAAACTTCAAACTGCAGGGAATTTAAATATAAACTTGTTGTATCTCTGTTGTACTGTTAGGCAAGAAAGCTTTCAGTCCTACTAATCTGTATAGGTAGAATTAAAAAAAAAATTCTCTTCACACTGATTCACATTTTCACATTCCCAGCTTCACATTTTTACTGTTGTGTAGCTTATTACCTGTTAAAAATGCACTCATTTTCAGTAATGCTGATACTGGTAATATTAATCTCAAGTGTAGTCTAATGTACTGATAAAATATCTTCATCTCTACATCTCTGCTGTTAGGAAGTCACATTGCAATTATGTCTATACCTTCTAGTGTTTGTGGAGGTTTCTTTTGTTTTCTGGAATCACTATTAGGGATCAAATTAAAGAAGAACTGACAGTGCCCAACCCTGATGGCTATGTCCTCTGCATTTCAAACACAGTGGTTATGGGAAAAGATCACTTTCTTTCGCTTGTGTTTTTAGAGATATCTTCCCTTATTTCATGTCAAAGAATAAACCCTTCAAATAATTTTACTAGGGTTTTTTTTTAGTTTGCTAGATGTATAAAAAATATAACTACCTTATATTCTTTCTCATATTCTATTGGAGTTTGCTGTAGTAGGTGATCATAATTGCAAGTGTCATTGCTTTGAAACATGCCAAAATGTCATGTTTGTGAAGGCATATGGAAGCAAACAGAGAAAGTTGTCTCAAAATATTTTGTTTCTTTTTCTTCTGTTTTAAATGGCTTTTAAGTAGAATTTTCAGTTTCAACTTTAAGAAAAGGTGGGAGAAGTGGAAATTTGTGAAGAAAATAAAACCTTAGAGGATTTCTTCCCTGAAGACCTGTTGTGATGCACTAGATAGTTATTTGGATGCTGCACTGGGTGTTGTGTTGCATGGGCGGTTCCCCTTTCCCTAAGGTGGTTGTTCCCTTGGTAAGGTGATCTGTCCCTTGTAGCCTCTCCCTTCGCCCCTCCTCACTGGTATCCCATTGGCTGTGTCCCTCCATCCTTGCCTCCCATTCCGCAGGTATAAATGTCCCTTGGGATTGGAATTCGCCCTCTTTTTTTTTCACCTGGATGGTCTCCAATGCAGATGTCCCTTTCCAGCTAATAAACAGGACATCAGAACCACGTGGAGAAAGAGCGCTTCTCGTCCTTTGCTTCGTCCATTGTAGCAGGCACAGGCCCTGCAAACCTGCCTTGGCGTTCAGAGACAGAATGCTGAGTCAGGATGACTGGACAAAAGGAGCCCCTCTCTCCCCGCTCTCGGACCCTTGCTTATCTCTCTGTAAGGCTATAGGTCACTTTCCTTTAACCCTTACCATTGGACAATTCTCAATCCTCCCTAACCCTATATAAACTCCTGTTTCTGCCCGGCTCATCAGAGCCGCTGTCCCTGAGACCCTTCGAGACACCCCGTGGAAGAGCTACGAAGAAGACCAATAAAGACATCGTCTTGGAACCTCACACAGCGCTCTCCTCTCTTTCCTGGTCTTCCGAATGCCTGCTGCATGCCCCAGCCAAGCCTAGCAAGCCCAAAGAGCTGAAATCACTCATGAGCTGATAATCACTGAGCTGAAATCACTAAAGGCTTGCTAAGGCATAGGCTAGGGGCACTGCCAGAGCTTGGGCTGATTAGCCCCCCTCAGAGCTATGCTATCCGGCTTTGATGCAGCTCCTGGGTACACCCCGTATCCCAGCCAGCGGCATTAGTCCATGTAGGATCCGTGCGGGCCTAAATCCCAAGCTAGCCGGAGGGATTTACAGCCCGAAACCCACAGATCTTTCAAAGACCTGTTTTAGTATGTATAATCCATGAACATGGATAGAGGTGTATGGTCCTCTTTCATAATCCCCCAAATGTCCACGATGAATGGAAGTTTGGAACCACGGTTACAATAATTTAGTAAGAAACATTGATATTTCCCATTAACTTGAATGTAATTTCAAAAGAATTTCTATCAGTCGGTATATTGGTAAGGCTTTGTAATTGAGTAATTTGTTTTCAATTACACTTTATTCTTGTTTAAGGACATTCCCATTTGTTTGACTGCTGAAACTGTGGGAGATGCAGTTTTTAAAATGCCTTGAAGTCTATAATATATCTGTCCTTTTCAGAAGCCTAAATGAGATTTCTCAATAGTTTCAATAGGAATCAAGTTGATGCAAAAATTAGTTTGCTTTCTCAATAGTTTCAATAGGAATCAAGTTGATGCAAAAATTAGTTTGCTTTAAGGCTAATTTCTACTTTCTTTTAAGTAGCACATATCATGAGCTGTACATTTATTTCATGCTTCTCTCTCATTAAAAACTTCACATTGTTTGGAGAGAGAAGCTCTAATCATAGTGTGGTTGGAAGACAGGAATTCTGCTTTTCAGCTCTTAGTAAGAAAAATTTCAATCTGAAGAGACTCATTTGTCACCTCTGATGACATTTCAACTTTGTCACATTCAACAGTTTCAGATAATATTGTTCACTCTATTGAATTTGTATTTCTTTTCAAGAAAGGAAGGATAACTTTGGGATGCATAAGAGATGAGCTAGAAAGCAAAGAACTGAGAAAACAGCTGTAGAGTGTCTAAATGTCTGGGATAGACATTTAGAATTTTGGGTCCATTTAAAAATATATAAACAGGTTACTGATTTCTGACTTTATTGTTTCTGAATGGAAAAATGATTGTTCTCTACGGGAGTCTGCTTGCTTTAATCTAATTTGCGCATGGGTTTAGAGTCACAACACTCAAGTTTCAAATGAATACATAAATTGAACTAAAATAATATCTGTCTTTTAAACAATGAAAATATAAATCACGTTCACTCTGCCTTGGAGAGAAGGGAAAAGTCCATGAAATGTGGGTGGTCAAAAGTCTGTGCAACAGACAAGAGCTCTAATTTATACGGGGTCATGATTTTAAGGAATAAATGTTTATAATCCCAGATGAGAAAAGGTTTTAGAAAATAATTTCACAGTCCTGGGATTGTCACTCAGAGAAGAATTACTTTCTTATGGAGATATCTTTAGTTATAATTCAGTTAAATATGTGTATGTACACTAGTAATAATTTAACAAATTCCTTCTGTTCTGTCTCACTGTGATGAAGAAAGGCTTTGATTCATCAGTGAACTCTCTGTTTTCCCACCTCCATTGGTTCTTCCAGCTGTCTGCTGTAGATGCCATAAAATGATAAAAGGATTAAGGTTTTAAGCCATCTGTTGATGTAAGTCTTGCTAGAATTAGAAGTCCTAATTACACATCTCAGTGTAGCATGCATTTTCAAGGCTTCTTTATTCCATTATCAATGTCCTCCTTGTAGGATCTTTTGAGACATAGTTTTGCTCTTTTCTCCATTTGAGAGATCAAGCAAGAATTCAGTACCTTGGGTATTGGCAGCCAAATATATAGTATTTTCACTGACATGTCCTAACAAATAGTGGAATATTTCTCCTATCCTTTTAGTTTTAGTTGTGAAGCATATTCATTTATTTCATATTTTAGATTCATTAACAGCATTTTAGGTAATCTGACTTTTTACTAAAACATCTAAGGTTCTGAATTTTTAACTGCACCCCTTTGAGGATCTCAGCATGATTCACTGCAAGGTCCGTAGAGCTTGTGCAATACAGTGTGATGGAAATGAAATGAGAGTTAAGCTTCTTACACTGCACTTTGTACAGTTGCTTTAATGCAAAATGCTCTCAGTATAACTGAATCAGGCAGCTCACAAGTGGCTGAGAATTGTAATTGTAAACTTACCCAGTCCTTCAGCATGGATCTTCATTGCAACAGCGTCTGAGAGAAAAAGTGCCGGTGGATGGACTCTGGAGAATTTGTGAACGTGTACCATGTTCCTACTGCTCACTGTCAGCACTCGGGCACAGCTCCCACGTGACTTTCACCATGGTGAAATATCTCATGGGTTGTGATGGTGTAGAAAGGCGTTGCAGGCACAGGAGGTTTCTAACCATAAAATGCTCCAAGGTATTCAAGGCCATGTTTTCCTTTTTTTTTTTTTACTCCAGCTAATGAATTTAAATAAGTAGGAATAAATTGGCAATATTGGCCAAAACCTGCTTTTTGGCAGAGGACCATTGCCCTAAGATACCCATTCATAATAGAAATGGGATTGACCTGCATGAAATTCAACTGCAGCTGGAATTTCTAAAGTTAAGAACATGTTGTGGGTAAAACCCAGATACAGATGAGTTTCTGGAGGACCTTTACAAAAGAAATGGCTGATAGATTTTCCTTGCTTTACTACAGCTAGTGCACCATGTATTGTCAGTTGCTACATTCTGTACCTTGGCACCATCTCACTTTTTCTTAAAATTCATAAAGTCCTAACCTAAAGCACCTGAAGTCAATCAACAGTGAATTTTCATCCCTTCTTTTAAAATTCAAGTGAAACCATTATCCTGTTATTCACATGAAACTCTTCCCACCTTTATTAGTGAACTTCAGCCAGGTTTTTGGTTTTGGAAGGCTGACTTTTTCTTACCTAAGTTGTTCTCATCTGTTCAATATCTTTTTCTACCCTAAGGATTTTAATCAGAAGCCTCTATTTTAATTTTTGGCTTTAGAATATTAGTCATTCTAAATTAATGACAGTGCTGTAATTAGGAAAACAGGGTTTGGGGCTGGGATTTACATGCAGCCCCAGGTGACTGTCAAAAACAATCCATAGGTTTTGAAATCTCTTCTTTTGGGAAGGGGAAAAAAGTTTAAAGCACCCCTGCTCAACTCTTCAAGAGTAAGTTACTTCAGGAGATTCTCTAGACTTAACAGCCAAAAAGGAGGGCATAGACCTGCATAGGGTCTGTTAATTGTAGGAGTTTAATATAACACTGAAATATTAGAAAAGATGTTATAGAAAGCCATATTGGAAAAATGAATGACTTTTTAATTTGTGCATTTTTCCAGTTTCTAGCTCAGCTGATTCTGTGCCCTGTGATCTTTGTTTCTCAAGCTTCCTTTTATAGCTGAAGAATTTGTGTTAAATCATTAGCAGTAAACTAGGATAGGGCTTTGTATCTGTTTTCTTGGCCTTAAGTTTGCTTTTCTTTTGAATAACTCTACTTTTTAAGGATTTGTACATAATCTGATCGATTTCAGTAAATTGCAAGATCACTAGCAAGGGCATTGGCCACATCCTCTGTCTCCTAATAAATCTGGAGTTTAACAAACTCTAAGCAGCCTTTCTCTTCAAAATGTGAATTCTTTTTTCTTTGCTCAGGATGTCCTGATTCTGCCCAAGAGAGAACAGAACAACTGCTGCTGTCATCAGGGCAAGGGTCCTGCCAGCCCAGTTTCCTTTCTCCAGGAAAGATCTGTATCATACGGAGAAATAGAAAAGATGTGACATTGAAAAGAATCTTTAGAATAGATTAATTTGTTGAATTTATTCTGGCCACTGATCCAACCAATATAATTCTCCCTTAGCAAATAGTACTCTCATATTTGAAATGGACTTTTTCATGGTTTTTGCAGCCTTGCACAGTCAATAGCTGTTTTATGTTCAAGAGTAATAGGTACTTACTAATTTTCTTGCTAGACTTATATGCATTTCTGTATGAAATATAAATTTTTTATAAAAATGCAAATATAGCACCTACTCACTCCTCTGTTCACAGTTTTTAATTTATTAGGCCTGTGTACAATAAATCTTAATCTACTCTGTGTGCTACATACAGAAAATATTCTCCAGCTGTTGAAAACAAGGGTAAATAATGTCAGAGAAAGCAGAAGCTGACATGGATTAAGTGACCTTTCTAATAAAAGGAGCAGTAACTGTAAATTAAAGTTTCAATTACCCAACATACCTATGGATCAATATTTACAGATTTTTCTTATGTCGAGGCAATAAATATTGAGGGAAAGGACCTGTGTACAAAATGATTTTATTTTTAAGTATCTTCCTTCAGCCTCTGGGATTTTTTACCTGTAGCTTCTTCATAATAATAAAATTATCTCTCTGCCCCCTAAACTAGAACTTCTGTTCCTTATTTTCATTTCTTTGGATGTGCCCTTGACCTCTCTGGTTTTTATCCTTCCTGCTGCCCTCCCCTCTGCTCACTTTCTTTTTACCTGGTTCTCTTTGCTGGCAAAACTAATGTCATCCATTTATATGCTGCTCTCTGATGCTGGTTACCTTTCTGATTTTCTCACCTTCTATTTCCTTAGCATGCTCTTCATATTCAGTCATTTATTTTTGGGTTGGTTATTTTTTTATCCAGTCTGAACTTTGATCTCTTATTTACATCTGGCCAATTTTCCCCTTTCAGAGGGGAAATCAGCTCTCTCCTACCCTTTTCTGAGAATTCATCTCCTATGTGTGATTGATACTGATAGGTCATACAAATGATTTTAGGTCTTCTTAAAATGATTTACAGTTTAAGATAAAGTTGTCTTCAGCTCTGCAATGTCTTCTGTGCCTGTCTTGTGTGTGCTTATAGCTGCCTTGGGGCAGCATTCCTGTCTTCTTTCTTTTGCATGCAGCTCTGAGCATGTTCCTGTCACTAAACGAGTCATGTTATTACTGACTAATAGATGGGGTGTTACACTTCTCTGTCTTCTTAATTCGAACCTTTGTGGAACATGATTCCCCTTTTTAACCATTTAAAACCTACCTTACAAGGACTTTAATTCTCAATCCAATGGAAACAAACAGGGTATTTTCTCAGCAGAAGCATCTTAAATGTACTGTTGGCACGACTCCTAAATCTTGATTTAGAAGATTTTAAAACAGAATTTTTGAATGATTAATAAATGAAATGCAGGGACTGATGTGTTGTATTTGTTTCAGAGATTGACTGACATGTAATCTAAAATTTCTTCACAGTTTTGTAATGACTGCTTTTGACTTTAATGGGAAATTCAAGTCTCCTCTATCAATTTGATTAATGGGGTAATACAACTTGTGACATTAAAAAAAGCTAAATGTTGATAAAGATTGGAGTTTCCTAAGAAGTTGAAAATATATTCCAGTTGTTGCTGAAGAGTTACAAAGTCTGGTCACTTGAAAATGTTAGCATGATTTTTAATGTTAGAACTTTAGATAATACTTGTCATCTGAATATTTGTGCTGTTCTTCATTTCGTAAAACTTTATGATGAAATCTTAATCTCTGCAGGGATGAAAAACTTTGTTACATAAACTAATTGGTTTTGAAGAAAGGAAAAAAGTATAAATTGGCACATGAATAACCAGAAATTCCACTCTTTGAAATCAACTAAGTAGAAGAATTCTCAAAAAGTTACATCTGCAACAAAAACATGCAAAAAAGTGTGTTGGCCTTTTTAATATTCAATTTTCTTTTTGTGTAATGTTTCAATATGTAGCATTTTGATTATTTTTGACAAGTGTGGTAACAAAATCCTGTCCATTTGTAATCAAGCGCACCATTTTCTGTACAGGTAAAGTAAGAGAATGCAATTACAGAGGGAGAGAGTAGTGGCCATATTTAATTAATTAATTTAACATTCTTTGGGTTGTGTAGTAGAGTAGAACTATAATCTAAGAAAAATAGTTCTGTTAGCTGTGAAAACAATTTTGATTCCTGTGTGCCAAGTCAATGCCTGTTTAGTTAATAGTTCTTGGGATACATTGATATAAAGTGCTTCTCTCGGAGACAGAATCCTCTCTGCCAGAGTGTGTAGGTGTGTGCAAGTATTTTGTGTATGTGTCTGTGTGCAACTCTGATTTTGTGTTCTCATTGGATCAAGAGGAATTTTACCCCTATTTACAGCTGAAGAGCTGGACAATGAAGAAATTAAGCAATTGGGGACTACAGAACTATGCTCTAGTGACAGAACTAGGACCTGCTGAACCCAGGACTTTCCTCCATAGCAGGACTGTTATTGCTGTCATTCTTCCAGCTCTCCACTTGTAGAAGACTAATCTTGTTAATGAGACACACTACAGGGTTATTAAGATTCATATCACAAAATATTTCAGCTTTTAGCAAACACCACTGTCCTCAGTTCTGCCATCTTGCCTCCCATCTCGTCAAGGACTTGATTAATTTAAGCCTGTCTGTAAGACTGGTATTCCTTACAGATTTTGTGTTTTTAATTACCCTTGGTTTAGGGAAGATTGGCTTGTTGTTTCAGTAATCATGTAAATTCTTAATGGAAAATAGGAGCCTCAAATGGTATAGATTACGTGTTTTATCATCCATTTTCTTCAAATATATTGACAGTTTCAGACCCTTAAATACTTTCAGCCCTACTCTCTGTTAAGACTGTGAGCAGGCCCAAAGGGATTGATGACTATTTTTGAATACTAAAATAGTGCACAGAATGAATGAAAACAGCAAATGCAATAAGCCTTTTACTGTTATTAAAGTGTTGATGCACCAGAGACATACAATGTTGTGGCTAAAAAAGGGCTTTGAGAGAAAAGGAGGATAGGAACAGCTGTGAATGAAGCTTTAAAAGGAGGAAAAGCATGACCTGAAAAGAGAGTAGATTTAACATACTTCTTGCAGAATGAAAATTTCATCCCTCCCCTTCTCCCCATTGGTATTTTGCTCACTTGTTTTTAGAAATAAGTAGTGACAAGTTATCACTTTAAACTAATTAACATTTTCTCTACAGAAGACATTAAAGTTTCTGCATTCTTGAAGAAATCTAAATTGCATGGTAAAATATTAAAATGGTGTTTTTAAAATTCTGTCATCATCTTCTGCTTGTGACAAATGAGAACCCATTTGCTTCTGTATTTTCACTCATTGGCTGTCAGTTCCCAGGCCTGGTAAACTTAGAGGGCTTTCATGTGATATTTTGAATATGGACTAGTCATGTCAGGCCCTAAATCCAAAATATTTTCCAAGGTTGGAGCAAAGATGTTGCATTCATTTAATGAATATTTTTTCTGTCTATAAAATCACAATTCAATGTCCCATGAGGGGGATTCCCATCTTCTTGGTCCTGTATAAGAATTTCTCTGAGACCACTAAGTCTAGAATCTGTACCCAGACAAAATCCATTCTTCAGAGAAGCTGTCAGTGAACTGGCTGATGCCATGTGTATGTTCATTTCTGCATGCTCTGTGTACTTATGCCCTGAAATACAAAAGTTTTCTTCATTAAATAGATAAAATCAGCAGAGATATGTGGAAATATATTGCTTTTCTTGATGTATATTATTCTAGTGTAATGAATATTTATTTTTTAGTTCACTGTACTAGCAGCTAGTGATAGAAAAGTAAAAAATAAAGTTGAGCACAAGTATGTTTTAACATAGCAGTGAATGAGGTTCTACTACTGTCTCTCTGCATCTAAATGATTTCTTGTTCCTATTTCTATTCTTGATGTTCTGCATTTTAATGTCCAGATGAACCAGTTTTATGGTTGAGAGGTTATTTTCTAAAGCAAATGATGAATGTAGCTTTACACAAGAATTTTAATGCAACAGATGCATTCACTTATAGAATAACATCAAAGACTCTTTGACAGCAAATGAAAATATATTAGTTTGTCATTGAAGGAATTTTGAATTTCTTACTAACTTAGATAAATGCAACAAAATATATTTTTGACATCTCATTATTTAAGTTGATTCCAATGGAGTCGTACATTATTAAACATTATAAAACATAACATTAAGACCCTTGACTGGAAAATACCATACAGAACAAACTGGAATTGATTTGAT
Source organism: Motacilla alba alba (assembly GCF_015832195.1). Taxonomy (NCBI): domain Eukaryota; kingdom Metazoa; phylum Chordata; class Aves; order Passeriformes; family Motacillidae; genus Motacilla; species Motacilla alba. The sequence goes on along the minus strand of NC_052019.1, from coordinate 11,151,709 downwards.
TTGTGGTTTTTTTTCTGCACCTTCATTTTACATATGGTCCACAAGAACCAGGGAATTTGAGTGTTGATTTTAAGGAGATGGTCTCTTAACAAGGACAGTGGTACCAAATCTTTGTCTGACAGACAAGAAATAATAAGATAAGCAGAGCACTTTTAGCAAGAAAAAAAGACCAGTGGGAATGACTTGCCTGTCCCAGAACCCCATTTATTCACATACTGTGTTGTTGAACTTACGAATTAACTAACATTTATTATACCTTTACCTATTACTGTGTTCTTGAAACAGTTTTACATCTATGCAGATGATTTCAACTTGCACCTTTCCAGTCAGTCCTCTGTCTACCCAGTGGTTTCATCAGAAGGATCAGAGAAGAATTAGGTCTTCTTGGTGCCTCCTTGCAAAAGGTGTGCAGGGTTTATTCTGAGACTGGTACGATCAAGTATTTCATGCCAATTTCTGTTTGTAAATATAGAGGGCTACAGTTTAAACTGTTCTATGTGAATATATGAGCACATTGACAATATGTGGCTATTAATATTTTACATTGTAGCTTATTGCCAAAGGTAAACTTAAAATAGGTCCAGCTCTAGACAACACTGCTTGTATTCCTAAAAACATTCTGTTGCTCATGATCAGATATTCCTAGGTTCTTTTTTGTTTTAAATCACAAGATACCCAATATCTTTTCCTTAATAATTGCTGGTAATGTTGTTCCCTGAACATCTTTTCCCTTATTCATAAAAATTAGTTAGGGAAGAGGTTGGTACATTCTCTCTTTCCTAGGTTGCCCATCCCACTGGGCATGATTGCTTGGACATGCAGTTTCCTGAAGAGCTGGCAGATTGATGTGTGATGGATGTTATCTCCCGGGAGATGGCTTTCTTCAGGGACAGCTCAGGGCAATCAAAGTTTAGGACTTCAGGACCCATTGCACAAATGCATCTATATTTTTTATTTTTGGAGAGGGGGATCACTACAGGACATGATGGATGGACATGATACCTGGCTTCAAACTGGTCAAAGATGGATTGGAAACTGCATCTCAGTCCTGATCATACTGACCGGACGAATCCCTTGTGTCTGCCCCACATCCCTGACCTGGGGCCTTTCACAGGGCTTCTTGCCTTTTATAAAGCCCTCCCTTTGTGATGCAAGAGCCAAATGTCACGAAGCTGATACTTATCCAGGTGCTTTGGGAGTGTTTCTGTGCTCCCATTTGTAGGAGAATTTCCATTTGCTCACTGGCATGATACTGTATCTGATAATGCAATGCAAACACCTGAGCCAAGCTGGCTTCCTACAGACAGGTGCATTTATATACAGGGATGAGTAAAACCTCCTACAGTGTCTGATTATTTGGGGCCTTGCCCTTTTGGGGAGTGTCCCAGTCCCCTTCTTTGCCTTAGATGATAATTGACTCATTGAAAGGTTCTACTCTCATGATAGAATAGGGACTCTTTCAGAGGTGATAAAAGCAATTACTGGTGGTGGCATTGAATTTTTTTTTCTATTAAAACCTTGAGAGATGTGGAATGTGGCTAAGTAGAGGATCTGTGTGTGTATATACATTTTTCTTTCATTAAGAATATGTGGGGGACAAATTGCAAAAGATGGTGTTGAAATGTTGTTTGATAGGATTCAGTCTTTACAGTCCAGGCAAGACTGAATGCTGCTTCAAGTACATTGTTGAATCTTCCCAAGATGACATAATGTTCAACTAGTCTTACTCATTATGTGTAAAATCAGAAAATGTGCAGAATTACTGAAATGTCCATTGCTAAAACAGTGTAATTCAGGGGCATGAGTAAAATGCAGATCTGTCCAAACTATGTAGAAGTACTAAATTTATTTTTATTCTTGTACAGTTAACCCTCAGTATAGTTAACAATGCATACAGGAGCATGAATGCAATTCCCTATAACACATTTCAATGATTGTATAGCTGATGTAATAATTTTATATATATGTTTCTAGAAGTAAGAAAAATGAAGACATTTAAAATGGTTCAGTCAAAAAATTGGCCAAAAAATAAAAGAAATCAGGCAAAGTAGAGGCTGCAGTAAGACAGGAGGGACACTTCATAGCAGTGACAAGTTTATGGCAAGAGAGATAATGAGCAGGAAGAAATGAGGCAGCTAAATTATAAGGTGGGGAAAAGTAGATGTGGAAAGACTGATGCAAATAAAGTATGCTGTTTGGCAAGAGAGGAATTACATGATGGTCTATGAAATTAGAGAGTAAAGAAAGATAAGATGAAGTGAAATTGGATTTAATGAGGTAGAAGAAAGGTGATTAGGGACAGAAAAAAAATATAATTTAGTGATGAGAAAATCCTATTAAATTATCCAATAAATCTTCTTTCCACTCAAGCATTTCCCTTTCTTCTCCTTCTCTCCAGGATAAATTCCAGGATGGTTGTATCAATATCTAACCATAGAGTAAATGCCCTTTTCACCATCTCTCCTTAGAACCAGGAAAGTGGTATAAGCGTGCTGCTGGCTTGTAGTCATAGTCTCCAGGCTTGTAGTTGACATAGTGTGTTAGCTATGGTCTTTTCCAAGACCATGATTGAGAAACTGGTATCACTTTTTCATGGGCTCTTTTGTTTAGGGTGGGTTTTGATGGGCATTATATCCATTCATTATATGGGATGCTTTGTATGCTATAACCACCTTTCCTTTTTTTAATAATCTCCAGTGCATTAGTTAAATCTCTGGAATTCATGCCATTTGCTTCTTTTTAGTATTGTTTAGTTGTCTATTACAGCTTATTTAAATCCAAGCATAGCAGATAGGAGCAGCAATACATGGAGCTCATGCGTCATGGTTCAACCCAGGCAACAGCCAGGTACTGCACTGCTGATTTCTCACATCTTCCACCTTCTCCTCCCATGGAAGGATGGGGAGGACCATCAGAGAAAAAAACCAAACAAGTAAAACATGTGGTTTGAGATAAGAATAGCTTTATAATTGAAATAAAATCTAATAATGATAATTATAATGAAAAGGTGGACAACAAAAAGAGAGAAATAAATCCCATGAAGAACAAGTACTGCACACTGCAGCTGCTCACCATCTGCTGCCAGCTACCCAGTGAGTCCCTCAGCAGTGACTGGCACCTCCCAGCCAACTCCCTGGTTATTTCCTGAGCATGAAGCTCTATGTGTGGAATATCCCTTTGGGTCTTACGGGTTGGGTGTCTGGCTATGCTCCCTGCTGGCACCCTTCTGGTGCAGCTCCTCACTGGCAGACATGAGCCACTGAAGAGTCCTTGATGTAGGGTGAGCACTGCTGAGCAGCAGCCAAAACATGAGTGTGATCCGCATTATTCTCATCCTAAACCCAAAACACAGCACTGTGCCATCTTCCAAGGAGAAAATTAACACTACCCCAGCCAAAACCAGGACAGCGCAGCAGATAGCTTTCCATTAATTTAACTGAATTATATTCAGAAGGTAAAGTTCACAGATTTTAGGCAGTTTCCTTGTTTGTTTTTTTTGTTTGTTTGTTTGTGTTTTTTTTTTAATGAATAAAGAGGAAAATTCAACACTTCATGCCTTCTAAGACAATCCATTAAAACGACAATTGCCACTATTGCATTCTTTATGTGTCACCTTTCTGCCTTGGTGTCGTGTCACTGGGACCTTGTTTGGCAAGAATTTGCCTGTAGGTTGAAATTTGATCTATTTGACAGTAGGATGGTCTTTAGTTTGTGCTAAACCACATAAAAAAGTGGTTTAGCAAAAACCCAGACAATTCACAATTTGCTGTTCTGAAAAGGGCTATTTTCAAGTCCATGAGCTACTAGAGATGGAGATGTTCTGAAAAAGCAGAACAACTAAACTGCAAAGTAATGAAAAAGTAGTTTTACTTGCATGTAGAAAGCTTTCCTGTGCGGTTACAGTAGATCTGATGCACCAACTAAGCTTCAGTCTTTAAATGGTGTGTTTTACAGAGGCAACTAAAGGCAACTGAATTGAGCAGGACTTTTGAAGTTCTGATGTTTTAGTCATGGCTAGTCACCTGTTATTAAGTTTTTTGCTTTTTCCTTTCTTTGAAGACAATTTTTACAGAAAAAAAGAAGAGATCCAGGTACTAAAGTTAATGCAGTTGCCGTAAAACAGCCCCAAAATTGGTTTAGTCAAAACATAAAACTGTGGGAAGTGTGCTGTTATGCTTTTCCTACAAACTGAGAATGCAGAGCAGAAATAAGTCTTCCACCTCTGTGTCCTTCATGGGAAAACATTCCGAGTGCTGCAGTTTTCACAAGTCTATTTGTCCAGCTTCAAGTACATTTCAAAACTGTTCTGGTCAATTAGATAAGCCTGATGGTTGCTCAGCAAAGTTCTTAATTTTTAGTGCTGTGAAGTTGCAAGGAAGTTCCCTTAAGTGGTAGTCCCCTTGACATGGAAGGCGCTGAAATCCAGCCTGAGCAAGCTGCTTTCCTTTCCTGTAGTCTCTGGCTGATCACCCTGTCTCCATGAATTTGTGTTAAGTACCCATTGTCAGCTGAAGCTGCAGCTGGCAGTATTTTAGTGGTATTTTCTATGTTACCCTCTTTTAAGAGGAAAAGCAATACCCAAACAAAGCCTGTGTTACCAGGGTTTTAGAAATCTGCGCAAACATGAAAGTAAGAGCATTCCTAGCGACTATGAAAAAGAGAAAAAGGCTGAAGTAATCACAAAATTTAACAAGCAAAAAAAGTGTGTACTTTTACCTCTGTGCTGTATCTATTTCTTAAATAAAAAAATGTTATTTTTATCTTAAACTTGTTATTAACACTAAGGCCTCTGCATATTAATCCTAAAATCTCTCTTTCTGGGGTGGATGATGCACACAGCTGTTTTTCCACCCGTATCAGTACAGTCTGTGTTTTAGTGATGGACCAAACACCCATTCTTTTACTGGTGATTCTTGCATCAGGCTCTGAGCAGGTTCCTGCTGTGTGCACCAGAGTCAAATTGTTTGTGAAGTGAAATTTGAAAGGAAGACAGCATGAAAGAATTTCATAAGGAATATAAAATAAAACAAGATAGCTGTTGAAAGCTACAGGAAGCTTGAACTGGCAAGAAGAGAGGAAGTATTCTAAATTTATAATGAAAATTAATTATGCATTCATTGCATTTGAAGAGGTCAGACATGATGAATTTAAATAGTACATGAGAATGAAGGCCATCTTTTATATTAAAGGCAGTACAACAGGGTGATATGAGGAGAGGCAAAGAAATAAAGGAAGCAAATGGGGAAAATTGCATGACTGAGGCAGTAAGGAACAAGAACATTTAATCAAACAGATCTGCTTTGTGACTGAATTGATTCATGATTTTCAGACAATTCAAAATAATGATAATTTATTAGCCATAAAATTATACTTAAAAAATGCTTAAAGCTGTTGTGAAAGTTAATAAAATAAGAAATTTCAAAGTGGATTCTCTCCAGCTTGCAACAACCTTTAAAACTTCTACAGAGTGGAGTAATTTTTTCTTAAAATTTTATTTCTTTCTTACATATAGTTGCTATATATGCTTCTTGTTCTTATGGGGGGAATGCTAAATTTTTTTCTTGCTTTTCGCTATTTCCTGTCACATCTATCATGTTTCCCCTACCCCATTTCATTTGTGAATGTAGTATCCAAGCAAAGGGATTCAACAGAAGCCTGAGTAAATGCTGTATGGGCTGACTGGCTGTAGGGCTAAAGCAGAGGATGTTGCTCCACTTTCTGGGTTACTGGAGCAGAGAGTTATTCTTAGCAGGGATAGACTGTACTGAATAACATGGGCAGAAATTCAGCAGAACCTTTCTGCTTAACGCTGCTTAGTGCATGTATTCTGGCATGTATGAAGATACCACATTGCTCAGCCACCTTTCTGTTAGATAATTTGGAGCTGGAGACCGTATACTTTTCATATGAACTTGGACAGTGTTTATATTGATAGCTAAACACTGCTGTCAGACCCAATGGTTTAGTTTGAGCAAGGTATTGCTGTGGAGCTTGAGCATACATAAATAGTTTGTATTTTGGAGTGTGACTGGGAAGTCAGAAACTTGCTCTGGTTTCTCTGGCAAAGGCATACCTTTAATCATGGAAATTGCAGGTGAAATGAGTCCTTTAAGAGTTTAATTTGTATGGCCTGAGCTAAGCATCATCAATGGCAAATGAAATCAGACAGGCTTGGTGGCTAAGAAGGGTGAAAAAAAGTTGGAACAGAAAATAGTAAATTGCCATCTGAGTCTTTTACATAACAACACAGCCGAGAAGTAAAGGGCTTTTCCCAGGGTGTGGTTTCATGTACCTTGTTGTCCACGGGGTGCAAGGTTACCAGAGCAGGAAAGTGTGCTGGATAATTCCCTTATGGCAGTTGTTATGATTCACTGTTTTTAATAGTATCCCCAGCTTTACTTGAGGGAATTCTCCAGGCAAGCTTCTAAAGCATCGCTTGGAACCTAATAGCTTTATTGTTTTTATTTTTTTATCACAGGCAAATTCTTCTTTTACTTATCATCTGCACTGAAAATGGCACCATAATTCCTGTAGCCACAATTAGATAACCACAGCTAGGTTTAATCAACACTTATTCTTCTGAAGAATATTATACTGACATTGTGGAGTATATCTCTCTCTGTCCTGACAAATACAATTACCACTGGAACAGCAGCCTAAAGTCGCCCTAATTAATGTAATTGGTTATTTCCAATTAAATATTTAATACATGTGTGCTGTCCTCATAATTGAGAATCCTAGAGGTTCAGTGTGATTATCTATTAATGACTAGTTATTGCACTGTGTTTGAATGACTAGTGAAAAAGTTATTGCACTGTGAAAATCCTAACAATGTTGGTGGTGGGCTTTTAGTGAACAGGATTTTTGGTACCTTTTAAGGTGTGTTGGGTTTTCATGTTGTAGTTCCTTTTCCCTTGTGTTTTCCTTATTCTTCACCTTAGAAATGAGTGTAGTTGTATGATGGTTTTATGATATTTCTTCTTACCCTCACCAAACTGCCTGGGATTACTGTGCATTTGCCCCATGGAAAAACTTTGGAGTACTGAGTAACCAAATTGGAGATAATTCTCTCTCTTCTCCATGAAATCACAAGTATTAGATAGTTCTGGGAAAAGCTTGTAGTTGTCCATGAGAAAAACACACCAACAAGAATATGGTGGGCCATCAGCACACCAGAGCAAGCAGAAGTTTGTTTCTTAGAGGAGCAATAGATAAAACAGGACAATCGTCTCCTCTTTTCAAATTACCATTTTAATGATCTCTAAGGGCTTAATTCAATACCAGTCATGACTTAAATTTTGCATTAAATTTAAAATTAAAATTTTATGCTTTTAAAGCTTCTTTGGAGTATTAAAATGTTTCAACATAATTTCTCTCATTTCACTACCTTGGTCCTGAACCAAAAGTAGATTTTTTTTTTTCTTTTAAAAAAGGCACAGCAGGGAAAAATCCTTCCCTGCTAGCATACAGTCAAATTTTCCTCATTAGTTAGGTCGACAGCAGGTTTAGCACATTTATTAATTGTGATTGCAATTTGTTAGAACAAACAAGATTCCAACCCTTTAGGAGGCCTACCTAGATTATAAATAAATAAACACCTTGGAAAAATTCTTCAAGGCGAGAGCTAAGCAAAGAAAAAGAAGGGAATCTACTTTGACACAACTCCAGTTAAGTGGTGAGCACCTTCTTTTGAAAAATTATTCTAGATAAGTTACCAATATGGTAATGGTCTAAAAGTGTGTGTGTGTATATATGTATTTGCTTGCTAGAGGCTCATCAAAGCAAAAAGTGTCATGAACTTGTACATGAATCTCCTTGTGAAAATCTGTCTTCAGGATTGGCAGTTGTTCTCTTCTCCTTCTTGTGAGTCTGGTTGTATTCCTGGCTTTGGGGCACCTTGTTTTTATGTACTACTCAGCAGATAAAATTCTGCAACAACAGTGATTACTGCGTATTGTGTGTTGGCACATGCTCCTCTTCTTTTTCAAGAGAGTGGATGCTTGCCAGGTCCTTAAAGGGATCTCTGGAGGTCATCAATCTAGTCAAACTCCCTATCAAGAAATGCAACCACCTTCTTCAAAATTACCATCCAACAAAATTAAGCGAAAGAGAAGGTTAATTTTCAGACATCATTTTCCATGTGGCATTTGTTACCTAGCAGACTTCTTCTTGAGCAGAACCCAAATACTAATCCTGAGAGCATAATTGTCGTAAATTACTACAAGAGCTGCTCTTTGTGTGCCAGCAGATACAAGAGATTTAGATGATTGTCAGCTGTCATGGTCAACTACTGTAGTTAGAAAATCTAAACCAATTTGTATTAGAGGCAGGCAGTGTGGCAATTTAGTTGGGTAGCACTAAGATTATTGATTTCAGGTTTTGAGAGGCTTGTTAAATATATTGTGAAGGCCAGTATACATTCATTATTTTTTTATGAATAGCCATCAACACTAAGACCTCAAAAGTTGAGTGTACAGTAGTGACATGAATAAACCTCATGCTAATGTCTTCAAAAGAAGCAAATAGCTGTTTATAACAACAAGCAAAGTCATATTTCCTGTGCTGACCTGGCTCATGTCTCCCTATTACGATTTTCATGATTTCCAGTTTTCTATACCTCATTCTGTGAACAGGGCTTTAGTTACTCCATTCCTTGGTACAAAACCAGTATTAGCAGTTGTGTCTTGTGTCACTGTCTTGGGATCAGTATTTCTGAATTTTCTTCTATGGCAGGGATTTACATCCAATATTTTACATGCCTCTATCCATTGTTATACATTTGTCCATGAGAAGCAGAAATATAATGCAATCAAATAATCTGCTCACTACTGGCACTAGAACTTCAGAAATGAAAATGTTTTTCATAACTAACTTGGATGACACTTTTTCAAAGAAGTGTAAGAGCTCTTGTGCTGTGAACTGGACTCACCTCTTTGTTACACTGATGATAAAAGGGCTCTTTGGTTGCACTTCTGGAGCAGTTCCAGTGGAAATCAGGGATCTAGTCCAGCTAAACACATTGTAAAACAGAGCTGGATTTGAGTCATTAACATGTTTTTCTTCAGATGTAAGATTTGGTTTCACCAATGCGCTGCTATAGTGAGATGCTTTTGTAACTACATTTGTCTTTTGAAGTTGCAATATGACAAAGATGTGTTGTCAAGGTATGTCAGACCCACAGAAATGTATGAAATAGTCAGGAGAAGGATATTGTGGGCTGTGAGAGTGTCTGTGACCCAGAAAGCAGCACAGAAGTGCATTTACTCTGTGTGCTGATGACATACTCACTTTGTTTTTTCAGGAACTCAGTTACTCGTTTTCCCCCTCTATTATGTTTATTGGACAAGTGCCACATAGTTCATGATCAGCAGAAAACTGAGCTCACACCATTAACATTTTTTGGCATTCATAACTAGACATTTTTCCCTTTTTAGGAGAACACAACTTTGAAATAAATAAATTTAAAAAACCTGAAAGCTAATTGTAGTACCTTGTAGATCAATGAGTTGGTTTTCCAAAAAATGGTGCTGCCTGACAATACCTGTTGGCAACTTTTGCATCATTCTGAAAATCAAGGCATTTGATTAGGTATGTCAATGTAAATACCACTGTCTGACTTAAGTGTTCTGTGTTATTTGGCTGGATCTTTTTCCAAATTTTTAATTGGCTTGTAGTGTGTTTTCCTTGACAAAGAAGTTAACAGCCAAAGACAGCAGAATTGAAAGAGGATCAGATTGTGAACATTTAATGTCTGAGCTCTTCATCTTCATACATCTGGGAAGTTGCTGCTTTGATCCGAAGGTCTGTGGGATCAGTTGTAAGGCTGATACTTATGTCACTGTTTCAAAGCCCTAAATGCTTTGCGCAGCCACTCCTGATTTTTCAGTAAGATGTATTCTCTTTCTGAATATTTCTATTACAATTCCTGAAGGATCAGGTGGTACAGGATTCACTTGATGATTGCCTTTCAGGTTGAGGTTGCACTTAATAATTTGGGATTTCAGTTCTGGTTTAGCTGTGATCGTGTACGGCTTTATCCCACCCCCAGTTTCTCCCTCTCTGGCCTCTTCTCGCTTTCCCAGTGACTTGTACTGACTGAAGTGGGAAGGAGATTGTTCCACAGTTGGGTGATTGCAGCTTTTATTTTGGGTGTGCAGGCCAGGTGTGACCCTTTGCAGCTATAAATGATTGTTCCCCTCTGTCACTGACCCCTCACATGGGCTGTGCTTCAGGATGTGCCTCAGTCTGTGCCGGGAGCTGCTGGCTTTCATTACCTTTTCTCTCATGCTGCCTCAAAGCAGAAAAGCATCATTTCAGCTGCTGTCTGTCCCTGGCTTCAGACAGTACAGCTCAAGGAGGGCTTCACAGGATTCTTCTGTGCACAGCTGTATTTAATGAATATCTCCTGAGGATTTTTGAGCAACATCGTATTTAAAATTACCAAAATTCAGTCTTTACAAATGCTTTTGTGAACATTTCATAGCCATGCCCAAACTGTTCTCCATGTTTTGTGCAGACAAGGAGCAATTATTTCAAAGGAAACATTGTATGCCATTCTGGATGACATCCTGCTGCTCCCCAACCATTTTTTTGTTTGCCTTTTTTTTTTTTTCCCCTTTCTGCTCCATCATATATTAATTCCATCTCTTCCTCCTTCAGAGACAGATGGTGAGCTGGTGGTACTAATGAGCTCCCTGCTGCCCAGGGAAGGCGGATTGAAATGCTTTGTGTTCTGAGAACTAACAGGCTGAGCACCCTCAGTGAGGATGTAACACACGTGATGAAAGGTTTGATGCACAAATACTGTAGCGGACTTTTTTTCATGGGCACCTATGAACCGTGTTTCCCCAAGAGAAAAACTTCCCAAAACAGCCTTCCTAATAGTCCAATCCTTACTGTGTTTATTGGAGTATTGTTCTGAATGGTACAATAATCTCTCTCTTTTATGGAGATAGAGCATTAGGTTGTGGACACATGGCAATTGAATGCCCTGCTTCTCTGGCATGAGCACACTGAGAAATAAAAACAAAGAGCACCTGCTGTTCCTCGGAATGAGTCTTTGAACATTTTAAAAACTTTCTTGGCGGAAAGCCATTCTCTTCTAGGCTGACTTTAAAAGGAATGCAATTAATTATAGGAGCCACAGACCTCTAAGGTAACAAAATGTAATTATCCAGGGATTCATGATGGATTCTGTTATGTCTTGTTTAAAATGTAACAGGATTGTCAAAAGTGACTTGTGCTGAGGATGCAATTAAAGACAGATCCAGTTGGCTGGGAAGTCTAATGGCTGTAGTCATGTGACCAATTCAAGGCTGCCTGCAAATTTTGGAATGGTAGTTATGTGGATTCAGCATGTTCATGATTAGTATTTAAAAACCTAATGAATTAAGGTTCTGAGAACTTTTTAAATAACTTCATTAAATGTGCTCTCTCCAGCAGAGACCACAAAGATGGACCTTTTCCCCATACTCAGCAGAAAAATTTCAGTGAGACAGGATTTTTAATTGAGTGAATGTGAAACATTCAGTTTTTTGTATTTAAAGCCAAATAAATATTAATATCAGAGTACCTTTCTTTTTATATGTCTCCATAAGAGAGACCATTTTGCAACTAAAATGGAGAACATTAAAAAAAATCAAGGCTTTCTTTTAAATTACTACATAGAGATAGATCACATATGTTTAGGGGATGGATAGTAAATCTAGTTCTAACCTGAGCAACTATTATAGCTGATAGAGAGCTGTGTGACTCTTATCAAAGCAGGTGCTTTGATATCTGTTGATTCCGGATAGTACCCAGTCCACATTTAAGTTAATTACTGTATACTAGCAAGTAGCAGATGTGCTACAGATGGCTAGGGTGATTAAAATAAAAAAGCTCATAAATTAAGATTTTACAGGTTTGGAAGCTAACAATAAATACATGAGTTAAAAAGGACTATATTAAAACTCAAATATTTTAGTAATTGAACTAAAACTATATTCATTTATTTCTTATCAGTCAGTTGCTGTGAATAGGATTAAAACAGAATATTGCGGTACGCACTCCTTCCCATTTGACTTTACTTCTACTCTGCCAACAGTAACTCTGGTATAAAGTGTGTACTCCTCTCCTCCTGGGTCTGTGCTTTCCCCAGCTTTCAGTAAGAGCATAAAATGAAAATGAGGATCAGTCTGAAAGTGCCTGGTGATCTTTTTTTTTTTTTTTTTTTTTTTTTTGCAAATGTACATTTACATTTATGGAAATAATGCTTCTTCTTGAAGACCTGTACTGGTTTCACCAAGAATACTTTTACCAAAATGTCTAGTTTGTGGCTGGAAATTTTATGGGGCCACACGTAGACAAACACCTATCTCAGAAAAAGCAATGTGGTCCTGTAGGCGGTGCAGGGCTGAGAAGTTGAACCAAGGATTCCCACAGGACTAGTGGAAATATTGATAAAGATTTTTTTTGTTGTTGTTCTTTTACCCTTATTTTCATTCTAAGCCAAACCATAGCAATATGGAGTCTCAAAAATTTTATGACAAGAAAATGGTTTCCTGCCCAGCTGTGAAGGGAGGAATTATTGTAAGATGAGAAAGATGAAATGTTAGTAGAGGAAATTATACAATCTCAGTAATACCGGTGTGTATGCATAGACTTACCCAATTTCCAAATTAATAATAAAAAATGTGTAACACCACATACATATTTATGTGTGTGTAGATACATATATATGATATATTATTTGTCAAAAGGTGTTATCTGAGCAGTGTTGTGTCATGTGAGAAGGTTAGCACAGGATGCACTGCAGATATATTTCCTTCTCTCATGTATTAAATTTGCTTCATATTAATGCTTCCTATTTGTTTGGATTTTTGAATATGGCAGAATGTTATCAAGTGTAATGCGAGACTGTTCAGACATGTTTTAGGTTTGCTTTGTCACAGACACACCCTTAAAGAATTAGACAGGAAGAAATAATGTTGCCTGTACCTGGATTTGCATTATGAAGCACCTTCTTAGAAATCACTTTTAATTTTCTGTCGTGTCATATGAAAAAGTCCTTTTGATTTAATTGTGAGGCAAGAGACAAATATCTCACCACTCACTCAGATGTACAGGAGATGTAAGCTGAAGAAGTATTTAGAATTGAATTAAACTTTCTTTTTTCAGCATGTGCTGCTGGCTCTGGGGAAACCTGGGAAATTCTCTCCCAGCAAAGATTAATTGAGAGGAAATGCCTCTTCAGTGCTGAATAAACCACCTCTGCTTTTAAAGAGAATTGAGAAGCTTGATTATTTTGCATCCAATGAAACCTAAACATATTGATATTGGAAGCTGTTTCCTTTTGTCAAACTGTAGTTTAGCTGTCATACTACACTGGCTGTCATTGTTAAATTTGCTCTGTGAAAATCCTCTGCAACTCATTGTTTCCCAAGCTATATGGATTCAGCTCTTCAGGTCTGTCTTCATATTAGGTTATTCTGGTTTGGTTTAGGATAAACTTCACCCCTTCTCTTTTATTTTTTTAAAAAAAACTTTCTATTTCTTCTTTTACCCATCCTACAGGCATTGATATAGACAAATTATTGTGGGCGATTCTTTTGAATAGAGTCAGCACAAGAAAAGTGATGTATTTGGAATGTGCGCAGTGGAAGTCTAGCACAAGTACTTACTCTACTGCACCCAGATCATGTTCAAAACTGGCTTCTGAATGTCCAACACTATAATTCCTTTCGCCAGGGACACAAGTCTGTCATGCATATGAATCTGGATTTCTCTGCAGTCCCAAATCTGAAATCTCCTGACTTTGCACTATAAGGGATTATACTTGTTACAAATGACAACTCTGTAATCCACTATCAGATTTCTCCACCAAACATAGTTCTAGTCACAAGGCCTACTCAAGTTAGTGTCTAAAAGCAATATTTTATCCCCTGCTGCTGTAGTTTTAAATTTTTCTTTCTGTGGGTAGCATGCAAAGGACTACAGTAAATAATCTCCTTTGCTGTTGTCTACCACATCTCACTTGTGAGTAGCAGAATTATGATGTGAATTGTTAATATTCCAATGCTGAGCTTGGAAGTTGATGGAAATCTGGCATGTAGGATGATGGAATTATCAGTATGAGTTCAGTAAAAGGCATGTACATTTTGTTGCTTTAATTGGTCACTTTCCATAAAGTAATTTTAGAGTATCCAGTTCTTTATTTTTGTTCAAAGGTTTTGATGGTCTCATGGAAAGTGAACCAGCATCTAGGGGTGAATAATAAAATGAATCTGCTGCAGAGAAGGTGGGGAGATGGTCTAAAAACTTCTTCACAGTCAGCTTCACTGGAAAAACAGAAAGGTGAGATGAAGGAGATTCTCCTGACAATTTTGTGTTTGGAGTCAATCAATTTTTATTACTGATCTGGTTGATGGAATAGACAGTGTATATATTTTATCTGTATATCTTGGAATCTGAAACGTTTCTAAGTGTTGCTGGAAGACAGAACTGGAATTCAATATGATGTTGGCGAATTGAGGAAATGATGGGAAAACCAGAGGAGATTAATTAATAGGTCTAAGGGCAAACTTTTGCACTTCAGCAGGAATTGACAGCTTCACGACTACCAATTAAGTGGAAATTTTACAGAAATAAAGCTTGAGTTTTCCAATTAAGTGGAAATTTTACAGAAATAAAGCTTGAGTTTTAAAATTAACCACAAACTGAACTTCAGTACTGTCTTTGTAATGCAGAAAAGTCAAACTTCACACTGGAGTATGTGTATATCTTAACTTATGTGTAAAATGCACAGGTTAGTCCTTCTGGTCAGTTTGGTTTTGTAGGGCATCAGATAGGAGTGAGCCTAAAGAGAATCAGGGGTGAAGGAAGGTTGAACAATTGACCTGTGACAAAGACCAGAAGAATGTGGGCGTTTTATTTTAAAGAATAGCAGTCAGCAGGCAATGTGTCAATCAAATATAATAAATACCAGCAAAGAGGATGCAGATTGTAAATGCATACTGCTAGATGGTGAATTTCAGGCTTACATGTCAGCAAAAAACCCACAAGTTAGAAAATAGGAAAAAATTTATAGTGTTATACTATTTGGATTGTTTGCCTGAGAAAGTTTTAAAATCTTCATTACTGGAGGTTAATAAATGTGCAAACAAACATCTGTTAGGGATGAAGTGTAATTTACCTGCCTTGGCATTGATGGAAATTAAGTTGGCATCTTTTGAAGAAACTTGCAGCCCTGATGTCTGGATTTCTCTGTAGGATTGTTTGTTTGTTTGCTTTGATTCTAATGGAAAATTGATATCAGAAAAGAAAATTTGGGCTTTAGGACAACTTACTGCTTTGTGTACTTAAAGCCTGAAAAATTTCACCTACAGGTAATATTGCTTAAATTTACATTATTAGAGTTTCTTAAGTTAGGCAGATCCATGTTACGTTGATCAATAATTATTTAATGTACCTGTAGTAGGGTAAAATCAGATGTTCTTTTATGACCATGCCTAAAACAAACACTTTTATCTGCCCTAAAGTCTTGGTGGTAAATGAAATATATTGTTAGTATTTTGGCTTTTTTAAAAAGTGTCAGAGTTATCCTGATAACTTTTATGACCTTCTGAAAGTGGTAATTTTGAAAGCACATTATGAAAGTTAATAGACTCCAGTGGCGCATTGCCCTGTGTGGCATTAGGGTTTGTTACCAGCTTCCATAGCAGTGGTGCAGCAAAGCAAAGTTTGCCTCCATTCCTTCGGTTTCATTGTTACTCTGTGCTGTTCCCCGTGGCTTGATACTGTTGTTTAAAGTGGCATAAACTCAGATTGAAAAGCAGCGAGACACCTTTATCGCAGAGGAATGGCCTACAGCAAGAGCTGATGGGAATTAGGGAGAGGCAATGGATTCAGTTTCTTGTATCCCTGTAATTGCCTTTGCCAAGGTGGAGGTGGGCATGGCAGAGCAGGCAGGGTGTCCTGGGGTGTTTGTGGTAGGACACCTGAAGGAATCCTTTCTAGAGGTGAATGGTTCACCAGTAATCCAGCAGTTGGCAGCTGTTCTGCCTGCCCCCAGGATGTTTCATTTTTCATAGAGAAAACATGTTTTTAATCCTGAGAGGTGCTTGTGTCAATGTGGATTACAGGTATGCTAGAAATGTGTGTTCAGATCTACTCTTCAGTAGTGGAAGGATTGAGGACTGCAACACTTTTTCTGAGTTGAAACTTATTTTTGCAGTACTTGTATACAAACAATTAAAGTTGTATATAAAAATGTAATATTTTTAGGCACTGTGACAATGAATTGGAATTTGACTGCTAATTATGACTTATGCTCAAATCAAGAAAGTTCCTTTAGATTTTTCATGCTTTGCATATGTTCACATTTCTGCTCTAATGCATTTTCAGTTCTCTTTGTTATCTGTAATATCTTTCACATCTGGAAGAAGGAACACTTTCTATCAGACTTGTTTGTTCCAAGTTGCGGCGTTTCCTCGTGGGTTTATGCTGTCAAATACAGAAAACAGCCCTGTTAGCTCTCCTGGATTCTTGTGAAAAGTTCATAGAATCATAGAATGGCTTGGGTTGGAAGGGACCTTAAAAATATTCTAGTTCCCAATCCTGTGCCATGGGCCAAGTTGTAAATGAATTTGCTATTGTACACAGATGTCAGTTCCATAATAAAGGCAGAACACTGGAGTCAGATCCCTTTATTGCTGGGTTCAACATCCATTTTTCAAACAGAAAATCCATTTATGCCCAATGTCGTTCCTGGAGGGTGTGAGCAGTGTCCATGGCAATACCTGCAGGGCCTTGGCTGGAGGTTGGTTTATGCGACTGTTACATGGTACAGCTTTTTCCACCTGCATGCATTTTCAGACAAATATGAACACTCACCAAATGCAGGTGAAGAAGAGGAGCTAAGAAATGTTTGTGCTACTGGCTGATGGCATTTTGACTTTTCCATGGTGAAATCAAATCTTTATGAAAGCTGAAGTATTCCAAAACATATTAACCAAGTAATTCCAAGGTTGATATTGAAAGAGGGATGCTTTCTAGTGGCAAAACACTGCCAGAAAGGAAGAAGTGCAGACCAGCTAAAGAAGCACTTATTCTGTGAATAGGCTTGTTTGGACAGGTACGGCGATTGTTCTGCATCTCCGTGCAGCAGAGATCACTTTTGTTTTACAGTTCTGTTCAGTCAAATTACCTCTTATACTTCTGTTCAGTCACTGTTAGTTCCAATGAGAGGAGCAATGTGTCTGGGGAGTGCTTAGGCAAGAGACCATTATTGAAGGCACATGCAGTACACAAAGAATAATTGAGAGACTTGTTCAAGAGTACAAAGTTCTGTTACAAGTGGTTCATGAAGTGAACAAAAAAAAAACCCCTTGAACTGCTCCCCCTGCACACTTCTGTTGAGATGGTCTCAAGATGGGGAGGAGAAACAGTGATTTTGATTATGGAAATAACTTTTGCTTTGGATGAGAACATGTTCTCAGCTGAATTGATTTCCAACCACTTGGATAAGCAGATTTCGAGATGAAATCATGTATTTCCAAGTGCTTGTCTGTAGTGAAGGGCAGTAGGAAATTAACATTTACATTATGAAGGACTCTTAAAAGAATGAATTGTTAAGTTAGAAAGTGTTGTTTTTCTGCATAAGCAGGGATAGTGGCATAGAAATGGAAGGATAATGCTGGAATATTTTCTTGTGGATGAGCAAGTGGTTTTCCTCATGAGCACAAGGTGACCAGGAGCTCTGGCTCCTGTGAAAAACCTCCACAACTGAGAAGGGCAGCTCTCATTAGATCTTGTCTTCTGCAAGTTTTTCCAAGCTCTTGGGTATTTTTGGGAGTTTCAGTGTGGCATGTAGGCAGAATCAGCCCTGATAGGAATTGTTACCATGTAACATGGTAACAATTAATGTCATGTAGACCCAATTCCATTTTTCATATTACTCTTTTTCTAAACTGAAAAGTTTATAGAATCATATGACTGTTGTTCTCTAGGAGCAGACTGGATCCAGTGTGGGTGCTCTGCTTCTGTCTGCAGGTGTTTATTCTGAGGTGAGGAGCTGGCATTGTTTTGTTCTGTGGATGCAGTTTGATGGGCAGTATGGTAACATTACTCTCACAGTGAGGATTAACTGGCAAGCCAATACCATCATGGACTCAGTGAAGGTGCAACCCAGAGGATGATTGTGGCAGTTAATTTTACCTCAGAAGTCTTCTCTGTATTTGAGTGTTTTTGAGATTGCAGTTGAGTTTGGTTTCAAAGAGGAAGCATATGGCAGCAGGCTGGGGAGCCAAGTCTTGTGCTGGGATACAGGACATCAAAGAAGCCGCATGCCTAATTGAATCTCTTGTTCTGCTTGTTTAAGCAATAGAATATTGTTTTCTGTGAATATTAACTCATATTTGAGAATTAATTTGTTTCAGTCCTGTCTAGACATGTCTTTTGTTCATCTTCTACAAATAAACTTTAGCAAATGGCAAAAGGATTTTCCAAATCAATAGATCTTAACTATACATTATGGAACTCCTGAGGATGGCAGTCTGAATTTGTAATCACAAATGCTAAAGGCAGAGCTCTGGTTCTCCAAGTCTCAAGTTGATCCGGCAAAACTAAATTTACCTGATCTCTGACAGGGCATAAGGAAACATTTCATTTTATACTGAACGAGATACACGTCAAGAGTTACTTTACAAATATTCTGAGGCAATTATCATTGACACTTTGTAAACAGTAATTTTTTCTGAATAACATAATAACAGTGTTTCTGTGATATACTGGTGTATTGAGATGAATTTAGCACTCATATACATAGAAATCACAGAGCTTGATTCCAAGTGATTTACTTAGGTAGGTGCCTTTGAAAAGGGAGTCGGAAAGGATGAACAGTTTTCTGGCTCCTAGCATCTCTTCCCTTCCTGTATACATCTTTGAAGAATATTTACCCTTTTCAGGAGATGCAAATTGTCTCACCATTCTCAGTTTCACCTTTTCTCAGTTGTAATGGAAACTAGGGTGGTGAGAGTGGCAAGTGAGGTCTGCAAGCCCATGGGCCAGTGCTTCACAGCTGAGCTGTGGGACTGCATTGCAGGTGTGTTGTTTTCAATTGGCAGTGTATAGTGATATTTGAAATATTCTGACAGAGAGCCCCTTATTTAACATTTTTGGAACCAGTTGCCTGCAGACATTATACCTGATATTTAAGGAATTTGTCTTGTCTTTTCTGAGACAGGACAGTAAATTGACACCGAGTGTTCTTAGGCAAAAAGAGAAGATAATAGAAAATTCCAAGGCAAATGCAAATAGGCCTTCTTGAGTTTGTCCCAGGATGCCTGACATTGCTACCAGTACTGTTAGTGATGCTGTACTGGCAATTTAGATTAAATCTGTTCCTAGCATGTCCAGTTTTCAAAGTAAGGACTAATGCATTTCTCTCTCCTTTCTCTGCTACACACCGAGTCTTGTGTAATCACTACCAAGAGATAAGAAAGAAATGGGAAGAAAAAGTAGCAAAAAACAATGCTATTGTCATGGGGAAGGCAAAAGATAGGTAGAAAAGAAAGATTGTATGTGCAATTAGTGCTGTGATAATAATTGGAAATGCAGTTACTGAAGGTCAACCATCTCCAAAGGCAAAATTTGCCTTCCTGCTCATAGACTTTGAAGTGGAAGTAGGGGTAGGGTGGGCAGCAGAGGATAACAGATCATGTTTCCCTCCTCAGGACCTTAGGTCTTGTAATGATGAAATCACATACATCTTTAGTAATTGCATGCCTTGCAGTATTGCCTATTCGCTACAAGGCATGGAAGATGCTTCTCTCTTCCTGTTTCATTATACTCTGCCTTTCTGTGTCTGCTGCTCAAGGGATTGAGGAACAGCAGAACTAATTCTCTCCCACATTCTTTTCCTTTTGACACATTTACTAAAAAAGACAAGGTATTTTTTTCCCCCAAATCTGTACCTAAAGATTTGAAGAGACAACTGCAAAGCATAAAACTGAAGCATAAAACTGGAAATTCTACCTACCATTTGCATAACCCAATCTGTATTTTCTTTAAGAAATTTCATTAAAAATCTTACATAAACATTCTTATTTTCTTTCCTTTTATGCTTGACAGTATGTGTGTAAAGATGTGAGAGCCTGAATGTGGTGTTACTTATTGTTGTTATTTAGTAAAGGCACAGAGCTGAAATGAAAAGTAATCCAAACCTCATAATAATAAGTAGGCATGACTCATGGATTACTTCTAAAGTATTTGTTCCATTAATCCAACTCTACTGTGTGGTTTGAAAGTAATTACATTTTGAATATCAGCATGAATAACTTAAAGATTTGGGATCACTTGAAGTTTCTTATCAATCATCAGCTAATACCCCTTACTTATAATTTGCATTTTTAACAGAATAAGTGACTCAAAGCTACTTCTTATTTTACTTCTTTTTATAATTATTTACAACTTCCTTTGATTGTATGGTAATACCCTTCACATTTACATCCTTTAGTGTCTTAGAGGCTACAAGTATCAGTTTGTTCGATTTTAATGCTTTATTGAGACAAATGCAAAAGTTTCTCTGACCTTTTGTAGTATTTGAGGGAATATGAAGCATCTGAAGCTCAGTTGTTTTGAATGCATATTTATTTATCTATGTAAAAGATGCAAAATATTAGAAGAATCTAAGACAGATCCAAAAGCTACAACAAAGAAAATAATTATCAACTTTGTGCTAATCAAAATGCTATCCACACATAGCTGCTGATAGCCCATATGTGGCCAATGCAAATAGGGACGTGATGTGACTGTTCCTTGTTACGCTGGATTAGTCAGTTCCTGAAGACACAGTACTGATATGGAGGAAAATTTCTGTGGGATTTGATGGGTCATCTGATTAGCATATTTTGTATTATTGTTACTAATCTTATGCAGTAGAAGAGATGAATTTCTGAGCAGGTAAATAAAGAGAGTGCAACTATATTTGCACACAGAATATCCTGACTTGGAAGGGGGCCAAAAGGATCATCAAGTTCAACTCTAAAGTGAAAGCCCATACAGGGGTTGAAGGCACAACTTTGGCATCATTAGGACTCTGCTCTAAATTGGAACAAAAGATCACTTTTCCTTCTGAGACAGTTATGCAATTATGCAGCAATGCAAATATTTAGGAAGCACAAAAGAAAATTATTGCCATGTGTGACTTTTTATTGTAATAATGCTAATGAAGAAAGGAAAGCATTACCACTTAAAAATATTTCCATCCTCCATCACACTCCTTTTTGGGACTCTGAAGTGCACGAATGCTGGCTCCATGTTGGTGACAGAGGGAAAAATTCAGTTCTATACACTGTACATCATGATGAAAGAACAAACCAGCTTTGAGGCTGCTTCTCAAACTTACCCAGAGCTAGCTCAGTAAGAGGTAAGAAATTTAGATTTTTAGATTCTGCTTTTTAGATTCTGTAACTGTTTCTGGAAAGTATTTTGCATCTGTCTTCATCTCATGTAATGTGGCCTATCTTGGTCTCAGAAAATAATGTACCTCAGTCCAAAAAAACAAAACCAAACCAATAAAAAACGCACAGTGTAGTTTAAGAGAGGTTTTACTTGTCTTTAACTATAAAGTGGAAGAATGAAATTTGTCTCTCTTTCTTAAAGTACATGACAGATGACCCTACTGTCCAAACTCATTTATTATTATTATAAGATCTTTTCAAACTTGAGATGTCCTGACATCCTGTCTTTAATGCTCTTGTAAACTCTGAAGTAAACAAATTTCAAAGACTCTTGACTGTTACTGTGAAGACAAGGTGAAAGACTTGAATGACACATTCTCCTTGTACAATAAGAATACCTATCAATCAGTTTTACTAGCAAATTCTTAATAAAGAAGAGAGATCAGAACATGACAAAAGTGTATCTTGGAAAATATATGTGCATGATGTCCATTTTGGTATCCTTGGAGTAGTAGCTAATGATGAACAACCATTACATATGACCTGGAAATATGGTTATCTCCTGTAGGAGACAGTATTCTGCAGTTTATCACTTCTGAAAATTAGAAATACCAAAAATCTATTATGTTAAAGTGGACTCAACTTTTTAGGTAACTAAACTTAAATGTGTACTGAACACATTTAAGTAACCAAAAGAAGAAAAATGGTTAAATTTAATTTGGGAATTATCATGTTTTAGTGTTGATAATTCATGGATGGTAATTTACAGGCATTAAAAAATTATTTATTTCAAAGATTGCATTCACTGATGATGCATTTGGCAAATACATGCTCAGGAGTTAGGTAATTTTTGTCTTTGAATATGCTGAAAGATTTTGGCATTTTTAGCATGCCCTGTGGTGTCACTATCTTTCATTTCCCTAAATTTTCTGAATGACTTTTTCTTCAGGGTTAGATGTTAGAGATTAGTTAATAAATGGTAATGTTAAATACAGCCAGTCTCCCACTTTAATAGTAGAACACCGTCTAAAGTTAGACAGATGGCTCTGGAAGAAAGAAATTCCCTTTACCTACTAAGTAAATATATAGAAACAACAGAATTGTGACTTGAATACCTCATTATTATTAGCAAGAATATCAAAAATCAGAAAAAATTTAAAATGCCTGTATGATAAAGCACTTCAGGCAATTCAGCAATCAAGGAATTATATTTGAGATGTATATATGAGAGTTTGTCTCAGTAAAAAGAGAACAATTCATACCTGCAGATCCAGTTTGATCCAGTCTGCATACAAGATACATTTAAAAATAATTTACACATACTTATATTACACTTAAATTTATACATATTTGTATATGTAAATTCATCTCGTGTGGTGAATTTGGCAGTGCTGGGTTAATGGTTCATTGGTTGATAATCTTAGAGGTCCTTTCCAACTTAAATGATTCTATGATTTTATGAGAAGGAGAGCAGATGGCACTCTGTGGTTTTCCATGGGGAATTCCACAAATGTAGGGCAGTAGGCATTGAGTGACTCCTTCTGAGCACCTTACTGTTGTTTTTCTCAGTTATAGCTGGAATTTGGATTTCTTTGAAAAAACTGTCCTGAAGTGGAAATTATTTGGAAATAAGAACAGCAAATGTATCTTGATCTCTTCCCAAATACTGGCATGTTGGGTTTTAATTGACTGGTGTAAAATCAAGCTGGTTTCCAAAAAATGTGTAAAACTTATTTAATAAAACATATCTGGTGGGACTAGTGGCTAGAATTTGGAATCTGTGCATTTATTTGTAGCGTAGTTGTGTCATGCTGAACTTCCCCTGTGAACTGGAGGCTTGACCGCATATACCAAAAGGTTTGCCAAAGCTTTCACAGGTTAAATTCCTCAAAGTGGGGGTTTAGAGTGAAACCAGCAACAGCAGAAAAGGATAAAAAAAAGCTTTCCTTGGGCAAATCTATTTTTTTCTCTTTATTCTAGCTCGACTGCTTTGGGCAGTTGAATAAGACTGAGCTATATGACTGCAAAATGACATTTAGATAAAATGCTTTTGTGCCACTTCAAATGTAGAGTTTGAGATACAACTATAATTTCAGAATTCACATCCAAAGATTATGCAGGCTCTGTGTTGTAAGCACTTTTCTTATCAGTAAATGTGAAGTTTTCTTTTATTGGCCTAATCCAGAGTGCTGCCAGTTAGGAACTTCTTTGGAACAAGCACACTCCAAGCAGAATTGAGTTCTGCTGAACTTAAGGCAAAATAACAAAGCTTTTGGTTTTAGTTTGTGAAGCTGTGGATTCCCCAGCAAATATGCAGTAAATTCCTTCTGTGACTTGGTGATGCTTTAACTGTGTTGGTTGTCTACAGAAAATTACTTTTGATGCGCAGTATCTTCAGCAAAGTCAAGTAATGTAATTTAACTTTCAGTAACTGCAGAATCACAGTTCAGTAACTGCAGAATCACAAGTTGAGTGACACTGGAAGGAAGCTCTTTGACATCATTGAATCCAGCCCCCTTGATCAAAGCACAGTGATCTAGATCTTGTCCAGCTGACTTTTGAGTATCTCTAAGGATGGAGATACCACAGGTTCCCTGGGCAGCCTGTTCCGCTGTTCAGCCACCCTATGGTAAAAAAAAAAAAAAATAAAAAAAAATAAAAAAAATCTTATGTTTAAACAGAGTTGGATGTATTTCAGTTTGTGTCCATTGCCTCTTGGCTTGTCACTGAGCACTGCCAAGAAGAGTCTGGCTCCATCTTTATACACTCACATCAATTATTTATATACATTGATAAGGCCTCCCCTGAGCCTTCTCCAGACTGACCAGCCCCAGTTCTTTGTGATAGGTGCTCCAGTCTCTAATCATGTCTGTGGCTCTTTGTTGGGTGTACTCCAGGATGTCTGTGCCTCTCCTTCTGAGGGGCCGCATTACTGCAGCTGTATCTCAGCACTGCTGAGGGGGAAGGATTCACCTCCCTTGGCTGCAATGGCACTTTGTTGGCTTAGGTTTGATTTGATGTCCACCAGGAGCTCCAGGGCTTTTTCTGCCAAGCTGCCTTCCAGCCTGTTGGCCTCCAGTACGTACTGGTGCATGGGGTTATTTCCTCCCGGGTGTAGTACTTTCTACCTCTCTTTGTTGAGCTTTGTGAGAGTCTCGTTTGCCTGTATCTCCACAAGACTGATATATCAGCCACTCCTCAGAGTTTTGTATCATCTATAAACTTGCTGCCATCATCATGGATCTCTTTCCCATCTTCTTGGACACTGTGAAATTTGCTGGCCTCCATCTGCAGCTGTTTTCTTGGTGACAGTCAACCATCACAAGGCTCATGCGGGGAAGGAGCCCATCCCCTGCTGTCCCAGCCTCAGTGAGAAAGCCCAGATACCCCAACAGCCTCAGAGCTACATCTGCTACTGGCACCTCCATCTGAGCTTGAGTAGTAGGTGAAAGGGAAAGAAGGAGAATAGGTAATAACCTTCATTCCTACAAAAGAACTCCTTTTTAGACTCTGGGTCACTTTTTTCTCTTCCTAGTCTCCTTTAATGTCAGACAAGAAGGTGATTGAAGTTTTCAGCTCCTTCAGTGCTTTGAGTTATTTTGAATGCTAAGAACTATTCTTATCCTGTGGGGGTTGTTTTAACTTGCATTTGAAATTACATGTCAGTAATTTACTGTGGACCAGGCTTCTGATAGGAGCAGTTAGTCATCACCAAGTGAATGGATGTATTAGCATGTCACCCTGGTATATATCAACCTCTTCTCCCATAAAGCACAGTGGCAGCTGTAAATACACTCTTAGTGCAGCCTTATTTTAAGAAAATAGATCCAGCAAGGCATGTATTCAGAAAATCCCTTCTACCAAGGATCGTTGCCTTACTGTTTTATTTTTGGAATGTTCATTAACATGGTGTGGAAGCACCATAGATCCATGTGGAGGTGTTAATGGCCATAAAATTGGCTGTTTCCTGTACTTGTTGCTATGAAGTGTGATCCTAGTTTGGAGACTCCTGTGTAAATGTGTGTATTTGTCTTAGGATTCTGTTTCCTAGCAAACCGTGACACAGTGCAAAATGTGCGGCATTTGCTGTGGCTGGCCCTCTTAACCTGTCAGCATAATTTATGGGAACACTTCCCGACACCTTCTGCTGCTAATGGTCTCTCAGAGTCCTGCAGAAAAGGCTAGTTCTGCCTCCTAATTTTAAGAGCCATGATGGTGGCACGGCTTGTCTCTTTTCTGGATCTATTTTGGATTTATGTCTGGCCAAGGGTTTGAAAGAGCTGCTATTAAAGCAGAAACATCTGCTGGGGCTTTATGTGCTGCTGGCTTGCCAAGTTCAACAGCAGGCCAAACTACAGCTGATGAGCTCAACCCTCCACAGGTGTCACTGCAGTTACAGGAGAATGACTGTAAGGGAAATTGGGCTGCTGAAAGCTCTAAACAAAACAAATAAATAAATAAAACCCCTTCAGCAACTATAGAATGCCGTTAGGAGATTATGGTTGGGGTCATTAGCAAATAACAAAAACAAACATTGCTGAGGTGTTTGTGAGAACCTGAATTCCCCGGTGTCCCTGGTTGCTGCAGCACCCTGAGATGTGCCTCCTCCCATTCCTACCTGCAGGCTTCCCATCGTGTTCTGCATGCTGCCAGCTCAGGCAGCACAGACACTCAGTGATTTTAAACGTGTTAGGAAAACCTGATTTTGTTTAATCATCTGAATGTTTTCATGATTCAGACAAATCATGGCAATCTTGTTTGTGGGCAGACATGGGTGAGGCAGATGATTGTTTTGACATGGACTGTTTTTGAAGGAGAGGGGTTCAAAACAATGCTTTAAAATTCCTTGTAAAGGTTTTGTTCTGGTACAATTTTAATAACTTGAAATAGTCACTCCTTTGACACTGGGAACATGGGAACTCACATCTTGGATGAACTTGAGCTGCATCTGAGCACTGACCAGCCTCCATCCCGGATGTGTACTTCCAGTTTCAAAGAAGCATTCCAGAAAATTCACAACAGGCAACAGTGGGTCTCTAATAACATTTCCAGAGTCTATTTTTCTGTATTTACTTGTTTAGGATTTTTATTTGTTTTTAAAATTTCCAGTTACTCCCCTAGTTTTGCCAAGAATTTGGCTTCTGGTGCAGAATACCACACTCAAATTACTGACAAAACATTGACTTCATTTACCTTTTTACAAAGTGCTACACCTGGACATATAGTTCATTTTCCCTCTCACCTCCCCCACAGCAATCATAAAATGGAGATCAGCACATCAGCAGCAAAAGCTAAAACTGCTACAATTGGAGTTAAAGAAGAGTTGTGCTTACTGAAGAGTGAGTAGAAGACAGTTACAGCTGCCAGAGCCCATTGCTAGAGGAATAGATAATTACATGTGAATGCACATATGCCATTTATTAAATTATTATAAGTTCTTTTTTTAATTTAATAAATGTTCCTATTTCAACCAGTTCTATCCAGTGATTACAAGAAAATTTGCTGTTCTGGTCAGAAAGCACAAGGCCAAATTCTCTCATATATCCCAACATGTTTCTTGCCTTCCAAGAAGCTGCCTGACTGAGAATAAAGTTGTTTCAGAAATATTTCAGCTGTGTTTAGTGGTTTAAATAAAAAGCCTGGGCTATGGGAAATGCCTAGCATTTTTCCATGGTGGAAAATTTTAATGTTCCTTGCAAACCTCAAGAAA
Organism: Motacilla alba alba; assembly: GCF_015832195.1. Classification (NCBI taxonomy): domain Eukaryota; kingdom Metazoa; phylum Chordata; class Aves; order Passeriformes; family Motacillidae; genus Motacilla; species Motacilla alba. The sequence goes on along the minus strand of NC_052019.1, from coordinate 11,124,559 downwards.
ATATTCTTGAACCATCTCCTTTCCCCAAAGAACACAAGTATGTGAGATAAGAAATAATTCCTTTGTAATTACTCATTTCCCTTCACAACACTCATAAAAAAGAAATCATACTGGAAGTGATATATGTATGTTTCCACTTCTGGCAATATAGTTAGTAAGCATAATTTTGGAAAATTGCATTTTAGCAAAAAAGACTTCTTTTTACTAAACTAAAAAAAAAAATCAAAAAATACCCCAACAAAACTAAACCCAACCTAATTTTTTTCCGAAGATCATTGTCTAAATAGGTGAAAGGAAGCTAGTATTATGTGGGAAATATTAATTTGTTTTGTAGGCAATAATTGAATAGTTAATGGAATAGTTAAGTCTCTCAGTAGCAAACCTCCCAAATGCTCCATAATACACTCCATTCCTTGCTAATGCAGCGCTGGACTTGCAGCTGCTGAAACTGAATCTACACAGGGCTGTTTCTTATGAGAAATGCCTGCATACTAACTGTTAGTTACACAATATGTTGAATTCAGTGAAGAAAGTGTGGTAAGAAATTGATCTTTCCCTATTTCTCCCAATTTCATTTTTGTTTTTTACTGCCTCATGTAGGTCACTGGAACTGTTTGTGGGAAGGAAATTTAAACAGCATTACTGAAATAATCCAAAAGCAAGACTTCAAAACTGTTAATTTGACTGTGAATTGTTTCAATAAGTTGTTTTTAACAGGAACAAAAGACTGGGATTGAATGATTGTGGGGGAATTTTTGATTTGCCCCCAAGCAATTTAAAAATTCCCTGTGCCCCTTGAGGGCAGCGTGATCCAGCGCATGCCCCAGCTCTTCCATGGCTGCAAAGCTAAAGAAGAAATAACCCAGAGCTTTTACTTTTTGCAAAAGTAAGACATAACCCTGTCTCGCTCGCGGTGTCTTGTCTGCTTTGTCACTGTGACACTGCTTGTTTCATGCTTGAGTGGATTCATCACAAGTATCTGTGTACTGCGAGCGTGGCTACAGGCTGTACCTTCCAAGACGTACTGTCAGCAAGCGCTGTGCCTTGGTGATGGAATTAATGCACCAAGGCAGTAGCTGCAGAATAGGTGTCTAACCTAAACTAACACTTTCTGAGAGGACAGGAGGAGGCTGCAGCTAATAGAAGCTAATGTGATGTTTTGTCAGCCTGTGGAATATAAAAGCTAATTGTTGCAGCTGTGCAGCAAAGTAATGAGGAGCTTGAAAATGTAACTGATAAGCAGAGTGATTATAGGCTAATGAGCAGGATGTTTGTGGTATACTGAAGGACTAATGAAGGGCTGCAAAAGATAACTGCGATGGTATACAGTGAGATATGCAGAGTAGGAATGTTTAAATACAGCACAGAAAGATATAGATACTAAAGACACAGTGCTGCTAACTATTGGAGTTTGAGCATGTGTGTGTGTGTGCATTGTGCAGATGAAACAATTAACCAAAACCAGTACCTGATAAATGCATGACAGAAGATACTAGTAAGGGAAAAAATGATACTGTGCATAAATACATATTGTATAGTTCACATATTTCCATCAAGTGACACCCGCATCTGTACAAAGAGCTTTGTTTATCACCGTCCATGTTCTCTCATAAGAAAACGTGAACGGTTCCTGCACTTGTATGAAGCATTGGGTCCAGACAGCTCTGAGACAGGATAGTTCCTGGAAAATGCGGACTCAAAACACTTTCTTCAAAGGTAACATCAGGGTAGCAGATTGTAGCCTGGCATGCCAGTCTGGGGCCCAGTCAGGCTTGGTACTGTGTGGTGTCAGAGGACCCGGCTGTGCGCATTGTGAAATAAGGTCAGGTCTTATTCGTCACTCTGACTTTAGCAGCCGGAGTTCCTGAGGAGAGATCTGGCTCCCTAAAGTTACCTCCCATGGCAATCCTGGCTTTTATTGTTGGCTACAGAGGACTGCTTTTCCTTCCGCTGTGGCCAGTTTAATTGGATATGTTTAATGCTTTAAATAAAAGCCCAGTTCTAGAATATGCAATGTTTATGATCCTCCTTGAGTCTTCACTTGATGCAAATGCAGTCTTTTGCGTTCCTTTATTTTAATTTTCCCCCGTGGAATTTTTTAGGTCAGCAATTTACAATCATTAATACCTGTAATTATTGGAAGGAGTCTCTATAACTGTATGAATGCAAAGTAGCACCATGTCCTGTACACAGCAGAGCATTACAGAACAGGTCACTTCAACTAAAAAGGCAGTTGGGATTACCAGCAGCTCTTAAAAAATCTATGTTATCAGATGTGTGATCAATATATGATGTCAATAATTGATAAGTGAAAACAGGACATGTTAATCTCTAGTAGTTTTGGTAAAAGTAGGTAAACCTTCTATTGCCTAAATATGAAGTTGCTAAAATATTTTATGTTACCTCGAGCCTATGCCATTGATTCTTTAGTGTAAAACTGGATTAAGGAAGAAGTATTTCTATATTTTTTGTTTTGGGAGGAAAAATGTGTAATTTCCAAAAGGCTCAATTTTCTGGAAAGTAGAGAGAGGTATTTCCAAAAAGTACTCCAGCAAAGCTGATAGCTGATTATTAATCTGTTAATTGGATTGCTGGGTGTTAATTGGATTGCTAGGAGTCCTACTCTTCTACAGTCTTTGAAGAAACTTTCATCCATATGAATTCCTCAATATATGAGTTGGGTGTTGGAATTCAATGTTACAGTCTGTTTGTTCTCTGAAGAAAGGCTTTGGAGGTTTTGAGGTTTTTGGTTTTGTTTGAAAGGCTTTCACGAGGCTAACCAAAGCCTCTGCAATTTCCACACTGGACGTGTAAAAGCCTTTGAAGGCTTCTGTGCTGTTTAAGTGAAGATGATGAGTTAGTTTTCCACTTCCTTAATGATGTTCCTCTGGTTTCTTCCCTTTCAGTAGGCTTGTCCTGGTATTTGTTGCTGGAACCTCTGATGTATCTGTTTCAGATACTCCAGCAGCCAGTTCTTCATTACTCTGCTGCAGTTATCTATTTTCCTTACAAACATTTGAGGTATGGTTGACAGTGTTGTCTCTATTATGCTGGTGAGGGAGCAGAGCACAAAGGAAATCCTGTTAGATGTAAGATGTAAATGTTGTTAGATGTAAGTCTGTCACAGAGCAGGAACCTAAAATAATTTCTCCTGTATTTTAAAAGTTCATGCTGTAAATCTCGGACTGTTCTGCTGACTGAAAGGAGGGAAAGGTGGAAAGACAACTTTTGCAATAGATCCTGGAGAAAGTTAAGTGAGAAGCAGTCGAGTTTTATGTACAGATCCACTCTTCCTTGATTCTCTAATGTGCATCTCAATTGAATCTTTTTTTCAACAATTTCCCAATTATTTAAGCCAGCAGATCTTTTGTATTCTTTTCTTTCAAAAACTTTTTTTTTTGTTTCACCAGTTAAGTGGTTCAAGAGTCATTTGAAACCTCTTCATTGTTGTCTTCCAGGATTTTAAGTTAATGGAGCTTGTACAATATGACTCATTTGACTAGAATGAACCTTGAGTTAGTCTTCAAGAAGGAAAAGTAGAGAAAATCTGATGAACATGTGTGTTAAGTGTTCCAACCATTCTCTTTTGAGTGTGTCTCTTCAATTCTCTTCAAAAAAGAAAGGAAGGAAGCTTTTTTTTTTTTGCAGTTGATGTGTTCTTTGAGTATTACATTTGATTTGGGAATGCAATTTTCATCTCTAAGAATCTTCATTAACATCTTACTATATTAATTTTTAATTTTTCTTTTATATTTTTAAATATCTACTTGTAAATTAAACCTGGAAAAACAATTAACAATGAGCAATGTTGAATCATAGGTGTGAGTCACCAGGGGAGAGCTTTATAATGATAGTGAAGTTCAGAAAGGCAAACATTTGGTTCGTGTCTCTTTTGGAATCTGCTGAATTTCTTCTTTCTCAAAATTTCTGTTGGAAGATATCCAGATCCAATGTTTAGGTACAGTTCCAAATTATGTTAGACATAGATTTATTTCACCTCAAATCTAAAAAAGTTGCATTTTTGAGGATGAGACCTAAATTTGCACAGAGCTTAGGGGCTTTGGGAGTTTTATTTCATGAGGGTACATTTCTTTACCACTTGGACGTTTTCCCAACTATTATTAAGTAAGAAGACCTAATTATGTCTGCACTGTAATATCATTGTATGATTTTGAGGACTCTTATCTGAACATGCTGTTCTTACAGTGAGACCTGATTTTTTCCATAAAGAAAAGAAAAAAGAAGATTAGCACATAGTACAGCAGAAATATGTACATGTGTACATGACTTCCAAAGAAGCTCCTACCCAGCCACAAACTGTCTGGCTCAGGTTGTGTGATGTCTGCATCAGTATGTGAGTAATCATGTTGTTCCACCGTGCAGTGGTTCTGTCACCTGAGTACTGGAAGATGGGTATCCTGGGAATCCTCCACTGAGTTTTGCTCAATGAAGAAACATCCTTGTAATCTGTAGCCTGTAGTGCACAGGTGGATACACAGCAGCAGGAAGCAGCCTGAGTATAGCTTGCTGTTTCCCCTGCAATGCCTCACATAAAGCCAAAATTCTAATTAACTGTGTCCAGATCATTTAGAACTGCAGGTCAGACCCTCCTTTACAAAGACAGTCTGTAGACTTCTTGCTCCAGTTTATGGAGTTCTGCTGTTGTGCTGCTGCTTCAAACAAACCATGGTATAGGAGGAAGTTTTACTCTTCTCACCAGGTACATGTGTACGCTCTTTCCATTAAAACCATAAAGGGCTCCTCCTCTCCTAAATTTTGTATAAATACAAATATATATTGAAATATATATTGAAATAGGCATGCACTGGGATCGTAGAATTCACCCTCCCCAGCTGTCTGTAGTGCAGCTGTGCAATTAAAGGATATTCTGTTCTAGCTGCATGCTTCAAAATGTTAGTTCTTTATATATGCAGTCAGGAGCTTTGAAGTTATATCTTAAGTGAAAAAGTCAAGGTGACCTGTTTTCCCTGGATTATAGTAGATTTGGAAAACCAATGTTTTTTCACAGTACCTCTCTTAAATGATGTCCTTGAACTATGTCCTCTTCTGCATGAATGTCTCAAAGAATAGCTGACGTTCCTAAACTCTCTCAAGTCTGGGCTAAAGTAAAAAAGATTTGGAAGTCCGAATACATTCTGACTTTATAGATCCATAGATCTGCTTCCAGTCATGGTCTTCCTGTTTAGGCATGGTGTACTTTTCGGGACATACAGTTGCCTATTTTTTCAGGCTGGAACTGAATTTTTTTTTTCCCTTGAGATTGCTAATTTTTACCTGAAAAAAAAAAATTGACTGTATAGTTTTATTACATTTGTCTGAAAATACCGTAGTTATCTTATTGTTCTCATCTTGTTAAAACCTTGTTCATTTTTTGCATTGCTCTCTGTAAGTCATGAGAATTAGAAGGGAAAGTTTTGGACTAGAACTTTTTATCTTGGGGCTTACTTATCTTTTTTGGGCTTCCTGCCTGTACTCTTTTCACAAATTGACAGAGTTGCCATGGTGTCCCTCGCATGGTGTCACTCTCCAGTGGTCCCATTGTATTAATCCTGAAACTGCCTCTTCAAAGTAAATTGAATCATCTTTAAGGTTCAGAGAATTATTTCAGGATGTTATTACTGGGCTAGCCACTGACCTGATATTCTTCCCTCAAAGAGAATTGACTAGGTTATGTTTCTATTATATGTACTTGTTCTGCATGGTTTCAGTACATCTGTCTGAAGTTGATATTTTAAGTCTTTGCTTTAATTTCTTTCTGTCAAATACCACTGGCAAATTAGGTTTAGCACTGCCCATCCTATTCCCCTTAGAATTTTAATTAGTTCTGTGTTGAACACTCAGTTGTACACTGCAGTTGTATGTGCTTGATGTCTACATATTTATTTGTCAAAATCAAATTGCTATGACTCATTAATACTCTAATGCGTTGCTGTATATCTGCAGAGAAAGTAATACTGGGGGAGGAATCCCAGGTCAAATCTATTCAGATAATGCTATAAAATGGTTAAACTCTCAGCTTTAGGCTGGAGGATGGCCTGAGTGTCATAGTGCTATGACCAGTTGGATTTTTTAAACTGGTGGAGAAGGAAGAAAAACATGAAGATAAACATGAACCTTTCTAGGTATTCCTTAGGACCTGTTCCAGGCATATCACTGTCTGCCCACTATGCTTGGTGATGCCAGACATAGAAAGCTGCTCCATGGCAGCAGCTGAAAGTTCCTGTATCTTGTGGACAGCTAGATTGGTGAAAGCATAGAAGGCGCCTCTGGCTTCATACAACATGCCCTCCAACTTCAGTGACCTTCTGGGTGGCACTGGGACATAGGTGGGATGCTCATGTTGCCCTTCTGTGGGCACCGGCCCTTCAGGGGTAACCTGCCTCACGTGGCTTGGAGGAGACCTCAGGCAGTGGGCTGCTTCTCAGCGTGTCCACGTTCAGCCAGAGATTTGGTTCTTCACTGTTCTCTCTCATCGTACGCAGTCATGCTCCCACAAACTTCAGCAGTGACTGTCCTGGGTGAGGAGCATGAGGCAGCACAGCCTGCTGGGAAGCAATGAACATGGTAGAAAAGGACTGTAGGGCAGAAATCACTGCACAGGCAGTGCAGTGTCACACTGGGAGAGACAGTCTTGGTTCTCTTGTACATGAGAGCTTTTGAGTGCTCCTAATTGTTTGAAAGATGAAGAGTTAGGGCAAGGTACCTTCAGCCCTGTTTGTTACTCCAGGGAGAGAAAAGGGTGTATAGAGTGAAAGTCCTCACACCAACTCTCTGTCCTAGGGAGTGCTTCTTGGTGAAGAAGGGACAAGTGCCTTAGACGTGTCCGAGTCCCTTTCCAACTGCAAAATGAATAACTGCAAATATGGAGAGGGCATATGGTACAATTTGATCCTAAACAGAACAAGCAAGATTTCATCCAAAGTGATTTAAATTTGGGTGTGACTTGCTTTGAATTTCTCCAGCTTTTCTTTATACTAACATTTTACTTGTCTGTTCTTTTTATAATTGAAATTGGCAATACAACTGCAGAGCACGGATGCCGTTTTTCACTGATGGCTTTTCAGAAATATGGAACAAATTCTGCAGAGTGCCCACATTTGAACTACTCATGGATACGTCTGTGTGACCTACTGAAGGCCAAATACTGACTTTCCTTTTTTTAATTCAAAATTTAGTGATCCTCTGAAAAAGAGCTGGAGGAATGGATGGGATACCTTTATCCAATACTAATTCTGCTAGAGGTCTAATGTGACTCTTCCAGATCTTGGGCCAAATTCTTCTCTTACGCAACAGCAAGCTCTGAAATAAACTCTTCTTTTTCTGCATGGCTGAGGAGATGCTGTTAGTACTTGCCCATGAGGCTGTGCTCTTCATAGCTCTTTTTTCCAGCTTGTGGGTGGTGATGGAAAGGTGTACGTGTCAGGCTTCTGTCACTGCACAGAAAAAAATAAACTAGCAGTGAGGAGAACTTCAAAGTACAGACAGAACTAGCCAGTTTTTTCAAACCTAGAATTTAGTTTTCTTCTTAGTAGTGGGTTTCTTTTAGTAGCTAATGAACACTGAAAAGAACAAAGGGATGGCAGAGAAGCATTGAAAATGGACAGTTGGTGCACAGAGAGGGATTTTCTTTGCAGAATTCCAATGCTGAAGCCATTAGAAAAGAGCACTTACAGATGTTTGATTTCTTTCAGGTCTTCAGATTTTGGGACATTATACACAAAGTTGAATCTACAGCCTGGGATTGCCACTGTTATTGACAATTTCTACATTTGTTCCACCAACAAAAAGAAGGTATGTGGCAAAAAACCATTTTTGTAGTGCAGGTGAGATTCTGTGACTATGTGAAGAGTGTTTTACAGGTTTTCACAATATAGGAAACTGATTTTCATGATTGTGAAGATCACCTTGGGTGCATTTGTGACATGCAGAAGTGGGATATTTATTGTTCCTGAATAGTCCAGACAGAAAAAAAATTACCTTGATGGACATGGAAACCTTATGAGATCATTCACTCATATGACTCCTGGAAATCAAGATTTCATAGTATTTTCCATGCAAATGAAAAAGGAAATTCTGTAGATTTTTACACATCCAAATGGATTCTAGGACTAACATCCAAACTCTTCACCTTTAATGCACAAGGTTCTTTGCATGTTCCTTTATATTAAGTATAGGGATTGGGCAGGCTGTCATTGATAATGATGTTTATCCTGTGTAGAACCTTAATTAAACACATTTTAAAAACCCCTCTCCTTGAAGCTTTCTTAAGAAATGTTCCTGCATCATTACTAAGAAACAAAACACTTTTCCTGGAGCCTGGAAAGGTTAAGTGGACTTTATAAGTGAGAGCGAAATGGACCCACTGAGTATTTACAATGGATGTTATACTAGAAGCAAAGGAACAATGATTATGGGAAAAAATCACAGTAACAGCCCTTCTGTGTCTTCAAAGTGCCCGTGATTTAAATGGCAAGAATTATGAATTACAATGTGCAACATAAGCACAGTGGGTCTTTCATGAAATTAGAATTTTCTCTTGATAAGGGCCTTTTAAATCCAGTGTAATACAGAAACACTGATTTCAGGTAGAGGCCTCTGATTGGAAGAACAATGTTTGTTGTGTTTTTCTGTCTGTTTTACTTAATCAAAAACCAGTGGAACTCTGTAAGGCTGCCTTGATGATTAAGTACATATTGTATTTCCCTTGAAATTGTCCCTGGAATTTTGTGCTCAAGCTGTGCTGTGTCTGAGATTGGTAATATATTTTTAATCTGCTGCAAAGCCAGAAAGTATTATTTTGTTTCTTGAGGTGGAACTGCCAACAAGCACAAAGTTTCTTCAGATTGTGTATCTCAGATATAGGATCTACTGGTGATTTCAAGTCCAAAAGAATAAAACCAAAAATCTTTACCCATTTCAGTTTCTGGAATAAAAGCTAGAAGGATGAAATGGATGAGAGCCCCATGGAGGAACTTTCCAAGCTCAATCAGCTACAACATCAAAGCCTGCCCAAACAAAAGGGTTCAGTGACAATATGATTGTGCCAGTTGTGTGAAAAAATAAACAGCAGTAAGATCACTGCTTTATTTTAGGCCTGAAAGACACACCAGAGTTCACAAGCACCCTCATGTTAATCCTGTCTAAGAAAAATCTATATTCTACTGAATTTCACAAGTTGAAGTTCTTAGAATACAAACCCCACCTAGTAAACTAATATGATATTGAGGGCCACCTGATACAGAAAGTCCCTTTGAGTCAATAGAAATGTGCTATTTTTATGTGAATATTTGCTTCTATGAAGGTGTTGTTTATTGGGATACAAACAACAAAAACAGCAGAGCAGAAAGGATTTCTAGGGCCTTTAAATGATGCCAGAGAGAGATATATCAATACATGGAAATACGCATACAGGCATGTGTGGTACAAAAATGATGAAAGCAGTGGGGTTGCATGTTTTAGCCGATGGCTTCAGGCTGTTCTTGGAGGTTTTGCAGTCACCTGTGGAAGGTAAGAGGGAAGTCTTCATGTTGTAAGGGCTTCATGTTGTAAGTCTGTTGTAATGGGAAACTTTAGGTGCTGGACCTTTGATTAGGGCATTAAGAGCAAGACTAAGTTGATCTCACACAAGTTATTTGGGATGATGGATGAACATATCTCCCTGTCTGTCTATTTCAGCACAGTTGCACTGGGGTGGAATAGAATATTTAGAACTCTGACTCCCTTTTCTGACCTGAGCAGAAGTCTCAGGGTTTTACTTGATCTTGATGTTACTTCAGATTATTATGGTGTGGGTTTTCTTCAACCAGTTCACATCTTTTAAAATGGGCTGAAAATGGAAACTGGAGTGCTGACTGCATCTACAGGAACTGAGCATGCACTTCAAATTTAAAGCATAAGTAGTCCCATGCTACCACTTAGCATTTAGTGTCTGGGAAAATACATGAAAGCAAAGATAAAATACATTTATAGGGATTTTTAATACTTCACATAGTAAAACGTGTTCTATGATTTCATTTCATTTAGCCATTGTTGTCCTCATCAGAAGAACAGATACTACCCATTTAAAGCTCATCATTCCCACCTCAGTATCATCAGGGCATTTAGCCACACCTGATTTAAGTTGTGTAGAATTAGGTATCTGGTTGAGCTCTCTCCCTCTACGATAAAAAAAACAAAATGAAACAAACAAACAAACAACCCCCCCAAAAAAACCAAAAACCAAAAAAAACCAAAAAAAAAAACCCCAAACAAACAAAAAACCCCAAACAAACAAAAAAACCAAACCAAAACAAAAAAACATCCAAAGGAGAAATATGGCTATTTCCAGGCAGTCCATACTGTTGAAATCATAGTTCTTTGTGAGAATTCTGTGAGAAAAAGGTTGAATTATCTTGTGGAGGTCTCTGTAACTGACTTTGTGACTGTTGTGGGTTTGAACAGAATCAAACTGTGGCTTCCTACAAAGACATAGAAAGAGATGGATCATGGGTTAACCCCAGCTGGCAATTAAGTACCACAGTGCTGTTGGCTCATTTCATCCACCAGTTCCCTCAGGGCCTGTGGATTCCTCTCGTCACGTCCCATGGACTTGTGCACCTTCAGGTTCCTTACATGGTCTCAAACCTGTTCTCCTACCATGGCAAGTTCTTCTTTCTCCCAGTCCCAGCCTTTGCCTTCTTTGATTTGGGTGGTGTGACTGGAGCTCTCCTGGGCCAAGAAACAAACAGGGAGTGGGAGATTATTTGTTTGTTTGTTTGCTTTGAAATGCAATTAAATGAAATAACTGCTGGAAGGCTCCAGTCTAGTTCTTGGGCTGATGTCATTTTTACAGTTCACAGTTTCCAGTTTACCAGCTCCTGGAGTGGCTTAGGCTTTCACTCAACTTGCCTCCACTCTGTGAGCTGCAATCATACCAGGCAGAGAAATGGACTTCTAAGTGAACTTTATACAGTAAATGTGAAATTGTTCTGGAAATTTTCTGTGAATTACTCCAATTTTCATTCTCTTAAGAGATATTGAAAATAATGCAGTTGATGAAGAAGTGCATTAGCAAAAAGTACAACAGCATCCTTTTCACACAGTACAATATGGAAAAAGGATGGTATAAAAACCCCCAAGAGGTTATGAGGTAACATATAGCTATGTTGGCAACTGAATAAGCTGGAGGAAGTATTTTTTCATTCAAAAAGTGGCACATTCCATTTTTCCATTTTGCTTTGGAAATGTGCCATAGCCTTCTATGAACAAGTTGTGGTGAGTAACTGTTCATAGGCATAACTCTTCTAAGTTAAGAATCTGGAAGGAGTTGTAGCAAGGTCATGTCTACACAATCTTTTGACAGTTGAGGTAAAGTCATTCACTTTGTGTCTTTTTCTGGCTGAAGGTAGCAGAACTCAAATGCAGAAATTGTGTTGCTGCAGTTACCAGATTCAGTTCAAGCTATGAAACCCAGTTTTGACAAGAAATGATGGCAAATCTCTGAGGGTAGAGCTTTAGAGGGCTTTGTTTGTTGCTCTGAATGGATCTTTCTGATGGAATAATGGGATTGGAGGTGTGAACTGTGGCTGTATTGTTTGAGAGGCGGAGTTGAATTGCAGTCAGCAGCTGCACAAGTAGAAAACTTTTTGACCTACCTGCAAATCACCAAGTAGGATCATAGATCATCACCCTAAATGCTATGAAACAGCAGAGTAATAGGCAAAGTCACACTCTAATTAGTTCATGCTTCCTAAGGATGCAGTAATATTTGGTTTGCATTCTGTCTGGTTTTAGTGTCATATAAAGCAGCAGCTAAAGACACTGATATGGTTTTGGAAAGCTGTAGGCTAGTGAAGGGGTGTTCTGCTATGTAAGCTCTCTGGTGCTAACTTCTTCATTAGAAGCACTATTTTATTGATCTGCGTCATAAAATAGCCTTTCCCTATGCAGTCTTGAAGGGTTGTGCAGTGATAAGGGATGTCCCTGCACTTTAGACAACAGAATTTTTGTAATTATCTCCTTTTCAGTAATTAGCACATGCTGGTAGCATCAAATGGTGCAGGAAATCCATCATGTACCATGTGCAGAAAATGATTTGCTTTCTGTTCTCTGTTTTCCAAACCAACATTTTAATTGTTGGGAGTGTGATGTGATTGGTTTATAGAGTATGGGATTAAGGCTTCCATAGTGTCAATCTGGAACCAGGTGAACAAAGTAAATTCTTTCTACAGAAGAAAAAAGTTAGCAGAACTTAGTTTCACTAAGCTAAATTATCAATAAAATATTTAACATTTTTTGGGCATATATGCTGTTGGATGTAGAAATTACATATTTGATTTTATGTAGTGTTGCTGGGGAGGAGTTGAATGAACACACTGATCTTTTTCCCTCACATTCAGTGCACATTTTAATTTTAATTCATGCTAATGCAATTGGTGCATCCATCCTTCTGTTTATATGCTTTTGGAAAACATGCAGCTAAGCAGTTTATATTCAGACTTTTGATATTAAGAGAAAATAGGTATTGATTGTGATACACTACCTTATTAGTTAAATGAGTTGAACACTTTCATTTCCCAGCTGTCACAATAACCAATACCTGCATGTTTTTTCCAAACTGAAAGACAAGGTGACAAATGTATTCTTGCTTGCCAAACAAGGCAGAACACTTAAGATAGTAATAAGGATATGGGATTTTTATACACTATTTTAACTCCTGATAATTTAAATAGTATGAATTACACTTTGCAGAAGAGTATTTGCCAGAACTATAAAAGCACTTCCCGAGATGCAGTTGTTTTGAGCAATGTTTGTAAGCACTTACAGGTAAATGCAGTCCTACATAATTTTGACATTTGTCTTTCAGAGCAGAACAATTGGTTGTGGAATTTGCCAAAATGCAGCATGGCTACATTCACTTGTAAGGAACAATTCTACTCAAGTATCAGTTTCCTTAGAGACCATGCCAGAACATCTGCAAATATAGAGAGCAAAATTACCTTACACTTTTACTAGTAGTCAGGTAAGGGATATTCCTTTCAATAAGATAAGCAGTTACTTGAAGAACATTTCACTGTGAAATTACAGAATATGAGTTTGTATGTTGAGATCTCTACCATGATGTGTTCTTGCCTTATAAGCAGTGTCACCATTCCGTTTTATTCCAGTGATGCACCATCAGAGCACTAATGTGACCTGACTGCATCATTTTGCTTAAGGCTTAAGTCCATGACTGTTCAGTTTGTCTTCAGGTGTTCTGGATACTACCAGAAATATGCCCAATAATTGACTCTTTTTTTTTCCCCCCGCCCATACTTTGCTGTGAGAGGCAGTCCTGGGCAGAAATCCCAGATTTTATTCATGCACAACTGATGAGCAGTTGCTTTGTTGACAACCAGGAAGCTACTAAATGCAAATGGAACTCAATAGGTTAAAACAGTCAGAGCTTTCATTGAGCTGTTAGGTGAAGTCACAGTCCACAGCAGAGGTTCATCCAACACTACCAAGCCCATGACATATATGGGGAGGATTTGATGGATGCTGTTTGATGGGGTGTGACTATGTATATGTGGAAAAAATAGGATAAAGCTTTGAGAAACAGAGTGGAACTGTTGAAAATTAAAGCTGTGGATGAAACAATGGCTTGGGATCTGGCTATTAAAGAAGTATATGAGTTATTTACTGGCTAAATGGAGGGTAGGAGCCATAGCTTTCCAGCTGGACTGATTTCTGCTATGGTTGAGAAACCAGGACTTTTTCACAATTTGTATGTAAACAGGGCTGCATAAAAAAATGTGTAACTCCTCTGTCATTGTCATACTCTAACTCCTTGTAACCCTTACAATAAGTGGAAGGTAGGAGCAGTATTCCTGCTCTGTTTGAGAATACCCTTTTTCCTAAACAGATTACGAATGCATTTACCTACAGTGTGATGGAGAAAGGTTCAGTTTTGTTTCCATCAGAACTCTTTCTGTGCATTTCTCCATCCTGTTCTTGCATGTGCAGAGCTAGAAGGAATCCCCAGCTCTTGTTGATCATGGTTTGATCTTGTTGATCATCACAGGTTCGTCTTTGAATATCCTTTTGAATACGTACCTACTAAAACATTGAACCATGCAAGCTGAAGGTGTCTCTGAAATTTTCGTGTCAGTTCTGCTCTCTTGGAGCCCATAGATATTCTACAGTCCAGTACCTGAAGTACACTGTCATTAAAGGCTGCAATTGATATTAAAAAAAAAAAAAAGGAAAGCAACCCACAAAAATCAGCCAAGCGAACAAACCTAACAATACAAGTGAACAGCAGAATGCCATGACCAGCATGTAGGTTTCCCACAGTATATGGGTATGTAGGATAATTGCCCATCAAGGTAGAAGGTGTGTGAGCTAAATGGCTGCATGCTTGAACATTTTGTGTTATTATTCTGTCCTAGAATTCATTTTATGCTTAGAGATCTCAATTTAAGTTTTTGAGACTGACCTTCCACTGTGATTTTGTAGCCTAATGTACAACTTTTTGCATTCTTTTGTGCTCAGGCATACAATTATTCTGAGGAAAAATAGGCCTGTCCTTACGGTGCGCTCATTATAGATGCTTTTGTTCTGTTTTTATGAATATCCTGTCTAAAACTCATTAGTCATAAAAGCACACCAACAACTACCAAAAAGACGTGATGTTAAATTAAGTTTACTGTAGTGAAGCCAAAAATAAAATGACTAGTTGGTGGGAGTACAACATAAAAAAGATTTATGTGAAAATAGAAAAGACCTCCGAGCAACTGTTAAGAGACCATTGTGCATATGATTCTGCTCTTGAGAGACATCTATTTCCCTGCCAGTAATTCTGGAAAGAGAAGGATTCCAAGCATCGTATTTTCAGCAAGGTTGTATTTGCTATTATGATGAGCAGGGGTCATTGCTTGGAGAAATAGAACAGCCAGTGAAGAGCATGCAGCAGAAAGCAGGTCTGAAGCTGCCCTCAGCACCTGGGGGAGGGTGTGCTGCTGAGGGGTGGCTGGTCAGAGGGAATGGGAATGCACAATATTCCATGCCGGGGGAGGGTTAAGATCTAGGATTTTGATTTGCTATGTCTAAAAATAAGGGTAATTTTGCAAAATTTAGACCAGGTTGTTGTTTCAAGCTCATTATTTTAAAATGTAGATTCTTAGGCCCAAGTCTAAATTCGAGCCAGAGAAAAATACAGAAGGGTTCAGAGATGTGGATTTGCTGTGCAGGACACCAGGCAAGCTGTGTGTTTCCCTTGTCTAGCCTGCCCATGTGCTCATTGACCTGAAAGTACTTTTCAAGTCCTTCTCTGCTTGAGATAACAACTAAGGGAAAAAACAAACTCAGATAATCTACCACAACTATCTGCAGTAGATCTCCAGACATGAGTGAGACCTGAATGAGGCTTTTCTCCATCATGGCAGAGAATTTAATGTGTCCTAGCAAAAGCTACAAAAGTCTTCTAATCAATAATTATGAGGGTCATGCACATCTTTTTTTTAAGGCTATATATTTCCAGGCAAATATCATCCTGGAAGATTTTCTGATGCAATGTGGAACTCGCAGAATTAAATATAACAAGGAGGCAAATCATAACATATGGCATGGTGTCCAAAGGAGAAGGGGTCCACATGAAGAGTGAATAGAAAGTTACTCAATCTGCATGAATTCTGTCACAGGTAAAACAAAAAAGGAAAATGTGCTGCATGAGTGGTGCTGAATCTTAGCAAGACGGAACAAGAGAAAAGAGAGAAAAGGAAACTAAAAAGAGAAAATGGTAAAGAATTGATAACAAGCCTCTTACTGTACTCAATAAATATTTAGTTGGTCACCATCTGCTTGGATGAAATGGATACAGAGAAGTCTATAGAACAGAGTCAGGTTTCTGTTGAACTGGCATAGGCAAGATGAGGCGTTTTTGTGACCGATTTAGATTATTGGTATCAATTTCAATAATCCTGTATATCGAGATTACTTTTGTCTAATTATTTACTGAACATCCCAACATGCCAAGAGGCTGTATCATGTTCCCCATGTTGCAGAAGGGAAGAAATTTGGAACTCTTCCATCTTTAATCAGAGTCCAATGGCAGGAACCAGGAGGTCTGTGCTAAGGAGATGATGTGAAAACTGCTAAACTCTAATTGACAAGAGATGAGTACCTTTCAGGAGGTCTGCAAGGACAGTGAACAGTAGGTGTATTCCGCAGACAGCCCCAAGAAAATAATGGTGTGGAGTGTTTGAAACATATTCATCATGCCTGCTGCTGGATCCTGGAGCCCTGTGTGTTTCCTTCTCATTTTCCCAGTGTTGGAGTGGTGGATGAGTTTCAGCATCCACACCTCATGCTATGCTAGGATTGTCCCATCTACTGATATGTCAAATCCTGCTTCTCTTCACCACTGCTTGCTGTTCGACTTCCCTTGTGCTGACCACAAAGGCTTCCCTGGCTCCCTCAGTAGCAGAGATGCAGCAGGACTTTTATCCCCAGAGTTGGTATGGAAGCACAGTGGAGATGAGCAGGGTTTGAATGGTGGCCATGGCCATTTTGCAGGGCTGGCAGTGTGCTCAGCCCCCTGAGAATCCCTGAGGCTGCTGCCCCCCTGATCTGGCAGTAGTAAAACTGATGTTAAACCAGTTAACTTCTGCAATCTGCCTGTCATGCCACAAGCAGGACTTCTAAACTATTGTGGAAATTAAGTATTCCAGTGAGTTTGTTTATTCCACTCTCTTTGTGGCATTTACTAGAAGGGATGAATGTAACTGTTTGCTTACCTGTTTCTAATTCTGAAACGAGCCCTGACTCCCAGTAGCCCCAGCAGCCTGCAGCAGCAGCAAATGTCTACTGATAGAACAGGACCTGTGTGGCAAATATGTTCTAATGCAGCCTGCACTTGTGTTTGAGCACAGTCAGCAAAAATTCTTGCAAAAATAAAACAGGATTTTAATTATTTTTTTCACACCATGTGTTTCTGTCAAAGAAGATTCTTTCTCCTGGAAACTGGAATCTCATATTCAACTAAACCATCTCTGACGCCTTCTTGATGTGGTCTCTTTGGGGCTTGTACTAGAGACAGATTTTTTACATCTGTGAGAGTAATGCACTAGGTTGCTGCCATCCCTTCATAGCAGAAGATTGCTGCGGTGGATTCTCCTTAATATTGCCTGTTTGGTTTTGAGGAGAGATCTTCTGCAATCTTGTTTAAGTTTGTGACTATCAGGTATTTCTCTCTTTACTGTTCTTTTGGTGTTTGTTTTTTTTTTTTTTTTTTTTTTTTTTTGTATCCTTTCATCACCTCTTTCTGCTTTTCCATTTTCCCGTCTCTTTCCAAAACTCTTTCTACTTTTCTTTCTTCCATTTTTGAGCATTACTTCTTCCTACAGCTCACACATGGATTGTGGCTCAAATTAAAGCTTTTTCTTTCATTATTACAATTACTAAAGAAAAATATTATTTAGAAGAATGTAGCTAATGGTCTATGTTTTTATTCAAAAATCACAGAATTCTTGGGATAATAATAATAAATCTGCTGACACATCCTTAACTATCATTCATGAAACAAATCTCTTCAACAGTGTTGGTAGGATGATTCAGTCAGGGAGCTGTTAGCCAGCAGACCTGACATCAGTTTCTATGACCTTGGGCAAGCCTCAGCCTCCTTGAAGCCTGACTTCCTATTGCCTCATACCTTGTAATGGCATTTTCCTGGTGCAAAACCACTGTGACATGACATGATTTGACACCCTACCTTGAGATCAGTTTGCAAGGTAAGGTTTTGCACAAAGTACAGAATTAGTCTGGTTTAGTTTCCTTGTTTATAAACTTAAGACCAAAATACTGAAGTCTCTAGATCACCTGTGATCCCTAAATAAGTGCTAAGTATTTTTATAAACCCATTTCAAGACAAATGCACATTTATCAGGTATTTTTTGTGTCCCACCCACCCCTGCAGTATTCAAGAGCATTTTAAGAGTTACAGCATGCTGAAAATAATTGTTTTAAGTATGTTTCTGTATTTTTTAAGCTTGTTTAGCTTTTATCAGTCATGGCTGGTTCAGTACATAGGTAGTAAATTGAATATGATGGTAATACTTGTATTCTCACTGAAATGAGAAAAGTCAGCTGTTTGCCCCAAATAGAACAGGATTAATTTTTACTCCAATTGCTGGATCTACAATTTATAGCTATATTATTTTATTCTTGGTCCTCTAAGCAAAATTAGCAGTCTGGGTTTTGAATTGGCTTTCAAATTTGACTAAGATGCTCTCATTCTTTTTTAGAAGCACGAATCTGTGCAGGGAGGCTGTGGGAAGGAAGTGTGTCAGGTAGCACTAGGGGATTGCGGGTGTTTGTCTTGTAAAAACCGCTGCCAAAAATGGATGACTGCAAGTTGCATAAAAGCTGTGCTTTCAGTGTAACTATGACTACAGGAATCAGCCTGGGATCCATGGGAGTAATCAAACATCTCATATCAATTTAAGATAGTAAATGCACTAGAGTAGTTTTTTAGTGCTAATATATTTCCTGATTTTTTTGTTCAGCCGTACCCATGAACAAATTTTTTTATAGATTGCATCACTCTGTGTTTAAATGCTTTTACAGTTTGTTTGGGATGCAGTGCTGGCAGGCATAAATTAGTGAGGTTTGCCTAAAGGTTCCAGTCTGTCCATGAGAATAATAGTATTTCACACTTTGTTCTTTCCGTGGGCTCCAGGAAAGGCAATGGTTCTCTTACCTGCTGCTGCTGAGGATTTCAGAAATGCTTCTCTGCTCTGCAAAGTGCTGTAGCACAGGAGCAGGAAGTCTGCATCTGGGTCTATATTATTCTTTGTACATATTTGCTATGTAAGTCTCAGGGATACAGGATTTCTGCTGGGTTTTGGGGTTGCAAAGCAACAGCTCCTCAGAAACTATTATGTGCTGTATATTATTGTGAGGCTCAGCTGTAACTTTTCACTTGACTTAGGCTGACAAAGTCTATAAAAGTGTCCGTTCTGGAGTAAAATTCCATTCAGGAGGTACTAATGTATTGCTTGGTATATTGCAGGACCATATTAAAACCACTTGTGCACTGTAGTCTGCCGTAAGATCTCATAATTTTACGTGCATGTGGATGACTTGGCGTCTCCTGTTAATAACTTTGGGAATTCCGGAGAGGTTATAAGATTTCCCTTTTACAGATGTGGAAACAGAAAGTTGTAAATTACTTGCATGGGAAAGAAATTAGAAAAATTTAATAATATGCCATGCTTCTAAGCCAGTCTCTCAACTTGAAGACTAGTCTTGAAAACTAGTCTTTTTCATCACAACAAAATATTAGATTAATTAAATAATATACATTATTACCAGTTTACAGGGGAGTTTGGGCTTGTGGAAGATCTATCAATACCATAAATATCAGTAGTAAAATTTGTGAAAGTATATTTTGATGACCAAAAAAAATCAGAAAGTTCGTTATTTCCACAATGAAAGACTAAAATTTAGGAAGTATTTTCAATGGTAAGATCATAATTAGCTTTAAGAGGCATGAAGTAGATTTTTACACTTTATGTTGTCTTTTAAAAAAGATTAAATAGGTGAATGCACATAATTTGATTAAATATTAATCTATCTGTTATCTAATATAAAATATGTCTAAGATGAAAGATGTGACTTCTGAGCCAAATTTCTTAACTTTGTAGAAAGCTACTCCATGAAGATAATGAAAGTTTTAAAGCTTTTCTAAAGTGTTTGAAGCAATTTGAACTTCATATTTAAAAAGATATACTTAGAAATGAAGAAGAGAATTGAACTCACACCTAGGACCTTAATTCTAGATACTCGCTTGGAAAACATTGCCCCTGTGTTTCTGCACAGTTCACAGAATTCAATTTTTATTAACACTTGTCTTCTATAAGGCGTTTACCATGTCAAGTACCATTACCACATGGCTGTGAAATTTTTACCAAGACTCTGAAAAGTTCTGAAAAGAAATATACATCTTGACTTCCAAATCAAAATAAAATTCTTGGAAAAGTGTTGATGGAACTAAGATAAGGAAAACCAATGGGATAAAGTGGAATATTTTGTTGAGGTTATCACCCTTTTAAATGTAGTGCTTTAAAATTATGTCAAGGTTTGCTAATAAAAATAATAAATTTTCCTAATTAAAATTAGCATTTGGCTTGGGAAACTAGTCAGAATTAAAACGTGCACTGTAAACATTGCCTTTGCTACTTCAGCATTTTCTGGCCAAAATTTATTTTTTTCTGAAAGTGCCTTGACACTTTAATAGCCTGGTAAGTGCCAGAATCTTACACATTTTTTACTCTGATAGCTGGTAAATTTTTGACTTACATAATATTTATAACTCTGAATTTACTTCCAAGCTATAAGGGATACTGCTTTGCTTATGTATTTTTCTTTTTTTTTTTTTTTTTATTCATTAGTAAGGGCATTATCCTCTTCCCCCTATTTTTTTAAAACTAAGATCTTAAGTGGCAAATTCATTAGGCTGATGCTCACAGTGTACAGGTGACACTGCTGTGGTTTTCTGTCTTGTGTTCAGTGGTCCATGATTTAGGTAATTGCCAGTTATTTATCTCTTTTGAATATTTTCATAACACGCTGTGTTTTGTTCGTGATTTTTTTTACCATTTCTTTTGTCTGTTCTCTGACAAAAGAAACTACTGCAGCATGTCAGTGTTTGAGGTTGGACACTTTGCTGTTCCTTAACACTGCTCTGTCACCTGCCACAGCATTTAAGCCACGTTCAGAATATCACCCAGGAAAAAAAGAGACAAAGTCTGTGTTCATGATAGCAAATAAGTTTATTTAAAAATCAGCAAATGATGTAGTGACAGAACGCCATAGTCCCCTTCCTGCCTTCCCGCAGCTTCAGCTAACAAAATTACCCCAGAGAGCATTGCAGCTGTAAACTGGCAGTGACATCTACTGTGGCTTTTACCAGAAATCTCCAAAAAGGTCTATTCTCAAGGCTGTAGGCATTTTTGGTAGATCTTAGGAAAATTAAGAATAATATAAGAATGCACAGTAAATTTTAAGTTTACTTTTAAATCCAGTAAATATATGTTGATTGCTGCATGCTAAAATGATTGAAGTTTCCAGCTTATTTTCATTTCTTAAGGAATTACAAACATCAAGCAGAAACCTTCAATTTAGGCTTGCCCAGCTCTGTGGTGGTATGTTATGTGGTAATCAGATGTCCTCCAGTTTGATGACCTTTCATCTGGGCTTGTTGTTTAGCAGTGCACAGTGCTGCAATCTGGCCTTTCATGTGGTTTGAGTATTGAATTTTCAGATAGCAAGAACTGGAATAGTAACCTGGGGAGGTATGGCATCACTCTGACCTGTTTGCTTTTATTCCTTGTGACTCTAGTCAGCTTCTGGGAGTGGTGGGTTGATGGAAATGGCACATCTCTCCCCACTTTCCTTTTGTGAAAGCTCCAAAAAAAAAGTGTTTCCCTAGCATCTCTTCCTCAGTCTTTCCATTCCAGCTTATTTTCATTCCAATTCTCTTTTTGTCCTCCCACCCTTCCAGTTGACCTGGAGGGAGCTTTTCCTGGCACACCAGGAGAAGCAGCAGCATTCAGCTCAGCCTGTATGGCTGCGCAGCCTTGCATGGACTAGTGCTAGCTACTGCAGCACTGAAAGCTGAAGGAGTTGTACCGTGGATGAAAAATTGCACATCAGATGCAGTTTTAATCAAGAATCACCTCAAACTGGTGCTCTGCTTTCAGAGTGTCTTATCTCCTTCCTATGTTCAAAGAAATGTCCTGGCACTATTTTGTTCAAACCTCTGTGTAAACTCCATCCCTTTCTAAAGCTCCAGGCTATGAATCCCCAGTTCACACTGGGGTACCATAAAATCACAGAATTATTTATATTGGAAAAGACCTTTAAGATTATCAAGACCAATGGTAAGCCTAACGCTGCCAGTGCCACCACTAACCCTTGTCCCTAAGTGCCAGGGACATGACTCCCATGAAGGGTCATGAGGGTAGGACCTGGCACTTTGACCTTGTCAAACCTTATAGAGTAACTTTGGCCCATCAGTCCAGACTGTCCAGATTACTCTGCAGAGCTTTCCAGTCCTCTGGCAGATCAACATTCCAGCCCAGCTTGGTGTTATCTGTGAGCTTACTGGAAATGCACTCTTTTGCCGAGACTAATTGGATCAGATGACTCCAGAGGTCCTGGCCAACCTGATATTCTATGCGTCTGTGATCCCCCCATCCAGATCACTGATGATGTTAATGATCTGGGTGATGGGAATGAGGGCACTGTGGTGATGGGTGGCTTCCAAATTAAGTAAGTGTGATGATGGTTGCTGTGAGACTAGTTCTGGTGAAGAACCCATTATCTGGATGAAATGCTCTTCATGCATAGGGAATGAGAGTACGAGCAGTAGTGCCACAAGGGGCTGAGCTGGTGGCTGGTGTCAGTACTCGAAGTTTCTAAAACAATGTCACCAGACCTCTTTGTAGTCTTGGATATACTTTCTCAATCTAAAAATCTCTTCCTAAATGGAGTTCTGTTATGGGAATGAGGTTACTTACTGACCATTTCAGAATACAGTCTATTGTCAATGTTTGTTCATCACATGTAACAGTGGGTATGCAATATTTATGGTCTTTCCATAAGGATTGCTGTTGGGAATAGCAGAGTCACAGCTGATTACCTCAGCTGCTGCCTATGAAAGCCAGCTGAATTATCGTACCTTGGTTGCAATAATCTAGTCCTGTGTTAGAAGTATATTACCCAGTAAACACAATGCAGTTGATGCCTTTTTGCAGAGACCTCCCTCATTTCAGAAGTCTCAGGAGACAAAATAATTTATTTCTGTGGCTGATTCGCTGAACAAAAGAGAAGCTGTTTATTATCTGAAGTAACAGGACAGCATATGTTTCGCTGCAGTGCGGCTGGCAGCCTAGAGCTTTGAAAAATATGTTCTTGTCTTCAGGGGAGCATAGACATCAACTTTGTACATCTCAAGAGGTGTTAAAGCAACATCTGATGAGTCAAGATGCAATCAAATGAACTTTGCTAGGGAAGAGCAGGCAACGTAGTCAAGGTTTTGGCAACTGCCATTTTATCTTTGACTTTTATAATCAGAGAAAATCTACTGTGATTTCTTAAAAATTTTCTTGAGCTTTACAATAAAGAAAGATGTCCTGAGCTATTCTCTCTGTCATCATAATTTCAACTATCTTGAAATTTTAACCTCAGAAGTGAAAACAAAAGGTTAAAGTACAGTCTGTATTTTAGCTTCTATTCCCTTACCTATTAAAAATTATTGAATCTGTCATCTAAGACATCCCGAGTTAGTCACCTGTGGAAACTGTCTTTATTCTGGAAGAATAAACTGCAAATTTTCATTTTTATCATTTTTAAAAACACTTTGACTGCCAAACAATTATCTTGAAATGTCAATTCTGCAGATTTATGTAGTCCTCGATTTGTTGTGTTTGTGTTCAGATATGCCATTCCATCTGTCTTCATGATTATAAGATAGGCAGCCATTTAGGCACTTTGAAGTTTGTATTTCCTGGTAGAAGACATCAATGATGCCCACATTTTTAGCATACTCACACTAGTAAACACGGAAAATATGGTAATCATTAGAGGCTTTTTGCACCCAACAGCTTGCAAAGCCTTTGAAAAATAGTCCTTGTACAAGATAAAGATGAAAGGTGTGTGAAAAGGTTTTCAAAGTCTGTATGTTTCTAGAAGATCAGGCAAAGAGGAGGGACTTCATTTGCTGCTGATGAAAACAGTCCAAACAAAAGAGGTAACAGTCAAGTCTGCGGAGGCATTATGTGCTTTGGTTGGATCTGTAATTCCATTACGCTGAGTAAAAGGAGTTTCACAGAAGAGCCTGAAGCACTGATTCTTCTCTGAAAGAACAGGGAAAGAGAAACCATATTCTGCCCAGATCTGTCTGGCTAAAGTTGGAAGCACAGGGTGGTTCCACAAGATCTAACTATGGATGACACACTCAAAGAGCCTCAGGTGGGACCATGGCACATAAATTAACTGAGAAATCCATGACCATATCAAAGACTCAGACTGTTCTGATCTTCTGGAGTAATTAACAGCTTCATTGCTTCACCTTGTCCGCCTAGTACAGTTGTAAACCAACCAGTCCTTGCCATGGTGCCATGCATGGCACATCCACCTAGGAGCAATTGCAGGAAAAGGGTAGATAACTTGGACACTTGATCTTGACATTTTGCTTGTTCTCAGTCAAAACTGTTGTGCTTAGTTTCCTACCCTATCCTTTGCATTAACTGTGAATTAATGGTTCTATTTGCTGAACAGGCTGTAAGCTGGGAGACATGCCTTGAGTGTAAGGTCTCTCATTTTTGTTTATTTTTTACCTCTGAATTCCTCTTTCCTCACAGAAATTGTGTTTATAATGGAAATTAGAAAGGATCTAAGTAAATCCTTTCATCTTCTCTCTGCTTGCCATGTTAAGGAATTATCACCAAAAGTAGAAACACTGACCTTCTCCTTATTCAAAAATAACAGAGAAAATGAATTCGACCAGTAAAGATTATTTCAGTACGTGTAGGACAAAACTACTTTGTTGTGCTATACCTTTACATCCTAGGGGAATTGTCACATTAGGTTGGCTAGTAATTGCCTTGCTGAATGATCTTTTATTTTGTTGGCAAACCTCATGCTGTTGCGTGTTTATTGCAAGTTAACAGAGAGATTAATTCATATGACATAGAATTCTTTTGCCTTCTTTATATTCATGTTCTCAGAACCAGTGGTTTGGTTCATGGGTGATAGTGATTAGTAGATAAAACAGCATAAAAAAATATTTTCAATATTTTTACTTCTTTTTTTTTTATTTTTTTTTTTTTTTTTTTTCCATGGCTGTGAGCGACATGGAAGAGCATCACAGGTAGTATGTTGCTCCCAGTGGTGGTACAGGATCTAACCTAAGTTTGATAAAATGTAAATTAGCTGAGTTTACTCTTGAGGATGTAAGTGAAGAGGCATTTATCAAAATATTGTACAAAACTTCTGCTATGTTTCTTGTGCCATCTCATTTGTCATCAACCTTCTTAGAGCATCAGCCTTTAGTCTGGCATTAGAACTGGAGTGTTGAAAATAGTTTCTTAATTGTTCTATGCACTATGAATTTATTTATTAGCAGCTTTTATTCTTATGGCATAGGTTATAGTTGGAGGTACATGATACACAGTATAAATATAGTAAGAAATGTCACTAAAGCTCATCCTTGATTAAGATTTTATTTTACTCTCCTCTTAACTAGGATTGACTGGATCACAGGCCATTTCATTTAAGAGGCCATATGTGAGAGCTTTGTTGATTTTTAATTTTCCTCCATTGATTTTCAGCATCCAGAGAGCACTTGTTCTCTAATGGCTCTCTGTGTTGGTGTTTGCTTGCAAATTGAAGCAAAAGATAAATGGCTTTCAGGGTAATACCTCTCCAAGGGCTTCCACTTGAGGGCTGGTGGCTGTTAGCAGAGCTGCATTATGTTTAGAAAAGTTCTGTGCTCAAACAAAAGCATTCTTGAGCCTCTTAACTGTGGTAAAATTGTTTTAAGTCTGGTGTGACAACAGTCTCTAGATGATCCATAAATCTTTGCAAGGAATAGCCCATTTGTCCACATTTTTCTAAGTAAAATTCTCTGCACTTTTTTTTTGTTTTAATAGGAATTTAAATATGTTCCTTGCTCATGTTTTTCCCACAGCAAACAATTGATTTTTCAGTAAAAGAAAGGAATAAGTGTTGCTGGTATTCGCTTGGTTTTTAACAAATATTTGTGCTAAAATGCAGTGCTAAGTTGAAAGTTTTGGCCTGCCTATTGAGAAGTGTTTTTGAAATAGCTATAAATTGACTTTTCAATATCTTTACTTGCTTAGGAACGTTAACGTCATCAATAGTGTGAGTTCCTTTATATTTGTATATTTCAAGCCTTGTACATTGTTGCTGTGATACATCATTGCATTGAGTAATGTTCTGTCTTACAACCACTGCTAATGAAAGGCTCCTACTTAACACCCCTTGCCCCTTGCCTCCTCAGACCAAGCTTTACTATTTAGGAAAGACATATCCTTATTCTAGGCTTGTGTTAGAAAGCCAGGTAAAAAGAAGTGCTAGGCTCTCGGAGCTCCAGGGAGATGATCCAATGGCAGCATTTCTTCCCATCATCTTCACTAGAAATTACTGCTAGTTATTGCCTCAGGAAGCCCTGTTTTGGTGTCAGGTAGCTTAGCACATACAGCCTGTACACAGGGACTGCAGTATGTGTTGTCGTGCAAATTTAAAAATTGGGCTAACAAAATTATTCAAGAGAGTTTAGCTGTCAAACATATACTGCTTATATAGAATCCATGTATGTCTTTGTAATTAGGGTTTCAGCTCTTCAAATGTCCTGTAAAATTGGTGAGGACTTGGCTTAAGGGACCTGTAATACATATTTGTTACTCTGTGTTTTTTGTGCTACTTGTCAAGCTAAATTCAATCAGCTTCAGCAACGATCTCAAATAAGATTCATGTTCAAATGTCTTGATCAGGACTGCAACAGCCTATGCCATTAGTATATGGGTCTGAGTAATTAAATTCACAGTCTGAAACAGAGAAGCTACAAATCCTGGGCTCTTTTCCCTGTTCTGCTGCTGTGTTATTTTGTATTTCTAAGATGAAGATTAGAACAGCCTCAGCAGGCCCCTCACCCTAGAGAGCACTGGTCACAGTTTTGCCTAAAACATGGATTTCAGGTTGGTTTCTGTGCTCTGCTGCAGCTGGAGTTTAATCTGGTCATGTTTGGCACTAAGCAAGTGGATGATGCTATTGACTTCAGCGCAGTGTTTAAGGTTAAGCATTTGCACAATTGCATTTGGGAACTGGGGAATAAGATGGAATGTGCAAAAATTAGTCTTTAGTAGAGGAGTGGGACAGGAACCTCTCCATATCTTAATTTATAAATGAGGAGAGTAGCTTTTTTTTTTCCCAAGCAAATCAAGTCTCTGTTTTACAGCAAAATAGAATTTATCTGAAGCCTTCTCTTAGCTCTTTTTTATTTTTTTTAACTTATAAATTGCTGATGGCTGCATGTGTCACAGGGCACACAGAAATCTTTTGCTGGAGGCTTTGTTTCAAGCTTGTGGGGCTTTTCCTTCTCAGTAGTCAGACACATTACATCAGAAATGCTTTTGTTTTGTTTCTTCAATGCAGCTTTCAGGGTGACCTCTGCTGAGATAAAAGGACCAAAACCACTGTGGTTTTTCCTCAAGCAACACCTTCTGCAGTTCATTGCCTTGACAGCAATTGCACACTTCCAAAAAGAAACCAAACCAGACCAAGAGCAGACCTGGCAGAGCCACTGCCTTTCTGTTCCCTCCTTTATTGCTTGTGAATCAGAGCAATGTTAAGTCTTGAAATACAGTAGTATATGTAATGACCACAGTAATGACTGAGAAAAAGCACTGTCCTGTTATTTCTTGAGGAATTAAAGGAGTATCACATTGCTGCTACATTCCTGGTCAGCTGCTCATTGGAGGTTCTTCTGGAAGAGCTTGGAATTTGGGCTAGATCTTCACTGCATGGTTCAGTGCTATTTAAACTCAGGCAAATGTAGTGTGAAGAGGTTTGAAATTCCGCCAATAGTAAGAGTTGGGTTTAAGCTACTGTTGTGGAAAGCACCACCAAAACAGGGAAGACATCCAGGTTTAGACCATGCAGAGGTGACGCAGCAGCTGGTTTGTATTGCAGGGATACATATGTGCTGGGGATCTGTCCCAGAGCCTCATTTCCCAGTGTGTGAGTTTAAATATGATTTTAGGCCAGCACAGAGCTCTTAGAGACAGACTTTCTCCCTCTCCCTCTCCCAAAAAGGGAGTGCAGCAGGTTGGCCTTCAAGGAGTTCTTCTTACAAAGACAAAGTTTTAACCCCCAAATGATTGAAGGGGAAAGACAGCCAAGGGATTTAAGTGAAATGAGTCCTGATGTTTTTTTCTGTTTTTTCTTTTCTTTCTGTCTTTCAAATAGAATCTGATGCAGCAGAGAGACTTGTCATCCAGGATGCTGTGGAGGAGGCTGGCTGCTCTGCTCATGCTCTAGGAGCTCCTGCTCTGTAGGCATGTAGCAGTTTTTGATGAGAGTGTAGGGTTGGGTGTGTTTACCTTTGTGGAACTGTCAATGGCTCATTTGAAAGTCAGGGAGTAGAGAAATGAAACCTCCATCTCTTGTGGAAGTGGCAAATAATCTCTGTTGTGCAGGTGACTCGGTTTACTCTCGTTGCAATAGAAAGTGGGAGATTTTGTAAGTGGTATTAGACCATATCACAATCCATAAATCAATCCATGTTCTTTGAAATGGAGTGTGGGATGTGAGGTGTGTGCATGTGTGTGTTAATCAGCAATGGATGCCCTAGAGCATTTCATGGGAAACAGCTGAAAGTGATATCAGGGAATAGTCCTGGAATAAGACTCAAATGAATAAAACTGTGAATATTTTTCATGATACTTGTTTTTAATCAGATGCCTAGCAAGGGAGTTGAAGGAGGGCACTGGAGTGGTTTGAAGCTCTAAATCAAGCATTTTTATGGAAATAGACTCATTAAAACTGCCTGTTATAGAAGGGCAACTGTTTTTCTGTGAACATGATATTTGTTCAATAATTGAAATATATTCCTAAAAAGGAACTATTCTTTTCAGTTTTCTTTTTTTTTTTCTTCTTTTTTTTTTTTTGGTTATGTGATTAATGAATGCCATTTGTGAGTAGACTAGATACCTTGCCCTAGAATACCTTGAATCTATCTACCTGCTTTTTACTAAACTGGTAATGTAACCAACCCAACCTGCAAAATAAAGGTTTATTTCATTACCTATAGATAAATTACTAATTTGGATCAGTAAGTAGTGATGTAGCTCAATTGTCTGATGTTGATGAAGTAAACTCAAGTAGCTTTAAGTTATTTCCATTATTTAAAATACTTTCTATGATCTAATACCTTTTTTACAATAACTTTTAAAAACATTTTTTACAGCAGTTCTTTCACTTTGAACCTTTTCATATACCTGAAAAAATAGACGTTGTTATTGCATTTGCATATGGGTTTGGGGAAGCTACTTGATTACTTATCATGGTCATACTGTCATTTTTTAACCTTCCTATTACTTCTAAAATTCTGGAGTGCTATTTAATTTGTATTTTCACCACACAGAGTGAAAGTCTTGGCTTAAAGGGGTCTATTCAATTTATCCCAGCTTCAGTATTTGATATCAAAGGGTGCAAGGCAAGGCGGCTGCTCCCTGTGGGATGGGGAGCTCAGAGCCAAGGGGAATCCTGTGGCCAGTGAAGTAGAGATTGCCAGGCACAGGATGGTGATGAGGCTGGAGCCGGGGTATCTGTGAACCTCTTCTTCCTTCCCACCCCAGAATTTTTCACAAGTATTTTCAACCCGAGTTAGCTGTTGAACTAACCTCATGATTCAGCCCCCAGGCTGGTCAGCTTGAGCAGGGGCCTGGCGTGGAGACCTCCTGAGGTCTGTTGGGTTTCTGGGGTGTCTGAGTTCCCCACATTTTCAGAATTCAGTTTCATGGGTCTTCCAGTCAGAATATGATATAATTTATGTGTATTTATTTTTAAGTTGTTTAACTTAAATTCAAAACTGCATAAGACTCTTTTTCATACAAGATGAGCGGTGTGAGTCAGCCCATTTATATATATAATCTGGTTTTATATTGCAGAGTCAAAGACACCACGAGAAAGGAAAATGCTGTGCAACCTGCAGTATAAATCCTTAAAATAGATCCTCTGAGTCTTGAAGTCACCTGTTTCACACAGCTGACTGTAGAAAAATGTGTTGGTTCAATCCTCCAGTTGGCCAGAATACCCATTTTAAACATTTATTTATAATTTCCTTGACATCCTTTCCCTTTTGTAGGTATCTGAACTAGACCTGTCAAGGTTGTAGCATTTCCTCCCCGTTCCTTCTCTGATGGAAGAAAAAGATTGCTCCTGTCATGCCTCTGGAGCCCGAGTGAGACAAGAATCAGTGCCTTGTTAGGCTGAGAGCATCCCAATTTCTTCAGGGATGGAGAGCCATGCTGTTGTAAGCAAGATGACCCAAGTTGACTTGGTTTGGTTGCATTATGTATATTGATATTGGTTCTTTTGTCACTTGGCTGACTTTTTACTGAACAACATTCCTGTTTTGAAGTCTAGCAACACGCTGGAGAGCAGCTGAACCTGAGAGGCACTGGTGACCTACTGAGTGGGAGTTAAGGGTGCCTGAAGCTGTGGTTTGCAATTCAGTAAATGCTGTGGCAGATGCCTTTAGTAATGGTTTCCCTTTAGGCAAAAGGTTTGCCAGCTCCTTTTGTAGCATGTTCACTGGGGAAAGAGAAAGACACAGTGTGCACGGGGAGTATTCACCCCCTCCAGAGCCATCCACTCTTCTGCAGATTTTTTTTTCTTTTTCTATGCATTGCATTATTTGCTGTTTATTGATTTTTTTTTTTTTCACCTTTTCAATCTAGTTTTGTTCACTATGTCTCTATGTAGGTAAACTGCTTTACACCTTTCACTTCAAATGAAGTTAGACAAATTTGTGTAACTCATGCAAAAATTCATGTGAGGTGCTAGAATGTAATTTTTCATGGAAAAAAAGATACAGAGAAAGCTAGACACCATTGAGGTGGGTCATACTTTGTATGTGACAGCATCAGGGATTGCTTGCAGAGTGCTGCTTCTAGCCACTTAACTGGCAGTGTTCTCAATGTGTAGTTTTCTAGGCATATATCCTCACTGTTAGTGTGTGAGCTTCTGAGGGTTTGGCTGAGCACACAGGATATCGATGGTAGAATTTTACAGATTTGTTTTTTTTTTTTTTGGTGAAGTCTTTTTAAAACAGACACTTTGTGAGAATCTGCACCATGCTTTTAGACAAAGTATGTTCTGTACAGAACATCTGGTGACCCCTTTCAGCTCTCCCCTTAAACTGTAGAGCACCTATTGGTGGTCTTTGTGTTGGCATTTCCATCAGGTTTCTGAAAAGGCAACATTGCTGGCTCGATCAATACAACTCAGTTAGATTTACTGATGACAAAATTCTCTTTTCCTGAGACAAACAGCTGTAATTGCTCAGCTTTCTTTATTTTCTAGCAGCTACATCCAACCACACCTGTCAGTTTGTATGTGTCACAGGAAAGGATTCAGATCACTTCAGATCTCTTCTGTCTCCCCCACTGTTGTGAGCTGGTGGACTTTGTCTGGCAGAAAAGGAGAAACATGTTTTTTAGGATCTGAGCCTGTCACTGCAGACTTCAGAGCAGGGACCATAATGTGAAACAAATGTTTTGAGATTTTAGAGAGCACATTCTTAAAGCTGAGTATGCTACTTTAAAAAAGAGAAGAACTGTCTCAACATAACATATCATATCATACCTACAAATCAATAACAAATGAAATTATTATAGTGTGTCTAACTGACCTAATATCACTGATTTTATTTTATTTCTGAATACAAACAAAATTTTTGTGGTTTCCAAGACTATGCTTGGAACTGTGAGTTCCACTATGTATTATTACCTCTATAACTGTGTACCTGCTCTTTTCTTGTACATTGACAGACATGTAAGTCCCAAGTTTCGGGAATTTTAAGTCTCCAGTGCACATTAAAACTCTAGGCTCAGTGTGAATGTTGGGCCTCTTGAGCAAACTATATGCCAGTCAAGAAAAAGCAGTGGTTAATCAAGCCTATCTGGATATATGCAAACCTCTGTGCTCCATGTTGATGGGCAAGTCTCTCAAAATGCCTTTTTCTCCCTTGGTTTGGTAAAGCAGTTATTTTTCTCTTTGAAAATGCAGGTCTTCTACTACTTGGAAATACATGGTAAATAACACAAAATAGTTAGATGAGACCTACCATTCCTATAAACACATTTTCCCCGGGCTTGCTCTTGCTTTTAAGTAATCTGTTTACTGCTCTAAGAATGCTGCAATTACTGGACCCAGGCGTACTTGCTGAAGGACTTTCTAAGTAGCTCTGTTAGAGATGTGTGATTTTTCAATTTGGCTTCCCGCTAAGGAATTACAGTCGTTCTCTCCCTGTTTCTTCTGGTACACAGATTCTCTACTGACATGAACAAAGTTTCATTGATAAGAACACTTGATTTTGAGCCCTTTTTCCTCTATACCCTCTCCCATACCTTAAGTGATATTGCTAGAAAAAACTCTTCTCATCAGCTTGCATAATTTGTTTTGGTAAATATAATGGCTTGACCATCCCTCTTGCTGGGGGTGCAAGCCTGATGTCGATGGAAAATCCATGCAAAAAGTAGGGAAGGATTCAGTGAGACTGAAACAGATGGAATTGACTTCTCTTATGTATTTTTTTTCCTAAACAATTTTGATACTCAGGGGCTTCAGTATCTGTTGTCTTGAAACCCATTTACTGACTTAAAACTGTGAGGAGAAGCTGAAGCACACAACTGTGGCAGTGCAAAATGGAGGCAGCAGGGAAAACAGGGCTGGTTTTACACTGCAAGCAGAAAGGATTTGAGGAACCTAATACAAGGGTTAATAAATGCTTAGGAGCAGCCTGAGTTTCCTAACGAGTATTTTATTGTATTTCAGGCAGCCATTTCACCAAAATTATCATCTTTGTTTTCTTTGAAAACAGACTGACCTGCAGCTGAACTGTGCTGAGAAGTTGTAACAGAATTATACCAGCTATTAATAGTTAGCAAAACCCTGTGCTAGACTCACAGCTGGTATAAACTGATGCAATTGCATTGTGTTCAGGGGACCTCTGCTCGTCATGTCAACCTGAGGGTCTGCTGTTCAGGGTTTTTCTGAGGCTGATGGGCAGCATGTGACTGCTGTTTTTTCTACATGCTGTGCTGTTTTGCTTACTGTGAGGTGGGGAAAGTATCTAGCTTTAGTCTTAGAGATTCCTTATTCAGACCTTTTACCACCTCTGATGTTTTCCAGCTCTCAGAGTGCACCATGCCAAGGTTTTCCTAGCAGGGATCAGCCATCACTGTTATGGAACTTCCCTAATGCAGGCAAAAATACGTGTGAGACTTTATTTCACAGCACAGTGCAAAAGTGCTCAAAGGAGGTCCAGTTTTCAAGGAGAAACTGTATTGTTGAAGGTATTCCCATGTGAGCAGTATCTGCATTGCAGTCTTAGCCACTGGTTTGCAAAGAGGTGGAAGGAAGGGGATGAAATTGGTGGGCTCATCTTTTCCTGGTTGTCTGTTCCTTAAGAAAACTGTAAATAAGAACAACTATAACTAAAGCTTTCTCCTTTATACACAGATTCATCTCCACTAGAAGTTGGTTGGTTTTTCAAGATCAGATAAAAGTTTTAATTAATAGCTTAATCTCTTAATCTCTTTCAGTATTTCTCTTGTAGTGCTCTTAAATTACACAATTCCTAGGAGAGGGGTGCTATTTAAGTCCAGAGGAACCCAAAAGAATGCTAAGCTGGTTTTGTCCAGAGCTGCATAATCTGGTAATTGCTTACAGTAATGCAGTGTCTGTGATGAGATGAGGTTTTTCTCTTGTAATTTTGACACCATGACATAATAATAGCTCTATAAGTGCTGTTTAGTAGCTCTTGCTTACTCCCATGTCTCCAAAGCAAATAAAGGTAAATAAGTGTATGGTGAAGACATTTTAAACATTTTTGCTTCTTTTGATGTTTGAACAGAGACTTTTTTTCATATGATTACTGCTTGCCATTTTCCAAAGCAAGGGATTGTCTCCAAGTGAGTGTGCTGGGATGAGATATCAAATCCACTGTGTCTTCGCTCCCTAGGTAGCCTGATACAGCTAGAGAGAAGGGCAGCCAAATGTTAAATTATATGTCTCAGGCCATAGATACTAATTTCAGAGACAGCATTAAAACAGTGAAAACAATTAGCACCCTTCCTTGGGCTCATAGCTTTCTATGGGGGAAAATAACCACCCCTCAAAAATCCCCCATTGTCCTCCCCCATTGTAATGCTTCCATTTTTTTTTCTTGTACCGCCTTTAAATTCATAATGGCCTAAGGTAATTCTATCTCCCTCTATCAAGTATTTCTTATGACCAAAGGTTCACACACATTCCTGATGTGTAAGATGTGTGGATATGAATTTCTAGCCTGTCTTAATATGGTTTAGCAGGTGGAAGAGGGAGCAGAATTTCTCTCAGGTGGGCAGATACTCCTCGGTGTAGCAGCAGCAGGTGAACTGCTGGCCCCTAGTGGTAAATGGTGAGTAATTGGAGAGTCTGAGTATCCCTGGCTCAAAGATGATGTTTTCTGATGTTACGTCAAGAAAGTTACACCAAGATTTGATGTACAACAGACCATGGCTGTGATTTAGTTTCAGTTACATGAATTATTTAGTATGATTCAGATAATCCTGAAATGAAATACTTTTCATTTCAACTAAATGAAAGAAAGCTCAAGCTGTGTGTGAGCGCTGGAAGAATAAGATTTGTGTATAAAGGGCCAAGGGTAGAGTCATTTTAAGGGAACAAACAGTCTGTTTTATAATTTCTGTAAGGAGGGAAAGCTTCTGTCAGGCTGGTTGTGGCAGACAAATAGATGTCATTGTAAAACAGAATCATCTGAAGGTACTTATTTTTTTTCCAAGAGAATCCATAAAGAGATACAGCTCTCCCTGGGATATGTGGGCATTTAATGAGGGAAATAATATAAATACCAGTTTGGTGGCCTACACCAAGTGCAGGTAAGTGCTGTGTTACAGGGCTGGTCTCTGCCCACCCGGGACAGCAGAAGCCACAGAGGAGACAAGAGGCAACATTCTCATTTTTAATACATCACTGAACTGTGCTCCAGTCCATCAAGTGTCGCAGTGCTGCTCATGTGATGAAATTTAGTAGTTATGACATGGAAATTACAGCCAAAACATGCTGAATCTATCCAGAAGTCTTCAGGAGAAATGTTCATTGTGGCAATACCTCAGAGGGATTCAAAGATGGGAGGAAAATGCAAACCTTTCAGGACAGTTGAGAGGAGAAAAGCCTTCTTTATCAACCCAAGAAACAATTACTGTGAGAAGTGAGACATTCAGTCTTACTAATTTGTGTGTTGCCAGATGCTTTTACATTGCTTTATTGTCTTTGATTAATGTGTCTGAATTAAAACTTACCCATTGCTCAACTTGTATTTATTCTAGACATAGTTACTCTCAGCTTAGTGCAGTCTGTTTTTTAAAGGCCAAAAATAATGGCCCTGAGTCCTAATCACAGACACTGGTGTAATTCAGAGGTTGAAGCAAAAGATCTGTGCCAAGATAAAACGAGAATGGAATTTGATTTCCTTGCTCTGAGTGGGGAGAGACTTTGGCATCGAGGTCCAGCTACTGTTTTCTGGTTAGCCCAGACTAACTGCCATTTCTGCACAGATATTCCCTTCTGTAAGACCTCCTTCATCCTCACCCCTATTTCCTCTGAAGTGACAGAAAGGATCTGCTTACGCTTACGTGCACCTCAATAACAGTATTTCCCAAACGTTCCCTGTCAGGACGTTTTGTAGTGACTAATAGTTTCTGTTTGTGTATCTGTTTGCTCCCTTCCCCCCCACCCCATCCCCCCTTCCCTCCCCAAGACCAAGGCTGCAGAACCCAGCTTCTTCTTTCCTGACTGCGGGCTGGCTGGTGGCATTGGGGTTGTTAGGACCTGAATGAAGAAAGTGGCAAAAGGAAATTTAAAAAGCCATAAATCGCAAGAAGTAGAGCAGCCAGGTGTTGTTCACTCAGTATAGCCTCCATGAAGTTTTTAGTACTGTAGAGATTTTCCTGTTTGTCTCTGAAAGTGTCAGTATTTCAGTGGTTCCGAAGTTTTTGGAGCTTTTCCCCGGGTATCCCCACCTTGGAAGAATGTATTGCTTTACTGTAACTGCTGGAAATCAGGCTTTGTGTTTGATTCTCAGCACTGTTCCCCTCATTCACAGGGAGCACTGGCTTGGAAGAAACGACGAATGCCCCTTCTGGCATTCATAATAGGATTTCCTTCCATTTACAGGGCCTTGACATTACTTACTCAGCTGTGCAGGGGTTGATGTCAGTGAATCATTTTTGAGTTATTTAACATGTTGAAAATAAGCCTGAAGCTGTCAGACAAGTAACATCTACATAGGCTTTTTCTAGCTGCAGCCATTCCCAATTTCTGTGCTATATTAGAGCTAAGCTAATAATAGTACTTTGGGTGATAGTTTGATGAGGAGCTTTGTTAATGCACTTGTGAGGACTAAAGAGACCAGTTAAGTCAGTGCTAGAAGTGTGAGAGAGGCAATGAAGCTAAACTGGAGGTTGAAGGAGTAGATGGAGCAGCTAGTTGTCTTGCTACAGCAGACAAAATATGTGTACAGGTCTTTGCAGCACATTAACTAGAGAGTAGGTACAACAGCTACATTGTCATAGTTAGAGCTTTTCTTTCTTTTTGTTTGTTACAAGTGAGGCTAATTTTATAAATATGAGTGCAGGTATTCAGGTCCCTGTTACATGTTAGTAGTCATTCCCACGTGAATCTTTTTTTCTGCTCTAGCCTGTAATTTAGCCCAAGTTAATTAGGAAGAAGGTGAGTGGTACATCTTTTTTGAGCTGTCAGCAGGTGACATACAGAAGGCACCCTTGTCTGCAGTATTGTGCAGTAAAGTGGGGCCACCTGCAAGATGATTTGGTGACTGGAAGGTCAAGAGAAGAGTGGTGGCAATGAGAGCTGTATCTGAGGAGAGCAGGGGATGCTGGTGAGGATGCTGTTGTGGCGGAGTTTTGTATCAAATGTGTCTGGTGGGCCAGGCCCCTGTTTGGTAGCATTGATAGAGTCACTGCAGCTTGTTGACTTGCTGCCTTTGAGAATTTTGACTCGATTGACACTTCTATGGGCTTAGAGGTGTGGATTAGCTGACATCCAACACTGTGTAATATGAGTAAGACATCCTGGTTAGGAAAGTAAGCCTAAAATATCTAATAATAAACACAATAGACACTGCAAGACTGTAACCCTGTAGAAATCATAGATTTTTTCAATTTAAATTAAGTTCAGAGAAACATACACTTTCTTAAAATTAATGGTTTTATAATTGTATCAATAAGGTGCTAATAACTGCAGCATATTATATGTTTACTTCAGTGGCTGTGTGTTTCCTTCTGTGTGGGAGGAGTTGTAGGGTGAGATCTAAGCATATCCTGCCAGAGTTATTTTGCTTACTTCCTTGGTTTGCCTTACCCTTTTCTCTCTCCCTGTGCAATAACTGTTATGTATTAGATAAATTCTGTTCATTCTATAAAATTATATAGATAAGCTTGAAAACTATTCTTAAAAAATACTAGATTCTGTGGATTGGGTTTTATTTCCTTTGTTCATATTGAATAAGGCTCTAGAGGAAGAATTATATGGTATTGTTTGGTGTTAGTAATAGTGGCAGAAGACAGCTTTATCTATTTGAGTACAATTTCCTTATCTAAGTCTGTGAAAGCATCAAGGACAGCACAAAGGAACAGGACAGGGTAAGAGTAGGAAATATGCTGAAAAAGATGGTGAAACATAAAGATATATTAGTATAAAGAAACTAAGCTTGGGACAGCCTTTTGTTGCTTTCTCCCTACATGCTCCCCTTAAAGGGGTAAGCCAGCATGTGAAGCTGGAAAACCACTGCACAAGTACTTGTTGCTGATTGCCACTGTCAGCTTATCTTTGTTACTTCCCAGCACAGAATTTTGGTACCATTTTCAAACACTATATGGGGAAACTGCCAGCCAGCCAGGTATAGCAGGCTCGTCTGGGGCTGTCCAGGGATGCAAGGCTGTTGCAGAGCACAGCCCGTGGGAGGCTTTCTTCTGTCTTCCCCTGCATAGCTCAGTGTGGCAGCTCTGTGATGGGAACCACAGAACATTTGATTTTCAGCTGCATGTGTTCTTTTGGTTGCAGAAAGCTGGTCAGTGCAAGGTCACAAAAATTCCTGTAAATTACCTCCATGGAGAGTTGTGGAGGCCACCAGTGCATGTTACACTGTGGGAGATGTTGCCTGTAATCTATATATAATATACAAGGGGAGCAGAGCCAGAGCTTCCCACGTAGGAAGCTCTGTCCAGATTGAACCCTGTTTTGGATGTGAGGAAGATGATGGGGTCAATGTTTTGTGTTTCTCCCTTTTTTCCAAGTGTGCAGTTAGCTAACAGCATACATCAGCAGATGTGCTCCTTTCTTGTATTCCCTTTGTTATTTCTTGGCATGCTTTGCTTTTCCCCCCCATCTCTTCCTGAGTGAACCAAGTGATAAACCTTGAAAGCAAACATGCAAGAATAAACAGATTGTCCACTCCTGTATCCCTTACAGACAATGCAGACTTTGAAATGCTTTTTGTTTCAGGAAGAAATGTCAAAATAATCAGAGGCTGGAAAGCTACTGCTTTGCATTAAGGGAGAGTGTTGACACCATTTTCACTAGCATCAAGCCCCTTAATGAGCAACTGTTAAGGAAGAGAGGACAATACAATACAAGTAATTGTATTTCTCTTTAGGATTACCCTGTCAGCTACAGTTCTTTTCAGAAAAGCAGAATAGTATTTTTATGCTAATTAGAAATGTAATACATATTGAGGACTGAGACTCTCTCTTTACACCTGGAATATGAAGCTTCCAATCATCCTGCAAAATTGAATAACCATTTCTGCCACTGTGTGTTGAGAGCACACTTGCAGATGTGATGTGGGGCTGTTAATGAGTCAATGGGAGATCATTGTCCTAACCTTGTCTTGGTTTCTGAGTCATTTTTAGATAAAGTGTGAATATCTTTGGATGGTGTAATTGGATAGGGTACTTCTTGAGATTTTTAAAACTCACTTGTTCTCTTGCCTGGTACAGATATGCTCACAGGGACAATGGAACAGAGACGTTTTTAGCAGTTAAAGTGTTGAGAAATGGATACTAAGGGAAATAGTCCTGCTTTGTGGGATTTGAGCATGCAAGGGCTATTAATACCAATGGTGCTAATGCTTTTAAATTCATATTCAAATGTAAAAAAAAATATGCAAGCTCGTGTAAAATATGCATCTTTTTTTAGCCAGGATTGTCTGAAAACTGACATATTGCTGTTCTAGATTTCACTGAAATTGCTTTTGCTTTTATGAAGAAATAGAGCAATCAGAAGTTTTAATAAATGGAGGTCATCACTCACTGGTTTCTGTACTGTGTAGCTGTGATGCCTTGTGCTTTCTCTGGTGATTCCACTGTCACTATTCCAGGTACAAAGGCTGCTCATGTGGGATCTGTAAACAAAATGATGCATATTTTTTTTAATACAAAGAGCTTTATAAGATAGTTCTGTATTAGAATTGGTTTAATACTGGGCCAAAGTCAAAAGAGTATGCCAAAGTTCAAATTCAGGTTCCTAAAGACTGCAAAATTTGGCAGGGGAACTAGCTTAAAGATCTCTTCCTTTCCCTGACCAAAAAAAAAAAAAAAAAAAAAAAAAAAAAAGTGTATTATATTAAGTATTTAGAAGCAATACTTGTTGTTGTTATGATGGGGTTTTTTGTCACTGTTAGGATAGAAGCAGATTTTTGTGTTCAACCAGTGCTGATATTTTAAGGAACACAACTGAAATGTCAAGGGGCTGAATTAAAAAAACTCAAACATCACTTTCTCTGTATTCTTTCATTACTCTTATTTACTTCCTAAGTGATACTTCCTAGTTATACAGTGACTTTAAAGAACTGTCAACTTGTCAAAATGTTAAAAATTGATTTCCTTATACACATCTGAAATATTTACTTTTTTGTTGTTGTTAAAGATTATTTACTTTTTTGTTGTCGTTAAAGATTTTGAATTTATATTGCTTTGTAATTATATTATTGCTGAGGGCCTAATTCTAACAGCTATCATTGTAACTGGGTTTATATTTTCATTGGAGCCTTACCTCTAAAAATTAGATTTAAACCTCATATTAGATTTAAACCTCATATCAGTAATAAAGAATGGCTTGTTTGCTCCTGAATGCTTTG
This sequence comes from Motacilla alba alba, assembly GCF_015832195.1. Lineage (NCBI taxonomy): Eukaryota > Metazoa > Chordata > Aves > Passeriformes > Motacillidae > Motacilla > Motacilla alba. Next base: position 11,084,547 of record NC_052019.1, on the reverse strand, counting down.
ATTTTATGTCCTCATCTCTAGAAGGTCACAAGTTCTGACTGTCCCTCAGTTTTCAAACAAAATGAGATCCTTTAGATGCATTTTGTGTTGCAGCCTAACAAATAATATTTGGTTATGTACCTAATGAAAAAGATTGCTAGTGGATGCTCTTGTGCTACTTTAAGTTGTTATCTGTGCTCATTGATCCATGAGAGCAGTTTAATTACACGAAAAATGAATGTCGATGGATGGAGAAAGAAATAAATCTTTTAAATCTGTGCAGCATAGTTCACTGAAATTACTGAGTTTACTGCACTTCCTCAGACTACCTTTAAGAAAGGTTGAAAGGGAGCTATAATGTGCTGTGTGTCTACATCCTTCAGCACCGTGTTTAACCTGTCTCTCACTGCTTTTAAAATGAAGGCCTGGGACAATAAACTGATTTATAGAGGACAGCTTTGTAGATTTCAGATGATCTGTCTTTATGTGATATCTCATGTTTATATATCTCATGATTTTCTGTGGATTTCTTTTAGACACACTTAGAATGGCAAGAATTAACTATGAAAGGGTAGAAAGCAGGCTTGACCCTTACCCAGATAACATATCAAAAAGAGTTATTGACTGAGCTTAGCTTTGTGTCTTAGCTGACTAGCTGGCAATATTTTGGTTGGGTGGAAAATACAGACTTCATTCTGTTTTGCTGCAAGGAAGTGCATTCTGGAGAATTTTTTGAATATAACATATTGTTCAGCCATCATGAGCTGTGTTTTCCATATTGTGGGATTCAAGACATTCATATGTCTGTGAGGCAGAAGAGTAATTGGTCTTTAGGTCAGTATCTGTTAATGCTCTCTGAAAATAACACAGTAGTTGTATGAACTGGTTGTTCATACTAATCTCTGTTCCCAGTCTAAAAATTGTTTATAATTTTTGGCTGTATTTTCTGACAGTCTACTGAATTGCTGGGTGAAAATACAGTAATTTAGAACAATTCAAATTTTTAAACTCTGCTTTGTAAGTGAGTTTCCCAAAGGGTTTGATAAAGCCTTTAATTACAGAGTAGCCATGGAATAAATATCCATAGGATAATGCAGGTACCATTTAAAGCTCAGCTACATCACCTTTATGGCAATCATGCTTAATGTCACCTAATGAGCGTGGAGCTCATGAGAGAGTGGATATTGGCAGGATAGCACACACGTTGCTGCAACTACAAAAGGTCATTGGATTTTTAAGCTTTCAGTTAGCAAACAGCTACTTAAATGGGCAGGAACCAGGACCAGTATTTCAGCCATGGTCACAGTAAAGTCACTTAAATAAATAAATAAAAGCAGTGAAAATCTGACAGCTTCCACCTCCATGGCAGTAGGAAGAAAGCAGACCTGGCCTTGGTGGCTCTTACCTACCTTCCCTGCATTGAGTGCAAGGCAACAAACAAAACCCCAAACGTTTCTATTAAGTAGTAATCAAAGTATTTAGAGACTTTTTTTTTTTTTGTCTGCCTCTCTCTTAATGTTATGGGGCTCACTTTTGAAACTGAGGCTGGCTGAAGTGATTTCCTTGAAATCAGACAAAGGATTCAGTGTGGAAAAAGAAATTATAATTTGAGTCTCCTGGCACTGGTTTGTCATTTTGTCCCTTGGGATATGTGTTTTATATGAGTGGTGTGTGGCCAGTGTCTCCAGCTTGCTCCTGTATTTGATTTTATGGTCACAGTAATGAATTTTGCTCATCTTGGTTCCTGCTAGACCATTTATTGTGTTAAAATCTATGTGCTGTGTTATCCTCAAGTTGAACTCAAGGGTTGGTATATAACAATCCAGTGTTTATGGCTCATTTAATATTGCAGTTTTTAAACAGTTTTTCATACTCCTTTGTCCTTTATTCAGAATCGCTGCAAGAACTGAGTGTCCTAACTGAGCAAGTGAATTGCACAAAGAAGTAGCTTGCAAAATATTACAGAAAATATGTATGTGGAAAATGGAAAAGTTGTTTGTTAAACCGTACCTCTGGTTCCTCATGATTTAGGAAAAGGAGAAATTCTTCAACTGTATATAATTTCTCTTTTAAAGAATGGCCTTTTCCCCGTCTTAATTCTTCAGTCCTGTGACTTGTAAAAAGAAAACATAAAAGGGCTGCTACTGCAGTTTTGTAGTCTTGTACAGTGTTGGCCAGACCCAGAAATTATACAAATGTTGGTTATAATTACTAAGAATCTAGTAGGGACAAGAGTCTCACTTCCTTTCACTGTAGCAATCTAAAACCATATCCATTTAGTACATTTTAGTGGTCAAATTAATAAAAAGCCAATGACATCTCACCAGGAAAAGTCATAAAATTGGAGTGAGAGATGAAATATATCATTGATTTGCTATAACAAGATTTGTTTAGAGACTGAGGAAATGTACACTGAGGGGCAGATTTTTAGAAATAGCCAGTGAAGATTTAGAATTTGGCCTTTTATTGTCATTATTGACTTGCTCTTTGTGTGTGTTTGCTGTTAAAACCTTAAGCAGCTAATCCTGTGTTAAGTTTGCATTTGTAGATCAATACGAGAAAAGGAAACTTTTGTTTGAAGAGTTTTTTCTATCTCTGACACAACAAATGAAAACTATTAATGAGGAAATCCTAATTTCTGTCTGCATTTCTACCATGCATTATAAAATGACTTGAGACTATAGAGAGGTGGTATTGGTTGCTCAGTCGTTCATTTCCTCTGGTATGAGTTGCTGTTATTATTACTCTGAAGAATATGTTAGATGGGTGACTGGGGTCTGTTGCTCTGGTACCTCTCTTTGCAGCAAGGGGATTGTTGAGCACTTCCCAAAGCAATAAAATGTGACTTCTGAACCTGTGGAAGTGTGATGCAGACTGTAAATTGCTGTAATGAGAATGTAGCAGTACAGAAAAATAAGTGAACTGGAGTGGTCCTTTATGCAAGATCACAGGATGCCTGGAGATGTACAGAGTGGGCTGGGGATATCTTTTCTAACTTTGAGTTTGTTAATAGCTGATCTCCTTACAATCCAGATCTTTTGTCTTTGGAAAAGCTATGCTCTTTCTCAATTGTGTGTGCGCTGTTAACCTTCTGGAATAAATAAAATTCAGAATAATACACACACATGACAGAATTGAGCTCCCTCTCTGCTGAAGTGTCTTTTCACTCCTACTGCCAGTAACTTGGTTGGGGTTATTTAGGAAAGTGTGATAGAAAATACTCAACTAGGTTTGTGACACCATTTTAGATCATCTTCAGTGTCCTTGGTATTTCCTATTGCTTACTAGGGCGTAAAAGTGTTTGCTGTGTGTTGCCTCAGATGGGCTCTGCTGAAGTACAGTAGGTGTCTTGTTCAAGACAACAGCTGTATCAATATTAGGCAGGTTTTCCTGCAGACACGGGAAATAGGGGTCCTGCAGACATGGGAAATAGGGGACAGTAACAGTTTTGTGTCTAATGTTACTCAAATAGAGATACTAAAAATGAATAGGCAGGGGGTCTCCTGATAAAGGTAATTCTGTAGATCAAAACCACTTGCTGGTTATTTTGAGCTAGGTAACAGTCTGTGGTGGGCATTGTTTTAGTAGGGTATAATGAGAAAGGTGGTAGTTCTAACAGGAAACTAGGATCAATAAGATATGATTGAAGTAACTAAATTCCTTTAGAATTAGGTCTGAATGAAAGTGGCAGTGTGATTAATAAAGAAAGGAAGGATTTATTAAGTTATATTTTAATACTATTAATGCATAGGATGTACTGAAAATTATTGATGTATTTGTAGAACTTGAGCGTCTTCCTCAGTTGCATGCCAATACATGCTTTCTGAGATATATAATCAGTGAACTATTTCAGTGTGGTACCACTCAGATTTGGCAGCAGGTGTGAATATCATCTCCCTTCTGAAGCAAGTTCATTGCCATTTGTTCAATTTACCAGAGGTATTTTTTGCTGAAGGGGAATTAGTGTTCTACCTGCTTGATGAGGATATTTAGATTCCATGGCTCTTTTAGTAAAGGTGGATTTTTTTTTTTTTTTCACTCATTGAGAATGTGACCGGCTGAAATCTGTAATTGTTAGGCATGTTCTTTAGCTGTCAGATGTCACTCTGTTGTAGAAGCTTCATTGGTCCTATATATGTCTTAGAAGCTTTCTGGGGTGAGCAGAACCGCTGTGTTAAAGCATTATTAATAAAAATGTAAATAGCAAAACACACATTATCCAGGGAAATTCAGATCTGCAGAACGTGCAGATCTACGTGGTGAACCTTTGTGAGGAGCAGTGGCAATAGAAATTTGGATATCGAGACAAGCAACGTTGGCTTTTGACTCTTAAAAGTGTCACAGATGGTAGGGAGGCAAATTAACAATTCTTTGAGAAAACATTCATGTGTGTTACCAGGCTTTTGCCAGATGGGGTTCTGCAGTAAGGCCTGCAAGCTCCAGTTTCCACTGCTGCTGTTGACTTATGAATTCAGGGGAGTTAGCCTTGGATCAATAGGGATTTGTGAAGCCTTCAAGGCTTGTACAGGGAGGTGAGTGAGTGAGTGATATCCTTGGATATTCAAGAGGTTACTTGGTAATAAGTCAGGCAAAGATATGAGTTTCTGCAACAGTGATATGAAGGAATGAACTTTTAAACTTGAAAGATATTAATTTTTCTCTCTTCAAGAAATGTGCACATGATTGATATTCAAGTTGGTTAAGTTTGGTAAATGGATCAGCAGTTTCCATGGTGGAGCCTGATCACTGGACATGCTGATTATAAAAGCAGAGTTCTGTTATTCCTCCTGAGAGCCTCAAACAAAGTCCCTTTATTGCAGTTTTCCTTGAGGTGGCTGAGCCTATCAGTGGTGCCTCTCTGGATCTGCCCTGTGAGACAAATTTTGAACCTTCTGGAGTGGGGAAGGAGTAAAGGCCTTAAGAAGACACAAGTTGCTACTGATTGGTTACAAAATAAATCAGAAGGGACCTAAATCTAAATATTTGATAAAAACTAGAGAGTCAGACCAGGCCAGGGTTGTTGTGTACACTGATATTATAATGTCTTAAGCTTATTTTCTCAGATGTCTTCAAGTATCTTCCAAAAAGGAAAAAAAAAAAAACCAACCCAAAAAAGGGCTGGATTAAACTGACCTCAGATTTGCTACACAAAGTCATATTAAACACAGAGGAAAAGTAGGTCTTAAAGAGAACTAAGAGTGTTTATCTGGATGGTTGTAGAAATTGTTGTCATTTTGGATAAGAGCCAACGTGCAGAAATGAAGAATTAGGGAGCAAGGAAGAGGTCTAGTGTAAATACACTTCACCCAGAGGGGGGCTGGGCACTGGAACTGGCTCTTCAGAGCAGTGGCCACAGCACCAAGGCTGACAGAGTTCAGGAAGTGTTTGGACAATACTTTTGGGCACACTGAGTGACTCTTAGGAATGGTGCTGTGCAGGGCCAGGAGCTGGACTCAATGGTCCTTGTGGGTCTCTTCCAGCTCAGGAGAAAAAGCCACTAGGATTTATTGGTGTCAGAGATTTCGGTAAAAGGCATGTGTCGCTGCAGGAGGCATGGAGAGGATTCCATGGTGGAGTATTTGGTGGGCATTTCCTCTAGGATTTAAAGTTATAGGGTTAATACAAGCCACCTGATAGGAGTTTCAATGTGAAGAAAAAAAATTGAAAATCCTTTTGCTAAGGCAACAAGAGCAAATGGGGGGCACAGCAAAGTGGTCAGTGTACCACCCTAGCTGTCCATGGTCTGTGGCAGGTACCACTGTATCCCTTTTCTAGATCACCTGTAACCTCTCACTGGAACCTCTCACTTCTCAAATAAGAAGAGAAGTGAGTGAACCTCTCACTTCTCAAATAAGTAACCCAATATTACCCTGTGAAAAATCTTCCTCAAAGTGTCAGTAGCACAAGGTGGGAAGGCAGATCTATTGGATAGCAGTGATTTTGTGCATTAGTTCATAACTGCGTTGGATTTGGGAATCCCCAATGTCAAATTTTAACTGAACCCTAATTGTATCTTGACCACTATATAAATCTGCTCCAAAATACAAATGCATTAATTCTAATCTTAATAAAAGCAGATGCTGCAGATGGCATTATGATCTTCAGGAAAGAAAGCTTAAAGAATCACTGTAGGTGAATTTTCATATTTTAAAAGGACTGGATTTTTAAGTAAGTTTCAAAAGATTTGTAATTCTTCTTATTGCACTAAAATGTTTAATGCCAGGGAAGTAATGCTTCTGACAGGCTAAAGGAGAGAGGAGAAACTTATAATTCCTTCAGACCAAGAAGAAAGACGATCCACTGCTGATAGTACTCTAGGAAATGTTAGGAAAAGCCTGTCAGGTGCAAGGGTGAGAGCATCTTCTGGGCATACTGATAGACAAGGCTAATAAAGCCAGGGCTCAAGAGAAGGAGTGTTTGGCAGGAAGCCATAAGCAAAAAAAATTCATCTCTGTATTTAAAAATGAGTGGAACTGCAATTGAAAGGAGGTGGAGAAAAGCAAGGCTAGATGTGTAAAGAGCAGAACCAGAGTACTGGTGCTATTTGCACAGGAAACTGAGGCTGGTGAGCTGGGGTTAGATTCCTTCCCAGTTAAATCTCAGATGGACATGGACAAGACAAAACTATGAACTTAAAAATTGGTTTCTTTTCACTGCCACAACATCAGGTCTTCTTATTTCAATTTTCATCTGTCATATCCTAACGTACATACAGCATTGAAATTGAGCATTTCTTTCATCGTATCATGTCCTTGTTTAGTAAGAACAGTTTGCTCTTGCTGAAGAGATTGAGCTTGGAGGCCTTACATGGTAAAGCTGCCTTTTCAGCTCTTAGAGCATTTCTATGTTGGTTTTTTTTTTCCCCTTACAGATTTGTGGCATAATAAAATTTTACATTTGAGAAAATTTATTTGCTAAGTATACTCTGCCCTACCTACCTAATATTCTGCATTGTTTTTTTCTGTATGATCATTGATGGTGACAAATTTCTGGGAGATAAGGAACCCTGAATGCTGTTTCACTTATATAAGCTCTAATTGAAGCAGCTGGCCATTTCTTGAGTTGCTTACAAAATATGTAATTGTAATTGTGGGTGATGTTGGCTGGTTGAAGGCTGTTTTGCTGGCTTCCTGCTGGAGATCATAGCATTCTTCACTTCTTAGCCTGTGGGAGCAAAGCTAGGCAATGAGAGCTTTAGAAAGTCCCACCCTACAATTACAACCAAAAATAATTTTCTAGCAAGTGGTTGTCACTGCTTCCTTTTATTTTAAAGCTGAGCCACCTGCTGGGAGTTTGATTCTCTAGGACTCTGAAGATGATTTGAAGGCGGGGGAATTCAACCTAAAAATTATTTAGAGGAGCTCTTCAATGCCTCAACAAATACACAGTTGTAGGCCTGTCATTTCTGGGCCTTCAGGACAAAGAAATAAATGTTGGATGCTTTGGAAAGGGAGTGTTTGCATCTAAACATGTGCCTGTGTGCTCTGTACGTGTTCATAGAAACTCAGAAATTTGTCAATTTTTGCCCTCACTGGGTTGATTTAGAAGAGTGTATTGAAGAATCTGGATTACTCTCTTTTCATCATCCTTATTTCCTTATTTTTAAAGATGTAGCCCCCAAAGGACTACAATTCTTTACGACTATGGTTAGCTAAATTGTTAAAAATCTTTCAGTTACAGTTGATAAAACGGTGAGACTGTTGGTATTAGCAAATGAATCACTTTCAGCAGAACTGCAGAAAAGCTGGATTTTCAGAAGGAATCTGAGGTGCTGCTTTGTAAATAGAGCAGCAAATGTGGGACCGTGTTGTGCTCAGCACCTTGACCAGAGTCGATCCTCTAAAGTTACCAAATCTATGCTAACTTCACAGTGAGAGCAGATATAAACTGTGGTGTCCCCTGGCTTGCTTTACTCCTGGGTGAATCAGCAAGGTTCAGCACTCAGGCAGTTGCTGATTTTGACCCCCAGCAGTGCATCTCCCCCTTGCTGCACCCTGGCTGCAGCATTGCAGGAGGCTGATGAAAATGTCACTTGGGAAGGAGGTACCCAAGTTCCTGTGTGTGAAAAACAACTGATTTTTTCCTCCTAGGCGGCTGAATTTGTTGGTTGCTTTTGCTTTTCACAGACTATCTGAAAGTGTGCAGAAAAGGTTTTTTTTCTGTATTTGATATAAATAATTTGGGAATACAGTATTTTGGCTTTTCAGGGTGGGTGTTGGTCCTGCAGTGCAAATGGATGGGGATGTCTGCAGTGCTCTGCTAATGCTCTGCTGGAGAAGTAAATTTAAAACCAGAAACATTGCCGATCCTTTCTAAGTTCTTCCACAATGATTTAGTATTCCCTCATTTGTTCTGAAGCGTGATATTTGCATTTATTTTACTTTGAGCCTCCAGTGACATCCATCAAGCCTGATTATACAAAGGGTTTGCAGTCAGACACTACTCAGGAAGAAGGAAGGATATAAACATTACTGCTTGCCTCATAAAGAAACATATTAATCTCACTCTGCCAGGCCTTTGTGAACCTTTGCAGTGGATAAATGATACTACAGTTCTTCAAGCATGTAGGGAAGGCAAAGCTGGTTGCTTGACTTGTGCTGTCAGCTATCATTGGAAACATAAAGTCTGTGTTTCTACAACTGCTGACAGTTTGTAGAAGTAGCAAATAAAAATATGCATTCTTAGTCAAATTGTGCTGCCTAACCAGAATATGCTGTTAGTTTGATATCCTATTTTTGGGTGAAATGTAATATATTTGATTGAATAATTCTACTGCGAGTTTAGTATTTCATCTTTCTGTCTGTATTTTCAAGGGTATAAATAAATTCATGAGATCATTTTGACATTATCTTACAATAAATATCTATGGTAATTCCTGGATAAGATATAAGAATTATTTTCTTATTTTAATCAATCTATACTTACATATATTCATTGTTATAATATTTTAGCCACCTTAGTAAAAACTTACAGTTGTAGTCCTAAGACTATAATTTCAAGAAATGTCCTTTCTGATAGTCAGTGTTGACTGCTGCTTTGAAAGGTAGATTTAAAAAAGAATTCTATTATTGTATTCTTGAGGTCATAAATAGAATCATAAATAAAACACAATAATTCAAACTCTAATTCATATTTCTTTGTAATTATAGAAAACACAAGTGGCTATTTGTCCTCTGTAATTTTCTGGCTGTATTTCCTGTAAATGCCAGCTCCACCATTTTTTCTATATATTTTCATTTTGTTAGCTGAAGGAAAATGTCATTTCCCAGTAGACAGAATCAGAATCCTCTGTAAATAAAGTAAAATCAGAAATGTAAAATGTCAGCAACTGTTTTCATTTAAAGAAGGCCATTTTCTTTGTGTGTTTGCATGCAGTGAATAGGGAAAAGAAGGGGTTTTTTTCACCAGTATTGCCAATAAAGATGATATTTCAAGCAGCATTTTTAATTTGTTCTTCTCCAGGGGCTGACAATGAATTATTAACAGTTTTTAGGAGCGATGCTGCCGGTTCACAGTGTGTCTGTAATCCAAGGTTGAGTCTTATCCTCCTTGAAGGAACAATACTTTGTTCAGTGAATTCAGTGCAATTTCAGCTGGGGTCGCATGGCCTTCAAGAAATACCTGTAGTGGGCTGAGATGAAATCATCCCTGAATTGCCCCACCCTTGCATTGGAAGTTTTGCCAGAAGACAGCTGAGGTAGCAGAACAAATCCAAGTGCTTTTCAGCATCTTTTGTGCAAAATAACAATCCTTGTTTAATCAAGGCTCTGTAGCTATCCAAGTCAAGCCACCCAAGTCTGTGCTGAGGAAGAGGGATCCTTATACGATCAGTTCCTCAGTCAACAGCAGGAGGGGTGGACTTCAGCCAAAGAATTAGCCAATAGCTTAGATAAGGAAAAGATTTATGCCATGTAGAAACATGGAGCCATTGGAGCTGCCAGCTTTTAGTTTGTTCTTGGTTTATTTTAATCATGAAGAAAAAAGTTTGGGAGGGTGAGATCAGTACATTGGGCTCCAGCTTAGTTCCAAAACCTGCATAGCTATCTTTGATTTACCTTCCTAACCTCAGTCTTAGTCTTTCCTTGTGGAGGGGCGTGGCCTTTGGAGGGTGCCTGTCCTTCCATCTAGGATGTGAATAGCCCGGGGTGAGTCTTCACTCACTGTAGAGGGACCACAGACTGTGGCATACACAGAGGTTGAGTATTACCCTTGGATGTCTACAGCTGGGAGGGATGAATTCGGTGCTAACGCCTCAAATGCGCAATCACGTATCGCGTCTGACAAAGTCACGTAAGTTGTCTTTAACACTGTGTATTAAGCTGTAGTGCATTAATTTGTATTTATTGTGGTCTAAGACTGTATACACTGATAGTTGCCATGGGCCAGGTAATATTTGTTAGCTGAATAAACTATAATAACTGAATTTGGAATCTAATCCCTGGCTGAATGTGTGCATGGACTATTGTTATTGAACTCCTTTATTAGAGTATTTGTGTGCTAAGAAACCAACATTAATAGATGGGAATCTAAGGTAGATAGATGTGATCTGCTTAGTTTAATATCCTGTCTCAAAGAGAAATTTGTTTAGGATAACAATATCTCAAAACAAGGAGTGAAGAGGAAAGAGTTAATGTTTCCCTTTTTTAAAGTATACCACTAGTCACTTTTGTGGAAGGACTCTTCTGTCATGAGACAGAGAGCTGAAGTTCCCTCTCAATATAACTCATTATTTTTGATACATTAATTATGAATCTTCTTGTTTATTTCCCTTCTGGGATAAACACTATCAATGTTTTCAAATCCAGCTTCAAAGGAAGAAGCTCTGTTTACAAAGAATTCCTAAAAATATGGTTAATCTTAAAAGCACGTTCTGAATACAAAGTCTTTGTTATCATAGTAATGTTATATTTTTTGAAGCAGCCTAGAAAAGGATGGAGTCAGAAAATAATGCCCTCTCTGTCCATTGGCCTGACACAACTACCTTTACACTGAAGATAGCTGCAGTTAGTGTGAGAAAATCTGTCTTCTGTTTTGGAGAATAAGGACAGTATAACTTAGTTCTTATAAAATCTGCAAATTGTGTATTTGAGGTTTTGAATGAAAGAGCTGCCCAATTCCACAGCAGTGACTTAGAAATGGGTAACAAAGGGAAGCATAAACCAGGCAGTGCAGTCACTGGAGGAACAAAGATAATCTACATATTTATGTGAATAAATAAGAACAACTACTACTTTTTGTTGTCTCAGTTGCTTCTTCCAATTATAGCATCCCTTTTATCTGTCTTAATGTTTTTCTTAATTAATACTAGTGAAGTCATACTCATCCATGTTGTCTAGACATTTTTATATGTAAACATATTAATTATTTAAAAAATTATGTTTCTTATGACCCCAGCATACTCTGAGATGACCTGAATACTCCTAGTATCATTTGCCTGAGGCTGTATTTTGTGTACTGAAGACCTGTCAGGTAGATGTGGGTTCAACCATTGGAATGAAGTGCCCAGGGAGATGGTGGTGCATAGGGAACTTCCTTATGCAACCATCAGGAGCCACTCTGGCAGTCACACCCACACCACCTGAGCTGGGACTGAGGCCACCCCACAGCTACACCCTCCACGCTTGCCAGCCAGACCAGGATTCCCATAGCACAGTCTCAGATGTCTCAACTGTTAAAATAATTTAGTCTTGGTGCAATAACAAAATAATATCTCCAGCTGGTGCCTCCAAGGAAGGACCTTGAACAAAGACCTCTCACAGTCTAAGCACAAAGTGTCTGTGAGTCCCTGTCTCCTGCCCTAAGTGTCCAGTCCCCTGGCTAGTGCCACAGGTCCCTGAGCCCCTTTTTTTGCAAAGGGTGGCATTTCATGGCCTTTTGCCTGGGGCTCAACCTGCAGCTCACACTGCAGCTGCTCACTGAGCTATTCACTTGCTCATTCACCTGCACTGAATGAGTTCCTCAGCAGTGGAATCACCATCCCTGGAGCTGCTCAAGGGAGGGCAGGATGACACTTTGTGCCATGGCCTAGTTGACAAGGTGCTGATCAAAGTCAAAGGTTGTACTCAATGGTCTTGGAGATCTTTTCCCACCTTAATGGTTCTGTGATACTGGGAATTGGAGTACTGGAGTTAGAACCCAAGTTTTCTGTGTAAGGAGCAGTGAGAGCTGTGTGATCTTGACTGTAGATGAAGGGGTGTGTGTATATATATATATATAAAACTAGAACACAAAAGTTTTTCCTCTGTAAAAACCTCAGATTTTTCGCATATCAAAGCTTTAAGATTTCAATTAGAAGTCATGCCAATGGCAGCCTTTCAGATGAGTGTTTTTATTTCCTTGAGCACTGGCTCTCAATTTATTATTGCAGATGACAAAGAACATTCAGGAGCATTAAAATGCATGTCAGGATGTTCTTCGAACCAAGATATTTGTTTAGTTTGTCATTGCACAGGCACAATGATATTATGAAAGGACCAAGACATTAAAGTAACTTTAAATTAGGTTTTACAGCTTCATATATTTCTTACATAGTGATAGATGACTTGTTTTACAATACAAATAAGGTATTTGGAATTAGTTGAGCAGTATAAAGGTAAATATAAACTTGCTGATTCCTTGCACAATTGTAGTCTAACAATTATTACATCCTGGAAAATTATTAGTTGTAAGTACATCTCAAAACTTGTTTTTTAGTTTTGGGAGATAGATCTGAGCTTTCTGAATACTTGATGAAGCATTTTTTATATAAAAACTGAAAAAACAGGTTTGATTGGATCAGGTTTTTTTCCATGTATTCATTTTGAAAAAAAGGCCTTCTGATTGTCAATTTCTGTGTAATGAAGTCTTAGTCAAAATGTGGTAGCTATTATGAAAAGACAGCTCAGAAAGAGGCAACTCATGCCTAGCCCAGGGACAAGTCAAAAGTTGTTAGTACCTCTGTCTATATATTGCTTAATTGCTGTTTTTCAAGGAGTCAGAAGATGCTGCAAGGGGGGTGTTATTACCTGATGTTTCTGCTGCCATCCCATAACTGCATGCAGCACAGAGTGCACATACCTTGTCTGAGGAGTCTTTATGTGGTAAGGAGAGCAAAGGACTCAATTTTTGCTGTGCTTTTGAGTATTAACTCCCACCTTAATGAGCAATGTGTTGCTTTTCCTACTGTAGAATAACAGTAGAGGTTGCTTGAGTTTTTTATTAGGTCAGGAAAATTCTGGTTAAATGGGTGCAAATTAGACCCTGTAGAAACTTATATTCTGTAAATACAATTCAACTTTTAATATGCGTTTTGTAGACTTTTCATCATGGTTATATTTATTAATATTGTCTTGCTGCAAGAAAATAATTCTTGAAGAATTACTAGAGGGCTTTCTCATCTGTCAGGGAAAATAAAAACATCAAAATAAGTTTGATATGAATGTACAAAATAAGTGTCCTTCATTTCATATATAAGAGCTGAATAACTGCCAATTTTGCATGTTCCCTAATTAATTTCAATTTAATAAATATGCATTTACTAAATCATGCACTTCCTTGCTTATTGATGTTGTGAATAGGTGTGTGAAATATGTATTTTATTCACTACACACAATTGTACAAATAATTTAATCCATAGTCATTATGAGGTTGTCCATTATTTGGGAAAGAAGCCGTGGCAGTCTGCATCCATATTGGCTCACATGTTAGCCCAGGATTTGGGATGACAGAGCTGATGTCTGGCTGCCATTTAAATGGAAGGATTGGTGTTCTGTTTTGTCATTTCAATATGAGCAATAATTGCTATTAAGATCCCAAGGACAACAAAACAGCTTTTCAAGTGTTCTAGCTCCTATTAGTGTTGGAGAAATAATTTCAGCTCCAAAGGTTCCCCTTGACTGTCTGAGATTTTGTAACAGTTCTCTCAACTGCTCATTTACTTAATGTTTTAAAAGATACTAAAGCTATATGGAAATGCTTATTAAATTAGGTAACACTAATAGAAGGAGAATTCAGTTTTAAGTTTTTTTTTAATAAAGAATGCATTTGACATACTTTGGTATGATAGTAGTTAGGATATCTAAGGATGTAATGCTCAATTTTTTTTTTCTAATATTCTCCTAAGACTTCTCCCCTCTTAACCAGCAGCTACAAGATTTGAAACCTTGGTAATAATTTTTTGTAGTTTTCATACAGGAAGGAAACAGAGGTTTTTATTAGTTAGTTTGTTTGTTTAAGAAAAAGAAGAAAGGCAACAGTGATTGGTTCAGCTTAGAGCAGTTTTCTCCATGGATAGGCAATTTTAAAGAGTCTGAATCAGTTTCTTTTTGTAAAGGCTGGGCATAGAGAGACAGATCAACAGTGCAATCTGAGTATGAAAAGCCTCAACCTGGTTTAAGCAGACAGTTCTTGTTAACCCCACACCAGGTTGCTGTTTTCTGTTACTCTACTCACATATCTCCTGTGCATATGAAATATTGATTCCTTCATCAAAGTTCTCTGTAAGAAGAGCAAATTCCTTTAAATCTTGGTAATATTTGGCTACTTTTGTTTCCCCTTTCTGTTTTTTTACATTTTCATTTTGGTTGCATTAGCTTGTACTTGAGATGATGCACTTGAAGGCCTTCTTTTTGCTGATCTTGGTCAACAAGATATTTGAGATTGCAGTCGATGTTTGCTGTATTTGAGTGCGTTTTGCTGACCATATTTTGCTATTTATTCTACTCTGTAAGTAAATGCAGGCATGGTTCCCTGAAATTACTATATGGCAGCAAGGGCTAGTGACAAGAGCAACCTCCCAAGTCTTCTGAGCATCTCCTTGCTGATGGCTGATGCAGACCTGTGATTAGAAAAGAGCTGTGTCTGTGGTGAGAGGTGTTTGACTGAAGGGTGGCTTTTAGAGCTGGGAACTCGAATGGGCAGAGTGCTGCCTGCTGCTCTCACATATCCAAAGGTGTTATATCACAGACTGTAAATGTGACCGCTGACTGTACATCATGATTATGTCAAGTAAGTGCAGCAGGAAGAACATTTTTCTGCCATTAAACCAAACAGCTCAACTCTTTCAGACAGCAGCACACACATAACAGTTTCAGATCGTTCATCCACCTAGGGTTTGATATACTGTGAAAGGAAATGCCAGAATTTATGCACATGGCCACGCTGCTGACAGATTCCTCAGGATACTTTGAAGAAATCTGACAGCTCCAATTTAAGTTTACTAATGTGATAAAGTGTTTTTTAAAGGGTATAAACATTTTATATGGGAAGCTGCAGTCTTGCTAGTGAAAGTGTTTGGCTTTACAAAAGCATAAAGAAAACAAATGCCCCTCCATAAAATAACATGGCTTTATGGTAATATCGTTACAGAAATTTATAAAGTTAAATCTGCAGAAGGAAGTAAAGGATTCCATAGGCCATTGGATTTCTGGGACAAAATCTTGAAAGATCATAAATGTTTTAACAGAAGTAAGGTCAAATTGTAAGATTAAAAACCCAAAACAAAATAACTTCTGATTTTCTTTTTTTTTTTTTCTTGTTTTAAATTTGATCCTCTAAATTAGACTTCATTCTTTATGGAAGCACCTTTACAAAAGTCAAATCCAGTTGTTTCATCTTTTTAAATAATACTCCTTGGTTGATATGGAAGTTTGGACCAATTTCCTTAATGCTTTTAACCTAGCATGGATAAAATATATTTTCAGTTTGAGCTTGTGAAAAACTTAATTGCTCTTCAGGATGATTACTTGTTTTCTGCTATACTGTACTGCATAATGTTCTTTTTGCAGTAAAATCTGTTTGCAGTGAGAACACTTAAATATCAATTACTCTGACTTTATAACCATCAAAGAAAGGTAAGCACCTTGTTTTTCCCCACTTCAGAGTTGCACAGTGAAGATAATCAATTGGTTTGATTGTGTCAGGTGTAAATTTGAAACAGCAGAGACAGTCGAATAAATTTCTACTGTGTGCATTAAGTCAAGGGTTCTTCCTACCATCGCTCTTGTTCACAGGGAACATCTGAAGTGACAGTAGAGGAGATATTAAAAGGTACTGCCAGAGGCTGTTGGTAATTACCCAGGAGGGAAAAAGAATTTGGGGATGAAATAGCTCTGCCTTGTACCAGTTGCTAAAATCTGATGTGCCACGAGAGCACTAGAAAATGTGCAATATACCTCAAAATTGGAGGGGAAGGAGAGGGAAGATGTGTGATCTGTGTATCTACCCAGTAAGCCCAAGATTCATAACTAATCATTAGAAACCATTTTAAACAATAAAAATAATAAATAAAATATATATTGAGGCGTTCCTGAATATTGGAAATATGTCAGAGATGTTTTTGAGGAACCAACTAATATTTGAAAGAGAAGGATTTGTTTGATAGTCTGTCTGGTTTTTCTGGTGGTCCTACTTTCCTTCTTCTGCAGCTGCTTTGTGTGTTTCACTGTTGGCACATGAGTCTGTGGATGCCAAACATTTGCAATGGTTTAAAAATGGATTAAGAAATTCATGGAAGAAAAGCACACTTATGCTCTTAAACATAAAGCTGCCACTCTTGTTTTGAAAAGTACTGAACTGTGAATCGTTGGAAGATTGCAGTGTAGAAAAACTGTAGGGCAAAAAGTGTGGAGCAGAGATTTACTTTTCTATAGCAGTTTTTCTCAGATTCTATTCCTCTCCTGTCATGGAGAAAAGACATTGATGTGAACCCTCTGTCATCACTAGTGTGGGTAATCATATGAATATCTGAAGAGCATAAAATTGCAAAAGCCCTGTTAAGCATCTGCATCTTCCTCTGGCCAGCGCTTACTGTGACTAATACTGTGTTATTTAAAAAAAAATATTAAATGCTAAATTCACCCAGTATATTTTAAAGTGTAATATTGTTCTCTGAATAGATTACTCTTAAATATTTGCTCTTCTGCAACTGAATATTCTTAATTAAAGACTGCTTCAGTAGTATGATATATGTATCACACAGTAAATGATCCTGTTCAAAAGGAGACGTATAAGAATACATCTGGGTGCCCCTAGAATGATTCAACGTGCTCTTTCTCAACGTTCAAAGGGAATTCCCTTATAGCTTTTTCATGTGGTGTTTGCTGTATATTGTCTTTGTTAAGTGATGGATTCAATGGATGAACATGATATTGGGTGCTGAACTTTCTCATCACTTTCTAAATCTTCTCATTTCTTTCAGCAGATAGGTGTGGGCACACTCTTCTCTGTGACTGTGACACCCCTCTCTCCCAGCTACTCATTCCTTTGTTGCCTCTTACAGCACACTCATAATTTTCGCTTAATCCTAGCTCAAAATTTAGCATCTAAGTACAATTTTGATGGAAACAAAGTGCAGGAGAATAAACCTGAGAATGTCACTGAGCGAGCTGCAAACCCTGGAAGTCCAGCTCTTTCCACTAGTGGAGTTGAGGTGCCTTTTACTGCCGTGAGAGCCCAGAGGTGGCTCAGGCTCAGCTGAGCTGGATGTCCTGGCTCGCGCCTGGTGCCAGAGGCTGTGTGGATCATGCAGCTGCCCTCACTCACTGCTCAACCTCCCAAGCAAACACTGTAGCAGGTGTGCTTAGCACGTGTCTAACATGTACTGACAGTGCTGCAAAGCTGTGGCTGCTATAGCTGTTACAAATGGGGGTCGTTCCTGTGGGTAAGTGGTAAGAGATCTGTCTAGGCAATGTAATACCAGGATCACAGGACTGCTTTAACTGGAGGGAATCCAAACCAGAGCTTGTGATTTTCAGAGAAATCTCCATTCCCCTAGGAGGTTTTCTACTTTCTACTCAGTGATCCATAGATGTAAAGGTACTTGTGCACCAAATTCAGGATTTTGCCCTCCCAGATGATTCATGGAAGAGGGGATGTAGAGACGGGTCCTATCACTGGCCCTTCTTGCCTCTCTAAATCACTTCTTGCCGACCCAATGAACAAGTATTAGTGTGTGTCCTTGTCCAATTTGGCTTTAAGCTGGTAGGTGTCATGCTCTTTAACCTAGAGTGTAGTTGATCATATAGTGCAGTAAATAACAATGCCCCCACTCCTTCCTTCAGCTTAAAAAACCCCTAATACTACCTGTGTCACTCTTGTCCATACAAAGTGGAATACTTAATTTGAGAGGAAGCTGGCAATTCCAGTCTTCTTTCAGTACAAGCTTTTGCTCAGTGTACAGTCTCTAGGAGGAGGTGGTATTTTTCACCATTTTATGTCATTTACATTAGCTGCACTCTTGATCCTCTGCCCTTTTCAGAGTACCAACAGGAGTTGTATTCCACTCTATATGCCTCAGTCTTTACATTCAGAAGAGAGAGTGGATTTAAAAAAGAAATAATAATAACAATAATTTTAAAATGCCAAAAATTTAACACAGAACCAAAGGAAAACAAATATACACAACTTTACCTTTTTTACCCCTGCAATCAATATGTCTGTGCTGGCATGATAGGCAAGACTGTCTTCTCATCATTCTGCCTACAGGCATGGCTCAGGGAGCCCTGTCAGGGCAGTTGGTTGGACAAACCTCTATTCATCTAAAAAAGCAGGGTTGTTTATTCTGCTTTGGCAAGTAGGTGTCTTGACTTCTCTTGTGGATGTGACCAGAGGAGAGTGTTGATAATTATGTTGAAATCCAGTACAGGTTTGCATCCCCTTCTGCATTTCCAGCCTTTTCTGTTCTGCATTCCCAAGGCTTTTCTATAAGGAAACTAAATTCAGCTGTGGAAGTTTTAGAAGTAATTACATTGAAAATGCCATGTAGTGGGAAGAAGATTTGAAAACACAGTTCAATATTTTGTTTTAAATGGATTTATAATTACATATGGGAATTCTATGCTTCCCCAGTCCTGAATGGGACAGGAGGAGAAGAATGACAGCATGCGTGGGAGTATTGATTTTAAATAACTAGACTATTAAATGATAGCAAAAAATGTATCACTCAGTAGATACCTCTAAGGATGAAATCACTTTCATCTGTCACTGTGGAATGGAAATAAGTTTTAGACTTCAGCTTTTGATATAGATTTTATGGACTTTTTTTGCCTGTATAATTGGATTAGAATTGCTGCACTTGTAACCTTTTTAGTGACTTCTCATTCAAGTATTGACACCCGTATGTGTTTTATCAGTATCGCTCTTGTGGCTCAAAGGCTTGGTCTGCAAACGAGTATCTGTCTCTCAATTACTGAAAACGTCTAGAAAACATCTAATTTATAATAATATTGATTTTCATTTTTTTCCCCTAACTTGAATGTAGCAACATCTCTTCAGGCTGACAGCGCTGGCTGTAGCAAAACCCCTTTGTTTGGGTTCAGATGGAACCATAGTTCAGTCTCCCTGGATGATACTTTAATGATGTTAATCTCTCTGCAAAGTTTTTTTATGATTGTTAGTAGAGTTGAGAGGCATTAAGTTGCCTGTAATAGCTGTATCCAGTGAAAAATGCAGAAATCTGCTTAATAAAGCTGCTTTCAAATTTATGTTGAATTAATATCATTAATTCACAAGAGCTTGAAAAAAGTGGTTATGATATTATAAGCTATTGGCTTTTTAAATTTGAATTTACCTTTAATGAGAAAGTGAGAAAATGCACTGGGGAAGTGATTTTATTAAGGACAGTTTCTAATCCTTTTTTTCCTTAAATATTTGAAAATAGAGGAAACTTGTCTTAGAACTTTTTTGTTCATCAACTTCTAAATCTCTCTAATATAGAGGTTCAGTAATTTATTATCAGGAATAGCACCACATAGATACAAAGCCCATTGGAACTGGAGAGCAAACACATATTTCATCTGGAAACATGATGAGAGATAGTCTGAGTTTTCATGTGGATGCTGTATGTGTAGGAGTTGGTAAACAAGCAGTTTCCAAAAGCAAATGCAAAACTTTTGCCCCAAATGCTTAACTGATATAAGAGTAATGTTGATCCAAAGGTAGTCTTCGTGATCTGAGTAGTTTATCTATGCACAACATGCAATAATATGGTTTTTTAATTTTAAAAAATTTTTTCTTTATTTTCTTTTTCTCTTTTTTGTATGCAGAAAACCATATAGCTGTCCTGTATTACAAGCATCAGAACTTAGATTATGTACAATGCCAACAATATGAAAGTGTTAACTTAAAGAACAATTTTTATTCTGAATTTTATTCTAATTTAATTAGAATTTCATTCTAATTTTATTTTAATCTCAAATCAAACTTGCTTCCCAGCCATAGGGTTTTTTTTTATGTTTTGCTGAAAATACCTGAGCTCACTTGGGGAAACCATATCCATATGAACAGTCCTGTTAACATCAACATTTAGAGCTAATTATGCTACAGACTAATTGAACAGTTCTCAGGGGGTTCTTTAGGGGTGGGAAGCACTCTTTGATTTTCCCATCTTCACTCCATCCTCGGCTGTTTCCAGTGGCTTTTGGTTGGGTTGGTTTGGGGTGGGGGGAGATGGTTTTCAGCCTTCCTTTAACCTCTAAATATGCTTCCTTTTTGTATAGATGGAGCTTTACACACATGAATAATCTTTTTTAAATCAGTGGGGACCAACTGTGATTTTAAACTGCAGATCACCCTCATTCTCTGGGGCAGGGATTACTTCTCATGAAGTGCAGAGCATATTGTCAGCACTCAGAACAAGTAAACTACAGGTAAAATGGGAGGGTTAGATTGATGAGTGTGTGCAGAAAAGTACAGAACTTTTTTTTAATGAAAGACACCACTGCTTTCTCTGTTATGCTTGTTTTTTTTTTTTTTTTTTTGGAAGGAAGACCAGACAGGATAAAGATCTTACCAGGTGCCCAGTTAGAAGTCAAAGAGTTGCTATTCCAATTTGACCTTTAATATCCATCCCCAGATGATGCCCTGTGAACATCTCTAGTGGGTTTCACTTTAAAAATCTTGGTGTCCCCTAGTACCTGGCATGCTGAGGCTCTCTGCAGTCCACATTCTCCTTCTGGCAGATACGTTTCTGATAAAACAGGCTTTGGATAAAAATACCATGCCAGAAATTCTGGCAGCAGTGCTAGCAATCTGTATTTCCAATGGGAGAGTCAGGTTGTGCTTTTCTGGTGGAGAGCAGAGGTCATTCACCTGGGAAATGTGGATGAAGTGTGGCTGCCTTTGTCATTTTTGTCTGTTTATCAGCATGTCTAAGGTGTGTGTCTCTCTCAAAGGAATGAATCCATGCTGTGCACAGACCAGAAATGACCTCTCACTGAATCAAAGACAGGCTATCTCCAGAATAATCACTATCTTTATACCCTAAAAATGCTTTTTTGAAACAAGTCAGGTAGGCAATAAACAG
The DNA here is from genome assembly GCF_015832195.1 of Motacilla alba alba. Classification (NCBI taxonomy): domain Eukaryota; kingdom Metazoa; phylum Chordata; class Aves; order Passeriformes; family Motacillidae; genus Motacilla; species Motacilla alba. Next base: position 11,063,288 of record NC_052019.1, on the reverse strand, counting down.
ATGTATAAACAGATGTTTTTTGGATCCTGATTGTTGTTCAGGTGGAGGTTTAGTGCCCTGAACTTTCAGCTGCTGCTTTGGGACCCTGTGGATGCAAACTTGCTTGAATTTCTTACAGCTTGCGGAGATGGTGGGAGCAAGCACCACCCACCTCTCTTTTCCTCTCCTTCCTGGTAGCATGCCTAGATTATATACAACTGCAAACTTGGCAGGATTGGCTGAAGGAACTCAGGTTAATCATTTATGACATTCATGGGATTTTAAAAAAATCTTTCTCTTAAATTTGTTTTCAGGTTACAGAAGGTTGCAGCAAGAAGCAGACTGGGAGCTCAGCAGCAGATGATGCCTGCTGCAAAGGGGGCTGAGGACATTAAATGGGGATAAAGAGAAAAAATAAGCTGCAAGTCCCTTTTGAAAGCTTTTGAAGCCATAATCCATCTGTACTGTGGAAACCCATGTCAAGGCAGCTCTTTTGGCTTCACATGCTGGTGATGGCATAAAGCTAAATTTAAAAAAGTGTGAAGTTGTAGTAATTCTAGTAGCAGAAAAAGTTGAAGCCGCAGAGGTGAACAACAGCTAACATATCAAAGTGTAAAGTATGTTTTATCTCAGTTCTCGGTCCTTTTGTAAGATATTAATGGTTTATTTGAAATGCAAATGAGAAAGGATGAAATTTTATTGCAAAACCATATTCCACATCAAACTCTGATGTCTCACTATACAGAAAGCGATTCTAAATTTATTTGTAGTTTTTAAAATCAGCTCAACATATTCTTAAAGTGCCTTCATTTAAGATAACAGTTTGGTAAGCAAACAGCAGTTGCTGTTTTAAGTGCACATTCCCATTCTCCAAAGCATCAAGCAGGGGAATCATTAAGTCTCCTTTGTTTAAATCGAGTTGAAGGAGAGGGCGGAAGGTGAGTAAAGACATTGTGGTAATTTTCTCAGAGACTCTTTTATACAGCCCTTTTGCACCACCTGACTGGGAATCAATAGTACTTTATTGGAAAACAAGCAAGCAAAATGAAAACCCAGGACAGCTCTTGAGCACAGCTGCTGTCATTGCCATTAGGAAACAAAATCTTCCTCTAGCTTTCAACATTTGCGCAAAATGACAATGATGCTGTTGGAGTTTTACTTTAAATTTGAGTTCTTTTCAGGACCTTTTTGAACAACAAGAGGTTGTTTTGCTTTATGGGGGGGGGGGGGGGGGGGGGTTGGTCTTTTTATTACAGGGAGCATTGAGTGCTATTTTTGTGGAATATAATTCCTGTATTCTTGTATGTGGTGTACCAATAGAGTAACTTCAACTGGGAAAGATTGAACTTTTCTTTTTTTTTTTTTTAAAGTCAGCTCCATGTTTTGCTTTCTTTGCTCTTTTCTTCCTCTGCTTCCATCCCCAGCTTCACGTCTCTAAAATGACATAAATAGGAATGAAATTTCAAAGAAATGGAGAAGGGAATTCTTAACTGACATTGTCTCTGAGAAACTTGATCGATTTGGTTTGCATATTGAATGTCTTACTTGTGCGCCCTCCTTAAATCCAACCATGGAACCAACTCAACAATGTAGCCGAGAATCCAGCTGTGTAATTCAAGCTGGAAGTTGTCAGATGAAATGGAAGCTTTTTTCTTAAGAAAAGAAAGAAAAAATGGTTTGACAGTTCTTCAGAAAAATGTGATGAAGCTGTGAGAATTATATGGAATTATATGAACGGAACAACATTGATTTTGAAATGTTGTCATCAAGACAAACATTGTTGACCCATTCTGGTAGTCCTCTGTTTCTTTGATTTGGTAATGATCACTTTACAAAACTGGCTTCAAGCCTGGGAAGAAAATCTCCTAAAATTATTATTGTTATTTTTTTCTTTCTTAGGCTTTTATTGTTACCTTTTTTCTTTTTTTTTTTCTTTTTTTAACATAGTCAAAAACATGAATGGATGGAATTGTAAAAAGGAATTGTAAAAATTAAAAGATGGCTAATTGGGTTCCTCAGGCCTAAGGTATAGATATCAATATCTCAGTTAATTGTAATTGGTAGAAGAAATTGCATTTTTAGGATGTAGTTCAATTCATAGAATCTATCCCTGAATTTGTGCCTTGAAGTGCCTATTTCTCTTCATTACATAGAGAAGCTTGGGTAGCTATTTCAGATCTAGATATTCATGCAGATTTTTAAATTTAGAAATTAATTTTATGCTGTAACTTCAAAACATCAAGTCAAAAATAAATCTTGGCACCAGTGTAGCTACATTCAGGCTTCTATGTGCAACAGCTGCCAAGGAATAAAAAAAAATGTTTAAAAGTTTTGGCAATGAAGGAGGGGGAAATGCTGAGAATACTATGACTATGATTTTATTAAAAACCCAAGAAAAATCAGTGCTTTGCCCTCACCTGAGATTCTGTGCTTGGTTGCAATTGCTGCATCAGAAAGACACTGGAGAGAGACAGAGAGGAGTTTAGAGGGAAGATGAGGATTAGGTGTTTATGGAGAAAATTTATCATACAAAGAGCCTGAAGTGCCTTAGACTATTTAAGGAGAGATGAATGAGAGGAAAACAGTAAAATTAGCCAAAGTAGTGATTACAGTAAAGAAAATCAGGATGTGAATTTGTATTTTATTTTTAAAGCTTGAATAGAAGAACAAGGAAACACTGATTGAAACTGAAAGGGGGAAATAAAAAAAACATAGAAGAAAAGATTTATTGACACATGGTATAATTGACCCATGCAGTCATTTCCTTAAGATGGTATTGAGGCTAGTGTTTTACCAGCCTTGGGAAAAAATAACTGGAAATATATATATGGGAACAAGTGAAGCATCTATAGCTATGATAATGTGCAACATCCCCCCTCAAACACAAGAGTAGCTTTGAGTGTTCTCAAAGTAATTTCAGAACTCCTGGACCAGCATGGCTTTGGGATGATTTCAGATTTCACCACTTTTGAGCCAAGTATAAAGTAAATGGTTTTGAGGAACTTTTTCCAAAAGTTAATTTGTTTATGCAAAATAGATGTACTGTTTGAAATCATGAGACTGGATCTTGCTTGGTTATCATCTGCTCTCATTTATTCAACTTTATGCAAAATCCATTGTGGCCCTCTGTCAGAATGAAGGCATATTTTTGTTTGTGATATATTAAGAGCAGAATAGCAGTGATATTTCAAAAAGAGTGGGCTAAATCAGTTTCAGTATATTGTCTGACTGGGAGATGAGCTCGAAGGAATCTCAAAGCAATTCAAGCAGGTTGCAGCCTTTAAATGCTAATTGGGTTTGTCTGCAATGTTATTGATAGAGCCTCTAAGGAAGAGAATGAGAATTCATTATTCTTATACGAATAACCAAAGGAAGAGGAAGTGAATTAAAGGGAGATGTACTTTTTCTTCCTGAATTCCAGATCTATCAAACCAATTTCACTCACTTCAATCTTGTGTCTAGTGATCAATGAAATGTTTTAGATTTAGTTCTGTTTATAGGTCATTAAATATCTGTTGCAAATATCAGTGAGGTTTTTTTTTTTACTTCAGCAGTTAGCAAATATGAGAGCTCCTGTTGTTGCTCCAGCTGTGGGACAAAATATGGCAATGCAGTCTGCTTTTGTGTCAGCTCTGGTCTGAATATTCTAAACACAGGGTTTAGAATATATATCAAGGGGAAAAATCATGGAAAGAATTATAAAGCATTGGAACAGACTGCCCAGGGGAAGTGTTGGAGTCATGACTCCTAGAAGTGCTGAGGAAGCATGTGGCTATGCCACTTGATAATCTGTTTAATGGTAAATGGTGGTGGGGCTACATTGATGCCTGGACTTGATCTCAAAGGTCTTTTCCAACCTCAAGAATTCTATGGTCCTCTGATTGCATGAAGTCCTATTACTCTGAGTTAAAAACTAAGTTTTCTGAAAGCCCAAGGATTGTTTGAGCTAGTAAATGCAATTGAGGGGCTCCTTGAACCCTTTCAATTTCTTTTGTGCCTTTTTTTTTTTTTTTTTTTTTTTTTTTTGAGCAAGGAGGTCTAGAATTCCTGTCTTTGCCTCCATGCCCCTTCCTCTTGGTGGCATTGCATTCTGCAGTGTGATTCCCTGATTCTCACTTAAGCTGGGGTAGGGTTTGGGCTGTAGAGGATTGGTGTGAAGAAATAACTGGGCAGCTTTCTGCATTTGTTTGTGGTTCATGGGGATAAAGAATGTGGAGTCTCTTGCCAGATGGGTATGACAAATATGTGTGAGGTAGAGCTCTGATTAGAGGTGGTGGGAAGCAGCAAGGAAAGAACTGCCTGGAACTAAACCATGGTGTTTTTTTGCTTCCTAATCAGGAATGACATTCTGGCTGTGTGCATGTCTCTCCCCTAACTCAGAACAGTTTACTGTGGTCCAACCCTTACCTCGTTGCCAACCGAAAATTTCCAAGAAGCTGCTTCAGCTGTGAGTGTCAAATTGGGTTAGAATGGGACTTAGAATGAGCAAGAGGGAGTTTAGAGCTGGGAGCCATGGGCCGTATTCATTAGTGCATACCAGCTGCTCTGTTTTGATGTGAAGGGTATAAAAACATCATCAAATCAGGAGATTAAACTGTTTATGGCTGCATTCTCTTACTTTCAAAGAGGCTGCCATACTGGCGAATCCCTGTAATTTGGAGACTGGTTTGAAAAAAGGCCATTCATCTTTTAGATTTATTTTGTTAAACCCTGGGAAAATGGATGTCCTTGAGAGGACTATTATTTTTCACAGACTTACAGTAAAATCTGGAGAGCACCTGTAAAGTCTGTGTTGGATACTGTATATCCATGGGTAGGCACCATGGGTAACTGTGCCCCTAAGCATTTTAGGAACCATTTGTTGAAATTAATTTTGTCCCCCCCTCCCCCAATTAATGATCTTTCTATTCACCTTTTTTTTTTTTAATAAAATGGATTTAAAACAGAGACTTTGCAAATTATCAGATATTCACTGATGAAGTGTGTTAATTTTTTTTAGCATTCTTTTTTTTTACTGTGGTATTGGAATAAGCAATATAATTATGCTGTCCTTAAAGAGGATTTTCTTGTGGCTGGACAAAATTTAGTGACCTTCTCCAGGGCACTGTAGACCACAGCCCATATGTATTTCTTGGCATACTCTCTTAAACTTGAATTTAAAACAGAAGTAGAACAAAACTTATAGTTATACAGATATTTTTGCCTGAAATGATTCTGGTTTCCTCCTTGTTACAGGCCCTCCCAGCTGCTTTTCTGGGGTCTCTCCAGCAATTCTGTGCATATTTCTTTCTTTTTGTTTTCATACTGTTGATAAAAGGTATAATGGTGCTTTCCATTGAAAATCCATCCAGCACAATAGCTCTTTATCTCTGTGCATTACAAACCTGTCATTTGGGGCCTTGGTTTAAATTCCCTAAATTCTTTTGTGGGGTGGATGCACAGGAAATAAAGCCTGGATTTGCAAGGGTCCTGAGGGGGTCTTGTTTCTGAGGACGTCCATGGGTTGTAATGCTGGTTATCTCCCCTGAAAATCAGTCCTTGTCTTTCCAGCCCATAATGCATATGTGTTAAACTTAATGGGAATTTCTGCTTGGAGATTTTTAACCTTGTTGCTACCAGATGCGTATTTTCTAAGGTGGAAATAATAATAATAATAATAATAATAATAATAATAATAATAATAATAATAATAATAATAATAATAATAATAATAATAATATTCTCTTAACTTATCCATTCTCACAGAAACATGTATTTGATGTACTTTTGTCTATTATGCTCCATTGTTAAGTACTAAACTTATGTCATTATTAAGTGAAGAATGGTAGTTTAAGGTAACAAAATGCAAAAAAAAAATTATTTTTGCATTCACATCCCAAGTGATGGATATTTAAATATAATTGCTATGTAAGATGTGATATTTATTTTGTAGCTGACAAATGAAAGAAGAGTGGATACATATTTAAACTGAACTTGGTTTGTGCAGGCGTTGAGCACAAACAGCCGGGTTCATTGCAACTCTTTGTGTTACAGTTTCTGAGGAGAAAGTGTGCTTAGATTAAATGAGGAAAGAAAGATGGTTATAGGGTAGGGTTACAACTGTGTATGAGACCAAACTCTAACTATTCAGGATACTTGACCAGGTTTTTCCTGTACTAAAGTGTAGGCACATATTAATAGTGGATCAGTTCTCTCTAACAGGCAAACAGCAGTCATCTATAATCAGTGTGTTTGAATGTATATAAATGTATAAAATATTTGAAATTTGCCTCTGTGGCAGAAGAAATGTTCCAGAATGAAGATTTCTAAATGAAAGTTGAGTTGAAGTGAAATGAAAACGACCCCGTGTAATAACCTGTGCTTTGCCGTAGGTGCGCTGAAGGAAAATGTGCTGTGGCAAATGTTGAGAATGAGGAGAGGCAGAGCAGCCTGCTTCTCTTCCATTGATAGTGCTCCTCTTTGGATCACAGTGCCTGGCAGGTCCTGGGGCACGACTGCTCGGGCTGTCCAGCCAGCAGAGCATCTGCCTCTCTTTTTTCAAATGCTTGTTACTAATTGCTGTAGAACTGAACCCTGGCACAGAGTTCAGTTCAGAGGGTTTTTTGGGCCACTTAATATTGAAGCTTTTGGATACTATCTGCCTGCTTCATGGATGTGTTTTAGTGTTCCTTTGGTCCAGTTCACCAGCCACTGGACTTACAGAGCACACAAAATGTGTTTATTTCTTTTTTCTTTTTGATGCTATTTTAAAATGTAAATGATATTAATGAAAATTCAGTGTGAAAGCAGAATATTTCTGTATCTTCTTAGTGCCCAGTGTGCCAAGAGGTGCAAATGGAATGCAAGTCTCTTTTAATGTGAACTTAAGGTAATATGAAACATATTTCTGTTGTCACCAGTGGAGTACCAGTGATTGTAGCTCTGAATTTGTATTAACTGCCTTTTAAAATAACATCAATAATATTTTTTTTATAAATAATTCATCTTGGGAGCGAAAGTATCATAAAAAAACCTTTGTTTTCTTTAATAATTCTCAAGAATCAGCAGAAATAATTATAGATATGTTTATGGTGGCAAAAATGAAAATTTCAAAATTATTGCTTACTCTCTTTGGAACAGAAGACCAAAGCTTTCCTTTACCACCTTTGGCTTTTTCTGCAAGGATGATAATTTTTTTTTCATTGCTTTCCAAAGGGAGACATCACAAACTGGCAACATTAGGAGAGTGGTTCATTAAATGAGAATATGATGGGGTTTCAAGGCATTCAGAATTAGCTGTGCACACATAAAGTGACTGTCTGCTCTCTGTTATGAACCATATACTGCAATTAATTGTGTGGCCTTTGAGAATATTTTCAGTCATCTGGATGTCTACTAAGTGATGGAAGAGCTTTATATCTTCAAGTTAAAAAAAAAAAAAAAGGTAAATTTGATCCTAATATCAATTAGGGCTTTAACATCTGTTTTTAGAACAAATAGTCCAAAAATCGGAATTCTCAATATCAGAAGTTAAAGGTTGGAACATTTCTGGGTTGTTGTTTGCGGTACAAATATTATGCATCCTGTCCTAAAATAAATGTCTATGAGGAGTGGTAAAAGTTGCCCTTTCAAGGTGTCTGCCTCTGTGCCAAAACATTAGAGGGAAATGAGGATTTTTTGTCTTTCTAGATTGCTGGGGTAAAATCAGATTAGTTCCAATGTAACTATCAAATTGCAGTTTATTAAAAAAAAGAAAAAAAAAAATAAAAGAAATAAGAGGCAGTGTGAAGTGGCAATGGATATCTCATAGCAGGTATAAGTCAAGCAGAAATCTTTTAAATCACTCTGGAATTACTGCTGCACAGGGAAGGGGCAGAGGAATAGGTGTTTGGAAGTAGTTAAATTAGACAAACAATTATAACTGGAGTGCTACATTCTTAGGTATGTTTGGTTTCTTTCACTTGCTCCATTTAGGTCTGGACCCCAGTGAGCCATGCAGTAGGGACTGTCTTGGCTGTGTAAATTAAACCAGTTTTTAGACTGATTTTTTACAGCTCCTCAAGCGTGGATGCTGATGATTCTGTGCTGCAGGGGTAATTACCATTTTCTCACCTTAAGAGAACTTTCTCTAAATAAATTAGAACACTTCTATATCCATGCTTCTTTCTCAGTGATCTACCATATCCCCAGTGTATTTGAATTGTTTATTAACCAGATGCTACCTAGATTAGAAAGGAAAAGGTAATCTACCATGCAACATGACCCAATATTGGCTTAAAAATGAACTAAATTCATTCCAAACCATGGCAAACAACACAGGCTTGTCCCTCGGGCTTTGTATGGAAAATTTCACACAGAGCTTATAAATGTCATCTCTGTGTCCCTATGCAGTTTGTACACATGCTGGCTGATATAATGAGGTGTCTTGTCAATCTTGGACAAAGTTAAGACAATGTTGTAGGGACAAACTGCAGCAATTTCCTTCCATTTTTTTTTTCAATTTTTTTTTCCTTATCATAGCATTAATGAGGAATCAAATAAATAGTTCAATAGAAATTCTGGAATAAAATCTGGCTCCCTTCTGCATAGATCTCTTATGTGTTTAAGATTTCATGAAGCTTTAAGGTCACGTGAATAAAACTGCAGACCCTGATTAAGGTTTATAAAGAAGTTAAGGGACCAGAGGAAGCAGGCAGACTTCTTGTAGAATTTGCATAAATGTTTAAACAACTTGGTGATTAAAACCAAAGTTTAGCTAAATGATTGTGGGCACTGCTGGAGCTCATTTTAAGCACATATTTGGATTTAAGTGCTTTCAGTATCTTCATAAATCTGACTACAAGAGCTAAAACCTGCAATAAATGTATAATTTTGGGGATTTTTAAATTAAATTATTTTCACTTACAGTCCACAGGTGCACACAAACCACTGGAAATGCTTAGGAAAGAATGATTGCTAGGTCAGGAACCTAGCAATCAAGACTCACACGTTCACTTGTGTTAGAATTTTAAATTCCTATGGTACCATACAAAGTATTTCTACAGAAGCTACAGGAAAAGACCCAGTCCCCACCTGAGTAGTGTGCAACATATCAAAAAATGCAAATGAAATATAACTAGTTTAGGTTTTGTGTGATGACAGTACTAAAAATGACATAGTAGTAACATAATACAGACTGAGACACCCTCTTGGGATTTGTGTGCCACTTGAAAAAAATGTCTGTACCCTTTGTGCCTGTGTTGATGTTAAACCTAGCTACAAGCACTGAACTTAATTTTTGTTTTGATTGCCCAGTGTTATCCTAATGTTTCAGGTATTTCCTTTGATCTTTCCTCCTCTCTCTTACAAAGTAAGATGTTGCTGTGTTCAGGATCAAACCAACACGATGGAGAGAGTTCAGATTTGGTGAAGAGCATTCACTTGTTCTCAACAAAGATAGAAAATCTGATGACGGTTTTTATTTTAAAAACTGCAGTATGTATGTATCAGGCTGAACTATTCTGTGATTTTATGAAGTATTATAAAGCAATGCTTTTCTTCCTGGTGAAGTTCTTGTCAACATGCTTTTGTGATGTTATAAGCTTGTGTTTTTTTCTGTGGAAAACGTAACAGATGGGTTTCTTTTCAATTTTTTTTATTCACAAAGGTGTTCAATTATTTATATGCTACATTGCTTCCCTTCATAAAGCTACTCAGTGAACAGATTATGAAGGCTTTTGAGTTCATGGAACAGAATTCTGTTCAGTTTTTCTGTTCTTTTATCTCAAGCCTCTCTCCTCTCATCTCTCCATACTACTTCTGCTTCTCCTGTGTGGTGCTCACACCTTTCTGACCACCATTTTCTGTCCTCTACTATTTCTCCTCTTTTCTGTTCTCAAAACTTCTTCTAATCTTCCATAGCCTAATAATAGTTTTCACATTTTATTTTGAGTAATGGATTTACAAAAAAAAAAAAGGCAAATTTCCACCCACAGAAATGGAGAGAAGTAGAAGTGAAATTCTTGTTCTCCATATAACATAATTCCAGATATTCATTCCCTCTTGACCCCTGTGCTGAGTAGCTGGACATTCAGTTGTATTCTCTCTTTAGAACTGGTGTTTCTTTGCTGCTGGTAGTTTTAAGCAAAGTTTCTTTATCCTGTTGGCAGAAATGTGCAGCATGAAATACTTCAATTCATACATTTCTGAATTATTTATTTTCTTTCTGCAGTTTGACAAACTAACTCTCAAGAATTTCCATTGGAGAAATTACTGTCCTGGAAGGCTCTGCTGACCTCAAAATTAATGAAGTAAAACCATTGATTTTACTGGGAATAGTGCCATGCCAATTAACAAATAAATTACTTTGTTATATAGATAATCTGAGGATGGTGAGAAGATCTGAAAGAAGAACACAAGTTGGTAATTTCTTTCTCAAATCAGGGTGTATACCAGTACCCACTAATCAGCACGTGAAGTTTTTCTCCTACTGCAGTACATTGAAGCAGACACTATGTTGAAATATTTATAAATGTGACTTAATTTTTGTTAAAATATGAACATCAGGAAGGTTCTATTCGTGGCTGTCTAGAATCTATGTGATCTTGATATTTAGAATCTATTTGATTCTAAAATGTACACATTCACTAATGAGAATTCCCTTTTAAATGTGTTAAAAACACATGAGGCTCTCTACTATATCTGAGAGTGTGAGAGATAATTTCAATAATGTGCCATTGATATTCTGTTGGCTTTTATTAGTGATCCACAGAAAAGGTTCACAGCAACATCACATATTAGTATATGGGTTTGCTTTGGTTTTCCTTGTATTGAGTAAACCAGTAGTTCACAGTTTGATCTAAAACTCCTACATTGTTGACAGGTTTTCACTCTTCTTATGAGAGTAAATTAATCAAGATTAATCTTGTCAGACCAGTGTTACTGGTTAGAATATTTTCTGAGTGTGATGGTTTGTTGGGTTTTTCCCCCAAAGACATTTGCAAAATAAGATTGACTAGTTGGAATTGGGAGCAGATTTCTCAGCAGTCGCAGAATAGAGAAAGTTGAGCTAAAGGTAGGAAAAAGGAATCTACAATAATTATTTGACAATATAATATATTGAACAGAATTGAATCATGTGAGAGGAGAGTCATGACATAACAGTGCCTACAAAATGCAGGTGCAGGATAGAAAGGTGCGTTAGAGTAAAGCTGAGTGTGAACCAGGATAAACCAGTGTCCTCTTCTAATCCAGAAGCTCTAAAATTGCTGACTTGAAATTTTATTTAATAAGATAGATATTTTACTAAATAAGCCTGTTACATAAGTGAGAGTTTAGTTGGATGAAGCATGTACACAGTTGAGATTTATAACAAATTAATAAGATCAATTTGAAATTGATTCAAGTTAAACCAGTTCAATTTCTCATGACGATTGAATGGGTCAACTACTGGAACAAGGGATTAGGACAGAGTTTTTACACAAAGAGAATTTCCAGATAGTTGGCAGTTAGGAAAATCAAGCTTCATATTGGTGGTTAAATCAAAGGTACAGACTTTGTTCTCTTTTTCTCTCTTCATCTTAGTGACTTGCCCAGGGTCATTCTGTGAGTCAATGTCTGAGCTGCAAATAAAACTGAAGAATTATTACTCCCAGTCACAGGCACTAAGCACAAGACAATCTTTCTCCTCATTTCCCTTTTAATGGACTACACTTGCATTGAACATTCCACACCAGTCAACAGGGGAAAATTATTGGCTATAGTTAGGCAAGCATACTAAAGAGTACCTTGGAGTTTATGGATGAAAACAACAATAAAAATGCTCAGTTTTATTATTATTATTTATTGTTTGCAAACATGGAGATTCAATAAAAGTTTACAGATAAAGGAGGCCCAGTGCAGGACTTAAGTTTCCCATTATTTCTCTTTTGTTCTGAAAGCAATATGCATTAAATATTTAGTTGAAAGAGGTTGTTGCCAAGATTTTTTTTTACAATTATTTTTGAAAAAATAATAAAATATGGAAGAAATAATTATGAAAAATAATCTTAAATTGTTCTGTTTCATACTTAGCTTCTCCTCTTCACCTAGTAATTGTTACATGGGTCTCTGCTAAGAATATAAAACAGGACCTACTAGTGAAATTAAGAGTACCTGTAGTCTCGAAAAATCTGTGAAGGGTTTTGTTTCATTGCCAGATCATTTTCTTTAGTCAGAATGACAGCTCAGTTCTCCACACTGAGGTTAGTTCCCCAGTTTTTTTTGGCTGATTTGCCTTCCTGTTGTTGCAAATCACTAGGAAAGAGTGGTCCAAATGAGCTGTATTATCAAGTACCACTTAACATGGACAACTCATAAAAAGTAATGGCCATGTTTTTCTTTTGGGCTTTCCATTAATTTAAATGTGAATCGTATTTGACAGCAAACATTTATACTGTGAGTTGAAATTATTGGGAATGGAGATGAAAAGCTTAGGTTACTAGATTATGGTCTTCGGAATGGAGATGAAAAGCTAAGGTTACGAGATTATGGTCTTCAGAGTCTTAGTGCACAAGTTCAGCAAGGATGCCAGAGCATGGCCAGCACACTGGGCACACACACAGTGGGTGAGACAGAGGAGAAGAACTGTCTGCTTGAAGACATAGTCACAAAATAAATGGATCTGCATACCTGGAGGAACTTGGCACAGGTTGTAGGGCTGCGGCAAAAGGGAGAAGAGAAGAGAAGAGAAGAGAAGAGAAGAGAAGAGAAGAGAAGAGAAGAGAAGAGAAGAGAAGAGAAGAGAAGAGAAGAGAAGAGAAGAGAAGAGAAGAGAAGAGAAGAGAAGAGAAGAGAAGAGAAGAGAAGAGAAGAGAAGAGAAGAATAATAACCTTCAGGAGGTGTGTGATAATGGGGCTTGAGGGTAGCTCATCATGCTCAGGAATTGCAAATGAGTTCCATGAGGAGCTCCCATGCATCCAGGGTACAAAAAGAGCACAGAAGTTATTAGAGACATGACAGAGAACATCTATTAAGTTGCAAAACAGTGTGGCAGTGGTATAAAATACTTACTGGTGCTTCCAAGGGCCACATGTCCCTGCAGAAGCCAGTGTGTATCTTTTAATTCAGAATCTCACTACCTTTGTGGAAGCATCTATGAGTGAGCCCAGGGTGGTGAAAAGGGGAATTGGTGCTGATAATAGATAAGATCTGGTGCTGCTAAGAAGAGGTAAATAAGTTAGCATGAGCAAGCAGTCCAGCAGAGCCACTGCAAAAATGAGACCGGTACTGTTGAATGCTCCACTATGCTATTCCTGCAAAATGGGGCCAAAATTGCAGTTTTGTGAAGAACTGTACAAGAGTGTTTCTTGCCTGGAACTATGTGGAACTTCTTGTCTTCCATCATGTCCACCCTCTGTTCTTTCAACTTAAAGGATTGTCTTCTCTTTCTGTTTATTTATTTATTACAAAAGGATTAAGAGTCTAATTGAGCTTAGCTGGCCAAGAAACAGGGAATTTAAAGCCTTCTACTCTTGGGTCATTAGTGTGACTCATACACTTAAGTTTTGTTTATACTTAAATGTTAAATCCCAGTAGAATGTGAAAAAAAGCAAGCCTCAGAACCTAACACAGACTACAGACAACAAGTAGCAGAATCCAATAGCAAATTTCAGGCTTCACTTGTCTTGACTACAAATTAATTCTGCATTCTAACTGTGCTCTCTGGTTCATTAACATTCCAGTTTCTTTTGTGTTTTCTGAGCATTGCATTTAACTCTAACACATCCCTGTTTCTTTCTGCATAACCTCATTCCACCACAACATTCCAGTAGCAGGCGTTGGACTTAGAGAACTGCAGATTTTTTTTTCTCCCTTCTATTGCCTATCTTCGAATATATTTCTCACCAAAGGAGCAAGGGAATTTTGCCATCAGCTTCCATAAGGTAGTATTTCACCAATCTGCATTAAAAATAAGGGTAAAGAGTATATCAGTAAAAAAAAAAAAGCTTTTTTCACCCCTCCACTCCATTTTTAAAAAATTTAATTCTATTTGCAAGCCATGTGATTATTTCTCTTAAAAGTCATTAATATTGTTATGGTACTCTCAAATCTCAGTAAAGAGACTTAACCTATTAAACAGATACAAGGGGTGAGGAGAAGCCTTCAGGATAGCAGCCAAACCAAGCTTGTTTTGCAAGCTTCACCCTTTCCACCCCTTACAAAGGCTTAATTCATAACAAGTAATCTGAAAATAGCATGAAGAATATTTTTAATGTGAAAATGAGTACAGTAAAATTTATTGAATGTGAAACCATCATGCACACTTTAAATATGAAGTACAAATTATGCAAAATGTTGAGCTTTGGTTTTGCAAGATGATCAGCTGGAGTTATAGAAATCTCCTAATCTCCAGGTGCATGAGGTTTTATGCATCCCTCTAAAGCATTAGATCACAGCTGGAAGCAGATGAGGATGATCTGTGGCACTTTGTGTAGCAATTTCAAGAAAAAAAATCATTTAACATTTGCAGCTATGAGATGAGTATTTCTGTTTTTTTCCTTGGACACATGGTGTTCTACAGATGAAATGTTTGTCTGATTGTAATACAAAGTGTGATCCAGGTTTTTTGTGTGGAGAGGGTTTTTTTGTTATCCTTTAATAAAAAGTAAGGGCTGCAGTGTAATTCTTCCACTCTGTTCTCCTGCATGCACCTCAGTCACAAATGTGTAACAGGAATGTGGTGTCTCCTTTGCCAGCTGCTCCATAGCCAAATGTCAGGGGACTCACACCTGACCTCAGAGCCCTGCTCTGGGCTTTTTCTGTTCTCATTGGGTGGCTATAAAATGTACAATGCATAAACTAAGCAGGGTGCATAACCCAGTTTCTCCCACTTCCCACTGAGTACTCTGAGTATGAGGCCACAGAAACAGCTCACTCTGCCTGCAAACACTCTGCTCTAATGTGCAGCCATGAAACACATCTTCACCAGACTCTCCTGTGGGCTGTGGACAGGCACTCTGACTTGTACTCCTCCCAGTAAATTCTAGATGCTTAATTGAAATGCCCTGAGGTGTTCAGGTTCTTACCTCAGTAATGAATGGAAAGAGAGAAGCACTTTTTCACTGTTGTAATAAGTCAGCTGAGACTCCATTTTCTTCATGCAGAAAAGCCAAATCTTTATTGTGTAGGTCATATTTTATAGGATTATCAGAAGGCTCTGTGTCAGATCTTATTGATTGACAATATACTCACACTTAGTTCATTGGTCAGTACATGGTATTTTGCATTTAAACTTCTGCTTTTTTAGTTAGTTAACATACTTTTTCTTCTGATTCTCATGAGACAGATCCCTTATTATTACAGATTTTATTACTAGGTTGTTTTTCACCTAGAAATAGTTTGTTGCATTAATGAACTCTCACTCTCAAGATTGCTTTGCCTGGGAACTTGCAAGCTGTTGTTAATTTAGCTGAACTAGCAGGGCCTGATCCATATTTTATAAAACCTTTCTTTTATAACATCTTTTACCTGTCTGCAACAGTTCACCAAACATATTTACAGATAATTTGCCCATGGGGTGTAAACACCCATCTATTCTCAACCTGGAGCCTGGAGAGATATGCAGCAAATTCTCTCCAAATTTAGGAAAGCACTTGGAATTAGATGGAAGAAGACTTGCCTCTCTGAGGTGCATGACAGGTTGAGTTTTCTTCTACCCGAGGAAGGATTGTGACCCCACCCACCTCTTCCATTCCTGGCTATACATGTTGACCTGTAGGGCACAGTGTCAGTTGTTCTTGTCACCCATATTTGGGTGGCTTTTAGGTACAAGTCCTGCCTCTGGCACCTGGATCTCAAGTGGTGGGAGCCACAAAGCCCTTACTCAGATACCTTAGCTTCAGAATATGGCATGAATTTATAGGCAACCCTCTTTTCATGCTGTAGGTTTCTCCTTGTTAACTTTAGAGCTTCCTAGGTAGTTCTTTGGCTCATCTTTTGATGCCGGTATTTTTAATTATTTATTTTTATGTGGGGATACAGAGATCTGGTTATCAGATAAACAAGTGCATGTTACTGCCTGTGTCTCTGAACTGCCTCATGTCACAGCCTTTGCTGGATTAGGCAGGTTTCTGACACAGCCCAAACCCCTTCAGGTCTTTGGCTCCGTTCAAGCTGTTCTCTCTCCTACTCTGCAGGATAATGGGTAATACTCTTTTCACTCCTCTCTCCTGTTTTGGATGAAGGGAGTGAGAGCAGGGCTGATTGCACCCACAGGAGATTACTAAGCACTTCTGGCAGCTTGATATTAATATACCCATCACAGCATCAAATCCTCGTGCTGTGAAAAGGAAATGCATCTTAAAGCGCTTAGCCGGGAAAACACAATTTTGTTGCAAATAGGGATATTTCTGCTAAAAATATAATCTCCTTTGCCTGGTTTTACACTGAAGACAGTCACCTATCAGCTTTTATTTGCAGTTGTAAGTCTGTAATAAACTGTGTGACTTAAGCATGTTATGTATCAATTCAATACATAAGTCATGGTCAATAGAAAATAAGCCAGATCTTTGCATCTGTAAAAATGTTACTCAAGGGAACAGAAAGGTCATGCCTTCATGGTCTTTTTTCCTCACAGTGTAGACATTGAAGACTAAGGGAATTGCCAGTTGTGGATAAGCAGTTATGCCATTTAATAGTGTTAAAATTTTCAGGATCAGTCTAATTGAGCAGGTTTTCCAGAATTATTTTTTTCTTCACCTGAAGATGTGATGGGATTGTAATAGGAAAAGAAGTTGCAGCAGGATTTTGGTCAATGTACTATGAGGTGCCTTGCAGTAAATTGCAGCAGAGTGTGTTGAACACTCTGTCAAGCAGGCAGTCAGGGCTTGTTGAGCAAGGAGATCCTAAGGTAGGAAACTGGAAACTGTTTCTTCTCGTGATGTCCCTAATTTTGTTTCTTAAACGTGTAAGGAATGGGTATTTTGGGTGTTTTGCTTTGTTTTTAAGTAATGTGGAAGAAGTTACATGCCTCACCACATTTTGTAGTTACAAAATTCTGCTGACATCAATTTAGTACAGCCCATTTAGAGATCTTTTAAATAAAGCAAGGTGAGCACTGTCTCTCTCTTAACGGGTTACAGCTAATGCAAAGCATCACCTGAGCTGCTTCTTACCTCTGTTCAAAGCCATGGTGTGATAACAGCTGTTGGGTCTCCTGTAGGGCAGAAAATACATGTGCACTCCCATGTCATTTGTACTAGGGCTTCAAAGACTGTCCTGAGTGTTGTAAAAACTACAATAATATAAAACTCAATAAAAGCAATCCATTAATGAATTCAAAAATGATTGGCTACAGCATGCTGGAAACTGTGTCACTGAACACTGGGTAGGTTTTTGAGTGTTGTGTTTGTATTATAATTAAATAAGTGAAATATTTGCATAAGGTCATTTTCTCCCAACTCTTGAAATGTCACAACTGTATTTCTAAGAAGAAAATATTCTGATATTAGGAAGCCTAGGTGTTTTAGGTTGCATGGAATTTGAATCAAGTAAGCTTTTAAAAGTGTTATTTATTTTAAATTAACAGCTTATGCATCCATTCTACTCAGGACTTCACTGTTCAGTGAGGTTTTTTACATGCTTTACTTCAATCACTGGAAAAATACTGGAAGAAGTCACTCAAGGTACCTGTAAGCACCTAGAAAAATAAAGGAGATAATGGATAGTAAACATACATTTGCCAAGAACAAAATGTGTCAAACCAATTTGATGTTCATCTTGCGTAGAATAACAGGCCTTGTGGGTAAAGGACAGGCAGTAGGTGTCATATTTTGACTTCAACAGAAGAAATTATTGTAGTTGGAAAAAAAAACTGTTGAAAAAAGCTATAATAAGGGAATGTTATTAATATTTCACTGTCAAAAAAAAGCACCTTTGTGTCAAGAATATGCTTATTAAATCTATAGATGACACCAACCTGAGGAGTGCTGTAAGCACCTGGAAAATAGTGAAGGAGAAGATCAGGAAAAAAGCTTATAATGTGATTAAACAGGGAGAGGTACCTGGAAAATGTAATGATGTTGCAATTAGTGGGGAATGCCTCAGTTTTGCTAAAGTTTAAAATAAATTGTTGCTCAGTACAAAGCATGGCATTTGCTATTTTTCTTGATGATTGCAATTGGAAAATATTTAATTTTCTGCATCCATTTTATCCCCTGAGGTGTGATATTTCCATCTAATATGGTGGGTTAAAGAGTCCATGTAAATGAAAAGGGACATCATATTTGTTTCAGAAAATTGTAGATTTTTATATGAGACTTTACAGCTATTTCATATCACAGCTGCCTAAAGCTTACATTTCAGCCTTGAAACTGCTCTACCCAACCATAAGCTTTTTCTTATACGAACTGATGTTTTATCTTTTAAGTGGGAATACTAGAATTTGATTGATCATTTGGAAATATCAGAATAAAAATGCTGTGATGAGGCAACTTTTTTACCCCTGTGTAACAATGAGAAAACAAATATTCCTGGTAATATTAGTTTAGCATCATATTTGAATATTGTTGTTAAAAGGATTTTTTTTTCCCTTTTGGTTACTTTATTTTTATACCCAGTATTGCTTCTGATAGAAGTATTTTAACATCCATATATATCTCCTAATACACTACCTTGACATACATCCCTATATGCATGTTAATTTTACTCGAGAGCCTTACATTTTTAAAAATCTTTTCTTTAAACCTTCCTTTCAGAAGCTACTATTAGTTTAAGAAAATAATTTACTTACATTCACAAAAGAAATACAAGACTGGAACTCAAATCCCTGTTCTCTTAATAACATAGTGTTAACTTCATTAAAGAAATTGTGCACTGTGGGATTAAGCAAAGGCTTGCCAAACAATTTATTTATATAATATCAAAATTATTGGTCCTAAGTGATCAAGTGTCAGAAAAATAAATGCTTTCAAAGTTGCTTTTATTTAAAAATAGCTGTGGAGAATATTTTTTGATAGTTAAGTTATCATGTTAGCATTTCATTTGTGGTGTTTCTAGACAATATGTTTTTAAGATTAATCCCATTAATAAGTTTTAACATCTATTTCTTACTTTATCTTCACTGAAATCATTATATTTTCTTTAATAAGATGAACATTTAATGTGCTCTTGGCGTGAATTAATTTTTAATAAACCATTAATAAGTCAGATCTGTATGGATTTCTTTCCCCTGAAAAATCAAGTCTCTTCTAGCAAGGAATTCTTTAATAGATTCTGATGTTTGAATTTATTGCAGTATTTTCAACATTATTCATAATAAGAAGAAAGGAAAATTTCTGGTTAGTCAGACTGTAGATGATAATTTTTTTTCCCCATATGATGCACTTATTAGACAGTGTAAAAATTCTGTTGCTGAAGAAGCTGGGATATTATACCATGTGTTCTAATTTCTTAGCATAAATTATTAAAATTGGACATTTCACCTACTTATCTACATGTCAAAATGTTTGTGTCCTGCTCAATTCACTCTTTAACCGGTTGATGAGTCTTGGTGATAGATTTTGCATTGATGCTTCAAAGATCTGAGTTGCAGAACTGACATGGTCCGAGTATGGGAACAGGAATTCCAATTAGAACTTGAAAAGCGACCTGGGTAAACCACAGCCTTAGGCTTCTCTGTGCTTTCCAAGACTCACAAAGGAGGCAAATATATTGGCAGTTGATCAATGTTTTGTTGCACTGACCATAAAGCTGTGAAAAGTTGGGCAAGCTTTTGGACTGTTGTCTTCCAAACAGAACTGGGTGAACTTGAAAGGCAATGGTTGTCCAATATTCAGTTATGTTAATGCCAGTTATACAATTTGGAAGAAGATTGCTGGTACTTGTTGATGGAATGGAAAAGGCTGAGATGTTCTGTCCAAGGAGGAGGAGGTCAGGACTACAGGAACATATACTACCCATTCCAAAGAAAAGTACTTCTATGCTAAATTCAGGAAATCTGTCAGTGAGCTGTATCTGCTCACAAGTACTCGACACTGGTACCAGAGGCGTTTAGTTGTTCTCACTGGGTTACTGCCCCTACCTGAAGTCAGTGACTTTCTCCATTCAATGGAATTTGGAGTTGCAGCTCTGTAACCTCTTGCACATAGTCTGTTGATTCTCCTCCTTTCTGAGAGGAGAACATAAATTCTTTGAGTGGAAGGCTTCTCTTGGATCTTTTTGTGTAGCTGGAGTTCTGTTTTGATATGAAATTGATGCAAGTCTTGTCAGTGTTTGCTTAAAACTTACAGGAAAACCAGTTTACTTTGACTATTAGATTCTGATGAGTTTTAGACTTTTAGGAGACAAGTGGGTATAAAGCCAGTTGGTTGAGATCTGCCCTAAGGGAAGAGCTGCCATTGGTTCTGCTTGTACACAATTAATTTGAATGGTATTTGTGGGGCACTAAGGTTTCTCTGGCACAGCATCAAGTCATCAGCTCAACTCCAGCTGTGCTCCCAGAGCCCATGAGTTGGCTGGGGCCACTGCCAGCCTTCTACCTGGAGCCCTGAGTGTGCCCCACAGCATCAGGTATCCATAAGCAAGCATTTATCTAGTTTTCTATTCCCAAGATCCCTTATTTTCCCCACAAATAGCTGTGTGTTGTTAATGAACCTGACATAACTTTAGCATTTTAAACAAACTTCAGCATTTTAAGGGAATTGCAGTGTAGGCATTTCTCTTTTCTGTAAAACAGATGTGGTCATTTCTTCTTCCATTAAATTATGGAGACAATGCTTTTCTTAGTTTTAGGTCTTTTTCTGTGATCGGAGGTGTTGCTCTGTGCCTGAGTTTCAGAACAGGACATGTTCCAATGCTATTTTTCATTTTGGTTGTGTTTTGGATATGTTCTCAGCCTAATCCATTGATTTTAGAGGAAGCTTTATTGTTGTTGAATTGGAGTGAAAAGTTTTTAGAATAGACTTCCATGAAGAGTGGATGAAACAGCCTAAAGAACATTTAATTGTCCTGGATTTATAAATTGTGTAGCTATTTATATGTTGTGGTTACTTCCAGAAAACTTGTCAGCTTTTTGCTTCAAGGGTTTACAGTTCAAATAAGCCTGCAAAGATGCAAATGTTAGCAAGATAAGCTCTTGCTAACACTAAAGACCAATTGATCAGCTGGAATGACAAAGGAGGGCACGCAGGGCTAAACCAAAGTCTGGAGAGGATTCTTATTGCTTTATTTGCATTCATTTTCTTTGCTGAAAAATCTCACATGTACAAGAGGAACACCCACAGGCATTCCCTTGGTATATGGTTCTATGGTAACAATGATCATGCCTTTTGCAAGCATCTTTTCTAAGCTTTGTACTATAATAAAGTAGTTTCTATTATTCTCTAACTTAGCTACACTACCTTTCTGTGTTTATGCTGCCTATTTTCCTTGCTCTACCTGTACTATTTCTGTCCATCCTAAAGTAAGGAATAATGAATAGCTTCCATATACTTTTGTTTTGATAAGTGTAATCTTCTAGTTTTGGTTGTAATGGGTTTTGTTTGTTTGTTTAATTTTGTTTGTTTGTTTAGTTTTGTTTGGTTGGTTTTTCTTATAAAATTTAAAGCAATCCAGCATAGAGGACGATTATGGTGATCAGAAATTTGTGATATGCTAAATGTAGTGGGTTTTTTGTCACTATTAGGAAGCAAATTAAAAGTATGATCAGAAGATACCGTTAAAAGATATTTTTCTCGAGGGGGAGGGATTATGTGCTTTTTTTGACATATAACTACTTCTCAGGCTATGCTTTCTGAATGTGATCACTGCTTACTATGGGTGCATTGAGATAGGTATTTTTACGTATTAATAAATTAATATAGTATTTTTCTTACAGTGAATATAAGGAGTGGGTAAGCATTCTTGCAGTGATATTTTCAGGCACACAGACTATATCAGTACTTCTAAGTACATGCCCTCAATCAGTGTTTTTCTAGTGAGGTGAGTTCAGTTTTGCTGATGTAAATAAATTCAATACACTGGGATGAAACAGAAAATACTGTTCTAAGGGGATTTGCTAAATATCAGGATTGACTTTTAGAATATCTGTGCATAATGATTGATGTTTTTAAATATTGTCAATTATAGTAATTTGGACAGACCACATCATGTGTGGAACCTTATTAGGTGCACTCTGGGAAGATGGCAGTAGTCTTTCAACTGTAGTTTGGAGGGGACTTCTGAAGATATTGATGTCCTGTGTTAGTGGAATATTTGCTTAGGAGGTGAAAGAGACTGGTTCAGTGCTGTCATCAGCATGATGGGCTCTGACTCTCCTGTCCTGCTGAAACTGTCCCCTTGTGCCCTGTAAGGCCCAAGAAGGGAGAAAGGAGGAATACAGAGGGGTGGTGCGGATCCTTATGACTCAGCTTCTGCACTAAGCAAAGACTGTTTGCTATAAAATACAGGAGTGGTGTTGTAAGAAGAGCTGCAGCAAGCCTTCATAATCCCTGTTCCTCTCTGCTGTGCCCTCCCAAGAGGTAGTTTCATATCTAGAGCTGCTGTGATAGGAGACATGGATTTGAATCCTTCCAGGCAGAGGAAAACACTGGACTTCAAACTTCTACTCTGCCACTGCCGCATTTTGTGCAGGTCTTTATGCTGGTGGTAAATGTTACTCTTACTTTGAGAGCCCTTGCCAGACTGAGGCTCTGTAGGCATATGGGCAAGAAATACTCCAGGTTTTTTTGAAACTGGCTGGCCTTTAGTGGCATGATAGTTTTAAAGCAAAACCTGGTTGAAAAGGGCAAACATAATGCCATCTGTAAAAGAAGGGAAGGAGGAAGAATCTTGGCATTACAAGGTTGTCAATTTAGCTAATTTTTTAGAAAAGCATTGGAAGAAATAAATAATTTTATTGTAAGCAACTGTAAGATTATAATTATGCATAATAACTGTAATCAAGAAACCAAGGTTAATCAAGAAAAGAAAAAAGTGTTGTAAATTCACCTCTCTATTCTGACAGCTTAACAGTTTTGATAGATGGGAGAGAAGCTGTAGATGTCTATATAGTTATGCGTTGGAAAGTCTGTCAGAACAGACAAATATATCAAATGGGACTTTTCAGGAGCCCAATTGGTATCCTATATTTTCATTAAATACTTTGAATGAAGGACAGAGACTGCTTATTCATTCTTCAGGTCACAAAAACGTTATAAAACATACAAGGATGTTTAGAAGACAAAGTCTGAATCCTGTGAATATAAAATAATTTTAGCCATTCTGTTACTGAAACACTGTGGGAAAAATAAAATAGGCTTAGCTATGTAGAAAGGACAGATTCTATATTTAGACTGGAATAATTAACTGTACAAGCAGAGGGTGGGTAATGATTCCTTAGGAATCAGCCATACAAGAGGAAGTGTGCTCTAATAGTCAATTTTAACTTGAACTTAGGTAAACAATCTCTTGTCAGTGGTGTCAAATACCTTCTGGATTGTGTGACAGGAACACAGGAATATTGTGTTAAACACCAGAAGGAATTCTTTAGTCCTTGATTCTCCTAAGGTCAAAAAGGATATGGACCAATTTAGGAGAGCTCAGCAAAAAACCAAGAGCCCTCAGACATCTGTTAAGAAAAACAAAACCCTAATAAGAAAAGGTTGAAGGAATTGGATTATAAATATATATATATATATATATATATATATATATATATATATATATATATATATATATATATAAAAAAATATATATATATATATATATAATACAGAGAAGGTAGGACTGTGCAATGTTATGATACAGCTTTCAAATATATAAAAGGCTGTTTGTTGCAAAGAGCTAGAGAATGCATTCCTGGTCTTTTACAGGGAGATCAGTGAGAAAAAGACTTGAATTGCAGCAAGGAAGATTTAGGTTGTACATCAAAAAAAACTTCTAGCAATAAGGAGGGTGAAGCCTTGAAACAGGTAGCCTAGAGATAGAGTGAGGCTTCTACTGTTTGAGGTTTCAAGAACAAGCGTCTGTACTTGGTATTGCAGAAACACAAAGGGAGCAGGGAGAGCTCTTTGACCTAAGATAATAGATGCATATGATGCATTTAGTAACATCTATTATCTTTAATTTAATATCTTTGGATTCTTGGATACAACATGTTTGTATTTGAACAGTTGTTGTATGTTACTGGTATATGAAAATATCAGGATGTAATGTAGTTAAATGTGCACTGAACTTGGAAGAGGAGCAAACTTAGTCCCTGGGTCTCATCCTTATGTACAAAAACATTTCTACATTCTAGTCTTTTGAAGGTGAAATAGAGAACAAATGTTCTTCCAGATTATTATCCTCCTATAATGCTGTTTCAGCACTCAGCAGCTCAGAGCACAACACTTCCACTGGGGAGTTGTAGTTCAGTCCTAACCCAGTCCTAATGGCCCTGCTGGGCTCCTGTTTCTTGGCCGGGGCTTGTTACTGACTTTGATTTTGCAGAACCTGACAGCAAAGGTCCTGCGAATATCAGCTTTGTTATTGTCTTGTTTCTATGTCTCATAATTTCTTCAGTGGCATTTTTCTTGAACTTCCTTTTAAAATTTTTTTTTCATCCCCCCCCGCCTCCTTGCTAATGTAACCCTGGTTGGGATGGTATCAGATGCTGGTCTTAAACATCAAGTCCAAAGCCATCTCTGCTTTGTTCTGCTTTTGTTGGGAAAAGAGATGTTTTCTGGTTTTGTTTTTAAACAGCAAAGGACTTTACTTCAGGTCAGACTCTTTATCTGAAAGGCACTTCACAGATAAAAAGAAAAATTGCTGTATTTATCTTGCAGTAACAGCAACATTCAGCAAATAATGCTGCCATCTCCCTTGGCTCTGGTGCCTGGGACACAAACAAACCCTCTATAGAAAGCAGCCCATGTCGCTATAAGCTCTCAATGTAAGCACTGTCCATTAAAGAACATCTACATAGCCAAATTCTTCTGGTTTTCCTCCCTTAGGAGGAAAAAAGGCCCAGCTGTTTTTCAGTGAAAAAGGTTCTCAGTCCCAACAGATGGAAGAGCTGCCATCTCTCTTCTCCTGAAGTGGAAAAAGGACATTCATCAGCTCTTGGAACTGGGTGCAAAAATCAATAGCTCCTGTGTTAAAGCCATTCAAAGCTGTGGTTTCAGCATATTTGTAAAACAGCTTAAAGTAGTGAATAAAAAAAGGGAAAAGACATCGCAGTAGGAAAACCTCACTAATTTCAGTATTAGCCAGAATATTTGCTATTAGCCTACTTAAATATTAGTATAGAAGCAAACTCTCAGGTTTTTTTCTTCTAATCCAAAACAGACTTAATTTTAAAACCAGAAAAAACTTCTCACATTTCTTATCTTCTAAATACATACTTACTTCCAAATTCAATTTGTCACCAGCTTAGCTTGTGCTGTGTGCATCATAAGCTGTGAAGGAATTGCTGGAACAACCCGGGATCTTCAGAAGTGACTCAAAAGCAGGAAAGAGCTGAATGGGTGCTGCTTCACTGACTTCCTGATTTTGAATGGATCTGTAGTACGTAGTTGAGCCTCTCCTGCAGTATCCTCCAGTGGTGACATTTCAAGGTACTGGAATTAGTCTAGGATAAATACACCGAGACTTCGGCAAATACAAACTTTCTTTGCTCAGGCAAGGTGAGAGCGCCTGGTCACACTCAGCAAGAAGGTATTCCCTGATGTTCAGAGGAAACCTCCTGTAGTTGTAATATTTTGTGAAAATCCCTTTGCTAGGATTTTCTTTTTCTGAGAAGCTGAAGGGCCTCAGCTTCAAGTATAAATAATTTGTTATCTGCTACTGTGGAATGCAGCAGGTGCTTCCTCGATTGGTCGATGTGGGATGTTTCTACTTGGTGGCCAATCGAGGAGGCAGCAGCTCTCGGACTCTCTAGGAGTCACAGAACTTTGTTATTCATTCCTTTCTATTCCTGTTTCACCTTCTGATGAATCTCTCTCTCTATTCTTTATAGTATAGTTATAGTGTGGTCTTTTTAATGTAATATATATCATAATATAATAAACCAGCCTTCTGAAATGGAGTCAAAATCTCTCCTTCCCTTCACCAAGTCCTAACTACCCTGAAAACCCACAGCAATAACCTCCCATGTCTCAGTGTGTGCTCACTGCCTCTGGTTATGTCACTGTAAATATCCTGGCTCCATCATTTTTGCACCCTCCACTGCTAAGATCTCCCTGAGCCTTCTCTCCTCCAGACTAATTTGTCCCATTTATAGCATCACTCTAACACTGTATCACACTAAATTTTACTATATTCATGAAAACTCATTAATGTTTCTGTTTATATGTCAGTCAGATTATTTACAGACCTGAAAGAAGTTGCACTTCTAAAAATCCATTGAAAGCGGGTGTTTTGGCATCTTAGTAAAGTCAGGGTTGAGTACGATGTGTTTGAATGAATATAAAATTATTTAATACATGACGCTGTATTTCTGGTCGTGACAAACTTCTGAGCAGTTCAGCTTGACTTTGGGATCTCCCATATGGAGTGAAGGACCAGTAAATAGCTGTGAAAAATCTCAGAAGGAAAATGTCATCTACTATGATACTTTGCAATCATATTTATAATGCAAATTTCACTAAATTTGTGTACTTCAGGATTAGCAGGGATGATCTTTCTTTGTTTAGACAGATTTATCCCATGCTACAGGGAAATCCCTTTATCTTATCACATGCTTTCTTCTGTGGTAACAAGGTATTATCAGTCTCATTACAGTGACATCAGATTTTGTTTTCTACTGGAGAACAAATGCAGTTGCAGTAGCAGATCTCATTCAGTGCATTCATTGTTTCAAGGTAAAGCCTTGAGATATCCTCCTTGTAATGAGAAACCTGGAATCCTTAGATCTCATAATTGCTTAGGTTTAGTGGAAGTTGTGTTAAAATTCAATTGTGTAATAAAAATGGTCAATTGGTTAAAGAATTCACTCTTGTAGCTATAACATCTCAAGAATTGCACCTTTTTCTTGTGACTTTAAAGATTAAAGGTGACTTGTTAGAAGTTAATTTCACAGAAAGCTTTGAAGAAAATCCTGGTCCACTATTCAAAGAAGACACAATGCTGTAATTCTTTCTTTGATGAAGTCCACCACTGTGAGATTTGACACTCAAATCCCCATTGTATTTTGTACATGCAGGATGGATTTCTGGTAGTAAGTGCTGCTTTCTCATCTGGCTCTATGTGTGTTTATATGTATTTTAGAGGACATCTCTATTCTTTTCAGCGTTCTCAGGCTAAATAAGAGAAGGTCTTCTAAAAGTTTTATTGCACAAATTAAATTCTAGCAAAAATATTATTTTTGTGGCTTTTTACTTGAGAAAAATGTCTTTTTTTTAACTGGTAGTAGTATTTAGAAAAATGCATCCATAGTTTTTTTGTAACTTTATAAAATTTTCTTCAATGTAGATTTTCCTCTCTTCTTTAATGCTTTTAAATAAACATGCAGAATTCAGTTCTGAGTACTTGATATGGGGTGATTAAACATAAAAAATAACTGAATGTAGCTTTGTTAGATTCTTCATAAGATCATTAAGAATCTTTTTCTGCAGAGTGGACAAAATCTGATAATGCTTATCATGACTTTCCCTTACATTGGTAATGTTACTGGTGAGAATCCATCTCTTCAACTGAAGAATTTTTTACTGTGACTTCTGCATCTTGTTCCTTTTAAAAAATGAAAAAGCAAGTTTAAAAAGGCAGTTCTTTGAGACTAGTGTGTTAAATGATCCTTTTGTGGCATGTACTTAAAAATGCCAGAGTGCGGTCTTGTGCTTTTGGCTTCTATTAATGTTTTCTTCTTTCAGACATATTGACAGGTATTTTATTTCCTCTCCTCTCTTGACAACTCTTTCCTACTGGCAGAAGGTCCAGCTTCAATTAAAAGGAGTGTGTTGGAGAGAAGTCAAAGGAGTTACAATTCCTTATGGGCATGAGAATAATACAGCTTGGATGACATCACATCTGCAAAAGATGTGCAGGAATTTGGATGCTATGTGATTTGATTTCTTGGAGTCTGGATCCATGATGATAGGTTAATATATCAGGTTAATATCCTGATATTAACCCTTACATCTTCTTGGTTCAAGACATATCATACTGAACATCAACCATTGTTACAGATGGTTTAGAAGAATGGAAAAATGTATTCATATGCTGGAGGGATATTTTTTCACTTGGCTGTTGATAGATTTTCTGTTTGGCCTTTGATAAGAGAAGAGGGGTGAGAGAAGGTGAGAAGACAGATGGGAACAGCAGAAAGAGTAAGAACCTGAGCATAGCCAAAATCATTTATCAGGAAAATAAGAACTGAATGGGAAACTGGGTGGTAGGTGTGTGACATCTGCAGCTCTGAGGCTGTGGGAGCTGGAGAGAGGAGGAAAGGTGCTAGAGACCTGCCATGTGTGTGCTTGGAAAGTCCAACACCAGTTCAGAAGGCAGTTGAGGATGAAGTGCTTCAGTCCTGTCAGGTTAACACTCTCCACTGTATTTTCAAGTGGATTCTGTTGGTTGTTATTGGGATTTCTAAGTATGTGCCCTCATTAACAGGCGCAGTTATCCATCCTGGGGATGGCTTCTCAACAAATAGCAGTGCTCTAAAACCTTATTTAATACCAGCAATTAAGGGTTATATCCAATATGCCCTTCTCCTCAAACCAAATCAATTCTTTTTTTTTTTTTTTTTTTCCCTTTCACATCCAGGAGAGATTTTCATATCTTTGTTTCATTTGACTAAGTCAATCAGGTAAGACAGGTACCTGGACTGAATGCCAGCATTATTTCTTTAACTGTACAGGTAGTCCTCTCAAATGAGTAAAAATCACCAGTAATCTCCAGTAGTATTTAATGAATTTGTCATTTAGATGACAGTTTTCAATTTCCTGTGGTTCACCTTGCAGCTCATGAGTTCATGCAGGGCTGGATCCTTCTGCTGCCTAGTAAAGAAATCCAAATTGTGACAAATTAGGTGACTCTTTTACTGAAAACTGTATATTTGGGGGAGTTTTGAATATATATGTTTCAAAGAATTTTAAGTAGTGCATTTGTTTTTCAAAAGAATTACTGAGATATCATGTGACTGTGGTGTGACTACAATTTATGCATATAATAAGAGGAGGTATTTTTCCAGAAATTCTCAGCCAGGCAATTTAAACTTCATACTGCATGCAAATCATGCACATTTTAATGGGCTGTGGCATTCATCTCTTGAGGCACCTGGTTTGAAACTATTGATTTATTCTATAACGTGGAAAATATTGTAGACAAATACTAGCTGAACTTGTGAATAGTGAGTGGTATCACATAGTCCTAACTGTGCTGATTCCAGGCTAGGAGTGGTGATGATCCTTTCCAATAGAAATCTGTGAATCAGTGATTTCCCAAGTAATAAAGAAAGCTCTGGGAAAACTAAGTTAATATTGATGTCTCAAATTCTTGTTAAAATTAAATTGGCAAAGCTAGACCAAAAAATGACAGTAAACTTTGTAAGCAGAATTAAAACCTCCTTCAGTAGATGTGGAAAAATAAAGAACTTGAAAATCATAAATGTTTGTTTATATCTTGGCAGTTACATCTGGCTTGTCCTATATTTTGCATCAGAAACTGAATAACCAGTTGGAACATGGTCTTTGTTACAGTCATTTGAAGCTGTCTGTGTCACCATTACTGGACATTTTCCCAAAATTTGTGTCCAGTTCTTGAGATCTGACTGAACATTGTGTTTTCAGTTTCAATTTTCTAGTTCTAATGGTGGAACCATCTTCTCTCTTTCTCTTCATTTTTTTTCCCCAGATTTTACCAACTCTGGCTTAAATAGGTGGCTGAAAATTTGTCTGAATTACCACTTTTAGAAAGTTTCTTCTTCTGGATCTTTTCTAAGGGAAGAATAATGTTAAGACTTGATCGTGTAATAGCATGACTGTCACTCTCACCCCTAGATGTTGGACCTGATCTCCTCCTCTGGGCTTAACTTTCCTTTTTCTTTCCGTATTCTAGAATAGGGCTGTCAATCCATCAAGTTTTGGTAATTTTCTGCTATTCATTTGTGTTTCTTCAAATTGATCACCCAAAGCAGGGATATTTCTCCTGCATACTATTGTAACACTGTTGTGATTTATTAGTCACCTGCTAATTTGTAAATGGTTTTGAGCACCAGTCTTTACTGTCAACCCAATCTAATGTTTTTCACACCATTGGGAGGATTTTTTTTCATTTGTAAAAGTTAAGAAAAGTGATATTAAATGAATGATAAGAGCAGAATATCCCTGGATATAATAGACATAAAGGAAATTTCAAAAGAAAATGCTTGTGTCTGAGAGAAAAAGCTATCCAAGGAATGAAATTAAGTGACATCTACTCAATAAAGACATCAAGAGAGAGAGAGGAGGGTTCCCTACCATTTTCATGCTGTGTATTTAAAAAAAAAAAAAAAGAATGCCCTTATGAAGTGTAACAGAACTGTCTCTCTTTTTTTTTTCTTTTTTTTTTTTTTTTTTTTTTTTTTGAGAAAGACAGCTTCTGACCAATAGAATTCATCAAATTATCAAGTCACACTCAAACCATTTTGGGGTAAAGGCAGCTACCTATGGTTAGTGATGAGTAAGAGACCTAGAATCACAGAAATATACAATCATTAGGGTTGGAAAAGACCTCTAAAATCACCCATAAACCATCCATAAACCTGCCTTTATCCAACTATAGACCTATGACTGCCAGGTTCACCACTAAACCATGTCCCTGAGCACCACATCTACACATTCAAACACTTCCAGGGACAGTGATTCCCCCACTTCCCTGGGCAACCTGTTCCAATGCTTGATAACCCTTTCAGTGAGGAGAATTTTCCTGATATCTGATCTAAACCTTCCCTGGTGCATTTTGAGGCCGTGTCCTCTTGTTCTGTCCCTTGTTACCTGGGGGGAGAGACTGATGAGCACTGCCCTGGTGCTGCAAGCCACACTGTTGCTGATCCAGGGCAGGTGCCATTGGCCACCTTGACCACCTGGGCACACCTGGCTCATGCTCAGCTGCTGTCACCAGGACCCCCAGGTCCTTTTCTGCTGGGCCTTTCCAGCCACTCTGCCCCAGCCTTGCACTGGTGCTGCCTGGGGCTGTTGGGATCCAAGGGCAGGAGCCAACACTTGGCCTTGTTGAACCTCCTAAAACTGGCCTAGGCCCATCAGTCCAGATCCCTCAAACTTGAGGGATCCTCCCTCCCCTCCACAGTTTGGAGTAAGCTGTAACTGCTGTTGTGCTGCTTTGTAAGGGAAGTGCATAAATGAATAAATCTTAGGCCTGAAGGTCCACTGAACTTCTTTGTAGAATACAGATCACAGACTGACATCAGTGTGACGAGCTGAAGAGAGCTTGTCTGGAGTCTGCAGGCAAAACAGACTGTTTGCAAGATGCTTTGAGTATTATTAAAATGTTAGATTGTTAATTCAGAAAAGTCTTACGAAAATGTTCTGATTCATGAGGCATATAATATCGAAAATGTAAAAATACTTTGGATAGTACATAGAAGGGTAATAAGATGTCTGCTATAGCATGAAACAATAACAATAGCAGCTATTCTTCAGTAAGGGACATTTCCTGCTCATTGAAGGCCTTTTGTTTAGGTTTTAAAATAACTTATTTTAATGTTTAAATATAATTTTATTATAGAGATTTCAGTAACTCAGCATATCTATAATTTTAATGGAAAAGAATAAGTCAGTGATAACCAAGCAAGAATGTACTTATTAAAGTGATTTCCTGCTACTGCTAGGCTGTTATGTCTGGAAATTGTCTATTCTGGGACAAAATCAAGTACTAAGCTATACATCTGTACCAAAACATTTTGTGTTTTCTTTGTTTGCTTTTTGAATTTGTACCAAATCAGTGCTGCTCCCTCTCAGTGCCTGACAACTTTTCATTTTTTCTTTTTCTCCTTCATCATGGCAGTGCACAACATTGACACTCCTTTAGAGAAAAAGGATCCAACCTGTAACTTTATGCAAAAGCTTTCTTTCCAACTGCTTGTCATTCTTGACAAGGCTGAGGAGTCTATTTCTACCTAATTGTGGTTGGTTTTAGAAATAGTCTCCATTATTTTCACACAACAGTAGAACCCAAAAAGCCTTCATGTTGTGGATTATCTTCGTAAATTAACCCAAGCAGGTGAATTGTGAAGGTGTGTTGCTGTGTATTTGTCAGTGAGATACTGTAAAATACAACTCAGAAACAGTCCCTTTGCAACTCTGTTGTGCTTCAAGGGGAAATATTTCTCCGTGAAACACTGTCAATATGTTTGCTGAAGTATATAAGTCCTGATTCCTAAGTTCTTATTTTCAGCTGGGCTCAGGGTTCTATTCATCGTGACTCACTTGGGAGGTTTAAATAATCTTGGGCTCATCTCCCTTTCCTCCTCACCTATCCTGTCTGGCCCTTTCTTCCAACTAATCAATGACTCAGATGTTTTTATTTCCTTGAATTTTGTCATCGTGGTGACTCCTCTGGAGACAGCACTGAGTTCAGATAATCCATTTCAATTCTGAGCTCCAGACAAGTGCAGAGGAAGACAGCAGGGAGTGATAGGAAATGGCATTTGGAGGAATAGAAAATAAGCAGTAAATTTTTAAAACCCAAATGATGAAGAAGTGGGGAACACACAGGAAAAGAAATAGCAACAAAAATATTTCCAGAAGTAGGACACCTTTTCAAGTCCTGGACTGAGAAATAGTGGGTCATATTATGATGTCCTAAATTCTTGCTGCACCTTTCAAAGAGACACTGCACACATGACTTCAGAAAAGGCACTGCAGTGTTAGGTGGGTAAATTCTTAATTAGAGTGATTTCTTTTTGATAAAAAAAACATCCATTGCTACCACATTAGTGATGTTTCGCTGGTAAGCTCAGTACAATCAAAGCTGCAAACTAGGATATTTTCCTGTACTCAACCTATTAGTACACCAAAGTTTGCACTAATTGAAATTTTCACAGTGATTTCTAAGTTCAGAATGTAAGTTTAAAGAAATATAATGATTTAGCTGGTTGGCACTTCTGACTTCTCAAGATTGCACTTGTATCTTCCAGCAGTGTACAGTATACATAATTTATGAAATCAAAATTTCAGGAATGTGCACAGCCCTGTAGTAGGATACTGTTGCAAGGTGAGCTCAGATGACATGTCACCTCCAATTTTCTTCAAGATTTAAGATAGTTTAACACCATTGTGGGTGGGTTTTTTTTTGTTTTGTTTTGTTTGTTTATTTTTGTTGGTCTTTGTTGGTTTTGGGTTTTTTTTAATATGGGGGGGGGGGTTGGGTGGGAGCGGAATAGTTTGGCAGTTTTGTTGGCTTTTTTTTCTTCCCCAGATTAACTGGATGAATCACAGGGAAAAGTTCTCTAAGGTCACTGAGAAAAGTTCATAGTTCAGCATCTAATTTTCCCTAGGCTTTTTAGTGCCTGCTTTAAGTATCTGATTGCCTGATGAGAAGAGCATATAGAAATCCCGTAAGAAAAAACTGCTGCAATTGGGAAAGTTACAGTGACCAAATGGTAACTTTTAACATTTAACAGAGGTGCAGGGGCTTTCCAACATTTTATTTCAGGAGGATGTAATTGGTAATAGGGAAAAGATTGCTCAGTATTCAAAGTGATAAAAGCAGTTGTAAGACATAGCAAAATGCCTTTCAAACAGTCACACAGTGGAGGATCTCTGAAATACAGACTCTGCTTCCCCTCTTGGATTACCACTACTACAGTAGTGCCTTGAAGAAAGAAAAAATTGATTATGATGTTTTGATTTTAAACTGAAGAAGGTACTTAGTGGTAGAGCACATTAACGGTGCTTAATACGTAAACACAATGGACATACAAATACTTCCAACCATGAAAAACTCAGCTATAACAGGCTTTGTACTCAAACCTTCAGAAGCATGAAAATAATTAAGAGTAAAGGTAATCTTTTGGTAATCAAGGTGATGGGACCCATCATGGTTTTGGGTGTTCCATGTATTTGTGAACATGGAAATATCATATATTTCCTTCCAGTTTCATTTTTGGCACAGAAACCCAACTCCTTTTTGTAGCTAGTTTCTTCTGTACTGAGAGGGGCACAAATTTATGTATGTGCTTGTGAGCCTGATCAACCACTGTTGAGGTCAATATCAAATTGCTTGCTCAAAGAAACAGTTGTCATTACAGTTCTTCCTATTGCGTGCTGTAAGTTCTGGACCAGCCCAGTGAGAATGGGAGCAGGTCCCTAGCAGAAGAAAAGCAAAAAGAGCAGAAAAGCAATTTTAATTTTTGTATCACCCAGCAGGTCTGAAGGTGACCTGGGAGAGGATTTGCAACACTGCTCAATATCATCAGTTTTTCTTTGAATATCCAGCTCCAGGAATGGAGCCCACAATCCCACCTTCCAGCACGTGTTCTTTATAAAACAGATGAGGACTGTCAGGTGTGCAAGATGTGAGGAGTGCTGGACTGTCTGGCCAGCTCAAAGCAGGAGCCAGTTGCCTGGGGCTGCAGGACATTATACAAAGGTGTAGCAGCAGCTGCACACTGTCAGCAGTGTCATGTGGAAGTAAGGAGAGAGAGTGAGATCCCTGAAGGAACATGGTTTGGGGAAAGAAGAGATCTTCAGCCATCTGCAGCTTAAATAGCTGTGATCCCTGGTCCCTCAGTGCCAGCTTTTCCAAATCAGGCAGATCCCAGTACCTCCATCC
This sequence comes from Motacilla alba alba, assembly GCF_015832195.1. NCBI lineage: Eukaryota > Metazoa > Chordata > Aves > Passeriformes > Motacillidae > Motacilla > Motacilla alba. The sequence goes on along the minus strand of NC_052019.1, from coordinate 11,028,640 downwards.
TGCTGTTAGCCTTTCACACACAAGCCCCTCCAGCCACTGCTGCCCTTGAAATGCTCCTGCCCCTTCTGCAGTTCCCAGCCATTGGTGGTGCCACTACAAAACTGAATTGTGCTTAGTGCTATTGAAGCCTGGAATTGCCTGTGAGCCATTTGTCAGGAAAATGTGAACAAAGACAGCATGCAAAAATGTGTCTGTGGCCTGCCTAGAGTGTTCCTGGGATAGGCATTTGTCTGTCAGGAGAGAGCACAGCTCAGAAATCACACTGCAGCTTCTGACTGACTCTACTTTATGCTTTTTATATTGCTATTCTTCTACAATAATAAATAAGTAGTTTTCAGGAGAAGATGTAGTGTTGGGTCTTGCACTTCCCAGGCAGACTGCTCAGCCATCGCATGCTGTTAGGAAAATGTGAGCAGTGCTGCTGTCTCGTGCTCTTCATTTTCCGCCTTTTTGAGCTTCTTGCTGTCCATGCTTGTGGGCATGGGCTGAGTACATCTCCCAGATTAGTAGACACAAATTTTAGACCCACAGATGCCTGACTTTGTGTGTCTGAGCTGGAGCTGTTGTGCATTTACAGACAGAGCTGAGGAAAGTCAGCAAATGCACATCAGCCAATTCAGAACTTCCCAGGATATTTTTTTTTCCCAGGAGAAAGCAGAAGTTCTCAGGGACCATTAAATATGGGAGGTGCTACAATGAAAATTATTTTGTAGCTCTTGTGTTTGGACTCTGCTTAAATTTTGTCTGATTTCAGTTTTGGATGCCTGAGTGCTTTTTTACCTCCCTAAATATGGACAGATGAAATATTTCTGTGGAAACTTGAGGAACACATCATTAGTACTTTTACATTGCAATAGAATGTTTTATGTTAGAAATTCCTTCTCATATCTACAAATGATTGAGCTTTTTTACTTTTGGTTTCATTAATACTGTATTAGGATCCAAAGGAGTTAATGATCTAAAGATGTTATGGACACTGAATTTTGAAAATTAGTGAATATTCAAATTCAATTTTTTAAGAAAGAAAAGATAATGCAACCCACAATGTATTCTAGTTCTTTATTTGGCAAATGTAGATTACTATTAAATTAAAGGCTTCCTAGACTACTAATAAATATTATTTGATAAATTTAAATAATGCTGGAGATTCACACAGTAATGTACAATTACAAATACAATAAATTGTAAATCTCATTATGTTGGTCTTTAGAAATCCTTTTTGAGAAGAAAGTAGGTGATGATTATAATGCAAATTGTGGTGTGCAAACTAAATATTATCTAGTGAAGGCATTATTCTGTTTAGATTTTATGATTCTTGTTTTCTCAGATACGTAAGTCTACTGAATTCATTTTAAAAATAAATAGTGTTATTGAGTTTCTGTGCCTATTGTAGATTAGGTTAAAGAGCTAAGTCTTTTGTTTGTTTGTTTTTAATTTGTTGTTTAGTATTTTATAATTTGGATTTGGAAATGCAGGAGAGTGCTCTCCTGCACTCTTTCCTCCTGCTTTGAAATTTTTATTTTCTGCAGTGATTGCTTACTCTGAAGCGGTGGGAGGAAAGGCGATTTGAGCTGGTATGACGTGGCTTTCTGGATTCCCTGGCACCTCCTGTGGCCTTCATTTCATGAGATCAGTCATGACTTTCCTCTTGAGCTGTTGTCCCCTCTCTTGCCAAGATGCTGATGCTCACAACTGCTCTGACACCCCTTCGTGACAGCGCAGTTTCAGAAGTGTCACTTTTCCTTGGCATATGGAGCACGGAATGGAACTGACTTCATGTCCAGGGTGGATCCCCATGGCAACAGCAATGTGCTTGTGGGAAGGTTAATTACAGCCATGTTGGTAAATGAGGAGCTCCAGGAGCTGTGTGGTAACTAATGCCATCTACCTGTGCCTGTCAATGAGGCGATGCTTGGTTTGGGAGAGAACATAATTCCCTATGGTTTTTGATTATGCAGCCCATGAAGCAACACTTTTTGCAACACTCAGGGCAAAGGAAATTTTATCAGTGTTATTTCAATCAGATTTGGACAAGGCCACAGGACAGGATGCTGCCCCACTGACCTGTGGTCCTACAGGTCTGGGGGCAGTGGTGTCCTTGAAGCACCTCAGGGGATATTTTCCTTGGCCAGCTTGGGAACATGACAGCAAAAGTTTTTCAATTCTCACTCAATATTTATTGTGAAGATTTCCTTTGGTTTCTTTCATGCAGTAATGTAATGTCAGAATTAATTCTCAAAAATAGATGAACAGGGAGGCAACAGCTCGAGGTTTATGAACAGCCAATGTATTATCCCTTCCTCCCTGGTTGACCTCATCACAAGGAGACTGTAAGGAACTGGGACACAGAGTAAAAAGTTTCAGACCAAATCCTTACAGACTTACTAGAATGCATGTTATTAGCATCTGACAACAGATATGAGAAACTGTAATCTTAGTTTTAGCCCTGCAAAGGTATCAATGCATGATGAATATATTGAGAGAAAACTCTGAAACCCCTTGGAGGGAAATCTACAGCTGTCATCTTCAAGCTGTAACTAAACTTTTCAAGGACAAAAGGGATTGAACTGTCAGATGAAGTTCAATAAATGCATCTTTCAGTTCGTTACTTTTTCCATTTGTACTTGTTGAGTCTCAGATGATGTCTTGAGTTAAAATGGACCCATAAGGACTGTCAAGTCCAACTCCCTGCTCCTTGCAGGGCTACCTGGATCCAAAGTGTTTGTTACACTGCTCACCATAGTGAATTTCTACAGTTCTTTTGTGGAAGCACAAACAAATTCAGTGATTTTTTGGTTTTATAGTGTAAAGCGTAGGTAAAATCCTTCGCCATGTAAGAAATAAAACCATTAGGGGTTTTTGAGGCAGGAAGCAGCCTGGGAATGTATTCAGATAAGGCCCTGGGATGCTGTTCCACCATTTAGTCTCAGCATGGATGATTCCAGAGAGGAGTGTACATTGCAGGGTTTGTACACATTACTGCCCACCTTTTACCAGGCTGTGACTTTATTTACAAAGAAATGTGGAAAGCAAAGCAAATAGAGTTGAGACAACAAAATGTGTACTGAGCTAAGGAATGCTTTTATCCATTCTCTTTTTATTTCTTTACCTACTTTGTTTTTATGCCTTTCAGAATAACATCCATCTGTCTGTAGGAAGTGCATTACTGTTTCTTTCTGACACTGTGCAAATGATAAATACTAACAATATTTCCCCTGACCTGCAATGAGAGTCAGGAACATTTAGAGGAATGTACTTAGCGAAGCAGAAAAGGCCTCATATGATGATTGGAATTTTAGCCTTTGGAAGACTATAATCACAATTTGCAAATGCATTTACAAATTTCCTTGTGAAATAATTGAGAAGATGCAGAATGTTAAATTGGATGTACAGAAATGTTTGATTTTTCTTTTTTTGGTTTCTGTATTTTGTTTTGGTTTATTTTTTTCAAGGAAATCTGTTTTATAAAGATCATCTTTAAAATATATCTACTATTAAATGAGATGTCACGTTGGTTATTTCTTAGTCCAAGCTTAGATCATTCCAGTGATGGATGCAGAATAATTAGATATCCTATTTCTTGTCTGATGGAGCCTTGTGAGATGGGATAGCTGTTCATCAGCAGGGATAGCCTGTAAAATGTTTGAAGGACATGACAGAGGTCATTTTCTAAAAAATCTGTCTACGTTCTGTCAATATTTTTGTGTATCCACTTGGTTTATACTGCAGCATTTGAGTTCACTTAGTCTAAAAAAATTTAAAAGAAAGAAAAAAGAAAATAATATAATTAATAAGAAGGTAGATATAAAGGGTTTTTTCCTGATTTGATTTTATTTTCCCAATGCTATGTAGAAGACCACAGAAATATCCATGAGCTGGGTGGGCAGTCACTATTCCGAGTAATTGTTACTGCAATAATCTACATTAGTCTTATTGCAGATAAGCATCTTGGCAGGATGGTCTCATCCCTTGTGAATGGAGTCAGTCTGATCTTCGGGGGGACAAGAGGGTGAACAGTAATAAATACAGCATCTGCATGTGAATAAAACCTGTGAATGAAATAATACCACTCCCCAGCTTCAGTCTGGTACCTGGAGAACAAATGTAAACGCTCTGTTGAAACAACCTGGGCAGGGCACGCCATGGGTTACTGCTTTGTGTGGATAATGTAGATGCAGTGTTGAAGTAATGCTTTTGGACAGCTAAACCAGTATGTATAAAAATTGTGTATGCTCTGTCTAACAGTAATTTTATTTCCAAAAGCCTTGAAAGTTTCCTTGGGGGGACAGGAAATGTCCAGTGGGGAAAAAAGCACTATAGCTGTACGCTGTTATGATAATAGGGAGTGACTTCAAAGGCAGGCACCCTCGTCAGTAGGTTTTGACCCAAAGCTCCACTTGCCCTTAGTAAGGTTTAGTCTCCAGACTTATATAAAAAGGCTAGAAAAGCACATATGTTTATGCAAAAGACATGAACATTGGCTGCTAAGTAAGTGTTTGGCCTGCTGCCATCTTTGGGAAATCTACTACAATAGCGTATGTTGGCGAGAAAACATGTTTATGTAAATGACCAATTTGTCGACAAGGAATGCTGAGTGGGATTTGTCTCTCTGAGAATGCCTGAGGTTAGAAGACTGGAAGATTAGCCTCGTCAATAGTAATTACCCTGTCTTCTTCCAGCCCTTGCAGGGAAAGAATGATACCCCAAGCTCTTCGCTGCTCACTACCTGCTGCCATGTGATAATTGCTTTGGCTCAATCAAACCTTAATTAAAATGTTATTGATAATTTGTCTGGAAAAGCAACACTTGCTCATATTTCTTAATGAGAGGTCAAATCATGTCATCCTTTACCTTAATCAGCTAAAACTTTAACAGAAATGCATTAAAATTTACTGTGGTCTTTTTGCTTTCCTGTGGAGGTGTTGGTCAGAGACAAAGGGTACAGGACAATGTACAAGGACATGCAGGGATGGCATGGAGAAAAGATGTGTATGTATACAGATAACACTTTACAAGTAGGATAACATAACAATTAGTTAGCAGCTATAGCTGAGATCAACTAGGTCAGTGATTTTAGTTCTACACAGCTTTCATGAATTACTCTTAGTTTTTGGTTCTGAGATGTAACAATCAGCTACTTTTATACAGTGTTCTAGTAGGAAAAGAAACCCCATAGATCTGTATAGTAAAACTCAAAACTGCTCAATTTACCTGAGTTTGCACAAAATGTATATTTCAAGGGATTTTAAAGAAAAATCACTGAGGTTGACTTCATTCAGGTTGCTTCATGAACAAAGGTTTTCTAAATCATAGCATGTTCCTAATGTAACTCCTCTGTTTGGACCTTACAATTTGTAGAGTTGATTAAATAATGTGTTTCAGGTTCATTTGATTTGCTGAAAACTGTAGATAAATTTTGTGTTGATGAAGTAGGTAAATTTCATATGATTTCAAATTTGGTTGTCATGCTAGACCCTAACAACCATTGGCATATTTTTCAATCAGTAGTAGATGCATGTAGGTGTTAGAGATGCGAGTAGCAGTAAAAATCCTGCTGCTTTCCTCCCTGGCAGCACTGAGTCCCATGAGAGAGAACATCACCTTTTGGGTCAGGTCTGTACCTGAAGGGAACATTGACAAAAAGATCAGTGTGTGCGATGGTGCCAGTGTAAAACAAGGTTTTTGTAGTAGGTATTATGATTGTTTATACTTTTTTTGATTTCTGGTTGAAAAAACCCTTTGGAGAAAATCTGTCATTGGCAATGCCCAGTCTATCATTTTTGAAATCTTTCAATAAGTGCATCATCAGCTGTCTTTACTGGATACATTTTGCTAAACTGTGCCTGGTTTTTGCCCAGCATGTGCAGGTCTTTGAATAAGCATCCTGCAAGTTTGTAGGACATTGTCTGCACCTGCCTTTTCTGTGGGTTTTCACATTCTATGGTAGCTAATTTGTGGATTTATGTATTGTGGTATTTTTGTTCTGAGGCTAAAAATAAACTTATTTTTTAAAATAGCCAAGAAAGAGCAGTAGCTTCATTATGACCGTGATGGATCTGGTGGGTTTGGTTCTGTAAAAAGGGGAGAAGTAGTATCTGACTAGCAAAGATATCGATGCTGCAAGAAAATATTGTATATATTGTATATATATAAGCACATTCTTAACTTTCTTCTAATACTTGTACATGAAGGACTGATTCAGTTAACCACAGTTGTCCACAGGTACATCCTTATGTGTGGTTTGGTGGGTTTGTTTGTTTGTTTGTTTTGGGTTTTGGCTTTGTTTGTTTGTTTGTTTTTTGGGTTTTTTGTGGGGTTTTTGTTTGTTTTTTGAAATAAAAGGGCAAACTAGCACATTAACTTCAAATTAAGTTTATTCAGTGCATATAAGCACTTTCAAAAGCTTGACAATTGTGCCTGGGAAAAGCATTGGTTGGGTTCTGGTCTAAGACACCATTATCAATCATTCATTCTGTATTGATTTTAGAACTTTTTCCAGCTGTTATTTTAGAAGGCACAGTTTTTTAATTTGTAGTAGTGATTTTCATCTTAACCCTCCATCTTCACATCAAAGTCTTAACATTCTGCTTGGTTTCATGATTGAGGCAAATCTCTCTGGGAAATTTATCCCAGTATATATCTATCAGATAGGGTGGGGATTTTCTTTGCTCTCATAAGTAGATTATGTAAAAGGCCTAAATTGAGTCTCATTAGTGATGGGTATTGGAAGACCAGTTTCCTCACTCTCTCTGCACCACTAATTAGCAAAAATTACTGCAATATTACTGCAAGCTCCAATATGTTTTTGTGATCTATTTTTTGTAGCTGACATAACTGGAATACACTTTACACTTAAATGTTGTTCCCCATTATATCAGTGTGTTGTATAAATCTTTTACAGCCCTTATCATTCCCCTTTATTTTTGTGATTAGAAAAGTATTATCACCATCATCATCATCATCACAGAAAAGTGCAATAGACAGGAAAGTGAAGAGGCTTCTTCATTGTGATTTCCTGGCAGAGTCAGCCCCAGATAATGACAGCTCCTGGAGCAGGATGGGTGGTCACTGGGGTGCAGTTTGTACTGCTGAAATGTGCTGCCTTGCTGGGAAGACAGGGAAGAAAGGGTTTAATAACAATTGCTCAGTGGCCAGAGGCAGCTGCTTTAGGAAATGGGGCAGTATTTATTGCTAGATGCATATAGCTGTTGTATTTTCTTGCCAAGGAAGTGAAAGCATAAACATTCAGCCAGATTTCTCTTTATTTGTATGCAGTTAAGGGGACTATGCAATCTGTTTGGGGCTAAATCTCTGTGAACAGTGGCCATTTTTAGTTGCAAGACTACTGCCTTCTCCATCATATTTCTGTAATTCCTCATTGCACTGGGCCTACTTTCCTGCTTTGAATCCACCTAGTAGGTGACCATTTTCCAGACATATTTGTGGAAGTGGTTTTGTTTCAGCTATAGTGAGACCCACTTTTTAAATAAGAAATCTGTTTGCACATTAAACATATTTTGTGACCCCAGTGAAATCCTGTTTCAGCGTTTCTTCCAATATTCACTTCAGTATTGTCCCTCATATTTGAGGAAATAGAGAAGTGAACACTAACGGTATATCAAAGTCAGGCACTAGAAGTTCATTTAAAAATTAAACATTTGTTTTTATCCCTTCCTGTAATCTTCATTTTGGATATAGTGCACTTTGCTTTTTAGTAAGTAGCTTTTATAGTCTCACTAATATAAAACAATTACTCCTCTTTGAAAGCAGCACTATTCCATCTTCTCCTTAACTCTTCTGAGGAGTGTAGCCTTAGTAGCTTACATTCATTTGCTCTCTTGTCAGTTGTCTTGTCTGTTTTCAGACTTAAGCCCACTTAATGCCATCTAACCAGTTTGCAAAAGTTTCTTCTCATTAGTTGTATGATCTAAACTATTTAACATTTGAAATGTGAAGCACATGTAGTGTGCCTTGGGCTCATCTGGTGTAATTTGTATTTCTTTGTGATCTTCTTTTTCCAGCTAAAACCAGATGAGGAAAAAAACCTCAATGTCGTGTGTGTCATTGAACAGGAAAGTGAAAATGGAATCCAGAACTGATGTCCTCTTTTAGCTTAAGCACAAATCAAGCCCAGGCTAAGATAAAAATGACCAACCCTAAAGGGTTGGGGGTTTTGCCAATAACATAGTATCCTATTTTGTATCAACTACATTACTTATAAAGAAAAAAAAATATGTAAATTATAGCTTTGCATAAATGCTTTCCATTTAGGCTGTTACTTTGAGATTCTGTATTATTAGTCTGACGCTTTTGTGTCCTATCATAGTTTGACCAATGTGACATAAAAGTATTAGCAAATTTCTTGAAGCTGTATAATGTGTTTTTCTGTAAAAGATAAGCCTCTCAAGTGTGTACCCTATTAATAGAGAAGATCTGAAGGAGAATATAAAGCTGTGCATGGTGTTTTGGATTCTAGTAGATGAAAAGTCCTAAGCACTTTGTACAGTGAAATTTTATCATCAAAAAAGTTATCCAGCTGAAATTCTTTGCAATGCCCATATACCATGTAGCTGTAGTTGTCAGATAATACAGCAACCATCTAGTTCAGTCCTTGACAAGCCTGGATGCGTGAGAAAAGTCAAAATAAAGTAAATTAAATCAAGTGGAACCTCCTACCCTGGGAGGTTCTATAATTCTGTAGTTTAAATCAAAACTGTTGCCTAAAATTGCAATCCTGTGTTCGTGCCAGGACAGCTTCTCACACTGTGAGTCAAGGTCATCCGATCTGCCAGAGTTCTGTTACAGTCAAATTAATAATTTTCTTCATGACAGTACAAAATCTTAAACCAGGATTTGCAGGGGGACATCAATCTATTTATTCAAGTACTAATCATATTTGTTTTTACCAGCTGCTCAAGGTTGGAAGTTGCCTTTATTGGTATTTGTGTGTTTGGCTTGCAGATGATGTACATAAGTTTTTCAATAATTCCTATTATACTTTATAGTCAGCTTTTTTGTGCTCCTTCTAATAGGCACATTCTTTCCAATGAGTCAGAAATACAGATCTTCCAATAGAAGGGTTTTTACAGCAGTGCTCTCCTGCCTCAGCCCCTTACCAGTTGTACAACTGTCTACTGAAGAAATTTCAAAATTTCCCAAAACAGTCATCACTGAAGAAGACTGGAATGAAAAATTGTTGAAATAAAAGAGAGTAGTAGAAAGAATGTGCAGAAACAGACAAGCTTTTCTTTTGCTCTTCTTGCAAAGGTGTTGTATGTCCCTCCAAATATTTGTTTCTTTTTCAAACCTGGCCTCTAGTTGAAAGTTTTGTTTTACATAATTGATTTTTTAGCAAGGAAACCCCAGGTAACATGGCTTATGTTTACTGGAGGACTCTGATAGTAAGTTCTGCTAGAACATTTTAAAGCATTTCAGCTACCAGGTGGCTGGAAGAGTTTTCAAGAGAACCCTTTTTTTTTTGAACCTGGACTCAGGTTCTCTCAGTCTTGTTGTTATGGTTCCTGAATTCTGAAAAAAGCTTTGGGGAGGTACGCAAGGACAATCCTACTTAGTTTGATGCACGTACTAATTGAAGTTTTCCTTTTTCTGTGTACTGCTATTTAAAGGAAAGAGTCACAGTGGTCCATTTCAGAATGGGTTGGGTCCTTCATGATTTTTGAAGTTTGTGGCAGTTGTTTGGTCATTTGGGAAATAAATGCTGAATTTAAAAACTGAGCTTGAAGAATTTAACTATGTTTGGTATGAAGTCATACGCCTTAGCAAGCAGAATCAATGTTCTATCTTTGTGCACTTTCAGAAAAGGCTGTAGTTTAACCGAGTTTTTAATTTAAGAGTATTCTTTTTATATTAAAGATTTCTGACATTGGTTATTTACAAAAACACCCAAATGCAAACCCAAAATCTCAACACCAAATATCTCAGCAATATAAGAAATTTTCTGAAAGTTTGATGACAGAATTATAGAATGGTTTGGATTAGAAGGGGCCCTTCAGATCATCTAATTTCAACCCCTCTACCACAGGCAGGGACACTTTCCAGTAGACCAGGTGGCACAAAGACCCATTCAAACCTTCTTTAAACACTTCCAGTTATGTTATTCTTTTTATGAGTGATTAACTTATCATTGCTATAAAGAAAAAAGCCTTCATATTAGGAATTAATTAATTTAAATATTAAGTTCATTTTGAGTTTTAAAGACTTCATTAAGTAATCACAGTAGAAATTGCAGAGTCACACTTTCTGATTTTTGTATTGCTCATAACTAACCATAGATAGGATAATTTTTGAGGTGACTAAATTACTTACAAGAATATGTATCCATGGAAAAAGTATGCTTATATACCTTAGAAAAATTATATTCTGTGCTTACTGTACTCTGTGACAATCATAAACTTTAGAAATGCATAGGCTAAAACATGCTGCAATCAAACCAAGTACCCTGGTCCATTCAGTAATGATTTAGATAAAATCTTCATTTCTCAGAGCATAAGCATTGCTTTAAAATATTAAAAATGGTTAAATGAAACCGCAAGTTCATGAAACTTGAACATTTTGTCCTCTCTGTGAGATTTGCTGTAACACTCTGGCTGTTGTAAGCAGAACCAGAAGTAACAGGAATGCTTTAAACAGCCAGAGGAGTTGGAACATCCGTAAATAATCGAGAGGATGAAACTGACCTTGACTGAGGTTTGGGTTGTTATGTAGTCTTAAGTTAAACAGAATCTTATGTTTTGCTTTGCTTATATGCAAGCCTGATTCAAAGCTAAGTCTTCCCATATCCTCCAGTGGGGTTTGAATATGTTTCAGATGAATCTCCCGTGGCTCTAATGAAGGTTAATAAGTTATTGTTCGTGCAGTGCATAGAAAATGTGAGGTAATCCCTACCTGGTGAATATATTGAATTTAGACACAGCTGTAGTCCCAAGTGCAGATGGACAGAAGGGAGGGTGAAAGGTTGAGGCAAGTTACATATCTACACAATGATTACCATGTCATATGAAGCACATACTGCTGTGTCTACTGGTAATTGAGAAGCAATGGCCTCCTTAATCTTCCGTGTGCAAAAAAATCTATCTTGTCTGAAATAAGCCTTCTAAAAAATTTAATGAGCAGCAGCCTCTAAGTAGACAACTGTTTCATGCTCTTTGTACCACATGAGTATGGCCTTCTGTTCTTTAATAAGAATGCACTGCATCTTTGGTGAAGGAGTAACTCTCCTTGAAAAAGTATATAGGTAAAATATTGTTGGATTATGCTAAATATTAGGGATTCAAGGTGAATGCTTCCATTTTGGGGCTTTTTTTACCTGCATCTAAGTTAATGATGCTGGCATGTGGATTTTGTCTTACCTAAGGTATTCTAGACTTGAAAACATTTTATTATTTGTCAAAAGACCGGCTGTATGAGAAAGGTCGCATCATGGAATGAGATACATTTGGGTAAGTACTTTGAAAAGGCTGTTTACTTCCTAAGTCAAATAAAAGCAACCCCATTGCATTTGGGTTCCCAGTTGTAATATGCCACCTTTGTATCTGAAGGATTCCCTTTAGGGGAGGAAGCCAAGAAGGAAGGATGATGAAGATGGGAGAGGGCTGGGCTTAGAGAATATTCAGAGGAAACTTGTGCTTTCACATGCTGATTTTGTGTTTAGAGTAGTGAAACCTGTTAGTATTCTTGGCTGATAGAACAGTCCCTATGGGTATGTTAAAAGAGGAAATAAGCATCACATTAATTTTCACTTAGTGTGTTCCTTTAAAGATGTTTGGCTTCTTGCTTTCTCTGACCCTTCCATGTAGACAGCACCTTAAGAATATGTAGCATCAGAAAAAATCATTGTTTAAACAAATTATTAATATGCTTTTGCCTGGAAGCAGACATACTGTTAAATTTTGCACTAAGCCATGAAGTTCTTCATTTTTGTTGTGAATTTTTTTAAAAAGAGAATGTTGTTTCCAAAGGGTTGTTGCCTTGTTTTATAACCTGACATTTCCTTGCCTCAGTTTTTCACCGATGTTACAATTGAGATCAAGGAGGGTAGTGAACTTTAGAAGTAAAAATCAGGGACAGCTGCAAGGTATGCTTTACAGCCAAAGAGGATCACTCATCATCTCTGCTTCTAAAAGCCATGGGGCAGCTTCTGTCCTATACATGTCTTTGAAGAAAAATGTAAAGATAGCCAGAGATGCTGAGAAGCAGTCTTTTAATCCTGCCTCTTCCACCAGCTATTGAACAGAAGAGCTTAGGGAATGTACTGAAGTGCTGCAATAAATAAACCTATTTGGCAGTGGATAAAGTTGACTGGACACATCTCCCTCCAGATATGAGTAATACAGCCCTGTGTGGCAGCCAAGGGGGCCAGTTAAGAATGATCTGAGCTCTTTGGAGCCCCTGGAAGATATTAACAACTGCATTTAATGCTTATGTAGCACTTTCTTAATATTTAGCTGGATTACTGGAAGCTTGTAACTTAAAGGCTTCTGGTGACTTAAAACACAGGAATAGCTGAAATCCATTGAAATAAAAAATGCCCACAAAGTAGCACAGTGCTCCCTGCCTCAGCCTCCAGCTCTGCATCAAGAACATGATAAAGAACAAATATAACCAGAGGGCAGAAAACTCCTCCTGCCTTTGGACACATCTTAGGGCAAGAGCACTCAAACAGGAGCAAAAGAAGAAATAGGTCTTCTCAACTTCAGCTTCACCAAATGGGATGGTTGATATGTACAGAGTGTCCAACAGGTCATACACTAAGCAATCAAAAAAAACAAACCCAGAGATGACATCATATTGATAACAATGATAGATATAGAACTTTTTAAACATGATAATAAATTAAACTCAAGTTCTTTTTATTCAAAATGTAATCTGACCCTAACATGTTTGTAAAAAGGACCAATAGGGAAGACATGAAGTAAGGCTGACATAAAGCCAGTCGATTTGAAAGGAGAAATATGTCATAGTCTGTAAAGCTGGCAGGAGCAGACAAAAATTTACTTTTCTGTTAAGTGGAAGTGAAGAAGTTGGTAAAGGATTTTGGTGGTACAAAGTAAGAATCGTCTCCCTAGGTTCCCTGCACACTGATGGAACTAAGAATTGTATGGTACAAAACACTGAGCAACAGATCCTAAATAAACCTCCTGCTAATATGGGGTATAGACAAGATAGCAGGGGTTTGAAGCAAATCATATCAGACGTCTTTCATAGCACATTAATAGCAATACATTATTGCCAGCAGATCCCATGGCAATAGAAAATAAAATGCACAGATAGCAAAACTATGGGATCGTGCTGTCAAAGAGATGATCCAAGTATTTGTGATTGCCATTTAAGTTCCCTAGTATTTCCTGATTTTATGACTTTTCAGTTGCTTATAGTTCTGGCTGGCTTTAGGTAAAATTTACACTGAATTTTTATTTTCCATATCTGCTACTTGATTGTTTTAATTTTAGGTAGTAAACAGTCTTTGAAGGATAGCTATCGAGCTTTTGCCAGGGAATGAAGAAAATATGTGGGACTATATGCAAGAACAAAGGGAACCCATGCTCAAAGACTAATTTGTGACGAATACCTGAGATGCTGAGCCAAGGTTGCACAAGAAACTTCAGTGTAAGTTTTGGCAATTACAGCTCCAGCATTTCTGGTCCATATCTCTGGGACAGGAGTGCTGGAATATTAGGAGCTGATTAAGCACATCTGTGAAAGCGAGTGGGATTTTACTGTGAACAAACAACATGCTGGAGCCCAGTTTCAGTGACTTTGCTTACTGTGTACAGTAGCATCTAGCTGCAGGAGTAAACCTACTGGATTAATTGGATCTCCTCATACAGCAAGAGGTCTCTCACTGTGGGTGGATATAGAGAAGGAATTCTCTAGCACTAGACCAGACAGAAGATCTGGCAATAGGAAAAATTAATGTTTTCATTATTTCTTTCTGATTTTGAGTTCCAGCAAGTTCTGCTAAAAATAGCAGGAGATCATAGAAATACGAAGGGAATAAATACTGAGGTAGCACATCATGATTTGGTTTCTTTTGGTAATGTAAAAAAGACATATTGTGATGCTAAGAGCACACTGCAAATACAGCCACACATAAACCATGTGAGCAGGTATGTGCATGGCTGACCAAACAAATAGAATTATGCTCAGTCAACCTGATTAAATGGTGACACATTATGTGCTTGTTTCCAGCGGGACATGATGTGTGGTTTTATCATACATATGTAATGTTTTACATGGGTTGGTAGTCAACATAGAAGTGCTTTTGGTAGAACAAATCAAGAGGTTCTGTTGTAAGTACTTAGGAAAATATATTGTATCTGTATTTTTTCTTGATATTTGTGCATCTGTTTTTCTGCTAGATTAAATATATTACATTTTATAAACATAAAATAGGTATCCAATCAAATGTGCATTGAAATTTTCTCTTAATCTTAGCCTTTTCTATTTTATGTAACTTGATTTCTTAGCTTTTCTTCCAAACATGAATCCAGAAAGTTATACTTTGTTTCCAGCAGCAGTCCTGAGTGGCTTCATTAATATGTTTGGGACATGTATGTATAGAAGTGTATAGATCTCTGTAAGCACAAAACTCTAACCTATGCCCATAGTGATGGTAAAAATTCAGTTGTTGCTTCAGTAAACATGTACATGAGATGCAGTTCCATGTCTGCATCTACTTGCATGTGTAATTATGCATGCAACATCTTAAAAATTAAGTCATTAATTATGGTTCCTCTGTCACTGACAAAGTGGTCATTCATCTTAATGTTTCAAGAGCCTGCTTGACAGTATGTCCATTAGCATAATAGAGTTAGCAAGTTTATCATTACAAAAACTCTTCAATCCCCAGGTAGTTGGGAGAGCTGATAAATTGTAGATAATGCAGGCAACACTGGAAGCATGAGCACCTGAGTCTTTCTGGGCTGAATTCAACTGCTGGAAGCTTATCTGTCCTTTGGAGAACTGTCATTTACTTAGTCTTACGGTTTGTAGGGTTTTTTTACATGAAAAAAGTGCAGAAAAATAACATTTCTATGCCATAGTCCATAATCAAACTGAGAAAAAGGCTAGAATACTCCTGGATTTTCTTTATAACTAGAGGAATTTTATTAAAAGGCCTAAAGTAGCCAACATTTTTAAAGAGTCTTTTTATACTGAAAAACTTTCCTATGCTATAAATCAGCATTCTCCAAGACTTGGATTTGCATAATTTTCTAAGCAAAGTAATGTGGCTCAAGCATCACACAGAGATATTTCCACACTGCTGAGAGAAACTTGTAATATTTTGGATTTGAATCATACTATACATTCAAGATGCAAATATTCTTCTTTTTTAATGTTTAGGGTACTGAGTTCCATGCTGAAGTTCCTCATCTTGCAAATATTCATAATAGTGTTATGATTGGGTCCTTACAGTCAGGTATCTTAGTTGCTTCTCTGTATTGCTGCTGTGTATCAGGATAATAGACTGCAGATTATTTTTCCAGTGATTTTTCAGTCTGTTTATGAATATGCTGAAGCATTTTGCGTGCTGTACAGTCCAACTGTTTTCTTCTGAACTAGTTATTGTACAAATCCAATGTGAAGTTCTCTATCTGCAAGTTTTTTGAATTGATGCTATTTCTCAGCTTGTTAGGTATCAGATATGGTACTGAGTGTGCTCTTTGAAGAAAACTATTTTACAATATAATTAGAAATTAAAAGAGAAACAAAAAATGTAAAAATGCCTAGTGACTTGGTGGAGGGTGTGCCAAAAGTATACTTTTGGTGACTTTCTGGTAAAAATTTTCTATTCATTGGTGGAATCTTCTAGCAGATCTCATGTCTTAATTTTCATAATCCACACAAGTCCTTCATATTGTACCATGAATCTGAGAGGTTATCCTGTCCACTGCCAATTCCTTTTTCCCTTGCTACTATAAAATGGTGTTAAAATTAAGGATTATTTCAGTGGATTGCAGATTGATCTCAAGCCCTATGTGGAGCTTATCAAATGATCAATTTTTCTCCGTAATTTTGGTGGAAAAAATTTGATTTAAAAGTTTTAAATCTGTTTCAGAAACAGGCTTCAGGCAAATGTCATGCTTCTCTTCCATCCTCCTAATACCTGCTAAGATGGAACCTTATTTTTATTTCTTCAGTGGGTCTTTTTCTGCCACCTTGATTAAAATTACGAAGTAGCAATGAATTCTTTCAGAATGTATCTGCACAATGTTTGGTAGTAATCATGTAATCTGTCTGATTCCACAGGCTGATTACAAAAGCAGGTGCTCTGTCTGATTACGTGAAACAGCTTCCCTTCTGCAAATAACTGTCATTAAGGAGCAAATTTTGCAAATTGTGCTCCATGCTAGTTTAATTCCAAAGTCATTCCATTAAAATTAATGGAACATTTTTGGATTTCAACCAAGATATGTTGTTTAGTGAACAGTTCAGATGGAAAACTGACAGCCATACGTATTTGTGATCTTACTGTATTTTTTTCCTCCAGCTGTTGTCCTAAAGCCAGAGAGAATGTTTTGGTTGCACAGAGTTCATTTTCTGAGAGACAGACTAAAGAAAGGAGCCATGGAAAGTGGAATTTTTGTTTGTTTTAAAGAGTGGCTATTTCAATTCTGGTATAAACAAAGTATTTAATTTTGTTAATATAATTGATGGGACTGAAAAATTGCTTGAAAATAGGCTTTGAGGAAAAAATACTGCCCATGGGCCCATGGGTACTTTGTGAGCCAAATTTATTTGCCACTCCTGCCTCTACAATTCCTAATGTGGTTAATGCTCCTCCTTGACAGCTGATGACCTTCCTTCAGCTGAAATATGATTCCATGAATGTAGAGATAAATGGAGGTTACTTGGATATTAATGGTGTCCCAATATCTTCTGATGAAACCTGAAGTATTCATACACCCGCCATGGTGGATTTGTTTGATATGATGTCGAGTAGGATGGTGTTAGAATGATTCCCACCAGTCCCTCTTGATCTTTGAATTGTTTTGCTTTTTGAAATGAACTACGTTTTACAGCAAAAGGGGACGTGCAGTGAACCCTGTGTAGGAAATAAAGTTGCCCCATTTTGAAGGTTTAGATCGTAGTGGTTTTTATATTGCAAGTATAGGCAGCATAACATTAAAGAGGTAATTAAATCTGGGGAAAATCCAGCAACCCAGCAAAATTATGCCAGTGTGAAAATGATGCTAGAAATTTGCATTACTATCACATGCAGTTTCAGCAGTGTTGCTCCCATGAGAGACTGTTGTAGTGGCCTTTTCTAGACTTAAAAGGTATGAAACTGTGAGGCTTTTATAGTGAGGGAAAATACAGCAATTGCTCTGCCTTTTTATGGTAAATGAGTGCTGAAAATTATTTGGTGTCAATACTTGAATGCATAACTGATTCAGCTGTTTACATGTGTGTTGCAGGCTGCCTTTTAGATCAATTCCTCCAACAAATGAAAGCCTCATGATAGCTGTATTTGAGCACTATCAGGTGCTCAGAGTTAATATTAAGACACGCAGCAAAACTTTCCATAATTTTTATAGGGTTTTATTGTCTTTTTTTATGTCATAGAGAGATAAAAGGTTTTTCAGTTACCTGGCCTCCTGAAGCATGCCCTGCATTTGAACAGGAGCACGGCTTAATGCTATCACATCCCCAGTTCACTGCACCGAGACCAACACTGTCATGCTTTGAGCACGGCTGAGTGTGTTCTGTTGTCTAATCTGCGAGTTCACAACCTGCTGTACAAGTGATGGCTTATCAAAACTTGATTAAGAGGTAGAAGCTGGGGAGGCAGGATAGGAATCTCAAATGTTACAGCTTTTGAACTGCCCTGCAACCCCTGGTGGCAAATATCTGATAGCAGAGGGCTGCTATCACAAAGCCTTGGACAGGACCCTAAAGGGCAGTGGTGCACATCTGTGTCAGCTGTGTACCAGTAGTGATACCTGCCTCAATTAAACTTATCTCTGAAGTTTCACGGGTACACACCACCTTCATAAGGCTCGCTAAGCTGCAATGTGCCATGCGCAGAGCTCAGTGAAAAGTTGACTGTCTTGCATCATGCTGTGTTGGAAAGTTACTGATGGAGGATCTGTAAAGCTGGGGGTGTGAAGGGAAGAGAAAAACACTTTAATAAATCTGCTTGACTCTAATGAATGTTGATTGACTATGTAACTTTTAGGTAGGTTTGAGTTGGAGTAAATGTCAAATATAATTCAGTTCACACAGCAGTGTGGAAAGAACTGTTACTTTCCTTGGAGAAAACCTGACAGCCCAACTTTCTTAAAGGGCTTTTCTGTCTTGCTCATTCATTCTCTCTTTTTAATGAAGCCTTTCACAGTTGACACCTTCCTAACAAAAGGTAACACAGTCGTTCTATTGAACATAATATTCTTCCATCAGTGATATCACAGCTGTAATATGAGATCAGAAACTGTTACTTATTTTTTATCTGATAGAAAGGATGAGTTGTTACTCATAAGATCAGTGTGGTGTTCTGAAGTAATGTCTCTCTGCTACAGGTGCTTGGTATTAATGACACATGATGAGAACAGGCGTTTAGCTGCCATAAAATATATACATATATGAAACTAAGACATGTATATTTTTGTATTGAGTATCAAGTTTATGTATCAAGTTCTTGAGTGAAACAGAAACTGTACTACATTAATACCCAGCTCTGCAACAGACTTCACAGTTATGGAATCCTTTTGGGAACAGATTTGGAGGGTGGTAGGCAAGGACAGAAAGGATCAGAATTGCTTAGTGCCTAAGACCAGATTTTCGAGGGCTTAGAATAACAAGTTTTGACATAATTGGGAAATTCATGGTGTCACAAAAGGAATTGCTTTCTTCTCAGTGTTTTTCCATGTCTTTATTTACATACTGTAGTAAGAGCTTTTTTAAAGCCGATCTTTGTTTTTCTCCATCAGTTCACAAAACAGAGAGTAATGGTAATATTTTTCCTTTGTCGTTCAGTCTGTTTGCTTTTTTACAGTAGAAATGATGGAATCTCTTGGCTTCTCTCTGTTCACATTTCTGAGCTGCTGTGGTTTGTAAAGAGTTATGGAAGTATTGAGAAGTCCTTCAGATATAACTGCTGTATTTCAGCCTTCTGAGACAGGATCACAGAATCACAGCATGGGTCAGGCTGGAAGGGACCATGCTGGGTTATCTGGTCCACCCTCCCTGCTCAAGCAGGGTCCTCCCAGAACACATGGAGCAGGTTTGTGTCCAGGCAGTTCTTAAATATCTCCAGAGAGGGAGACTCCACACGCTCTCTGGACAGTTCCAGTGTTTGGTCACTCACACAGTAAAGAAGTTCTTCCCACTATACAGGAGGAATTTCTTGTGCATCAGTTTCTCCCCACTGCCTCTGGACCTAGTGGCTGGCACCACGGAGCAGAGTCTGGCTCCATCCTCTTGACACCTTCCCTTCAAATACTTATAGACAGGATCACACTGCTTTTAATTGGGGCTATTTCTGAGCTGACAGCCAATACGTTTGACAATCAAAGTTAGGAGGAACAGGAGTGTCAGGTTTGTACCTAACAGGGAAGGACCAAGCCAAGTGGGATTGAAAAAAGACGAGTATCCCTCCAGGGGAAAACAAGACTGGTGCAAGAGCAGGGAGAGAAAGAAGGAGCAGTGGCAGGAAGTTATAGGAACTGCAGATTGCTTTTGACAAGGAAGGCTTTTTGATTCAGGAAGCAATGTCATGTCAAAAATTCAGTTGTGTTGGATCAAGGCACCTGAAGTGCTGCTCCTTGTTGGATGTTGGGATATAAGTTAATTCAGCACTGTAATGAGAATAAAGAAATAAATGTGTCTGGATAGCAGGGAGCTGGGTTGAATTACTGAGACCCACTATTGAAATGCAAAATGGTTTGTCCCTGTAAAATGTAGCAAGTTCTGCTGTAGGTGTAATTAAATAATCCAGACTGAGAGTAAAGAGATGATGGACAAGGAAAAATGTACCTGTATTGTTCTCATGTAAGACTGACTGTATCTATAATAATTACTGAAAGCAAGGCAAATAGAGGTCCAGTTTGGTGAAAATTGAATTGTTTATGTATAGAGTATGAATTGGGAAGAAAAATTTTGTCTGTTACTGATATGGTCTTTTTTATGCATCTCTTGAGGTGAAAAAAAATAATGTTCACAGCCCAGTAAGATACATTTTCACATTTTCCAATAATTCCTTAATTATAGCTGTTTGTGACTGAGGAGTAACTAGTGATGTGGTGTGAGTAATGCTGGTACTCCCAGTGATTATTCAGAAGGCAACATGACTTTTAAGATTTCCTGCAGTTTTTGTCTGCATGAATTGTACAAATGCCACATTTTAATGGCTTTTTAAATATTTTTCAAGCAGCCAAATGCTGTTCTTTAAAGGTTCTTAAAATTACTCTAGTAAATATATTTGCTCTGTAAATAGAAAGAAAATAATTTAAATCTTAGGATTATTTGACATATTTCTCTGCAGTGGTATATATTCACTCTGGTTTTGGAACACACTAGAACTGCTGTGATGTAAGACTCATCCTTGATTTTCATTCATTTTATCCATTTGTCTTTTTACAAGATTAAAATTTCAGGTGGAAATCCATGTTACATGCTTACTGTTTTCCAAACTGCTATTCATAATTTTAAGGATATTGGGAAGAAAAAATATTCTGATCATTCAGCAGTACTTGTAAATTCTGTATTTCTTTATTTCCAGTGGGGCTCCATGAGTATTGTAGTTCTGCTTTCCTTTTACTCCCTAACTCAGTGAGGAAGGCTGTCCTTGCAGAATACAAAGCTTTCTTGGGGTTAGGTCTAAGGGAATGCTAACAACTGCCAGCAACCTCCAAGCCTTCTCTGCCATCTGCAAGGGACACTCATGGTCCTGTATTCTGCAGGCTACAGAACAGTGTTTATTTTAATAAAACATCAGATCAAGACTGTGCCCAAATGTTTCCTTGAAAAAGATTTTTAAGAATCTTTCTGTGATCAGGCTGTCTCTAGTCTGTATCCATTAATTCCAATAAACTGACACAGAACTCAGTATCCACAAGCACTGGTAACTCTCAATGCTTATGGAGTGACCTTAACTTTTGATTTCTTTTTATTGAGTAGTTCAAGTACAGTCCATTCATATGTTTTATGTAATGGTGAGTGCAGTGATTCAGGTCTTTCTTTAGAGTGGTGAGACTCTGAAGGGTGGTAATTACTAGAACTAAAAATAGGTATATTGGCTAGCTTTCAGGTCAGAACAGGTAGGGTGGGGGAAATGCAGTGCTAGTACAAGTGTTAACTTCTCACATTGAATTGAGTACTTCTAGATACTGTGAAAGTCACAGAGTGATAGTGTGGTATGGAGGATAAACCAGCTCAAAGGCCTGAATTCTCACACCTCTGAAAAACAAGAAGCACGTCACAAATTGTTTTAGTTCAACAGATGGTTATGGCAGACCTGATTCTGAAGCCTTGCCTTACATAAGGAATGATTAGTTATTTCTCTAAAATACCTCCTTTATTAAAGTGAAGAAGAACTGTATAGACCTCCAACTCTGGGTTTTGGTTTTTTTTTTTTTTGAAAGGTCAAAATACATCTGGAAAAAAAACTTCATTGTTTTAGCCACAATTTTTACACTGGCAAATGTGATTAAAACAGATATTATAGCAAGAAATTTTATTTCTCAGGGTAAAGATTTGCATCTGTTAGACTGAGCTTCAGCAGGTTTAACAGCCTTCATATTTGGCTCTGTCATTTCTACTGGGAGCTATGAAGTTGAATGAGCAGAAGATTCATTTACTTTGTGGAAAATCTGTTTTTGAGACTCCTTTCAACAGTACAGATGTTTATTTTTCTTCACAATAGTTTTTGTTTTCTTGTTCAGTGGTTACTATTTGGTCTGCATTATGCCCATTGCAGCAAAAGTTTTACATTAAATGGTCAAAATGCCAGCAGAGAAAATAAGAAGAAACCCACAGAGGATGAAACCTGTGTAGTTATTTTTTTGAGAAATATAAGTAGGGATATTCTGGAGTATTTATAGCAAAGGACAGTTCAATATTAAGGCATATTTTTATTCCATCACATTAATCCTGCCATGCACATAAGCATTTACCTATATTATGTTGATGGGTATTATAAAGCACAGCGAGGTGAGGTAAACGCTCTTCCAAGTGTTACACTGAATTGCTGAGAGAATATCAAATACAGCCTGGGCTCTCTAATGCCTTGTTTTGCTGCCTGTCCATCACAACACATCTTTGTTGGGGTCCAAGAGTCATACCCTGGTGGATCTTCTTTAAGCTACTAATAAAGCAGTTTATCATAATATTCTGGTCTATGACCAGGGCAGGGCTTTTTACTGCTCCTTTTCTAGAGTGTAGCCTTCAACAGAGGTTGCAGAGTCTCATCTCAACATACAGTAGAGTTGGCATAGATTTAGGGTCTTGTGTTGAGAGGGAAGGCTTTGTGAGCATGTAATTTTATTACAGATCTTCTATTGAAGAAAAGCTATGTGGTTTTTGCTGCTGTGATCTGTGTTTGCAGAGTGCAGCGTGCTTTGGGAAACAGTTATTGTACCTTGTCAGCTTCCATTATGTTACAACATCCACAACAAATTGGTTTTTACTATAAATACATTGCAAAAAGCACCCTGAAACTTTTGAAGGTACTTTCCCCCCCTTATATTTAGCATAGTGAGTATGGATTAACAAAGGTCACAGTTGACTGTTTTGACTAAAAATAGCAGAGGATTTGGGAATAGATTAAAATGAATTTTAAATCATTCCAAATTCTGAAGACAGTTGTAGGCAGAATATTGACATAAAGCCAAACCATTTTCCATGGGAAGTTATAGTATCACAGGAACACCCATTGCTAACGAGCTACGTAATGGGAACTACAGACAATCAGTGCTTCCCTGGGAGGCCCAGATATGCTAAAGATACAGCGCAGCAAGAAATCACTTTAACTGCAACTTTTGATGGAGATGCATATTTATATTATATATATATATGACCTACACTGCTCCTTCTTCTTCTCCTTCTCCTTCAGTAATAGTTTGTCAATTTGCAGTTTCCCTTCGACATGAATAATGGAGAGAAATCAAAAGATGTACCTGGGGGTTGGAGGAGCAAAATATATAAATTCCCAGCCTGAGCATGGTAAATCCTGGACACTAGTGACAGTACAAACTTGAAAGAATGATCTGTATCTCATGAATGTTTCCAAAGCTCAGCAGACGTGTAAAGACTGTTCATTTTACTGGTAGAAAACAGGGATAACCAACTTCTGGTTAATAAGTTATAGTGTGAACCTGGGGGTAGGCTGCAGAATTTAGCTTTTGCCTGCTTCTGGAAAGTGTCTCAATATAAGACAGATTTTTTTTTTTTCCCCAATCGGAAGTTGCTTTATTCTAGAACAAGTCTTAGTTGGAAACCAAACCGGCACTACGTTGAATGTTATGGTCCCAGTTCCCTGCAAAGTGTCTTTCTGCAGTAGATGAAGGTTCCATGCTCTGTAAGAATCTATGGCCTAAATCTGAATTCACAAATTGAATTCTCAAAACTGAAAGACTGAATATATGCTCTCACTGTAAATTTGAATGTGGATAAGAAAGAAGTAAACAATTGTTTTGCACTAGAAAAATACTGGCATCATGCTGTAGCTGCCCCACCTGTAGAATCCTGTGCCCTGCTCAGCAGAGGGACCTGACAGTCCCTCAATGTCACTGAGAGAGAGAGATGGGAGCCAGATGAGCACAACTTACCTGAGGTTTGACAGGTTGGATATGTTGTTGTTGAGAGTTTGCAAGAATTTAGCATTCTGCAGAAATTATATAGGGCACTCCAAAAACATAACTTTGGCTTCTTGTTTCATCCTGTTTCAACTAGCTGTTGGCAATCTGACATTTCTCTGTCACAGCATGTTTTCCAGGGAAACAGTTCAGCTTCTCAATAGCTTGCAGTGATTATTGTCTGTTAGCATGGTGCCACTTCAGGTTCTTGGGGCATGAACCTGTGTTGTTCTCTTTTGCTCTCTTTCTCCTTGTCTGCAGCTACTCTAACAGCCCCGATCACAGCGAGCCTTTCATTAATACCCACAGCCATGGCTGTTTGTAAAGTCACATTTGTAGCTCGGGGATACTGAAAACTCTTCCTAGTGATAAACCTTGGAAAAGATGCTCAGAATAGGAGGCTCAGCAGACCCAGGCTTCTCTGTAGGCATAGATTTAAATTCTCTAAAAATTGTGGAAAGCATAAATCATGCTGCAGTTGGGAATTTCTGATGCTGAGCAGTTTGCAAATCACACCACTAGTGAATGAAATTAGTGGAACTGCTTTCTGAATATGACAGAGGAAATGAGGACAGTGTGTAGCTCATTTGTATTAATTTGCCATAAATGATTCTTGTTTCTTTAAAAGTTCTCATTTGTTTCTCATATAGTTCTCATTTGAGGTTAAAAAAAAATTGCTTCAAAAAACACTCAGCTGCTCTTAGCACTGGGTGTGACCAGTCTGGTTTTTGCAGCTGTATTTGTTTACTTTTATCATTATTGCACCTACAGGCAAAGGTATGATTGAGCTCGGCACTGTCCAGATGGGAAACAGGGAGAGAGTCTTGCCCTGGGCAACTTGTAATCAGGCTGACAGAAAAATGGATGTGCTGAAGCCCTTTGAAAACCTAGCTGGGACTACAGGCATGCTGAGCACATTTTAGATGGTGGGGTCTTCTTGCTGCTTTTTTGTATGAATACTAGCATCAGTGTTATTTCTGCATGCCAAATCACCACCTGGATTTATACAGTTAAAACTCAGAGAAATTTTGGTTATTCTTCCTGAGACATTTTTATTAGGATCCTTTGTACAAACATACAATATACTGTTTAGTCATCCAAGGCAAATTATTTCACAGATCACGAAGGTCTGTTCAGGGGCAATTTGGGAAAAGTAGCCATTCCCCTGGCAATCTTTCTTCTTGAATGAGGCTTATCATTTCTCTTGGTTTTTGGGGGAGGTTGGTGGGGTGGTTGGGTGGGATTTCTTTTTTAATTTGGGAGGGGCAGGTTGAGGGTTTTTTTTTTTAATAAATATGTCATCTTGATACCTTTTGAGTTCTATGAGTCCTTTTATTTTCAGCAACAATAAATAAGTTATAGCCTATTTCTCTACAAACTTTCTTGTCCACTTATTAATTCTCTCAAAGAAATGCTTAGGAACAAGCTGATGAAGCGAGATAAATTTGAGTGTGAGACACTGTCAGGCAAGAGAATAAATGAGTTTTTTCCCCCCCTTTTTTTATCTTGCATGTCACTGGACTGTTTAACTTGCAATAAATTATCAAGAACTGTTAGTAAATTAGTATGCCCCCGGGACAGGCTGTTGATTATTTTGTGATTTTTATTTACTTTTCTGGAATGGACTGCAGTCTCAGATGAGTGCTTCTTTCAGGAAACTCACTTGAAGAAATGACAAAAGGCCATTTTTTTTTTCTGGATATAGATTATACTGAGAGCTTGTAATTAACTTTTAATTATGTGAAAGAGGCTCTTTATATATCCCAGTGTTTCATTTTTTATGTCTCATCCTTTATGGTTTGCTCACACTGGCCTCCACCTAGTTAGTTGTGTTGTATTATGGTGATTTGATGGTGCTTACAAGTTTTTAGCATTATCTCAAATGCAATCAACAAAAAATCTGTAAGTATTCTTACATTTTTTATCAATGTCTAGCTGTGGTCCGAGGCTGCAGTGGCTTAAAGCATGACAGGTGAAGAACAAGATGTGTTGGACAGTTATACTGGCAAAGATTTTATAAAAATAAGAAAGTACAGTGTCATTTACAGGGCTAAAGCTAACAGAAAAAAAAACAAAACAATAACCACAACAAAAAACTCTCAAACAAAACAACAAAAACCTGCAACCCAACCCAAAATGTGCAAGAAAAGTCACCAAAACCAATTACCAATTTTTATTTTTTTTAAATGGCATTAGGCAGATTAAGTTCTAGCTGGGCTTTGGCCCTTCCAGTTCTCTCCCTTCCTAACCTCATGATAACCTTCTTCCAAATGTCATAAATGCTTCTCCAAGAACAGCAAAATTATAATTTTGTGATCACAGCAGTCTCCCTGTTCCTAAACAGGAGGTCCAGGAGGACACGTTCCCCAGTTGTGTCCCTCATCAGCTGTGTTGGGAAGTTATCTTCTGCACACTACAGGCACCCATCTTTTAACTCCACTCGATGGATGCTTATTTTTATTCCCATCCTGTTGGTATTGATGGGAAATGTAGGGAAACTGTAATAAATGTAAAGTCTCATAAGACATTCGTGTTACAGCCTCAAGAACCACTGCAAAAATCTTGTGAGGGACAAAGAGGTGATAAGGCTGATGTTTTGTTTGGATTCATTTAGATGGCATCAGTCCCAGGGTCTGCAAAATGGTCACTTTGCAGAGTTCTGACTGGGATCAGAATTGCAACTCCAAGACTAATTTTGGTCTCATGTTTTTAGAGCTCTGTGTAGCTGCTTGTCTTAGAAAGGAAAAGAACAATATTGCCTGGATTTTCTTTTTCCATATCAGTTATAATTTGTAGCTGAATCTCTAGCAACGTTCTTGGCAGGAGAGAAAGCTCCTGAAATCTTGCTAGCTGTTTTCTGTCTCTAAACACACTGCTAGGAGCCAAGCTCCTCAACTTTCCATTTCCAGTAAAATATTCTGTTAAAAACCAAACGAAATAACAAGAAAACAAATGCTTGTTTTAATTACAGCTTTTAAGGAGGATTAAATGTTAGTTAAAGGAGAAAAGTGTATTAGTAGAAATGTTTATTCATTCATTTCTTAATGTCTGTATTCACTTTTAAACTACTCATTAAAGTGTATTGGAAAAGAATCAAAATAACATTCTCAGGAACAAAGATAGAAACAATAACACTTTCCCCTAAATTTTTCCAATGTAGCAAATGAGCAAGAGCATGTTGGTTCTACTTCTGAGCTGGTTTGGGTGACGTGCAGCCTTTTCTCTCTCATGTGTGTGAGAATATGTGCAGGATTGCCTAAGGTTTAGTAATAACAGCATTCAACTGGGATGAGGCCAGGACTTGTTCCTTCAATCACACATACGAGTTCTCTAACAACTAATGAACAAAGACAGTATCTCTGCCCCAACAAATATTTTCTAACCATGTGTGTAAGGTGGAGCATCCCCCGAGGGAGCTGATCTCTCCCCCTAAGGCTCTCAGGGGCTCTAGGAATCATGCTCATAATTCTGATGTAAGTTTTCAGCAATACATTTCAGTTATAGGGAAAAAAAAATGCTTTTAAATAGAAAAAAATATTTTAAACATCCTCTTCCAAAAGCACCAGTCAACACCACTCCCAAGTACACCCAGAGAGAACTAGGACATCAGCCACCAGGTATGTGTATTTACTGAAATCCTACCTCAATATCAAATGGGTATTTTACAACTGCAAAAAATCTAAGCCCCAGTGGAGAAAGGTTTATTGTCTGCAGTGCCACTACAATCAGGCACAGCAGTACTGTATGCTTCTGAATATAAAAGCTCTATTCTTCAGTGAAGTCCTTTTTCTATTAATGAGATTCACCCTAATGGGACCAAAAATTACTTTATAAGACATTTTCTTTCTTTCTTTCAAGGGGTTTTTTCCAGTCCATTTGGACTGGATATCAAAGATAACGGGAAATATTTCAATAGCAAGAGCTTTTATAATTAAGCTTTGTAGCCTACATAATGGAGATATGGCCAAATTCGAGTGAAAAATAATTACTGTTTTTCCAGCATTTGCCTCTGCTGCTTTCTGTTTTTTCTGTCTCCCATTTTCTCCTTCAAACCCACATAATCTGTTGTGACTTAAATATGAAAGAATTGCTCAGAGCAGCTCTCTCCCCCAGGTTTGTGTTTTCCCTCATGGTCTAGGGGAGAAGACCTGTTCAATCTTTAACTATACCCAGATCTCCTTTCAGATGAGTGCCTACACTTTTCAAAAGGGATCAGGGGCTTCCTGAAGGATAAGGACTTTAACAGCTCATTTCCTAGTGCCAGCTACCCCTTTAGGTATGGAAATGGGCAAAAGCAAAATACATGTGAGACATGTGAGACACATCTGAAGCACTTCGTAGATAATGCTAAGACAGGCATGATGTTTATTGTTTTCCAGTCTTCAGGAATTCCCAGTCACTGAGCCTTTCAAAGCTCTCAGTGATTAGAGTCAGCAGCTTTGGAGGTGGCCCATCTGGTTTCTTGACCTTGTTTGTGTTTGCAAATGTGTACATTCACACACACACACACACACACACACACACACACACACACACACATTTGTTACCTACAAGTTTGGAAAATGATACTTATTTTTTATAACTTGTGGCAGAGTCATTAAATAACTTGATTTCCATAAGAAGTGCTCTGTAAAACTGGGAGAGAGATGAATAGATGTGCTTGAGGTTGATGCCTCAACTGGTGTTAGGGTTGTCTTGGGTGCATTAGGGGAAGACCTTTGCCTGTGAAAACACATGATGAGTATTTGGGATTGGAGGGAAAAATTGTGCAAAGTGAGATTCCCCAGAGCAGTGTTTTGAGAGCTCATTTTTGTAGTCTTCCCAGAAAATTCTTATGCAGCCTTGTAACAGGGCTGAGATTCATAGTAAAGGACCAAAAGGCATACCTTTAGTATTTTTAAGACAGAAAAGTGTTTATCTATTACAGAAGATGATGAGGTCCTGATCAATCCTATATGAGTGATATTTTTAACCACCACAACTGCCTTTTTTCCTTCATGTTTTCTCCCTGTCACTAATTACCATCCACACAATTTCTCTTTGAGCTTAGTGCAGATGTTGCTGTTGACAAATTAATGGCTGGTGGCTAGGAACTGTTTGAGCTGTTTCTTCATTAATTTAGATCAAATCGCATACTGCAGTTATTTGTTGTGAATCCATTATCCTGTTTGAAAGCATTGTTTTATATTTTTGCTCTGTGATGTGTTGAGGCAGAAAATATTTGCAGTTTAGTTGGAGGTCTACGAAATAACTTCTTGAATTAGATTAATCTGTGAATGCCTAAGCTAAAAAGGTCAGTGTGTGCCTGTTTTTTCCAGTAAATTCTAATGTTTGTGGAAATATTGGTGGGAAAGAGTGAAACTCACCCATTTCTGCTTTTAATACTACTCCTTTTTTTTTTTTTTTTCCTCTGTGACACAGAAAACGTCCTTGTTTCATGGGCAATATAAAACCAGGAAACCAGGTTCGGGAACATTCCCCTGCTGTGACAAGAATTGCTACTATGCCTTTCCCAGTGCTATTCCCCTCTCAAACTGCTGATTTAGAGCATACTGGAAAAGACCATCTGATTTAGTTCTTGGTACGCTGGAGTGCATCAATTGAAACCCAAACTTTTGAATATGTGAACAAACCAATATGGGGACCACCCCTCAAAGCATCTCAACATTAAGTTTTGCCCACTTTGGATGTAGGAATCTACAAGGGGTCCATCAAATGATCACTTTTACTGAAGAATTAGCAATAGCCAGGCTAACATTGGACTTTGCAAGAAGATAAAGGACTCTTCTGGTTTTACTGTGACCTTTGGCATATTCATGCCTTTCTCAGAATATTGGAGAAATTCCTAATTTGCCTAATGTGTGCCATTTTTTTTGAATTCTCTGGCTGGCAGCATGAGGTACTGCTCTGAAATGTTTTTTAAGAGAGCATTTCTCTAGAAAATTTGCACTGCCATGGTAGTCAAGAGGCAATGATGTTTTGGTTCTAGCAGGTTATAGATGCATGAGGTTTGTTCCTGTGGAGGAATTGGGATCAGCTTGTGTGTCCCTACCCTTCTCTAAGTAAATAGACTGATGAATTGAGTTATAATTGGTATCCCCTAGAGGCTTGGCATCACCAGCCCCTTTGAGGTTTTTAGGTCAAAAGATCAGGCTGATTTAGGTAGATACAAGTTGCCAACAGGGCAGAATTGTAGTGTGTTCATCAGCACCACTCAGAACATCCATGGCTGTTTCTCTGCAGGCATTCATTATTATGATCTCTAAGCACCCTTAAACTTGATTTCACTATGGTGAATGCCCTAAAGGAAAGCAAATTATTTCAAAACTATTTTCTTTTATGATCTGATTATATTATTTCAGGCTTGCTTAGGTGCAGTGTAAGCCAACTGTGCCCTGTCCAGTTACTCTGAACACATTTTTCTGTTAAGATGCTAACTCTGATGTTCACTCCCTCTTCAGTATGTCTTATAAATTACCAACTGCTCCAGTTGCTAACCAGCTGATTTTAAGATCCTGACCTCTAAATATTCATTCCACATCCTAAAGTGCCTAATATGTTGCTGATACTAGACAAAAAATATTGCACCTTCTGTTGTGCTATTCCAAATGATTAATGAGCTGACCACAACCCAGGGGAGAAGAAACTGTGATACATGCTTTCCATTAGCTCCACCAGGATTGCTTCAGATGGGCTTTGATTGTGTCCTGAGATTATGTGATTAGTGTAGCAAATAATTCTCAGGAATCATCCTTAATATTCCCATTTTCCCCACCCTTATGGTGGTTCTCCTAGAGACTAGTTGCTGTTTTGTAATGCTTCTGTGTGACAGCTTAAAAGGGACTCTTCAAGAGAAAGTAACAATTCTAGAGGAAGCTGTGAATGCTTAACATAAAAAGTAAAGTACTGTTCTGGGGTGTATGTAAATTCCTTTCTATGTGTATTCCACCCAATTCAGTTGGACACAGAAGCAGACTTACTAAATCCACTTATAATTTAACATTTGTGAGGAGTGGTTTTGTAATGCATCTTCCAGGGAAAAATCGACAAGATAAAACTGCTACCTGGGAGACATTTTATTTTACTCTCTGCTTGGAATGACCTTGGGCTGATTTTTTAGGTATTGTTTTCCACCACTCTGAGAGGAAAGGGACTATATTTTACTCTCACTTAGCCACTCTTGAGCTATCAGGTCTCTCATACCATCCAAAATAAAAATCATAACCCTTTGCTGTCCACTTTATGTGTTTTATGAATGCTGCCTGAGAAGCAACATCTCATTTACAAGTGGGACCAGGAGCTTTAGTAATCTCTCTCTCAGCCAAATGTATCTAATAACACATGAATGACATAAATTGTAAACCCAAGACAAATAGATGAGTTAATTAGTCTTAAAAATGTTGAGGGTGTGACTGCAGTGCTGTGAAGCTCTGTGAATACTGCCCTGAGGTTGGCAGTACTGGCACAAAGACCATTTCCCATCAGAACTGTGTAGGCACAGAGGTTTCTGTGGTGGTGTCACCAGGTGATGCCCTGTGCTCAGCAGCCTTGTCTCCAGTTTAGCTAAGCATCTTCATCTAGGCATTAGCCCTGCATGTTTGTCATGACTTTAAGGTGAAGGAACGCAGATTTAGATTGGATTTTAGGAAGAAGTTCTTTACTGTGAGGGTGATGAGATGCTGGACAGATGTTCTTCAGAGTAGTTGTTAATGACCCCTCCCTGGAGGTGTTCTATGAAATTATTTGACCTCAGTGGGGATGGCTTGTATGTTCACATCATTAAGGGCTTTTTCCCTGGAGTGGGTCCAGCATTCCTTGTTTCCCCAGAGATGAATTATCTATGTCCAGTGGGAGTTCAGCCTACTGGGGATGGCTGAGAAAGGATAGGTTTTTCCTGGCCTTGCTTGGCTTCTCAGTGCATGTCTGCTGTGTGCTTAAATGAAGAAAGAGTCTCTATATTTTTTTTATTTTTTACCCTGCCCAATGGAGGTTTCTTCAGGGTCAACATGGAGTCCTGAGGAGTGTCTTCATTTCTGACCTTATGGAGGATTATAGAATTTAAAAATAGTGTCTCATCTCACCACTTACTGCAGAAGTCTCCTATAGCAAGTCAGATGCTGTGAGTGTAAAAATTTATTAATCATGGGCATTTTTACTTTTTATTTTTTTCCTTTGTAATACAAGAGAAATAGAAAGGAAAATAAAAGCTATAATTAAAATTAAGATCAGTTGCTGCAGTTGAATGAGACAGCACAATTGTAATATGTTAGAAAATTGCCTTGTTTTAGAGAAAGTGCTGATTAAGATCAAATTTGTCTTGAGTTTAAATTTTGATTGGACGTAAACTGAGGGGAGGGGGGTTATATTTCAGACACAGAGCAAATGATGCATGTTAATATCCTCTGTTTATTGCCACTTGAAATTGCAGCATAGCTTTGAATTGCTGCCAAATCTACAGTTAAGACTCTGGAGTAATCACTATGATTATTCCAAATCTTCATGGTAACAGTGAAAGAAAAAGTCTGATACGCAGAGAACTGTAGCCTAAGCCATCAGAATCTTTTCATTCTTTGGGGCTCAGATTGTGATTCCACTCATAGTAGGAATGGTTAGACATGCACATTGGCCAATCAGTCTTGAAAGAGATTAAACAAATGGATTTAATTATGTTATTTTCAGATTTCTTTGGTTTTTTCTGTTAACTCCTGCCTCACTGACTTTTCCTATAATGAGGAAAAACGTGGCTTTTATTTAGTTTTGGAATGGTTTAATTCCTATATTGGCATGGTGTGGTAGTTTTCTTTTTTATTGGATTTTTTTCCTTTTCCCTTTGTTCGTCTACAGCAGATACTATTTTTACTCTTTGTCTTTACAATCCATAGGACTGTTTATCTCCTTGAATTTATTTTTTTTTACTTCTGTGTAGCTACTGGCAGTTGTAGACTTACTTAAGACCTGAATGTATACATGTGTTATTGTGGTTTATTTAGCTGGATGGAGATTAAGTAGTGATGTCTGAAATAAACAACATAATATAAAGCTACAATTAAAAAAAATATTACAAGAATCTCACAGGAGTGAGAGATGATATGAAAAAAATGTGTAAGGAGCTCAAATTTATTTGTGCTTAAAATCTGTTCTGGTTTTTAAATACACAGTTATTCAAGGAAGTAGTTTATTTTGAGTTAAAGCCATCACTGCTAGCTGGCTCTCCAGATAGTACGTCCCAGTTGCATCCCTTCATCAGTTGCTTGCAGGAGGGTTTTGCTACTTGTTCCGCTTACAAAGTGAATAAAACTTGTTATGGAAAGCATCTAATGTGGATACAATATTTACTCTGGAGCATTTTCTTAAATAACTAGTGTTAGCCAGCAGGCAAGTCTGAGCACCCGGTGTGTTAGCTGTGGGAGGAAGTCTGTATGTCTGACACATAATGATCATTTTAAACTATTGAAATATAAATCACAACACTGAGTGAAATTCAAAAATATTTATTTAAATGAATTATGATGTGTGTGTGAATAAAAGAATAGTTAGCAACCCTGCCATATATAGTTGCAAGTCTACAATTTTGAAATAGATTTAAATCCAAAAGATACATTATATTTTTGAAGGACAGCATTAGCAACTATCACAGTGTGTTTGCATTATTTTATAACTAGCATTTTTCTTCTGATTTTAGTGCTGTTGAGTCCACATTATGAAACTTAGCCATGCCTATATTTAAGCTTCATTGACAGTGAAGACAACTCCTATTTTATGAATCTCATTCCTTTATTATTTTGAAGCCATAATTTTTGATATTTTTGGGAGTGTAAGAATTATAGGGTCAGGAAAAAAAAAAAAGCAAGACAGTATTTCTGTAGTCCAGAGATTGCTGTTCTGGTCTAGTGCAGTTCATGCCTTTTCTGGGGACCAGGTCTTTCTCTCAATGTTCTGGTCACGAACCAACAGGGATGAGCACTACGTACCTCACTCAGCAGGAAAATAGTTCGAATTTATTTATTTCCAAGAGAAAATAGATATTTTAAGCCTAAGTCACTGACAGGAGTCTGGCAAGAAAGTACAGATGTCTGTGCTTGGCAAGAACATTTCTTGACTCCCCCTTGAGATGCAGGCACAGGGACAGGGCAGCACCTGGCAGCCACATTCAATTTCAGGCTCTTGCCATGCCCGCTGCAGAAAACCTAATAAATGAGTGTGTTACAGAATCTCAAAATGCTGTATCTAGGCCACCAGCAGCTACTGGTGGAGTGTAGATAGTAATGAATTAAACAGACACTGTTTGAAGGGACAAAAAGCCCAAGAGACAGAAAGCCATTGGATACAGTAGAAATAAGAGAAGGCATTTGTGGAGGTGTCATTTACAGAGGCTTTCCAATAAAAATGTCATTTTCCTTCTCTTGGGTAAATTATATCATTAAAAAATACAAGATTATAACAATGTAATGGGTTATTATTTTGCTCTTCTTACTGACCTAGTCAGGCAGCTAATGGAATAGATTTGCCTTAATATATGCTTTAGTGTGGGATTTCAGCACTGGACCATGAACCCTGAAGTGTCTGCAGTTGTCTCTCTCGTTCAACAATGTACTTCAATAAGTGCCCCATTTGAGGTATATGAAAGCCCTTGAAATTAGTGCCTCCGTGTATGTGCTTCAAGGAAAAGTGCCCATGCTTAAGTTGCTTGTCAAATTGGAGCATCTATAAATGTTGAATTTATAGTTTTCCCCCCAAGACCAATTGCAGTAAAAGCTCAGCCCAGCTGTCATATCTGTATAATTCATTAGAAGTTCCAAAATTTTAACTTCACCTCTGCTCTATAAAAGTGACTACATTAAAACTGTACTGTTTTTGTTAATCTCTTTACTTCCCTGTACATTATTGTAATTCTGTTTGCATAACTCATTGCCATTTATCTCTGTAAGCAATTTACAGTCACTGTATCACAGTGATCAGTATTCTGTTGTGTTTTGTGCACCATTTGCTGCATATTCTAAGTACATTTTGAGTTAAGGATTTTTTTGAATTGTTTTTTGAAGTGTGAGCTAGAGAGAGTTCAGCTGGACTTTGAAAATCCAGTTTGTTTGCAGGCTATCAGTTGATAAAGGCTGATTTTTGAATGCCAGCTGGACCCTTTTGATCTGGAAAAACAATCAAAATGGATCCTCACATTGGCAGTTTTAGAACCATGATGTTATAGCAAAAGGTGAAGTAGTTGAAATAAGTGAAATTCTAACTAAATTATGTGGGGAGAATTTCTTTGTTGCTTAAAGCTTAACATAAAGATCTCACAAAGAACAGCTCAAGATACTACCTTGAGTCAAGGTATTGTTTGGACCTGAGAAGAAAATGCAGATAATTTGTTGGCATATTCTTCTGCGACAAAGTGAATTGCCTTTTTATTCAAAATATGTCAGGAAGAGGAGAATGGTGAAACAAGGGAGAGATATTATAAAGAAGTTATTTCTCCTCAGTCATTCTTCTGCTATGGCAATGATTATTTTTACATTTAGTAGCCTCACTGGATAAAAAGATGTATTTTTATGGACATGTTTAAAAAAGTCATTACTAGTAGTGTTTTGGTTTTTTTCATTGGTCTGGAGATTTTATCATGTGGCCTCATGAACCTTGTACAAGCACCAAAACCCAAGGCAGTCATTCTGAGCAGAGATGGGAAGCATAATCAGTTTGGTGTGGATTGCAAGAGAAGTTATAGAATGTAACAATCACAGGTTTGGTCAGGGAAGATTTATAAAATCTTGCAATCCTTATCTCTGAGGTGATTTGAGTTTTTGGCTGCAGAATTTTGATATGTAGGTAAGGTGTGGACAAAATCTGACATTCACAGACAAAAAAACAAGCCTCTGTTTTCTGTTACAGAGAAATCAGGCTTCTGAAGTTTTCTTGTTGTTTTTGTCTTTCAGATAATTCTTGTAAGTTCTTCCCATAACGACCGAGACCAAAGCCTTTTCATAAGCACAGATGAAGGAGCCACTTTCCAGAAACAACCCATTACTTTCTTTGTGGAAACTCTCCTTTTTCACCCAAAAGAAGAAGATAAAGTACTTGCTTATACGAAGGAAGGCAAGGTAAGGCTTGAAGATACAGCATTTCTTTGAAATTTAAGAATTGCTCTATTAAATAAAGTAATTCTGACATGCTGATTAGTGTTGGGTTTTATGAAATAACAGTTGCCCAAAAGGGAACCATATAGTGGTTTTGAGATTTATTTAAATATTTATTTTATTGATGTCCAAATCTTTGTGGTTATGGTAGTTTCAATCCTGGCATTCCCAGTTGATATGGATATTGGGAATATTTATCCTTCTGCATAATACAGTTAAATAATAATGAAACATGCTTCTCCCTAGAAAGTGACCATAAACAATTTATAGTACAGTAGGAAGTTAATGAAGTTGAAATATTGCCTCCAAGGGCTGTTCACAGGATATAAAATAAACTCACACAAAACAAACTGCACGCTCATATAGTAGAAGAGGATTTGTGGAATCAGTGATTCGGTAGAAATGTACAATAATTACCTCCCTTATAGTGGCTTTATACCACTTTCAGATTCAGGAGCTGTTCATGTTTATTAATTTTTACCCTCATTCAGTTTTCTCGTGGTTAATCTATGAAGTCAGTTTTCTGGGTGGGTTGGGCTGAGCACTGATGAGTGCACACACCATCTCTAAGTGTGTAGCTCATCTCTTTTCCATAGTGCCAAAACTGCAGCTGCAAACTCACTGTCATTCTGGTCCTGCTAGCAGCCTTGACTCACCTCTACCATTACTCCTGTTTTAAACTTAAATTGGGAAACTCCAGTCCATTTTACCCTCATCACACCTCACAGAAAGTGGATATTTAGGTGGTGAGATCAGTCAGAGAAGTTGCACATACTGCAGCCAAATACTGCACTGATTCCTGTGATGTTATTCCAGTGATGTTATATCAAGTCACCCTTTTGGACACGTTTTTGAATATGTAAGTTAACAGCTGATCCCAAACCAATTCATGTTTACAGGCCTTTGCAAATAAGGGTAGAACTAGAATAAAAAACATAGCAAACCAAACTAAGTCACAAATTACACTAAATATTTTACTTTGCTTTGGTTTGAAATCCTAGCAGAATTACAAATAATTTGAATGCATGTTTTGTAAATAAAATACATCAGGGAAGCCTGAAGTAATGAAAAGTCTTTGTTATGAAAATATCAATAAAAGCCTTTGTTATGAAAATATTTTTTAGGTTTGACTTTTGTTCCTGACAGTAGATATAATTACTGAATTTTTCATAGTTACAGAGTGGCAGAATCATGAAGTGTAAGAGTCCAAAGTGTATGAACATGTTGTCAAGCCCACAACAAGTGGGTAGAAGTATTTGTCAGGAGAGAGCAGGGGGTAGAAGTACAAGGTAAAGCAGTTGGTTTGTGTTTTGATCAATTAAGCATGTTAGGAAGATTTTCAGGTATTTTATAATTGGAGAGTCTCCAAAAAGGAGTGATACTATGATTCGCCATGCTTAAAATGTGACAGGCCAAAAAAAAAAAAAAAAAAAAAAAAGGAACTCTAAAAATTATTCAGTAAGGAATAGTTCTGCAGGAATAGCTGGAAGGGTTAGGTAATCTGATGGACTGTCTCAGGCTTTCAATGACACAAAAAAGAGACAAATATAAAGACTTCCTTGACAAGTCCAACATCTTTACCTTGGATGTGTAGGAATGAAGGATGCCTTTGACTATAACTGGGTCAGTAACCTGCTTATGTTTTGTATTAAATCTGATCTATTTGGTCTAGAAGGGAGAGGAAGATAAAGTGATGTTTGCAGAGAAGGAGTTGAAAATCAAAATTGCAACTTGACACAAGAAAAGGTCACTGTACTGAAATCAATGATCTTGAGAGATAGTGTTGATCTGAAATTGCCCTGAGGAGTCAGTACACTCTAGGTTTTTGAGTTAAGTAACTTTACCTTCCCTAAAAAAAAAACATAGTATCAGAATATAAAACAATCTAAAATGGAGAAACCATTAACTTCTGTTACTCAAATAATTTCTTACAAAGGCACTTTGTAAGAGACTGCAAGGAATGCAAGGGATCAGGTCCTTCATAAATAGCAGTCAGCAAGGCTTCTTTGTTTACTGGAGCATCTTGGCCTTTTTCACAACTTTTGATTCGATTTAGGGCTTATTTCATATTGCAAAATATGTGTTGTTCTTTCATTCAGAACCCTAGATTCTGTTTAAATAAATCTCTAGCCTCTAGCTGACACCATAAATGAATGCAAATCCAGTCAATGTGGTTGGATTAATCCATTTACTGCCTCAAATCTATACACTCTTTTTCTGGCTACCCCTCAGTTATAATGAATAACAATCATCTTTTTGCTGAGCCTACATAAATGCTTCTAGATTTTTTAAAAAAACTTGCCAAGGGTGCAATAGATGTTAATTGTTCATTTGGAAGCAGAAAGGATGAAATAATGGCAAAAGAGAAAAATATTTGCAATATTTTTTAAAAAGCTTTTCCGTACATATTTAGTGCACAAGTGAGGATAAGCGCAGTAATAAGACCTATTAGATCTGTTTGCTTCAGCCAGAGATTTTTAGCTGTCTACTAAAATAACTGTTTTCACATCCTATCTAATCTCATTCAATAGTTTTATCATATGAGCCTGTTGAAAACCAAAATGCATATGGATCACATGTTTTTTTACTGCAGAAAGTTCAATGTGTATGTTAGTTAGATGCTATTTTTTATCTATTTCAAATACTGTGTCAGTTAAAATTTCATTTGAGTTTGAATATGCTTTATTAGTCCTACTTCACTCTCCCTAAAAGTAAAATTGCAGGGGTTTCTTCCCTCTGCAGAAACTCAACCTGGTCACTCATGAGCTCCTAGACTTTGTTCTTAAATGTGTGTGTGAGCCGTAGTTTGGGTTTGGGGGTGAGGGGGTGGATTTGGTTTGGCCTTTGGCTTCCCTTGGTGTTGCTGTTCAAAGGGCGAGAATCTTTCATTTTCTTCTGAAATTCATTGATGACAAAAATATATCCCTTTGTTAATGTGCCAGTGTTGTCCCTTATCCTGAACAGTTCTCTTCCCTCTTGCTGGGAGCATCTGAATTCTTGGCTTTCTTTGCAGCTTAGACCACAGGGTCAGGATAGTGCATTAAATGATCATTTCTCCCAGATTTAAGCAGTCTACTGAGGGAGCTTACTCAGGGAGCAGGGTCCTTTTAGGAAATGGCATACCCAGTGGTTATCTTTTCTGCAGTGTCTGTGGTGACAGGTGTTTGAAGAAATAAGCAGCTTAGGTTCTTCACCCTGCACAGTCCAGTCCATTCACAGCCACATCCTTCCCCCCATGGAGGTTGCTCAGAGCATGATGTTATAAAATACCCGGGTTGCAGCAAATCCTAAGCCACATAAAATTAATAGCAGAAATTTAGTAGGCAAATCAGGAACCTGGCTCTGCAGTCCCATCTCTGAGGATGAAGAATTTTTGATCCCCAATCATTTCTCTCTGCATTGACTGGGTCAATAAGCAGCCTGAGTCCTCATTGTAGTTTCCTACTCTGTTGTCTATCTACTTTAATCAAGTGTGCAATGGAAGGAAGCTCCGTTATTGTGAAGTGCAGAATAACTGGGAAATTCTCTTCTATCTCCAATTCAAACTTCAGTAAATTTACCCATAGAGTTTATGCTATGTTACCTCAGTCTTTATCTTTACATATTAATATTGCTGTTTTTCTCTAGTAGAACAAAATACATAACTGGGTTTTTTTTTAAAATCTTTTGTCATTGCACCTATCATTTTCAAGCATAAACATTCCTGACTACTTACTTTCCCTCAGAACACTCAGTTACTGAATTGGTGACTTCTACATCAGAGAAGAACAGTTTTACTTGCCTTTTTATCCCCCTTATTAGAGATATCAAGAGAAAACCCATCTTATGTAAATTGGATCAAATAAGAAATGCATGCAGACAGCAGGGGGCTTTAAAACTGTCTTTTAGAAGTCTGATAGAAACTTCCTATTTTAACTAGAGGAAACACATTTTGAAGGCAAATGCTAAAGGAAGGAGATTTGTTAAGAGCTATTTTAGATCCCACATTATTCAGGGGGAGAACATCTTTCATCTGCACTTTTGATATCCATCCATATCATTAGCATTTGTTTTTTTGCCAGAGGGGAACTGTTCATGGAGAAGGTGGAGCTGGAATCCTTCTCCTGCAGGGCATCTTCTGCCTCTGTGCTGAAGGACCACTTCTCGTGGGTTACAAATTAGTGTCTGTGGAGCAAGCCCATAAATCCATCTCTCATCAAATCTCTTAAGCATTCCTGTAATATACTTTGGTCCTATTTTAGCAGAGTTTTAAATCCATTGACTTCCTGGCTTAAGTAGTTTTGATGGCATTAAGGCTTGAAGCATAAAGGAAACATTTGTGCTTCTTTGGCCAATGAATGGGAAGAAGTGCCCTTTTACCATCCCTCTTGTGTAACCATGCTGAGGTAAAAAAAAAATCTGTCCCCAAATGAATTGTGTTTTCACAGTAAACAAAAAGTCATTGTTGCTGCACTTTCTTTATTATAGATGATATTTTAAAATACTTTCTCTATGAAAGGCTGTTACTCTGGAAAACAAGGTACTGAGCTCCTGGTAATGTGTTTTTGGGTTTGTTTCTTTTTTTTTTTGTCTTTTAATTTGTGTACAATTTGTCTTTCTAATAGTGATAGAGGGCCTGTCTTTGAAGATGTACAGTATTATCAGTTTCCTGTAATCTAATTTTTCACTTTTTTCTTTTCCTTTTCTAGATTTATGTATCTATGGACTTGGGGAAAAAATGGAATCTTCTGCAGGAACGAGTTTCTAAAGATCATTTTTTTTGGTAAGCAGTCTGGGTTTTTTTTGAAATAATAAAATGAGCAGCGAAAGTATTTCATTCTAATCCAAGAAGATGTTTACAGTGGTATGGATGGGGACTGTGTGAGCCTTGGCATCCTTTGCAGGTGATGGCAACATTTCTGTATCCTCTATTGCAAAGTCAAACTCATGCCGTGGATCATGCTGAGTATCAGCACATGGAAGGGTTATAGGTCTGGATCTGTGGAGCCCAAGATTTAAAGAAAGCTGCAATGTTGAATGAAATTGTTCTCCATTTTACTGATGAAATTGATCTTTAGAAAGGAGAGGAGTCTTTTTGCAGAGAAAGATCTATAATTTTTTAAGAGAGGCTGGATCATACCTACTAACTGGAGTCTTGTATACACTTGCACTACTAAGGAAACTGGTGAAAAATATTACTTTATTGAGAACATATATATCTAATTATTTCATTTTCAGCTCAAGTATTGTGCAGATATCTCACATTGTATATGTGTCTCACAAAGTATTTAAGAAGTGATTTAAACAGGTTGACAAATGTTTGAAAAGTAACATATTGTCCTTATTTTAGCAAATAAAATTATTTTGAAAATGGTATAGCTTCTTTAAAACCAAAATTAAACATTTGATAGTGTTTTAATTAATTTTATTTTTTAGATTGGTCAGTTTCAAACTCACTTCCTCCTTTCACATTTAATTTCTGTGTGTAAGTATGTATTTTTTTGTTGCAGGTTTAAGTCATACTGCACTAAACACTTGTGTTCCCTAAATGGCTTTTAACTTCTAAGTGGGCTCTGATCCTTGTCAGTTGTGCAAAGTATAATTTTCCATATGTCTATGCAAACATATCTGCCTTTTGGTGGTAATTTTGTGGTTTGCTGGGGGTGCCAGTATTGCAATAGATGCCTGATTTTGGTTTGTCTGTGCTCCTCCCAGTTTTTCATGTAGTTGTTTCACTCTTATGTTGAAATCAGTACTCATCCTGGCCATACTCAGGGTAAAGCAAAGCAACAGAACAAAACCTGCACAAACTGATTACAGAGCACACAGAGGTGTTGTGGTGCCTACAGATACACTGGCCACTGCCAAAGCATAATTTAGCGAGTCCAAGGGCGTGCTGCACGTGTGCTGCTGCTGCTGCTGAAGCCAGGCAGGGGGAAGGTTGAGCCTGGGGCAGAGGCACAGGGACAGTTCAAACCCTGTCTGAGAGAGCTGGGAGCACAAGGCCTAACCTGCCCTGCTGCCCTGTTGGTCTCATTAGCCCTGGGCACAACACACACAAGCTTTTTCACACTTCCAAGGGCCTCATTTTCAATCTGCAACCTTCTTACTGCCCATAATTTTAGAAAAGTAGCCTGTGGTTGGGTTGTAGAACATTCATCTGATTTATTCCAGTTTGCCTCAGCTTCGTCTGCTGAAGCAGTTGAGTTGAGCAGACACTTTCTGCTTACTTGCTCCTGCAAAGTATAGATTTGAACAGCTATTAGACAGCTTGTTTCTGCACAGCAGATGGAGTTTCATAGGCCATACACTTTGCAGGTCTTTTAAGTACCCTGTGGAAAGGTATGCTTGTTTTTAAGTAGCACTGTGTGTCAGAAATGTCATATCTGCCTTATAAGCAATTCTTCCCCAGCAGGATTATGTGGGATGTAAATCATAAAGGCATGTGGTTATGTGTTTAATAAAAATATTTTAAAATGCATGAAGTCTGGAAACCATCCAAGTCACTAACAGGTAAGAAATAAGAGTGGGAGCCTCTCTCTCACAGACTTTTTTTATTGGAGTTTTTGCTCGTCTGACACTTAGCACACTTAAATTATGAAAAATACAGAAAGCCACTGAAATTTCTCTCAAAAAGCTGTATCAGCCAGCAACAGCAAGGGTTTGGAAGCAGATGTTCAGTGCATCACTACCAAATTGTCCTTCTCATAAACTTATATAAAGACCTATATTTTACTTCTATCTCATATGGAAATTTGCAATATATAAAGAGTGAGCAATGAGTGGAGAGTTGGACATGATGTCTTTCCAGTGGGAGTTTGTCTGTTGTGTGAGACTTTCCAGTATTTTATGGCCTTTGTCACCCAAATTATCTGAGTGATAGATAGAAACAAGTGTTTGTGTCATTTTCAACAGATGTAAGAATTGGGCTTTGTAATAGTTTGACTGTAAGGACAAGTCTAGTGTTGTTTTCCTGTCAGTGTACATCTGATGTGTTAAAAATATTGTGCCAAACTAATTGTACATCTCATGATAAATGAGGGCATGTCTCTTGCTGATCGTGGCTGGCTGTGCCAAGAACATTTCACTGGGCAGATCTTTAGCAGATGTTTCCTCTTTGATTTCAATTTGATCTTTGCCACTGAGGTTAATAATATAGCCTAAGATTTTTATTTCAGTCTGGTAACTACAAATATTATCAGTCACAATATTTTCCTGTGCTTTGTAGAAACCATTTTTGTGTGCCTCCAGAAGCAGACAGATCTTCATGCATCTCCCGAATAAGCTTTTCTTCTTGTTTTCAAAAAGAAATGAAAATCTAAATTATTTGATAGAATGTGTTATGTATTTATATTAAGGAAAGGTCAGTAGAGACAGAGTATTCTAAATATTTATGTTCAGATACATATTATGGATTATTAAGCAGTATATTAATATCATCTTCAAGGGTTTATTTGCTTTCCAAATGTTCTTGATCCTTCCTTAAATATCCTTTCAGATTTTATGTGTGGGATTTGATCTTTCATTATAGTGGAACTAATGAAAATATTATTGGCATCAGTGGAAAGTGTATACAACCATCTCTAATTTAGGAGCACAGAATATTTT
The DNA here is from genome assembly GCF_015832195.1 of Motacilla alba alba. Taxonomy (NCBI): domain Eukaryota; kingdom Metazoa; phylum Chordata; class Aves; order Passeriformes; family Motacillidae; genus Motacilla; species Motacilla alba. The sequence continues at coordinate 10,985,112 of NC_052019.1, read as the reverse complement.
CATTCTCCTGTGATACTGTGTGATCTTTTCTTACACCATCCTAGCTGGTTTTTCCTATTTGTTTCATTTATTCTTTTGGAAGAGAAAGCTGGCTAAGCCTTCATAAGACCTTGTCCTCTCCTAGCATTTTAGGAGGCAAAGGAGGCTTCTCAGAGAGCTGGTTGATACCCCAGGCCTGTCAGTGTTTAAGAGGTATTTGGGCAGTGCCATCAGCCACTTGCTTTAAATTTTGGTCAGTGTTAAATAGGTCAGGCAGTGGGACTGGAGGGTTGTTGTTGGTACGTTCACACTGCAATAGTTTATTCTACCCTATTCTAAACCCAAAAGACCTATAAAGCAAAAGCACGAAAGGCAGATTTGAAACTAACAAAAAGTAGTAAGTCACACTGTAATTAAAAAAAATGTATCAATATATAGAAAAGAAATATTTTATTTCTGTATAAATACTAATTAGCAATTATTTTTTTAATTTTGAGCAACTTCTTTTTCTGTAAAATTAAAAAACTTTGCTTGCTGTGACCAGTTTTACTTCTGCCTATAAACTGCATTTGCCCCAGTGTGATGATTTCTGTTTAGATGTTATAGCACCCATCCTTTATTAAGTGCTTTTTTCAGTTCTTGGTGCATTTATAGTGTGGAATGCAAAGATATAAGCTATCCCAGCCAAACACCAAACACCCGCCCATTAGATGGGATATAACTGCTTTTGTGTATGAAGCCCATTTTAAAAAGTGCTTATTATGTTCTAATCCTTGAGAAGAAGAAAGAGTAGTGGAGTTTGGGATTCCTCTAGGTCTGCTGCTATTCTTCTCAGTCTCCAAGGCTTATGCAGCATTGAGAAATCCTTTTGATTTCTCAAAATAGGTCTTAGTAATACATTAGCAAAGAATAAATTGTGAATCAGCTGTCTACACCAGCACAAATATACCCTGGGACAGTAAGAAATGAATTGGTAATTACCAGAGAATTAGGCTCTACACATTTCTTTTATGACTATCTAGAGCCTTAGGAATTCTTTATCCTTGACTCACTCAGATATTTGGATCCTATGCTATGGGGCTTTGTTGCTCTTATTTTTAGCTACAGGTCTTTCATTTTCTTGAGAGGTAAGAACATAAAAATAAAAAATGATGAGTTTATTTTGATAAGCAGTTGTTCTCTGGGGACAAAGTTCTGTTCTCATCGTGAAATTCCATACAGATGCTCAGTCACAGCTGTGCCCATTTATGTCCAATGCAGTGGGTGCCTGGCCCTTCAAGTGTCAGGTGAAAGAGAGGATTTCAGCCATGTTCTGTCTGGAAGGGGAGAAATGCAAGGAATATTTAATTGAGCCTTTGTCATTGAATTTTTCACTTGTGTGTAAAGCCAAGAATCTTTATGGGCAGTTATTCTTATGTTTGACTTAATCACTTGAAAAAGGTTTTGTTTCTGTTTCTGTGTGATGAAGTGTGTGACTGGTTCATGTGGCAAGGTTTGGTAGCAGGAGCGTTCAGGGCTTCTGTGGGATGAGATCAGGAGCTGCCCTCGTGTCAGACAGAGCCAGTTCCAGCCAGCTCCAAGGAAAACCCTCCACTGGCCAAACTGAGCCTGGGGGTGATGCTGGCGGTGCCTCTATGATAAGAGATTAAAGAAAGGGTAAAAAGTGCACAACAAGTGTGAGGGAAAGGGGTGAGAACATGTGAGAGGAACAGCCCTGCAGACACCAAGGTCAGTGCAGAAGGAGGGGGAAGAGGTGCTCCAGGTGCCAGGGCAGAGACACCCCTGCAGCCTGTGTGGAAGGCCATGGTGAGGCATTATTCCACCCCGTTATTCATTAGCAATAAATTAAATTGCTCTTCCCCAAGTCAAGTCTGTTTCACCTGTGACAGTAATTTGTGAATGAGCTCCCTGTATTTATTTCCACTCTTGAGCTTTTCATTATATTTTCTCTCTCCTGCTAAGATGGGGCAGTGAGAGAGTAGCTTGTGAGCACCTTGCGGCCAAGGTGAACCCAAGGCAGGGAAAAGCCACGGTAGCTCTTCTGTTTGGACAAACATGGCAGGCAAAACATTGTTGTTAAAAAGCATTTAGGCATAGGAAATCAACAATACTAGAACATGCTGGCTGTGTAAAGCATTGACTGAATCATTAAAGGTGTGTTTTTTGAAGTGGATGTGAAGGCAGCAAGGCCTGAAAGACAAATCAGTCATAAGCAGATATATTTTTAGGTTGTATGAATCAAATTATAGTTTTTTCTTCCTGAGTAACCAGCTTGCCAAGATTCAATGGCATTTTAAACTACTTAGTGAAAACATTTATATACTTTTGATCTGCTTTCTAAGCACGGGAGTGCCCTTAAACCAATTGCTAGAAATCAGTCAGTATCAATGGGGAACGTGTTACTTTGTGGATAAACTTTATATTAGGAGAGGGGCAAATTGAGGAACACAGCATGTTTTCAGATGGCCTTTGATTAGAGGCTCTTGCACATTAGCAAGCATATTTGTCTGGATTTGTTTTTGTTTTCAGATGTCCTGTTTGAAGTTGTCTCTTCATTAAGATTCACCCAAATGAACTGCATCAAATGTTTAACTATGCAGGGATGCACTGGAGGCAGGGAAGACATTTGTCCAGAGCAGGCTGTACTTGATCAGTGTTTGCAGGCAATTGCTCCCCTACAAAATGAGCCTGGACTACTGGAAACAAAGGGTTTCCTGCTTGGAGTAAAATTGAATCATAATTATCATAGAAGGGACTGATGCCTATGATTCACATTTTGAGATGTGTACTTTTACATGCCAGTGGTAATTAACAGAATCATGGTATTCCTGATAATAATAATAATAATGAATATTGCATAACTGTGAAATTTCAGGTGACTATTGGTGTTTTCCTAATGCTGCACTGAACTGGAGGGAGAAAATATTGGGGCATTTAGGGAAAAAGCGAGGTAGTTATATAAAATAAAAGATTTTATTATAATAATACCAAAAGTCTCTCATAAAACTTTTAACAGAAAATTCTAAATTCTAAGGATTTCAGTATAGGTATTTAAAACTACAAAATATCTAATGGTTGTACCATGAAATATACATTTATATGCCTACTAAACACAAAAAGCTTTGCAATCACCTCCTTTGCACCATTTTCATGCTGATATAATGCTGTTAAGGTCAGTGAAATTACCTGGTGAAGCACTAATGCAAAAATTGTGAAGAACTAGGTCATACAACAGCTAATCTTTCAGGGGAACTTCTGTAAAGTGTAAAAACTCATATGCATAACAAAACTAATCCCTCAAAAAAATTCTAAAATTACATTCTGCAGAACTATTCTTCCCAAGAGGCTCAACATGGTGTCAGACAAGCACAAGGGAGATAATGGGAGTTTATGTTCACAGCAAAGGGAAGAAGCATATTGAGGCTGCTTTTATTTACATCACCTTGCAGTCAAGTTGGAATATTTTAATTCTGAAGTGTTGTAACCACCCAACACCCTGTTATGTGATCTGAAGTGTTGCTGTGTTGCACTTGCTTTATCTCATGTGGTACACTTGGTCAAGAAATACTTCTTTTCCTGGGGGAAGACATGTCTGATCTGAAAGTTAGTCTGAATTTCATTGGAAAACTGAGCAGTTGAATGTAAGACATTAAAAAGTCAACCAGAAAGCCCTGAATGTACCTAAGTAAAACTACTAAACAAACAAGTGGTCCCAGACTGCTGAGGTGAGAACACTTTAATTGCAAAGTACTCTGAGAAGAGTGGGGAAATTTTAACCAAACCAAAAGCAACCACTTCTGAAATTGAGAAAAACAGGTAGTTCATAAGAAAATGCTTGTTCTATTTGAAGGGAAAAATATTAGAATTTATTCTGAAATGCCAACGAAAAAGAAAGAAGCTGTCAGGTTATCAGGGTCCATTGCATCTGTGCTTTATAAGACAGAAGAGGTCCTGTCCTAAAGCCAGCTGGGGAACAGTAAACTGTCCTTGTGAATGGATGTGTGGACACAATGCTCACACCAGTACAGTGCACTTATGTTGTGGGAGTGGTAAGTTTGTAAATGAAATTGAAAAAAAAAACAAACCCTGACTTTGTCTTACATTTCTCCCTCAATATGAAAAAGTATGCAACTGAGCTTTCCTTTCCAGAGGGCCACATGAGGTTTGTGTGCCTGTATGCACCTTGTCTGCCTGGTATTTTCAGAAGCTCAGCAGAGTGCCCTGCTCTGTGTTTAGCCTGCAGAGTGTCACAGACTTTTCCTCTGGTTCACGATTTAAGCACAAGTGAAATAACAGTATTACCTTTTAAGTACTGTTGGCAGAGGAGTCCACTGAAATGAGATTAGTTTATTCTTCAGGGATATAGCTTCAAATTCTCTATATTAGTGTACTCTCTTCTGGAGATTTTCTTAGCAGCTGTAAGAGATTTGGTCTTTTTTCAATAAAAGAAGAAAGTACTATTCCTAAGTGTTTGTAAAGCTGGGTAAAGGGACTTTGGAGTTCAGAAACTCTGGCCTGTATTTGACATTCAAAAGTAGACTTTGAGGATGTAACATCTTCATTGAGTAAATAGTGTCTGCTGCTAGAGTTTATCAGTACAATCAGAGTAATGAAAAACACAAATAATGTTTTTTAAATCTTCTGTGTAATTTATAATTAATGAAATAATTATAATTAATAAAGTCTAAAGGAGAAAAGTAGTCTGGGTAGGAAAGTTTCATTCTGTAGAATTCATTAAAACAGATCAGTTACATCTCCTTTCACTGAAAAATTACACTGGAAACAAGATTTGAATCTCCATGTGTCAGCTGCCACTGTTAGGAGGAGCATGGTAGAAGTGAGATCATTGTAATTCTGAGCTGGTGAAATAAAGATGAGAAGGTAAAGATATTGACAAGTACCTCAAACTGTGCTTATGAAATCATGTGTGATAAATTATAGATACAAGAAATCATTTCAGAACTACCCAAAAACTTTCTTTGCATTATTGATGTTTATTAGCATGTCAGGCTCAGGCTCAGAAAATTCAACCCAAAAGTTTCTTTAGTTCAGCTGCCTGAGGTCCAACACTAAAAGTAAAATATTCAGCAAACATTTTCTTCCCTCAAGTTGCTGACTACTGAGTAATAACAGGTTTGATTTTGTGTTGTGGCTATCTAGAAACATAGGTAACAGCACACACAGCACAAAAGTTCACAGATTCCTTCCCTCTGCTCAAATATATTTCCAACAGACCTCAGTGGATGTAAAATCTTCTCTAACCTAACATATTGCCTCCAAAATGCTAAAATATTTTGTGTTTGAGAGATCAAATTCTTAATAAATACAAGATTTTTCCATGCATTTGCTAAAAAAAAAAATCCCACCATAAGTTTCTCTGACATCTTATGGCTTGGAAGAGGGCTCATCTGTCCCCCTCCCTTTCCTCCTTTGGACTGATCATTTATCTTATTGGGGAAAAACAGCCTATGTGATTATTTCTGGTTATTATGCAGCAGTGGAAATCATCCAGTTTCTTCCCCCTGGCTTGTGTTCCTGAGGAGCCACCAATTACTGAGTCTGAGCTTTAACTACTCCTCATAAATCACTGCTACAAAAATCATTAAACAATGATGTAATTTCAGTCCAAAGTATAGCTTTATTGCATTTGATTGTTAATAATTGTATCAAAATGATCATTTTCTCTTAAGTATCTTAATGGACCTTTTTAATATCTGCATCCAGCTGCACCTTATCACTCAATGTGTCCCCTTTGCATGTCTTCAGCTCCTGTTTTCTGACTCTATGACTCTTGCCCTGCCCGTGAAGGGCTTTGAGAACAGTGATGTGTCTGTGGGAGTGGGGCTGGATTCTGCTTCACGTTGTGACAGCCCAAGTGCTAGCCCAAAGCTGTCTCTGCAGAATCTGCCTGACTAATGACAACAGAAGGGCCAGAAAAAAGCACAGTTGGGGCTGCCATTCCCAGACTGGGATGGAAGCCCTGAGGGCAGAAAACTCATCTTTTGCCTGAGCATATTTGACATGAGAGATATTGGGAGAAAATCATCCTGTATTCCCATTACACCTTTACAAATTTAGACTGTACCTTGATCAACTCTGACTGAATTTTCTTCTCAGGATATTTTTTTCAAAATTATTCTTCACTTTCTTTGTCTCTTCTCTTGAACGTACTCTTCTCTTGAATATGCTAACCAGAGAGATATCAATTTGGGATGGAAACCATGTGTCAAGTTTAAGATATTTCTAATAAGAAAGGAATTTAACTCTTTTTTTTAGGATTAAATCTGCTTTGTGGTCTCAAATGTTAAACATAATTGTAAAAAGATGCTATAGTACTTGCCAGTGCATGTGAGTGTCTGCGTATCTGTATGTGTGTATATCAATTTATGATTATGAAAGTTTTTCCTGATTCCGTTCATATTTCTATTATTTTTTTAATTGATTCTATTTGTATGCATTTTTAGTAGAGTTCATTCTAAAGAAATTTAAGAAAAACATAATGTAAAGTAGAAAAAATAAATTCTTTATAGATGTTAGTAATAGGACATTATAAATGGGGTTTATTTTATTACCAGCTAGAATTCCAAAGCTGGTTAGTATGAAATCCTCTCTTTTCTCCCATCCACATGATTACTATTCTGTAGCTTGTTCTGCTTAACTTTATTGTATTATGTTCTCAGGGCTGTTGCTGGAGTTGACGGGGACCTTGATTTAGTTCATATGGAAATCCAGGACCCCAGTGGAGGTATGCAAATGAAAATGTTATCAATTGATACACTAGTATATAGTTATTTCTCTTTGGTTTAGAGGTTCTTTTTGGACTGTTTTTAAAACTAGTCAGAAGAGAAAATGTGCAAGTTAGATTCTTTCTCTGTTTATTTGTAGTCAGCAAAGCTGTCCTGTTATATAAAAATATAGTGTAATTTAAAATCTACTTGTTTTTCGCTTTAAGAGGAATTGATGTCAAGATGCTACACTCTGTTGATAATGTCCATTAATAGTGCAATTTATCCTGGCATTTGAACATTGACCAGTTTTTCCTGATTTGCAAATAAAACTGGCAATGCAGTGTTACTGCTGGGAAAGTGTCTGTTAGTGTGAATCATTGCACGTGTCAGGTCTACTACAACAGCCACCATCTCTCAGAATTTCCTCATGTTATAGTACCCAGCATACTTTGAAACTTCAAAAAGAAAATAAATGGAAAAGCAGATTAGTAGTCAGAATGTGCTTAAAGATTCACCATGATTCCAAAAGCTTGTATAGTTTCTTGTCACCTATCATACTCTTGAAAGATAATTTAATTCCTTGAATCAGATCACCTCGCAGTCTAAAAGCGAGTTGTAAAGAGTGCAGAGTTTGACTTGCTCTGTTCCCATAGCTTTTCTTAATTATAGCCCTATTAAAAATCAAAGTTATACTGTTAAAAGCTGAATGAAAAGAAGTCTAAATCTTTTAGCAGTGAGATTTATGAGCCATGGTGACAGCTCCATCAGGTGTTTTCTTTAGAGACAATGTAAGATGATTCTTCAGGGCCTGAATGTAAAGGAATTTTTGGTTGGTGGTGGATTTGGGGTGGTTTTTCTTTGGTTTTCTTTTTTCATTTGGTTGGTTTTGGTTTAGGGTTTTTTTTTGGAGGGGAGTGTGGTTGGTTGGTTGGTTGGTTGGTTGGTTGGTTGGTTATTGGGGTTTTTTTGGTTGCTTGCTTGCTTCCTTTTTTTGTTTGTGTTTGTTTCAGTTTTGGTAGGGTATTGTTTTGGTTTTTTGGGGTTTTTTTGTTTTGGTTTGGGGTTTTTTGTTTATATTTTGGTTGTATTTTGGGTTTGGGTTTTTTTTTTTTTTCCTTATTTTATTTTTATTATTTAAGAAATAGCACAGAAAGAAAAGCTCATGAAATATCTTCTGGCTTGATTCTCAAAAAACTGACTTTATGCAATCAGGGTCAATACAAGCATAGCCATTGATTTTAGTGTAAACAGCATCTTTGCACTATCCATATGACAAAGGACTGTAATTTTTGTGTTGTGAACTGTGAACACCTGCAAGACTTTAGATGGTCCATTGCTGCACCAAGTATCCTTGTGGTGATGATTTGGATATAATCTGGAGAACTTGGATTGACTCTAACTGCCTCTTAAACACATCCAGATTTTGAAACAAATAATTCCATCCAGTATACTGGTTTGTCCTTCTCTAATAAAAGTCATTAAACGTGGGATGCATTTTCCCTCATACTGCAAAAGTAGTGAAGGACATGGGGATACATTATTTGCTCTCTCACACTGTACCTGGAGTGTGGGTAGCATTAGTGATCTGGGAACAAGCTTGGGTAAATAACATTTTCCTCACTGTGCTTGGGCAAGTCACTCAACTACTTTGTGCTCAGAAGCTTGTGACAAAGGATGAGCTGTACAAGAGCTTAGGGAAGGTCTTTAAGAGTCCCAGGGAAGATCTTTAAGTCACAGCTGGTATAAGATAGTAATTGTTGGCTCTGCTGTCTCCGATAAGAGCAGATTGTATCAAAGATGCAGTGGTGCTGTTCTAAGAATCCAGGGAGAGAAGATAGTCCTTGCTAACTGGAGAGGAAGAGAAAGGCCATAGCCTCCTCTGATTATAAATCAGTCTAAGCTTTTCAGCAAGGTATTAACTTGGAATATAGAAATCCTGCCCCAACAGACCAGTTCCAATAGTGTGCTAATAGTGTGTCTGAACATTCTTACAGAGCTTTGAAAATAGGCTTTAATATTCTGCACGCTGTCTATTAAATGGAGCCTGATTCATTTCTCATTCATCACAATTTTATACTGGGGTTGATCTATTGATTTCAGTTATGTTGTGTCAGGCTGCCATATCTCCAAGTGAATAATTCGGCTCTGTGCATAGGTTAGGTGAGAAAAGAAGCTCCTTCTATTATCCCCACCCATGAATGGCTCATTCATCTAACCCCTAATCTCTCTGGACCAGCAAAATTTGGATAATAACAGGCTGCCTCCAGGGAACTATCTGAACTGTAAGCAGTTAATATATTCTCAGTATGTTGGAGATTGAAAAAGTCTTATATGAGAGTTTAATATAATAATTCTACAACTAACTCACATGGCAAAGGCAGCCTTTCCCCTACATGAATAGCATTTAATACTGCTTGCTTCTTTTTCCCTTGATAGCCCTGTCATATGTTTCTGTCTTTCTTCCCTCAGGTTATCGCTACATCACTTGCCAAATTCAAAATTGTTCTGATAAGACAATGACAGTCCCATTTGCTGGCAGCACTGATCGGGATTCCCTGACTGTGCAGGATGACTACATATTTCTTCAGGTATTTATGTACTTCATATTTCTCTGCCATTTTTGGGAGGGACAGCTCATTTTGGAATTCAAAAATAAAGTTCTAAACAGTGCAGCCACACTGTAAGGAGCAGGGATGAATTAATGAATGATGATTTATTATTTTTAACATGGAAAAAAGCATTCACTTATCAGTCCAAACAAAAAAAGAAATTAAAAAAATGCATATTTAGTTTGTGCAACCAGTTGCCCTTAACTATATAAAAATTTTCAAGTGAATTGTGTTACTTTTTATAAATACTCTTGTGTGTTAGGTGAAATGCAAACCTCCTGTTCCTGTGATTACAAAACTCCTCTAGGTCCTTTCCAGGACAAAACACAAAAATCTTCCCTGGGAAGAACATCCAAGGACAACCACTGACAGAATAGTTGCACATCTTCTTCACGTGGATTCTCCTCTGAAGAGGTTTTGCCAGGGAAGAACTGCTAACATGGCTGTGCTTAGGAAGCAAAATGGCCATAGCTGGGGAGCTTGGAGCAAATTAGCACGGAATCATAGGATGATTAAGTTTGGAAAAGACCCTTAAAATTGAGTCCAGCCACAAACCTAACACTGCCAAGTCCATCACTAAACCATGTCCCCAAGCGCCACGTCTACAACTCATGGTGGTCCAAATTACATTGGGGTTGTTTCATTCCCAAATTACAAGACCTGCCTGCAGAAATATGGGCTGGAACTTTGTCAGCCATGTGGCACCAGTACAGCTCAGGCACACTTTAAAGTATTGTTTTAAGTGCTTGGCACTGGTTGTGGTTTGAATCTCTCAGACCTGCAAACTTCTCAAGGAGCAGTTATGTCCTTTTTGTTTTATTAGATTTTACTAGGGAAGTTGCTTGGGCTTTCCTTAGTGCTCAGCTATCATTTTTCTCTTACTTTGATGAGATTTGTCTCCTGCAAGGCTTATTTATTTACTGAATTTTGCAGGAAAACTATTTTGTGGCAATGGATATGCCTCCCCACCAGTGCCTCAGTGTGCATCAGACCGGCTCCTTTCCAACTTTCCCCCCTTGAGCCTGTTTCTTCCACAAGGACCTGTACATTAGTAGGGTCACAAAGGATCTGTTCTTCTCTTGTTTGACATAGTGGTTTCAAGGACCTACATAGCTTAAAGAATTAACATTAAAAAAAAAAAAAAAAACACCAGAAAAAAACCCCAACCAAACAAAAAAAAAAAAAAAAAACCAACAAAACCCATGCACCAACCGAAAGAAAAAAAATAACACAACAATAACAAAAAAAAGAAAACAAAAAACACAACCCAAAACTAAAACACGAACAATGGCATCGGGAAAGAACTTTTGGACTAAAGTAGGCATTTCTCAGGTAAGATCTAGCACTCATGGCAGGCATTTTGCTCAAAGCTGTTATCATCTGTGGCTTCCCCAGGTACAGTCTACAATTCCATTTCATAGTGTGTAGGTACTGAGAACTGCTTCCCACCATGCAAACTTCCAGACTGCTGGGCTCAGCAGAACACTGGCTGCTTCCTCATCAAGCATTTTGCTTTGCTGGATGCTGTGTACAACTGCATCCTGAGCTGTTACTCCCTTTCATGACAGACATGAGCAGACACCAAATGGAGTGCAAGGGGGAAATGTACACATAAGTAACAGACAGTTGGTCCTCAATGACGCCTTTGGTAATTTGGTCTCTCTAGATCTGAGACACATCAGTGCCAGTAGATGAGATGTTCATGTGTTCCACATAAAGGGGAAACATCTCTAATGTTTTCTGCAGTAAACCACAGTATGTAATGTATATCTTATTGCTAAATTGGTTTGCAGTCAGCCATGTCTGTATTACTGGAGGATAGAAGGTGACTCTGGGATCCTGTAGGCACATCTGAAGCACAGCACCCCAGAGGTGTGAGGCAGGCACAGCATTTTCCTGTTCCAGTGAAACCACACACCAGCTGCACATCTGAGAAACAGCATACTTCTGAAACCATGTGGAAATTCTTTTATCACTACACTAAAGTATAGTTATATAAGTTATAATCAGACCAAGGACTCCTCATGATATCACAGCAATGCGTGTCAGAAAGAGGATGGGACAGAATCCTCTGTGCAAAAAAACAGGAGAGTTTGAGACTGTCTCCCTGCCCCTGGCATTGTTCCTATTCCCTGAGCTGTGCAGATGTGAATCACAGTGTTGCAGTCTGCACTGGCCCAAATCTATCTTGGAGATTTTTACCATCTTAGAGGAAGATCTCAACCACGTTTCTTTAGTATGCATATATCCACAAAGATCAGAAACTTTCTAATACTAATTTTTTTCCCAAGTTGCACTGACAGTCAGACAGTTTCAGAGGTGATTTTAGTAGGAGGATTAAAGTTTCAACGCTGTTCTTAAGCACAGACCAGCTTTTAATACCAGTGAGGCTTGACATGTCTATGTGCTTCAAGTCCAATTTTCCTCTGCCTTGCATCATCGCCAGTCATTTAAATGAATGATGTTAAAACATGCATTTAAAAAAAGCCTGTGAACAGATGGGTAAGACTGCCATTTAGCACTAGTTAAGCAAATGATGAGGTTTTTGGTTTGATCCATCATCATTTAATAAATCACATTCCTAAAGGCATCACATTCTTTATACCACAAAAAAATGCATACAATATTAAATACTTTCTTACCTTTAAAATATTCAGGCATGTGGACCAGCTGTCATATATCAACTTTATTTTTACCAAGCCAAATCAAGTTTTCATGTTTCAGGATAGGCTGTCTTTCAAATCATGTTCCCTTTTTAAACACAAAAATTTAGGAGAAAAACAGTGAGACTGGGGTAGGATTTTAAATGGATTTCCCAAGTCAAAGAAAGAAGATGAGTCTCAATGTGGAAAAAAAAGGTGAAATATTGCCAAAGGCTGAGTTTTATTTGCTATTATTATCTGGTGGTGCTCAGAGGTTTAGTTGGAATTATGCCAACTTATGTACCAGCACGTTGGTGTTACATTTCTGATTAGAATATCCAGGAGAGGTTGCAAGTTGACAATTTTTACTGATGTTTATTTGGAATATTCCTTTTGGTACTTTGGAACGTTGCATTAAAAGTAATGACTACATATTTCAATTACAGCTTAAATGCAAAACAGTCTTCCATCTAAGGTTCTTTAGATTTAGATAAGCTGTCACAGAGTTCTGTTTCTCCTTCCTGTAGACAACATCAGCAAATCGGACCAAGTATTACGTGTCGTACCGTCGAAATGGCTTTGTTCAGATGAAGTTGCCAAAATATGCATTGCCAAAAGTAAGTGCGCATGCTTTTCTTTCTCTTTTTGCATTTGTCATCTTCTCTTTCTACCTAAACTATTTTTGTTCTGCTCTTTTTCAATCCTCTTTATCCTGAGTTCAAAATTTCTCCTTGTAAGGATTTTTGAATCCTTATTTTTATTTTGAATACTACTTTTATTTTTATTCCATTAATGTAGTACTCATAAACCATTGAGGGGAGTAATGTACAACAGCTTATTTGTCATCAGGATCTGCAAGTTGATGAGCTTTGCTTCCACGAGGCAGTGCTATACACCCAATGGCAATGCAAAGGTATAGAGCAAGTGTTCTTTCAAGAATCAATTATATTTTAATTCCACATGGCGTTTTCTGGTACAAGCATGAATACTAATAGAAGTGAATTTTGCTACTTGGTGTTTCTCTATTTCATTAAAGAATCCCAGTATGGACTTTCACTGCTCAATGGAATTGTAAGACTTGGTTAGAGTTTCCTTCAGTTGACCATATCGTCCTAGTGATGCTGTTTCTGTGTTTCCATAGTAAATCAGCAATTAAGCACAGAAATTTAAGTATGGTCTAACTGATGCAGTTGAATTTTTTGTGCTGCACACAGTGTATTTCCTAACTTTACAGTTAGAAGGTTTCTGCAGTCCTGAAGAAAAATAACTCGGAAGTTTGAAAGATCCAGCTGGATAAAACCCTCAGTAAGCAGCCCTGACCTTACGGTGCACCCTGCTCCCAGCAGGAGGCTGATCTGGAGGTCTCATGAGGTTCCTGCTTTTTCATGTGATTCTACCACTGACTTAGCAGAGAACTTGTTTTCTTTGCATGCCTTGAATTGTATTACTTAAATTAATTGCTCATCTAAGGATAGACCTTAGAGTACAATTTGTTTCCTTTTGCTGTTATTTTTATAAAGCAAACAATCTAATATCAGATTTTTTTCATCTTAGATTTTTGTTATGTCAGTATAAATGGTGGTCTGAAGTAATTTTAAATTACTTCATATTACCAGAATCTCAGATCAAATCCTCAGGTATTAGTTGAACAAGAATCTGAAACTTGGATATGTTCCTAGTAACACTACAGAAATATCTATCTCTCTATGCCTGTACCTTGTCAGGAAATGTGTGGTCAAAGACAGGTACATAGACCAACAGTAACACAAAGTTATGTCTGTGTTTTTCAGGCCTTCAAGGCAGCCTTTATGCGTTCTTGTGGGGAAATTGTAGTCAGGAAAGCAGGAGAATATCCAGGTTTTGAAGGTTAAAATATGCCAAACATGGACACCTCAAGGGACTGCAGCCCATTGAACCCTGCACTGGGACACAAATAAGCAATTAAGCTTGAGCAAGGCAGGGAAGCAGAGTGTAAACGAGGAGCTTCTGACACATTCATAAAGTGTCAGTCACAATTCCCTGGCATTTCTGTCATGTGGAGTCTGGATTGTTTGAAATAGTGATGCATGCTCAATTTTTTGCCTTGGAAAAAATGGCTTTTGTTTATTTTTCTTTCTTTTTTTTTTTTTTTCCTCGCTAAGTGGATTACCCCAGGCCTGACAGAATAAATAAATTAGAAGTTAATGGTTTCATTTTGGATAGAGTCTATAGCTACCTAGGAACAGGTTGACTATGTCATTTTGAAAAGGATTTTTTTTGTGACAATACCCAACAAGAGGAATAAAATAAATATTATCTCTTCAGCATTTTGACATTGCTTCCAGGAGATGTTTCTTTGGTATTTGCACAAAATAGAGTTGAAAATTTCAGGAGGAGGGCCTGGAAGCCAGACATGCGTTTAAAATAGTGGTGAATGTGAATGATTTTAACCTTTCTGAGAAAGACTTTTTTTTTTAAGTGATTTGGTACCTTCACATTACAACTGAAATTTTACATACTGAAGTAAATATGAACACAGCTCTGAAATTTTTCACAGTGCTATATTTCAATGAGAATCATCCAAGTGCAGTAGAATTGGATCATGGAACTTTGCAAAGACACAGGATATCAGTAAAGACACTGGCACATTAAATGTACATTTAGAACATGTGACGTTGGAGCTGCTTCTTTTATGGCGGTAGGAGATAAACAGAATGGATGAATTTACAAAGGATTTTTTTTTAAGATTGATTAAAACCAATAGCTTTGGAAAAATCTGAGTTTCAGAGAGTTTTAAATATTAGATAGATTTTGCCTAACCAGGAGATGAAGCATGACTATAACAGGCTATATTTCATTTTTCTCGAAAGCATGAAATGAGGTGTCAAAAAAATCTCTTTCCAAGCGGTCTCTGTACAGAATTTTTGAGTGATAATTGTAAACAGGGAAGGAAAACTATAGCCAAGTCAGAAGATGCTGTAGACTGCTCAAGGCTGTGTCTAACAAGATCAGGAGAGCTGTGCCAAAATGCAACCTGTAGCCTTAGGGAACGGGGCTGGGCTCTTCAGATGTTATTCTTTTGCTGCATAGATTCCTTTCACGATGTTTTGCATATAGAGATAGAATGAGCAGTTTTAGACTGAATAGTTGCAAAATGTTTTTGACGTCTCATTTTCCTTTCAATATGAAAAGGTTGGAAATCTGCAAAGAAGTTATTATCTTTTTTTTATATTGTTTGCATTTGTGTTTGTGTTTATGTTTGTCCAAATGCATCCCCAAAGACAAACCTAGAAAAGGGTAGTGTGTCTTTGGACATACCTACAGTCCTCCTTACTTGTGAATAAAAGGCTGCTAAAAGCAACTTCCAGCCAAGCTTTACCTTTGTTAAGCTTCTGGGCTCCAGCTCCAGAGTGCCACTGAGATCACCTTTTTGTAACACATCATAGCTCTGTGTGTGTACAGACAGCAGAGCCATTGGGGACCATCAGAATTCAAATAATTTTTTTGCCCTTTCTTCTGTGCTGTTGAGAGATCTTTTACTTTTTATAACACTGTGTTTGATACTGATGTTACATGGAATCCCACAGCTGTCTCCTGCATTTGACAAGTGCTGGCTGCTGCCAGGAAAGGTGGTAGCAAAGACTGGTGAGACCATATCAGAGGTTGCTTGTATGCTCCCCAAAACAGAAGAGGAATTTTCAAATTACTGTTTTTAAACTTTTGTTTTTAAATTGAACTGGTTTTTATATGGTATTCCATTTTACCAAGATTGCTTGTTCTGTGCTGCTAAAACTAGATCAGAAGTTAGGAACTCATAGGCAGTGAATACCAAAATCAAGCCAAGGGCAGCAGGACAGCATTTGTGTGTCATCTTGGCTAGTTAGGCCTCCAGGAGTTTCCCAGAGAATCCATTAATCCCCTTTGGGCTGTGTTCAGCATGGAGCAGAGGTTCAGCTGCCACTGCTGGGAGGGCAAATCTGCCCAGGGGGACGGGCTAAAGCCCCATCCAGACTGTCAGCACACTTGTATTACACAAGTTTCTGCAGCTCTGATTGCCCTCTCCTTGAGAAGTGCAATTTGGAGAGGGAGAGAGAGGAGCAGTACCTTAGGTCTGGTCCTTCAGGTATTTGAGTCATGCTCTGATGTGGGTAACAATAAAACTGGGAACTAGTTCATTCTGAGAGTTAAAGCAAAAAACATTGTTAACAAAATTTTTGACCAAGCCAAAGAAACTGCTACAAATTATGGCAATTTTACTATTGCAATTTGGAATAATTTAATTTTTCTGAGTCCTCTTCCCATCTGTCCTAAATAAATTCCATTGATAGTAATCTCCCTTTAAGAACTGATACAAGGCATTGATTGATTCTGCATTCATTCATGCCTCCTACAAAATCTTAATGATGCAAGAGCTCTATTGTTTGTTGTATCCTGCTGCAATTCAGAAAGTTTAGTTCTGAAAACATATAGTATGGGGAAAGCTTTTTTCATCTTTTTCAATCTCTATATCTATTTTCTATCTTGTGAAATAGGCAATAATGTAAAACTTTTCAGGTAACCAGGATAAATGCAAGTATAGGGTAAGAGTGAGCAAAAAACAAAAGAAGAAAAAAATCCAATTGCCTTAGAAATAGGTTGAAGTCTTTACTTTATTCATGGCAATATGAATCTCCCATAGATGCCTTTTAGCAGATCCATGCATTCTTTCTGTTTGATTATCACCTAGTCACCTCAAAGCATGCCTACCCCTTCCTGGCTTCAGTCTGAATACACATCGCTGTTTTAACCATAGACTTACTTCTGAAATTGTCTGTATCATTCAATAATAGAGCTAAGACAATCCTTAAATGGGCCTATCCATTAACAGCAGAAATGGTAAAAGAGTCCCGCTACCCTTTTGTGTGATGTTCTCTAAGGATTTGACTGCCTGATGATTGGATTGCAAACTACTGAGTCTGTGACAGCTTATTTAGCAAGGCTCTTAGTCTCCCAATAATTTTTGTTCTACTTGGGAAGCCCCTTCACCTCCTCTACCACTTGCCACCCTGGAAGGCTTTAGCTGAGGTTGTTCCCCTGTTTTAAGTGGCAGCTCCATTCTTCTGAAAGTCCACTGGAATGGCTGTTGAGCAAAGAACAAGAGGGAACAAAGTAGAAATGCAGGTGGCAGTGGCATTTGCTGCAGGGGAAATATTCCTTTTCCAAGCAGTGTCACCACAGCAGCCAGTGAACCTGAGCTATAGCAGTTGTCTGAGTCGCTGGGTGTACAAATCCATCTGAGGAGGATTCAAGGAACTGTTCTTTTCTTCACTGTGCAACTTACTGATTTCTCTCCATGAACTTTTTTTCCTCAGCCAGGCAAGGAAGATTAGGAGGATTATCTTTGGGATATGTGCCATCCAGTTACCTTGACTGTGCTTGAGAGACTACAGGAGTATAAATGTGGTACATCTAGAGGTCAAGACTGAGGCTACAGAGCCTTGAGTCCTTAGATCTGTTCCACTACTGATACATTTACTCCTCACCATTCTCTGTTTAATACATTGCTTATTTCATGTTAACATTTTGCTCAAGCACAGCATCAAAAGATTGCAAAGGGGCAGAATTCTGGCATCTGACCAAAAGTTGTAAGATTTAAACCCCAAGAATTTTGAATGACACTTTCTATGTCATCAGCACATTGTAGACAAAGGAGCACTGGCCAGCTGTACAATATTTGTCATCTTTTATAGCCTTCTGTCTTCAGGCTGTAATTGTACCTATTTGTGTCATGGAGTTTCTTATCACAGTTAGTAATATGGTAAACCATACTGAGCATTTCTTGAATATAAAATTCTGTAAAGTATTTGCAGACTTATAGACTGGTCAGTTACTGAATGTGGATGATATGTGTCTGTATACAATGAAAACAACTCATTTCTCTTCTCTTCCTCCTTTAAACCTCTTTCCTTCTTTCTTGCTATCCAGAACTCCCCCATATCCCAACTCTGTTTAATAGCTCTAGGCTTTTTGGACCAACTTTTGATAGGGTGTTCATTCAGCTTTATGTGATAACAGACTTGACTGCATTAAAAGCAGATAATTAATTATGGAAAGACTGTTGGTATCTCTGTGTTAGAAGTAAAGAAATAATTTTTAAGCAGTGTTTTCAGGAGGAAATATCTGATTGTGTCTGTGTACTTGCTGGAAGAGTTCTTGGATGCCTGTGCTCCAGGTCGTGGCTGAGCATGCCCAGTTCTTTCAATGCCTTGTGTACACCCTCAGACTCATTTATTTAACAGACCGTGTCTGTTCCATGTGATATGGAGTTTCTTTGAAGTGGTGCTCATCTTTTGGCATAAGTTGGCCTTCTGTAAAAGCCTAATTATTTTGGGTATCACTTTGAAACTCTCTTTGTGTTATTTGTTTGTTAATTATGTTCTCTGCTATTGATGTAGTACAAACATAGCAGCTTACAAGTCCCTGAGAGAGCAGGAGTGACATGACCTGTCACTAGATGCCTAACTTAATCATGCCAAATTTTAATATGAAGTCTTTGATCAGGATTGTTTAGCATTTTTTGTAGAAAAAGTAATTCTGATTCAACAGATCTCCAGCTGTCCTTAATTCTAATTCCATGGGCTGGTTCACTGCTTTGGACCTATGAGTAGTTTCACAGATTTTTAATGATAAATACACAGATTTCTGTGCATAGTGTATAGTCTAATATGTCCCAGTGAAGAGGGAAGGATGAAGGAAGAATTGTGACAAAGGAATTTGCAAAATACAGTGCACAAGAAGCACTTTAGTAAACAAAACAGGGAAATCTCATGGGGGCTTAGAGGTTTTTAAAAAAACAAAAACAAAAACAAGAAGAAGTTTTGGACAATGCAGCTTGTAGAGCCTCAGAACTGAGCAAAAACCTACAGCCTAAGAAGAGATAAAGGGAGAATACTGGGATTTGGGAATTACAGTTTATGGCTGATACCAACTGACATTGGCGAGCTTTGCAAAAACAAAGAGAGAAAGAAAAAAGTGAAAATGGCAAGAGCACAGACACTTGGGTCAGTAAGAGATAGAGCAGAGGAGGCACAGCAGACTTGAGAGGGCAAAAGTAAAGTAGTAGAGATAAGAGAAGGGATGCCCATGGAGAAATGAACATACCACAGAGGAAACAGCATGGTTTGTATGGCAGACTGGGGAGAAGGTTCTGCCTTGGGGCATCTGGAAAGGCATGGACTCTCATTTCAGCATGGAAGTGAAAGAAAACCACAAGATCTTAAATACGGAATGTGTTAGAAAATGCATCCTGGACATACCAAAAATCTGAATAGAGACAATAAGGAACATTCCAAAGCTGGAAGATCTCTAACATCAGTAAAGAAAGTCTTTATAAATGAATTTGAATAAATTTTGTGTGAATAGCATAATTACAGAAAGGGGAGATGATCAATGGCACTTTGAGTAGCTTGCAGAATGTAGAGAGACAAAGCAGCAGGTCCAGCAAAAGGCAATTGCCGTAGTCCAAGCATGAAATCATAAAAGAATAAATGCTTTCCTTATAGGATCTGCTGAGGTTACAGCCTAAGGTTGTGACTGTGTCCATGAATTAGATAAAGCAGTAAAAACGTGCATCGAGATTTTTTTTTCTCCTCAGACATCCTTTCTAGTTAACTCTTCGTTAACTCTTAGTAAACTCTAGTTAACTCTAGTTAGCTCTTAGGTAACTCTTAGGCCTAGCAATATTTGCTGATGTCCCCTCTCCATGTGCTTCTCACCTGCTGAGCAGTGGAGGGTACCTGGGATGAAGGAATGGAACCCATCCCCTGTATTTGCCAATCAGTTCCTTTTTTTAAAATTCACCTTTCGGTATAGGAATAGTAGAAGAGTGACATGACCATTTACCTTTGTTTTAACTAGATTTTCAGCAGATAGTGTCATCCAGGATTTTGAAAGATAAGTTGAAGAAATGGGCACGAAATTTGCAGTTTTCCTCACGTTGTCAATTACTTTTCCCAGTATCAGAAAGCACTTGGCAGGAAATGCTGCACAGGATTGTTGCAAGGTAGTATAACTGAAGGACTGCTTTGTTTCTTGAGAGAAAAGAAATCACTGTGAAAGGAAAATAGCTGTAAGGCTGAACTGGAAATCTGAAAACGTAAATTCTGAAAGGAAGGAACAAAGTTCAAGGCAGTGCAAGGGTAATTTCACTTGCTAAGACCAGGATCTGTTAAACTCTTGCCTCAGCAAAGTTGCCAACCAGCAACCTGAGAGGACAAACATCTTTATTAGTAACAGCCACTGCCAAGAGGAAAGTGAACTCTGTTTTGCTGAGTAAACTTTTGCATCCAACCTCTCTTTCCCTCACATGACCCCACAGTCTGCCCAAAATTAATCTCCCTGTCCTCGTGCACTGCATGTTTTGGCTCTTTGCATGTTGTTTCTGATGGCTCGGCTGCTCCTACCCCATCTTGGGATGGGAGACCCTGAGCTGAGCCTGTCCCCCAGCTCTTGCCTCTGTCACCAAGGGCCACCCAAGCAACTGCTGCCACCTCACCCAGGAAAACATGGAGTGGGACAGCATGGGGGCAGGGAAGGTGCCTTGCCTACATTCCCTGGAGGTTTGCATTTGTCTGTGACACTGTATAAATGTTTTATTGTAATAATGTAGCTGTTAATTTTGCAGAAAGCTCCTGGCTTTGTGGAAGATTAAGGGTTTTCCAGGGGTTTTCACATTAAAAAAATGTTTCTTTATTCTTTTTGAATCTGCTTTGCTTCCATCCTTATTATCAGATAGTCATGGGAACTTTCCATGTGGTGTGATGTGGGCAACCAAGTCTCATGTTGCCCTGGTTTAAGGCAGGAAATGAAACATTCTGTACATTAAAGAGACTTTTAAAAGAACCTGTAGTAATCAGTTGCTGTGTTTTGCTGGTATTTCTGGCAGACTCTCTGCTTTCAAGTAATTTTTCAGTACCCAAAAAAAAAAAAAAAAACAAACAAAAAAAACCCCCAAAAAACTATTCCTGGGATGCCAAACAAAAATCTACTTTACCACAATCTTTGGAAACAGCGTTGAACTGCCATTGATAGGAAACTTCAGTTAGATTCTTTTGTGCTGAGATGTGTCACATATGCAAAAATGCTTTAAATATAACTAAACTATTAGTATTTAATAACCCTCCTCTGTTCATATTAAAAATCTTTCCTTTGCATTATTTTACTTCTGTAGATGCCTTTTTTTAATCTAAGTGTCTCAGTCACTGTGCAGATTGCCTACAGTGTGGCTGCCATGCTTTGCTGAGTACTCAGTGTTCCTCTATTACTCACTCTTTCTTCAGTCTTAACTGGATTCTTATGAATTTGGTTTGTCTCCTTGAGTTCTACAAAGTTGTTTTCTCGATTTTTTTTTTTAAGCCAGTTCATCCTAAATTCATATCGTCTTGCCATTCTGGTAACTTTATTCAATGTTCACTCCACTGCCTTAGTACTTTTCCAGTAATAAGGTGACCAGAACTGAATGCAGTATCCCAGTTAAGTACCAAGGTCATTACAAGCTTCCAGTCTCTGTGACTTGATGTCATTTCTTACATAGCCCCAACATCTGCCTTTGTGCTGCCCTATCATGTTGCCAACTCATGTCCCTTTATTCTCTTTCCTAAGTTTAGGTCAGTGTTGCTACTTCCTGATTTATTTCTTCTGTTTAATATTAGTGTTAAATTATTTTCCCCAGCTGTGCTTTTTTTGTTTTTTTTTGTCTGAGACATTTGGAGTGAAGAAGTTGGGAAAACTGAAAGCAAGCTGTAGCAGTATCCATGGCTGAAATTCTTGGGAAATGAATGCAGAATGTTGACTCTCCTGTTATTACTGTTGAATATTTAAGTGGTTGTGTAGACATAGATAGACAAATTAATGTAATCCACTATAATGCTCATGAGCTGTGTGCCTGGTAAGTACTATATACTATGTGAACTGCTGTACGTTGTATCTGATCCTCTTTGTGCTATGCTTTTTTTTATTAAGCTAATTTTCATTTCTCTATTACTTGAAGATTATTTTTTTAGATTAGGTTTGTTAATGTTGTTTCATTCTTCCATTGACTCTTATCCAGATCTTGGAAATCAGTCACTTGGTTTTTTGGGTTTTTTTCCTTTCAAGAAATCATTTCCTGCTGAAGTCAAAGCAGATTACAGCTATTGCACATTCATGATTTTTTCTTCACTAAGGTGGTTTGCACTGCAGTCAGCAGGCAGTGAGGAACTATTTTGGAGCACTGGGATAGGCATGCTGATTAGTATTATTTTGGGAGGTTACTGTTTTTAAACATTCAGATGTTTCCCCTCCCCCCAGTATTAAACTCTCTTGACCAACTCACTGTTTGTAAAACAGAAATTATGTAAAAAATTTGTCATTATGTATCTTATTTTTCTACAGGACTTACAGATAATCAGTACAGATGAAAACCAGGTGTTCGTGGCTGTACAGGAGTGGTACCAGACAGACACATACAACCTGTACCAGTCTGACCCACAAGGCGTTTACTACTCCATCTTGCTGGAGAACGTCCGGAGCACGAAGCAGCCAGAAGAGAATGTCCTGATAGATATTCTAGAGGTAGATCTTTGTATTTCCCATTATGTGTAGTCTATGTGGAGGATTTTTATTATTATTATTATTATTATTATTATGAGTAGAATTAATTTTAAGTAATGTATATTCACAGCTATATTTAAATAGAAAGTCTAGGATTTCTGTCTTATTTGTAGCACATTGTTACTACTTACATGTTTCCCTCTTGTCCTAGTAATGTGTTGTGTACTAAATTCTTGGGATGGGGTTCTACGGATGTGCAAATCCAAAGCTTGCTAAGTTTTTTTTTAAGATATTGAAAAGTGAATCTGGCAGCACAATTTATTATTGAAGAAATTATTATGCAGCTGTCTATGTACAGCTTTTTTTCTTCTAGGTGACTCAGTGGTGCTTTTCCTGACTTAAGAGCAGGACACCTTTTAGCCAGTAGGGTTTTAAGTAGTAATCCTGCAAGGCTTGTGCTAGGTTGTGTCAGCTCTGAAAGGCTAAGAGCCAACAAAATTCGATATTGGACAGCAAATTCACTTGCTTTCAGTATGTGTCTTGTGCAAAGAGTGTTTGCTATGAGACCAACTCGGCTGTAAACAAGTCTATTTTGTATTTTAACATCAGTGCACTTGGCAAAATAAAAGACTGTAGTGTTTTGGAAGAGTATCCCAGGCTGTTATCAATTCCATTCCTGTTTAGGGAATGGAATTTCAGTGCAATGAATTTCAATGTAATAAGGTGTACATTTGCTCTGATTCTGTTCTTTCTGGCCATTATCAGAACATTCAACTGGCTTTGGCTGACTCAGTTTGTCCCATTACATGTCATTTGCCTGGTGTTAATTTAAAAAAAAAAACAACAAAACTTTAAAGGTGCACCAGACTTCTTTGGCAAAGGTTTGTAGTAATTCTGGGTACAAGGCACACACTGACAGAACTGTTAAATGGCTGTAATTAGACTCTTCCTGGTGGGGGAAAATGATAGTGTTTTCTTCCTCCTTATCTCCTCCATCTTTCTTTAGCTTTTTCTTTCTAAATGGCTGAGGTAAAACAAAAAGGTCTCTCATTACCGGTGATTAGTTTCTAGACTCTACCTTTTTAGAAATGAGGCTTCCTAATAAGTGAAGCTGCACATTGTGTGTCGCCACGTTCCCACAGGGTGATTTATTGATAGCATTAATTTGCAGCATTTTACTCTTGGGCACCCCTGTGACCAAGCAAAGCTAAAAGGCAGTCAGGTGCAATCTCTACTCCTTGCATCACCTGTAGCATGTAATTTCAGATAAGTTGTACAGAGATGCTACCCCTGGCTATCCTTTTGTCTACAAGAATTATTAACTTAATTCAGTTACTCTGATTGTTTAATAATTTCCCAATGTTATTGAGGGCATATTAGATAATGCAATTGTAGTTTATTGTGTGCTGGATCAATTTGTAGGGTTACATTAAGAGGAAATGTACACATGATAAGGACAATACACGTGGAGCCATACAATTCAATTTTTTAAAGCTGTTTTTGAAATTGAGTCGCTTTATAGGAGAGCTCTGATGGCTTCTAGATACCTTATATGATAATGTGTGGGTTGTTTACTCAGTATAAAACTATTAATAAATAAAACACATATTGCAGCCCTTGAGGATGGGATTTTTTTTTTAATCTAATCCAAATTTTCTTTTTCGGGCATTTTAATGCAAATATCCCATCTTGGGAAGGGTAACCTTCAGTGCAACACAGAGACAGTCCTCAGTGGTGGAAAATTTCTCTTTCTGACAGTGTGTAATTCTCCTTAAAATTTTTACTCTTCATCTTTGTTATCTTCTGACTGCACTTACTTGTACATCTGCCATAAAATTTTTAATGGGTATTTGCCTGTCTGCATTCATTTTCTTTTATATGCTTTATCTTTTTTTTGCACCATATTTCTTCTCACGTTGCGCATGTAAAAGGGAACAATTTACAAATACTTGTTTAAAAAAGACAAGAGAAAAAAAGTTAAGCACTGAATGACTGTCCAAAAGGAGCATGCTCTTGAATTATGTGACTGAATACAAGGAGCATATCCTTGAAATTGTACTAAGTGCTGCCATTGTGAAGGAGTCACAAATTTGACATAGGCATATTTGCAGAATGGGGCATACTAATGCAATACCTCTGCATTGGTTCCTACTCTCCCTCCTCATGTAGTTAAGAGCTACATGAGTTGCAGTACACTTCATGCCTTTTTTCCCCAAGCAACAAATTGTATATATTTAAATTTTAGTCACAAACATATATAGCAGTAATTTCTGCATTTCAGCGACTGCTGCTAATAAACACTGTGGGACCATATGAACTGGGCTTCTTGCTACCAACTAAACAGAATATTGATGGGATGGAATATCAGAAATGTAACAAGGAGCAATTAATGAATCACAGCAGAAAGTCTCAGAAAATAATTTTGTAAGGTACAAAGTGCTTTTCTAAGAGTACTGGGGAACAACTATCCCCTGAACTGTTTAACAAAATAGATACTATGAGAACTAAGCTCAAAGTTAAAAAAAATCAGCAGAAAGGTGCTTTGAATTTCCTCATGTTCAGCTGGACATGAGGAGTGGCTCCTGGACTGTTCATCAGAGTAACTGAGCACTGCACAGTGTTAAAATGTCTTATGGAAACTTACTATTAATGTGAATATTTTCCATTCTTGATAGAAAGGTACTTATCTTGCAGTTTTAGATTAGGGAACTAAGTCAAGGAGTAGAATGTACGGAAGAATTTGGGTGCCTTGGCATCACAGTCTAATCCAGGAGATACATTAGACACACTTCATTTCTAGTATTTACAGAATCAGGTGTGTATTTGTATAAGGCCACAGGACAAATGAAATGGAAAATGCTACAGCAGGGGTGGGATTTTTTAAAGATGCCATTTTTTGCACACCATAATTTTTTGTTAGTTATTGGGCTTTAGGCTAATGCACCACTCTGAACATGATGTTACTGAACTTGCTCTGAAGATAAATGCCTGAAACCTATTTATTATTTCAAGCAGGGTTTATGCCTTTCATTCAAAGTGCAACTGCTGTGAAGTGCTGGTTGGCTTTTATCTTTTAAAGCAGCAGTGAGAGAAGTTAACTGAGACGCTGGAAGAAATGTTTTCATAACCTTTCAGTGTTTGATAGATTCAAACACTTATGTCCCATATTCTAGAGAGGAGAAGTTACCCTAGAGCTTGGTTAGATTAGAGATGGGAGTGGCAATGGAGAAAAATTTTAGTCTGACTCCCATTTGATGATAATATGGGATTATTAAATATTCATTAAATGAGGGGGTGGGGAGGGGAAATAGAGGAGAAACAAAAATAATCATGATGCAGCACTGGTTTTGCCATCCACAGATGAAGAGGGAAACATCAGTTGCAGTCCCTGATCTAATTATTGTTTAAATATTTAATATTGTGTTCACTGGAAGGAAGATATGCACAGAAATTTTACCCCAAGTCTGCCTTCCCACACAAATATTTGAACTGCCAGGCTTTTGATGGCTGAGCTGTCTCTCAAAGGTAGACTATGTAAAAAATCCCCAGCAAGGTTAAAATGCTTTGAAAATAAAGAAAGCAGGTTCATAATTTCTTCTCTTCCTTTCCTTTTCTCACCTGCACTGCAAATAGTTGACTTTTATGGTATGTTGGACTTGGAGGTGGTTCTGGACTTTCATCATCCTGGATAGGTAACCCAATCACATATGCATAGGATTTAAGAAAGAAGGAGCTCATGAGAGAGTTGAGTATTTAAATGTTTTACTTTTTTTTATATAAACTTATATCTACTTCCAAGTTCTAGGCTGTTACCATAACCAGCAGAACATTCTTATTCCCTGTAGATTTGGATAAGTTCCTTCTGTATTTATAAACAGTGAGATCAAATTTGTAGCCTGCTGGTAGAGATGCCTTCTTCTCACTTTCAATGCAGACTTCTGCTAAATTAATGTCAAATGGAATTAGTAACTGGCAGCTGGAAAAAGAAAGGAACAGTAAATATTTCAAATGAAAAATAAAAGTTCAGAAGTGCTTCACGTTATCAGGAGGCAAATATTCCTGATCATTCAAAGAGCTGGCTATCTTGTGCATTTATTTGTAATGAATTGTTCAGTTTTTTTAAGAATCAGCAGCCAAGGAGATGAGCAAACTGTACTGTGCTGGAAATGTGTATCAGCTTATATATGTTGTCCAGAATTTTTCAAAAATTCAGAAAGTCTCATAAATGATGGCAAGAGAACCAAGAGCACTCTGAAGGAAACCTTCACTTTTAATAGAAGACCTTATCTCATGCCCATGGGTGGAATATACATTAATATGTTAATAATATAAATGTTAGGGTTAGAACTAAACATATTAAAGTATCATTACTGTCAGTTTGCTTCTAAAATTATACTCATTAACTTTGACAGTTTGAGTTGTAGTAATTTTCTAATACAGGTTGTTTTGAAATAAAATAGCAGCCCAAGAGAAGAGAGTCATGCTTTTTGTTATTTTTTTTTTTCTCCAGAGGTTAAGCTGGTGAAGGGTGGCTAACTGGACTGTGGAAACATTTCAGATGCTTGAGAGGGTGATTCAGTCCTCAATGTGTCTTCCTCATCTGCCTGTATTTATTTCCTGCAAAGGACGACAGTGCTTCCCAAATCAGTGTTATTTTAAAGGACATGATACTGTGTTGTGTTATTGTAACCTATTTGTGTGATATGGGCACAGAAATTCAGGTTAGAAGTTAGATGGTTGTTAAAAATTGCTTACATCATTTGGAGAATAGCATTTTAAAGATATCCATTTTTAAAGAAAATGCAGAGGGGAAATTTTATTGGTGAGACCATGCTATCATAATTTTTATATTTTGCTATGAAACTATTGTGTTTTGCTATATTGAACATGTATTTTAATTAGCCTTCTGACATGGAGAGAAATGCAGATGCTTTTAAAAGAAATTTAGAAATAAAAGTCAGTTTGTAATTGTCCTTGCATTCTCCCTTTCTCCCTTTCCTCTTATATTTTTGCCTTCCTCATATTTTTTTAAGGTATCATCCACTTTCCTTTCAGTTTCCAGGAGAAACTACCTGAGATACACAGTTCAGAGACACAAAATAGCAGCTAATCAGGGATAATCCTTGTTGAAAAAAATGTGTATGTGCTGGGTATTAGCTTTTCTTCTCTTTGCTTCAGGTCAGAGGTGTAAAAGGAGTCTTTTTGGCCAACCAGAAAATTGATGGGAAAGTTAGGACCCTGATAACCTACAACAAAGGCCGTGACTGGGATTTTCTAAACCCTCCAGACATCGACATGAACGGCAAGCCCACCAACTGCAAACCTGTAAGTGGCTCTTTTTGGTGTATCCTCCCACTAAAGTGTGCAAGAATTATCTGCATGGTAGGATGTGCAGTAGCTCCAACAGCCCAAGAGCTTTGTGCTGAGTTTAGCAGCCAAACTCGCAGGCAAATGGGCTTGCATTGCATGAGCTTTGGTTCCACAGGCTCTTAGTCCAGTCATCGTGTAGAGTGAGGAGTCAGGGCTTTCTGGTGCACTGCATTTCATATTTGAGATCACTTAGACACAAAGAGGACACATTTCTTGTGTGTCAACCACACAACGCAGTTCAGAATAATCATGGCAGTCATTTGTGTCTGGATATATGGGGCACATTATGAGTCAAACAGAGATTACCATTAATTTTTTTTCTTTCCATCTCTTTGCATTTTTGTTTCATAATAAACCAAGGTTCCCTCTTAAAGGGAACTCCTGACAGTTGCTTGAAAGTAAATACCATGGTAACTTGCATAAAATATTCCTTTATTTTTGTAAGATATTATTTCTGTTATTTTTGATGTCCCAAGTGCCCACAGTATTTTATTATTTGCAAGGCTGTACTGAAAACCTTATATTTTTCCCACTGACTCTCTGCTCCTGGGGACTGAAAGCTCTGCATTGGTGAGCAAAATAGTGAGCTTGTAGTCCTGCCACTGCCAGAGCTTTACTCCCTCTCCCCATGGCAGAAGTGGAGGGCTGGAGCTGCTGGTTCCCTTTTGGAGAGTTCAAGGCTGTGCTGCAGGGCTCCAGGCTGTGGGGTCTGGTGCAGATCAATCTGAGATGAGTGGGACAATGGCAGTGGCAGCAGCTCCCAGGCAGAGCTGGCAGCCTGCCCCTGGTAAAACTCCTGGTCACATTGCTGTGAACAATATGACCTTTGAGTGCACTGCACAAAGGGCAAGAAGCAGTAAGTTGCTTAGCAAAGGATACATGATGTGTCCTAAAGTCATTATGCTATTTCTCACACCACTTTTTTACTAAAAAAGGCATTTTAGCCCAAACCGTTGTTCTTAATAATAATTTTACCATTTACCTAGGACCAACAAACATGCAATACTTGCTGCTGTTAGTTAATATTTTCAAGCAATTATTCTGTCAGGAGGGGGTTTATGTAATAATGCTGACTTCCTTGAGTTTGGGAATCTTTTTGTTGAGACAGCGGCACCCTATGCAGACATCACCAGAGACTCTTGATATAAAGTGGAGACTGATACTTCAGACTGGAATTTGGCTCCATGGGAAGCAGCCATTCTTTTTCTTTATGAAGACATACATTGCTGAAGCTGCTCCCTGTCTGGGCTGTTATTCATTCTAGGAGCATAACTGGTAGCAGTGATTTTTAAAACCTGTTCTCTGCTTCTTCCCCCACAAGCCTGATTGTTACCTGCACCTGCACCTGCGGTGGGCAGACAATCCCTACGTGTCAGGCACAGTGCACACCAAGGACACTGCGCCAGGGCTCATCATGGGGGCAGGTAAGTGCATGGCATTGCTTTTTAAGACCTGAAATGTGGCAGGGATTCTTTGGGTTTGTAAGAATACCATGCTACAAAGATTGCCAAAATAAGGCTTTCCTGCAGAATAATCTTTTATAATCAAACAATTCAACATATGTTAGTGGAAGGCCCAGAGTTGTGTCTTCTCAGACAGATCTATATCAGTCACCTGGGTCCATCACGCTCTACTCTGCTGTGCAGTACCTCCTTCTCCATTAATGTGCTGTGGAGGTGTGGTGGTGGATGAAGGACAAGTCCTGCATTCCTTTTCTCTGGAAGTGTTGTGTAGGCTCTCCACCATCATGAATAACCCAGAAAAACTGATGGGAACAGTGGTCAAGCCTTTTTTCTTTAAGCCTGGAAACAGATAATTTGACTTGTAATTTTTATTAATTCCTTTCTGCCTAAAGAGAGAGGAATTGAAAGAGGCTGTGTTGGGAACAATGCTGGTTGTGGCTTCTCCATTATAACTTACATGTGGAGTCATGTCAATATGAAGTGGGATTTAATAAAGGAAATTCCATTGCAGTGTTGAGCACTCATCGAGAAAATTATCCACATAGCTGTTTTGCTTTGTATCTTTGTAATCCATCTATTCATTTTATTTAATCTTCTGTTTCTTTGTTTCAAAATTGCCTAAATGTTAATGATACTAAGAGCCTTTTAAAATTGTATTATTTTATTCCTATGTTACGAATAAGAATTTATGGTTTTAGGTGAAATGCACACATGCAGGCTTCTCTTTTCATAAAAGTGCATCTGCTTTTAATGAGTAATGGCTTCTACTTTATCTTACTCTAGTCTCTGACAAGCAGCTTACTAAGTTGAAAGTTTCCTCAGAATTTCAAGGTGAGAATATTTGGTGCTTAAAGAGAATGACAGCTGCCAGTACTGGTAATTTTCAATATAACTGAAGATTTCAAGTTTTGCTGTAACCTAAAGGGAGGTCAAAGTATTTTACTGGAGACTGATCTACCTGGTGAAATGCTGCTATGTTTTTATTGGTACAAATGAGATTAAGAATTTGTGCAATGCCCTTGTAGATAGATTCCTAATATGTGTCCAGGTCAAACTTTATGAATTCAAATGTTTAAAAAAATATCTTCCATTTCACAAAAGCACTCAAAATGTAGGTTCTTAATTTTAGCCTCATTATATCATGCTTAAATGCCTTCCAGCATCAAATTAATCAGTGAGATTTAATTAGTCCATTATTCCTATTTCATTTTTCCTTCTCTTTGCACTGTAGTCAGACGTGTTGGACAGATATTTGTTGAGATGTTGGGTTGTTTTCTTTTGTTTGGGGTTTGTAGATATTTTTTAAGTGCACTGTTCTCTAAGACCACATTAGGGAGGGCAGGTTGTAGAAGAGTATTTCACCATTAATTCCCTTCTAGAATGGGGTGACATTTTATCACTGTGACATTGTCTTACTCTGCCAGGTGGAGAACTTTTCAGCGGCTTTCCTCAGTGTGATCAGGAGGGAGTGGTTTTGATAACATCCTGATATCATGAAGAACTGAACTCATATGTTTAATTTGACTTGACTGTGGAGCAACCAGTAATATAATGGGAATGGTAGAAGGCACCCTGCTCAGTTGCATGCCACCTTGCTGTTAGCTACCTAAAGAGCTGGGAGAGGTGGTGTGAAAGGGGGAAAAATTTGAGTGCAAGAGAGTACAGTGTGTCCATTTTCTGGTAGAAGAAAAACTTCTGTAGCTGAAAACAGAGAAAAGGGATCTATTTTGAAGCCTTAAAAATACTGTAGAGCAACTGCATCCCCTTGCCAAAAGATGACCTGAATCAACTCTGATTTTGACTTGCATTTACATTATTTGGATGCCCAAGTCACCTGGATTTAGTGCATGTGTTCAGTCTTATCTGGCAAACCTGATACTCTTGTAAACTTACGCTTCTTATCAGAAATACTTTGCATAGAGTGAGCTTGAATTTCCTTTGGCCTGATCCTTGAAACTGATAATCCTATACAAATCAACATGAGTATTAGGTTCTTAGTAGATCCAGGAATCAGATTATTTGGGCCACATCACAAACTATTGGAATTTTACAGTTAGATTTAGGTAGAGGACATCTTCTGGAAATGACTGAAGATGATAAGATCCGTGAATGTCAGTTGATCACAGCATGTCTGGGAATCATCAGTGCCTTGTGCTGTAAAAAGCAAAATTATTCTCAGGGTGAAATAGGTAAATAATTGCCAACAGAGAGAGGGAATTATTAATACTCTGGCAAAATACTGTACAGTGGCATTATTAATACAACTGTGTACAATTCTGATAATCAATTTTCAGGACCAGTGAGCAGGTGCTTAGAAGGTCTGTTTGGCAGTTGATGGAAATAGAGAATATTTACCAGAAAAGCCCCATTAGCTGAAGAACTAAAGGACAATAAAGAATATGCTTTTTTTTTTCCTTTTTTTTTTTTTTCCCTGGCAGTGTAACCACTGGGTAGAAACAACCAAGTGACGGAGACAAGTGGATAAGAACTGGAAATATGGTTCTTAAGCATAAGAACCCTATCGATGAAAAAGCAAAAAAAAAAAATCTCTTTAAAAAGTGGATTTTGGCTTCTTTCTGGGAAGCTTGTACAACACAGCTGCTTTTGGTAATGGAAAAGCTATTCCGTGACTTAAGTACAGTTTTGATATGGAAAATGCTGGAAAAAACCAGAGCTCAGAGACTACTGAATAATGTTTTAATTTTAAAAAAGGAATAATTAACTGGTGAACTGCATTTAACACCTAGAAAATTGGAAAAATTTAACATCTTTAATAAAATGATAAAATTGCATCCTTTTAAACTCATGTTTACAAATAAAAACCCCACTCTGTTAAACTTGCATAAATAGTTCTCATATTTTTAGCTTATGTCTATATAAAAATTGTTCAGACAGAATATTAAATTTTGTAGCTCCATACGAAAGTGGTATTTTAAATAACTGCTTTGCTCTCTTAAAGAAATGCAATAGGATTTTGCATTTACATTTGGTTTTTGTGCATTTTAATCTTGGCAACGACTTCCATTTCTCACAGCATCAGCTATGAAATGTGTGTCAATTGATGTGTAAATTTTTACTATAAACTTGCTAAGGACTTTTCTATGAGAAATGTTTAGAGAAGTGTAGCTTTTTCAGGTGCTAGTTTACAATAATTGCCTGCTTAGCTTCCAATCCAGATGGCAAATCAAGCAAGCAGTAAATTCTGCACATTCACACAAATTGAGGAAGTGCTGGAGAAGTTCTGTTTACTTTTTCTCATATCAGGGCCAAATATAATTGCATACATTGTGGTGAATTTCTATCATTTTCACAGAAGTAACACACTGGGATGCCTCTATCAAAAAAGGATAAGGGACCTGGGAGATGATTGAGCATTTTCCAGTACATTTTGGAGTGAACATCCTGAAATTCCTTTAAATTTTTGTTACATACCTCAATTCTGATTCCCCACTCCCTCATCTGAACACATCTTCAGTTTGCCAGGCAAAACTGTGTGTCTGGGAGATTTAAATACAAATTGGTTGTATGTTTGCTCTATACTGTGACTGCAAGATTGCAAACCATGAAATTTTAACTTACTGTGCATGGCCCAAGGGCATGTTACAACTGTATTAATTACCAGTAATCCAGGCAAGGCACATCTCTCTTTTTGGAGTAGGTGTCTGCCTGTATGCTAAATTTAAATGATTGGAAAAGATTTTCTCTATTAGAAGCATTATCTAAGCATTGCATATGGGGATTATTTCTTCTTACTGTAAACATGTCCAAAGTCACATATAAAAATATGGGTAAACACAGCGATAACTAGCACTTAAAACATGTAAATTGATGGTAAATTTTAAATGAATAATCTTCCATATTTTTTGTGATCCAGTAAGAACCTGCCAAAATGCCCAACTCTCTTGAGATCTGTATTGAGAGCTGTTTCTCACAGCTATACCACCTTTCCAGAGAACTTTGCTGGCCACTGGACATCACTGGAAAACATTGATTTCTTTTACATCCCTCTGCTACCAGCTGATTTCTTTTACATCCCAGTGCAGAGTTACAGAAAGCTTGGATAAAAGCTATGTTGAACAGTAGTTAGTGCCTCTGTATTCTAGTTTTTGGTACTGCCACCCTGCAAGGATGGAACACATGATTTTATGCAGTTACTTAAAATCAGCCTTTACTCAGGACGAGTGAAAAAGCAAAAGATTTTATGTATCCCAAAACACAGTTTGAAAAGGTTTCTAAGAATGCAAGTAATGGAAATGAAAATTACTGTTCTTAATTAAAAACTGGAAAAGGCAGGTCAAAATGTTTCCTTTTGCTTCCTGAGTAGAAGCAGTGTCAGAACATAACAGCAGAGCAAAACTGACTCAGGCAGAGTCCATCTAGCAGTGTTCTGGCTGTGTTGGTGACAAAAGCCTTTGGTACAGCATTTAAGGACAATTCAGGTGTGTATCATCCCCCATGCACTGGAGAAGATACAGCATTTAAGGACAATTCAGGTGTGTATCATCCCCCAGGCATTGGAGAAGACACACAAATGAGTCATTTAGTTACAAAAATGATACAAAATATTGTAAGACAAATTTGAGAAATTTCTGTATTACAAACAAAACTTGCTGAAACTGGATGGCAAACACTGTCATGTGTCAGAGGAGTTTTCAGGGCACTCAGATCAAAAGTCATGTTAGAATGGTACCATTTGTAGCTGTGGCTAATAAAGCCTTGGCATGGTTTAAGTCCAGCCAGCAACTGAGCATCACAAAGCTCCTTGCTCACTTCCCCTCCAGGAGGATGGGGGGAGGGAATTGGGAAGGGTAAAAGTGAGGAAACTCATGAATTGAGATAAAAGCAGCTTAAATAACTGAAATAAATAATAATAATAAATTGAAATTAAAAGAAAAATGAGAGAGAGAATTGAAATCCAAGAAAGAGAAGTGATGTAAATGAAAACTGTTGCTCACCACCAACCACCTGGTGCCCAGCCTGTTCCTGAGCAATGCCCCTGCACCAACCTCTCCCCCAGTTTATTGCTGAACATGCTGACACATGGCCTGGAATATCCCCAGGTCAGCTGGGGTCAATTGTCCCATTTCCAATTCCTTGGGCACCCCCTGCCTCCTCACTGCTGGGGTGGGGTGAGGAGCAGAAAAGGCCTTGACTGTGTGTAAGCACTGCAGTACTGCAAACATCTTTGTATTGTCATCAACACTCTTCTCAGTACAGGTCCAAAACACAGCCCTGTACCAGGTGCTGTGAAGAAAATTAACTCTACCACAGCCCAAAACAGCACATGCCTGCAGCTGAGTCCCCATTCCAGCTGCAGGGACTTTTCCAGCATGAGCCTGAGTTGCCTTCAGTGTATTAGATTACATTTACTTGTTCGCCCAGATGGATTTTGAGATCTAAAACAGACCCACTAACATGATAGAAAAGTTTCTTTGCTGTAGTGGCTCACCTGAGGAGTTACTGCAGGTATTTACAGCTGTAACAAGAAGCACAGATGTTGGTGTGGCCCACCTGACAAATTAGTACGCTGATATTTGGAGGGGGGATGGGCGGGAGGTGGTACAGTGTGAACACTTCAGGACATGGTGGGAATTGTACTTAAACAATGTTGTCGTCCAGTCTTGGGCTGGGCGTAATTCTTTTTCACCTTCTCGTGTCACTTGGTCACAGTGTCAGTTGTGCTCACATGTCATTGGGTGCCACCCTTGCCGCAAATATGTTTTATAACTCTCCTCAGATATGTCATGGAATGGTTCCGAATTTCTCAGTTCTACTTTGAGTGCTGCTGTGGCTTTGCAGTTGTTTGTTTGTAGTGTTATTAATGTCAGGATTCTTTTGCATTTCATTTGATGCGAGTTGGAGCTGTTGTAAAGGGGTTTATGGGGTGCCATTACATGCACTGCGTTGAGTTAGCTGGCTTATCAGTAACACAACACTCTGCAAGATAGCTAGAGCCTAAAATTATGCACTTTATTTTAAATCTCAAAAAGAACAAAATGTTCCAAATCTTTGAAGTTATTTTTCATTAGCATATTGAAAAGTAAAGTCAAAACAATGTAACTTTTTTACTAGAGAAAACTCATAACTCTTGTGTCACACAAGTTAAATAGAAAGGTTTGCTAATATAAGAGGGGGGGATTCTCTTGGATCTTTGAAGGATTTGGTTTTATTCCAGTTCTACATTTTTAGGCTAACAGCTTTCAGAGTGGCTTTTCTGTGGTTTATAAATCTTATGCATTACTGTGTGTTCCTGTGGAAGTTTCCTTCGGTCTGTCACATGTCAGATTTCGCTGCATGGGTGCTTCCCTCTGCCCTTTGCAGGAGCCTGCCTTTCTCCCCTGGTGCAGCGGCTTTCCTTCTTTTGTCCTTCCCTGCTTTTTCTTTCTGAATCCACTGATGCTCTTTCTCAGCAGGCCATGGTCTATGGTACCCCCAGAGAAAACTCCAACTGCACTGAGAAGTTTTATCCTTCCTTACAGAAAAGTGCTTTATGGGTTTAGTTTTTTTCCTGCTTGAAGACTTCATTTTACAAAGTTTGCGAAATTATGTCATATAATTGTGTGTCCCAAAAAATCTGGAAGTAGTGAATGTTGCAGCCTGCATTAATGACACAATTAAACATTGTGTCAACAATCAGCAGGTCCTGCATGTACCACTTCTGGGCTTCCACCCTTGGCCCATGGATGGACTGTTTTCAAAGGTCAAACATCACTGAAGTCCTTTTTCCCAAAGCAGTGTCCCATATTCTGTTCCTGTTGGCATCAGTTGTGGTTTAGGCAGAAAGAAAAGTCTGTGGAAATATAACTGAGCCCACCAACTCCTTTTGCTCTTTTACCAAGAAAAGACAGTAAAGGTAAAATCAGAGCTAGGAGAAGTCATGTCTGTCTTTTAACAGAGCTGCAAGTACAATGCTGTTGCTAATGTCATTAAATCAGCTGGATAGAAAAGGCTTTTTAATGAAGCACAAGTAGATGCTGTTTAGTTTACAGACTAATTTTCCATTAGCAAGGCAATTTACCGCTGAATTCTTTAAAGTGCAGATCCCTAGCAATGCTCAAAATAAAGACCTACTCATGCAAGTAGAATTCAGTAAGTGGTGAAAAGAGGTAGAATAAACAGCATTTATTCAGGGGCAAAACTAGCACTGCATTCATTAAAGTTATCTGTGTAAAGAAGAGTGTGGACTGACAGCTATATGTTAGATTCTAGCAAGCAAATAAATATTTCTGTTTTCAGGTGTCCTATAGAAAACAGACTGTGATTAACTTCAGTAGCACAAGAATATGTCCATTTGCAGGTGATATAGCAGTGAAAAGTATAACGGAGGAAAGTAAGAATAGCAAAAGAAATGTATTTTGTATATGCAGTTTATCAAATCTTCTTTCCCTTCCTTCAGCCCTGAGAAGGTGATTTCTCATTCATATCTCCTTCTAGTGATCAGATTAATCTTAAAGCTGTATCTGGGGAGAAAATATAACTGAATTAATGTGTGCAGCTTTCCTTCTGGAATTATTTCATTTGGATATATTCTTGGGAGGTGTGGGTTAGATATCAGGAAAAGATTTTTCACCCAGAGGGTGATTGAGCTTTGGAACCCCTTGGCTCCCCAGGGAATGGGTCCCAGCATCAAGCCTGCATGAGTTCAAGAAGCATTTGGACAATGCTCTCAGACACATGGTGTGATTCTTGAGGTGTCCTGTGCAGGGCCAGGAGTTGGATTCAATGATCTTGATGGGTCCCTTCCAACTCAACATATTCTATGATTATATGACCAACTAAATCTTTGCTGAATTATATGACAAATGAGAGAATTTGCAGTGTGTTGGAAAGATGAAAACCCAAGAAAAGCCCAAGAGTGGGAAGTAGCATCTTCTGAACTGTTAGATGCCATTTAAAGGAAATAACTGACTCCTATAAATTACCTGATTCAATATAAATATTCCAGTCCTGTCTGGGATGTATTTAGGGTTAAATGATATTTTGTTATCTCATTAAAGAGTGGAGCACATGCACCCTTGATGGTCTAAATAGGGTGTGTATTTTGGGCAGTGGGTGCTGTCGTTCCTCTTGGGAGACTTTCAGCACCAGTAAGCACACTCTGTGTAAACAGATCTGGTTTAGTGGTTAAAAAACAGCTATTTATATAATGCACAAGTGAAATTTCATAGTGCTGTTCTAATCTCAAGTGTTTTCTTTCATCATCTCTTCTGTTTAAGAGGATCTGATAATTTTCATCTTATTTCCACTGTGAAAACATTCAATCCCTATATTTAAGTCTAAATCCCAGGAGGATATCATTTAGAAGGAATATTGTGCCATGAATGATTCTCCCCTAGAACATTAAGCTGCCTGATGGTTTAATAATTTGCTATCTGAAGTACTGCATGTTAAAAGATGGAGATCTCTGTATTTGGGACTGCATCTGCTATCATCTTCCCCAAGCTTAACACTTCTGTTAACTTTGAATTCAGTTAACTGAATTCTCCTCAGTGCTATTTATCAATATATGCAGTAACTTTCTGCTTAATATTTAGGTTAATCAAATAATTCTGCTTTCAATTCATTTGTATTTACTCTTTTTCAAAAGCCCTGTCCCCTCTTTTCATATTGCATATTTCACCAGATTCTAGTCTAGCTACCACTTCATCAAGTTTTAAAGATAAAATATTTCATTTTAACAGCTTGAGTTCGATATGAATAACTTTACAAAATATTATTAAGGTTAAAGCTTCTGAGTTTATGGATGTGTTTTGTACTTACATCTTAAATACATGTTGTTTCATAATAAATTTTCAGCATGCAGCAACAAAACTAAAATGTTGGTCTGACTTCTGCATTTTGGTATTAGAATCCAGCTTCATTGCTTCCACCTATGGGCAGCCTAGCAATGGAAAGGAAGACTTTGAAATTGTACATATGTGTTTTTAAAGGATTTTGCTGGTTCTACCAGAAATTAAATAAGCCTGTTCAACTGTGTTTAGTTCTTGCTCTGACCTGGAATCTTCTTCCTCAGACTGGCATCAGGGCTAGATCCATTCTGGCTTGCTCATGTGGATGCAACCCTTGTTTTCTCCTCTTTTGTGACAGGTAACCTGGGGTCCCAGCTGGTCGAATACAAAGAAGAGATGTACATAACATCTGACTGTGGGAACACGTGGCGTCAGGTAGGAGGCATAAATCATCAAAGGAACCTGGAAATGATTGTAATGTACCAAATGTGATGAATTATGTAATGCTTAGCTAATCTTTAGATACTCACTCTTTTGAAGGAGGTGGTATTATTACCTCCACTTTGCTTGGAAACTAAGAGATTAAGGAGGTGATTTTCTAGGACTCAAATTGATCAGGCTGTCAGGTTCTGCTGAAGTTCAAATATTTTGGTCTCTTTAAAGATCCTGTAAGTATCTTATGCAAAAAACATTGTGTCTGTTTAGGTTTTTAATAATTTAAGTAATCTTCCTATGCTAATGATGAAGTGGACTTGGGCAAGATCTTGCAGTACAAACATTCTGAGCTAAAAGACATAGCTTAGGTACAAGGGCAAAAATTCTTTTGCTTCATAGTCTGAAAGCTGTTACTAAAGCATAAACTTTTTCTTCATTGAAACTGAGAGAGTGAAAAGATATTTTCAAAAAATAATAAAAATTTGTAAGTCTTTTTCATGATTTATTAAATTCAGGGACTACAAATACCAAAGTGTTAAAAAGAGAACAGTGATATCATAATGCTACTTGAATTCTGGATGGCTTTTTCTTCCAGTGACTAGTTGTCAGCTGAAGCATTTCACCTTTCTCATGTATTATTTCCTAAGCTGCTCTTTCTCAGCGTGGTGGGTTTGCCCTGGCTTGATGCCAGGTACCCACCAACCTCTGTCATTGCTCTCCTCAGCTGCACAGGGGAAGGAGAATATAACAAAAAACTCATGGCTTGAGATAAGAACAGGGAGAAGTTGGTCACCACTTACCACCTCAGGCAAAACAGACCTGACTTGGGGGATATTTATTTATTGCCAATTAATAGCAGAGTAGGATAGTGAGAAATAAACCCAAATCTTACAACAGCTTCCCTGTACCTCTCCCTTCATCATGGGCTCAGCTTTACTCATTAATTCTCTACCTCCTCATCCTGAGCCACACAGGGGGATGTAGAATGGGGGCTGTGGTCAATTCAACACACCTATCTCTGCTGCTCTTTCCTCCTCACAGGGAGGACTCCTCACACTTCCCCTGCTCCAGTGTGGGGTCCCTCCCACAGGAGAACAGCTTTCAATGAACTTCTCCAACATGAGTCTTTTCCATGGGCTGTAGTTCCCCATGAGTTCTCCAGAGTGGGTTCTTCCCATGGGTTCTTCCCATGGGTCAGAGCCCCTCAGGAGCAGGCTGCTCCAGCATGGGTCCCCTCTGGGATCGTAAGTCCTACCAGCAAACGTGCTCCAACATTGGCTTCCTGTGGAGTCACAGCCTCCTTCAGCCATCCACCTGCTCCAGTTTCCTTGAGGCATGTCCACCTGTTCCACCATGGAGTCCTCCATGGGCTGCAGGTGGATCTCTGCTCCATCCTGGACCTCTGTGGGCTGCAGGTGGATCTCTGCTCCATCCTGGACCTCTGTGGGCTGCAGGGCTACGGCTGCCTCACCACTGGAGGTTGCAGGGGAACCTCTGCTCTGGCACTTGGAGCACCTCCTGCCCCTCCTTCTGCACAGACCTTGGTGTCTGCAGGGCTGTTCCTCTCTCATATCCTCACCTCTTCATTCCTGCCGTAGTTGCTGTTGCGCACTTAAATACATAATCCCAAAGGTGCTGCTGCTGTCGCTGATTGACTCAACCTTGACCAGTGGCATGTCCATCTTGAAGCTGGCTGGTGTTGGCTGTAGGATGTGGGAAAGCTTCTCTAGAAGTGTCTCAAAGAAGCCACCCCAGTGGACTAACCTGCTACCAAAACCATGCTGTGCAAACCCAATGCACTCAGCATAGAGGTATTTTCTTTCTCTATATATGTATATAGCAACAATACACAATATCATATAGATTCTACTTATAATATATATCCAGGATAAAAAAAAAGCACCCTCAAAGGACCAAAATGTTTTCAAAAAATAATTTCATTTTGATTAGTGATGTAGTGTTCAGCTGAAATAAAATTTTGTTATTTTCTTAGAACTATTAAGTCTGAAAATGTTCTCAGTAGTGTTATTGAATGAGCTTGGGGAATATGAGGTTTAAAGAGAAAAATACAGACAGTTTCTTATATTGCTGTTGTAGGGTTCCATTCATACTCCACAGAGTACTTTAAAAAGAATTGGGTTATTTTTGTAATGATAATGTCCTTTGATGCTAAAAGATAAAATTTTATACCAAATTCCATCTTGAAATCTAGCATACAATAAATAGGTGTTTAAATGCAAAAACCTTCCAGGAATTACAGTGGGTACTGTGTTGTTTAATACTTCTTAGAGGCCTCTCATAATTTCTTGTCAGCATTTGCCAAAGTTTTATAGTTTTTCTGGGGTGAAAAATAAGAAGAAAAGAGGAATGAGATCAAATTCGTGTTTTCACTGCTTTTTATTTGTAGAGACACACAGGTAAATTATATGTGTTGCAACTTGACCCTAAGGTGCCTAATTATGCTGTAAAATCAACCACAAACTGATCCCTCATTGTGACAGTCAAAATGTCAAACAACATTGCTAGCTTTATTTTAATTGAAACTCCTATGAAGCCCTTGAAAGAGCTCGCTCAGTTCTGATATTTGCGATCAGAATGAAACTGTAGATTATTTTATGTATTTCATGGCCTCACTGTGCACAATTAAACGATTCTCCCAGAGGACAGCGGCACATTTCCTTTCTCTGCTGGAGTTCTTACAACAAAAGAGAAGGCTTCAGTCAGGTGATACAGGAATTTAGATAATTCAGTAAATTGCAGGTCTTGTGAGAAGTCCTGTGCTTTGGCACAACACTTTGTCTGAGTTTAAGTCTCTGCCTTGGAGACTTTGTGGTTGTCATGAGTGAGGGTCTGGCACCTTTCTCACAAGCTCACATGATGTTGCTGAGTTGTGTACAGAGAAGAGGAGCAGTCTCTGCTTGTGTGTGGAGACAGAGAATGAAGAAAAGCAAACATAAGAGACTTAG
Source organism: Motacilla alba alba (assembly GCF_015832195.1). Classification (NCBI taxonomy): domain Eukaryota; kingdom Metazoa; phylum Chordata; class Aves; order Passeriformes; family Motacillidae; genus Motacilla; species Motacilla alba. Next base: position 10,943,643 of record NC_052019.1, on the reverse strand, counting down.
GGGAAGGTGCAGTGCAAGGAATTAATTAAAACTTTCTTGACATAATAGCAGTATTGGTTCATAGGACTGTGGATTATAGGACTGTAGGGAAGGTCAAAGATCCTGTAATTCAATGGTGGGCTCTGAGACAGCATCAAACCTTCCATAGCTTGCATTTGATGTGGCCATAAAAGGGTTCAGAAAGACTTCCCTATAAACACAGCCAGAGTTCATAGACAGAAAGGAATGCCTAAATAAGAGGTTTTGAAATTAAGTAAATTCTGGTGATAAATGGAAATGTTCGGGAAAAATCAGAAGGTTGGTGAGGAGGACTGTAAACACAGTCAAGTGATGTGCAGTTCAGGTGTCAAAATCCACATATATCACAGTATTAATTTTTTGGCCTTCTGTGTTGGACAAGTCAAACAGCTGTGTTTAGATAACATAGGCCTGTGATAGAGGCACAGTGTCAAACATGGCTGAGATCCCTGCCCTGCTGCTGCAAGGACCAAAGCAGAGTGGTAAATTACACCTGTGCAAACCTCTACAATACAGTGGGCTGGGTGATCCTCTGGCATGGACTAAGCTCTGCAGTGTCTGCATCCCCACTTGTATGTCTTTGCCCAGGTGCTGCTTCAGGGTTCCCCTGGTTGGCCAGGTAATGAGGATAAATTTATTATTGCATTTCATCTGTGGTTTTGTGGTTGTTCCTGCATCCTGCCTGTGTCTGCTCACACAAAAAGCAAAACCAAGAATTATTATTATAAATAACCACAATACCACTTGTGCTGGTTCCAGTTGTTCTTCTACCTCTCTGTTGCATAGTTGAGCTGCTTGTTGGCATATCTTGAAACCATCAGTCTTTGTTTGAAGAAAACTGACAATTGTGGCTATGGACTGTACAACCTTGCACTGTAAATAGCAGTAGTGCTTTAGGAGCTGATTGGCAAGCAGCTTAAACATCCATGCCGTGAGCTGGACTGCAGAAGAAAGGAATCTCACTTTGACATTATCATGAAATATGTGGGCTTAGAATCATAGATTCATTAAAGTTAGAAAAGACACTTAAGATCACTAAGTCCAACTGTTAATTTAAGTGCCAAGTGGACCATGAAGATGTAGCCTAAGGTGAACTCATGTTTATTTGAAAGATTTCTCTGTCTATTATACCAGGAAAACAATATAATAAAATGTGCTAATGAACATGAAATATTAGGATACTCTGTTAAGTGCTAAGGATTACCTTATGTATACGTATGAGTGGTTTTGTTTTAATACTGATTTCTGTTCACAAGTCTGGTTGCCGTTGTTATGTTAACAGCATCTGTTACAACACTGTACTTGAAATACAGCGAAGTATTTATACAGCAAAGAATAAGAGAAAGGTCTGCATTTCAAAGAAAATGGCATAAATAAAAGGAAAAAGTCAGCAATAATAAACTTTTCACATTTGATCTGCTACCAGAGTAGCTCTTGCAGCAACAAAATGTTCAGCAAAGCTAATGAGGTTACACAGAAAGCCTTTTGGATGTCTAGGAACTAAATCTAGACCTCTGGAGCTTTAGTCTGGTGGTTTTTTGTTAGAATATTATTTATCTATGTCAAATCCTTGTGTATCAAAGCAACTTGGAAAACCTTTGGTTAAGTGAGAATGCATGTTTTCCTGCAGGCGTCTTAGGAGATAGATGGTAACACTTCTAAGCACAACAAAAAAGGATCTATTTCCAGCCTTTCAACCCTGAGAATGTCCAACTGGCTCATTCTGTGTAGAAAAGCTTCTGTTTCCAGATTTAAATTTAGTAATGGATATCACTTGATGAAATTAAAAAAGTAATCTCAGGAATTTTTGTTTATTCTTGCAAGTTCTGTAATGCGAAGTAAAATTGTATGGCATCTATTTCTCTAGGACCACTTAAATATGCTCTCACTGATTTCATGGAGCTGTCTCAATTACTTCCAACAGATATTCTGGCCTGAAATAGCTGCTGAAGTGTTGGGATAGATGTAGGAAGAAAAGCATTTAGAGCAGAAGGAAGAGGATAGAATAGAAGCTGATATTGTGGTTATAAAGCACAAAACATGCACAAAAATTACAGAAATAGATTATAAAAAACTTTTTCTGTAGTGGCTGGCTACTAGTAAGGATCAGAATAGATTTATTTCCTGCTTTAGTTATTGGAGAGATGTATATCAGAACTTGTGGCCTGCTGTGAACTCACATATCTCATCTTCATAGGTCTGAACTTCATCTCTGTTACTGGGACCACCTTTGCCTCGATCCTTTGCAAACTGTTTGTCTTGGGTTTTTTACCAGAAAGTAGAGATAAATATTTACTTTTGTGATAAGCAGGCATGAAACTGTTCATTCTTTTCAATGTATGAAGACGAAGAATTGTTTTCATAAGGCTTTCATACATTTCATTTATAAAAAGTTGGAAGTGTGTGCAAGAAGAGCATGAAATAACAACTGCATTAATATGCCAGTAGTGTGTCCTCTGTGCTTTATAGTGTGCTAAAGCAGGGTTATTAAAATGCAACGTGCAGACCCACCATGGTGCTTTTCTGGGAAAGGCTGCAGGTATCAGCTTCCTTTATCTTTGGTGCTGAAGCTATGGGAGACTTGGTGTCCCAGCATTTTGGTTTGATGAAAAGTTCAAACAAAGTTTAGAGGAGGATCAAAACTCTGCTTGCTTATCTGACTCCGGCTGATCTCATCCTTTTGAAGTGCATCTAAAATTAATGTCTGTCCTTTACTGAATTCTCTTCTAAAATACACAGCTGGGGGAATGAGTAGGTTGGACTATCAGTGCCTCGTATCAGGGTTTTGTCTGTAAATTGGCAACACTGAAAAACTGATCAGACACTTGAAGCCTCAGGATTCCCATAAAATATGTTCTTACTAGATGAGAGGAAGACTGAGTTCTCAACCCATATAAAATCCTTCCTATTTTTGAAGTAGTTGTGAGTGTGCTGTAAGATATTTTCACCCCAGCTCCAGCTCAGTCTAAGAAATCCTCTAAATGTAGCATTTAGTTTTGCAAAAAAAAGGAAAATAATTTAGTATTGTCAGTATTTTTTCATTTACAAGGCAAAGTAAAGCTAACCTTTATTGTTTTCACCTTTGCTTTGTCAAAGCATACGGGAGACTCCATGTTTGTCTATAAAGGCTAAGTGTGTATAATTCTCACATATCACTTGGTCTTGTGTTTAATGAACTACAGAGGTTAATAACAAAAGTAAATCCTGTCTTAAAACAGATTTTAGATGTAAAACAGGAAAGGTGCTTTTATTTTAACACTGCTGATAGCCTCTAGAAGAGGAATTAAAACAATTTATGCTGTTTTTAGTCCTTTATATCATTAAATCAATATTACATGTATCTTGATTCCAAACTCACAGTGGTCTCCATGGGACATCACATAATATTTAAACTTAAACTCATTGACACTGGAAATGCAGAAAACATGCTTGCACTAATTATTTCACATTCTGGTAGTTCTGGGGAATATGTGAGAAAGTCACGGACAGCAGTACTTTTCCTTTTTTTCTTAGAATTAAACTACAAAGCATTTTATTCTGGAGGATACACAGAATATGGCAAACACCAAAGTAAGGTGATGGGTCACTTGGTGATATATAACAGGAAGGAATGCAGAATGCATGCTATGAGAAATATAAGCTTGGGCTAAAATCACTTTAGGCAGTTTAATCTGACTGTGATTTGACCCTGAACATTTTCTGATTCACCTACTTAACTTTATTTTCTTTTACAGCTGGGAGAAATATAAGACTTAACATTACTTTTATGTTCTTTTCGATTTGAAGTGTGGGCATTATAAAACATAAGTCTCTTAATTCTTGTTTGCTTGTTCATTTTATTTCAGCTGTTTTTTACATTTGCTTAGCTGGCCTTTCTTTGTCTGACTTGCAGGTCTTTGAAGAAGAGCACCACATCTTGTACTTGGACCATGGTGGAGTTATTGTGGCTATCAAAGACACCTCTATTCCTCTGAAAATACTCAAGTAATTCTACAGTCAATTAGAGTAGAGCTGTTGTGTACTCACGACCTCAGGCAAAGTTCAGAGTTTAAGATAAGCATTTCATTGTGATCATGTATGAAGCACAGGTGGAGTCAACTTAACATTCATTGAGTCAACAAAAATGCAGTTGGATATTTACTTTAAGATTATTTCATGGTGCTGAAGATACCATGGCATCATGCATTAATCATAATAAAATTTTCTTGCACCAGAGTAGGCATTTTTGCTTAAAAGAGTGTTCTGGAACTCTACAGTAGAAGGTGTGTTCAGCATAATTGTTTATCTGCTGCTGGTTGGCACCAGCAGTACGAGTCAGTGATGCTCAGCCTGTGCTGCATATGTGGCTTAGGTGTGCAGCCAGGAGAGTTCATTGATACTGTAAAGTCTCTGTCCTCTTCAAGGGCCATAGGGAAATTGGAGAATAGTCCTGTGTTTCTCTGGCAAGAGCAATTTAAGGTAGAGTTTGGGAGTCAATAGGTGAAGGACTTTTTTGGGCTTATGTGCTTTGTAATTTGGTGTGCCAGAATCACAGCTCATCCGAGATATTCATGCACAAAGTAACTGCAGTGTGCATAGATCTTCTCCTAGGTGACAGTGCAGCAAATGGCCTTCTCGGCCTGTTTGGCAGCAAAGGCTTGTGCAAAGCAGTTTGGTATAAAATATCAAGTTTTAGACTGCATGATAGTGCAGCAAAACATGGTAACCTTGTGTAATGGCACACAGAATTATAATCTTCAGCATAAAAATACATCTTTAAAGAAGCCATTAAAAGACATAAAAAGACATCTTTATCACTTGAGAATTGGCTCATTTTTGCAGAGTTGTGTTATATACATGAATAGGAACTAGGCTCTGCATCTGGTTGTCTGGACTGAAAGCCATCATTAACCCACTGTCCAAAAGACCTGAAGGAAATGTACAGAAAAAAGAGACTTCGACTTATAAGTTTTGGGATGCACATTTGAAATATGTTTTGCTGAGTCATCAATATCTTTTGCAAATGTTTAAGTGAATGGTAGCAGCCGTGAAGGGCCACCCTCATACTGATGCCTGGAGCTAGTGCACCTCCCGTGTTTTAGCAGTTGGCCTCTCATGTTTCACTGGCCTCTGCTTAACAGATCTATAGATCGGAGACTACTTGAAAGAATGAAATGTGAAATAGTTTGATTTTGAACCTTCAAGGTAACAAGATAATTTGTTGATAGAGCTCAGTTTTTATTCTACCTGAGGAATTTTATTTTATGGAAAATTTATTACACCTTCTCAAAAAACTGTGAATCCCTGGATAAGTTGCTGAGTGAAGATCACATTAATATCATTCACTGTCTAGGCACACTCTATGTTGTGATTGAAAATCTTAAGCTTCAGTAATGAGGGGATTTTTAAAGTTCATTCTGCTTTGTATACCAACAGTTGTAAATGAAAGCCTTTTCTGCTTTTTTACAGGTTCAGCATAGATGAAGGCCAGACCTGGAGCACACATAATTTTACCAGCACTTCCGTCTTTGTAGATGGACTACTTAGTGAACCTGGAGATGAGACACTGGTCATGACGTAAGGTTTTGGTTTCACCTCTGTTTTCAGGGCTCTCTCTGTGTATGCATTTGCATGGATTTTCAGCTGTGCATGTTTGAGATGGTCCTTGGGTCAGTGGCTTTTGCTTCTCACAGTCACACAGACACTTACAGTAATGTCTGAACCTCCGTGGTATGTAACCTGTCTTTGAAATCATCTGATTGCAGTATTTCAGATTTTAAAGATAATGTTCAGATGAAATCTTGCAAAGTTACCACTGGGGAGAGTGGAATAATAGGACTGCTTTACAAATCTGAAAGATGCAGGGGAAAAAATAACTATTTCCTCTTGGTTTTTTTTTTTTTTCTACAGATTTTTAGTCAGACATCAAAAATGTTAAACATCTCTTGTCTTCACTGTGTAAATAACTATAGTATTGTCTTAGCAAATAACACTGCAGTTCTTGATGTAACCAAGCACTGTGCTATCAAATATTTGTTTTTATTCTGTGCAGTGACAGAGGCAGATGCTGTGAATAGAGTTAAAAATAACCAAATTCTGCAACTCAGAATTGTTTATCCTGTTTATCTGTCTTTTTCCAAAGGATCAGGGACATCTGGATCTGAGCTGCACATTTTACTCCATCTCTAGGATAAATGCTAGTATTTTAGAAATGTCTGAGAGTAAAAAACACCTGTCCAGTAAGGGAGAAAGGCACATGCTGCCTGCAGCCAGAGAGGGGAGTGCATTTAGGGCAATGCACGCAGGTTGTTGTGTGTGCTCCTATTGCAACAGTTCGTGTGATTCTTTATATGGAGCTCAGTGTGCTCGTGACAAGCTTTTTCTCCCAGGGGTTACAAATAGAGCTGCCTTTGACATGTATCAGTAGCATTTTCCCAAAGGCAAAATAAATTAATAGCCCAGTGTATAAAGGACCCTCAGCAAAGCAAAAATCCTACCCACTGTACTTCAAAGGTTGTGCCAAGTTCATAGCGCTGCGCTGTGCAGACGTGGCATTTGGTCTGTTGGTTGTTTCTCTCTTTCTTCACTGCCCCATTTATCCTCCATTATGCATCTATAACCTGAGAAGAACAGTATTATCCCATCATTTTCCTCTTCTCTCAAATACAGGTTTATTTATGATATAATATCTGCCACATGGAGACACTTTTGCCTCTGAATGAGGGATTTCCATTGATTTCAGTAAAAGTAGATGGATCAAAAGCTTATCCCAAACTGTACTTGCTGGCAGATAAAATGATGTGTGATGACTGAATGCTCTGGGCTTGGGTTTTTTCCTTTATTAAGTATCATTAAAAGCAGTGATTCTGTGAAGATGTGCTTAAATATCTGGCTGAATGGGCTAAAGAGCTCTTGTAAAACATGATGCCTTTCTAAAATCACCTATCTAAAATACATGCAGCTGCAGCTAGATTTGGTACATGAGCCCAAACTAACAAAAGCATCGTGTGACTTGCATATGTCTAAAGGCACAGCAAGAGTCTGACTCTAGTGTGTAAAGTCAGGCTTGTAAGATCTTCCTTTTTAGCTGGTTTTACTGAGCATGGAGGGCATCAAACATTTAATAGCACAGACTGGCCCTGAAGACACGTGCAAATTTCTTACCAGATTCTAAAGACAATATGAAGAATAAACCTGCAATATGTGTTTCATTGTTGCCATTGTATCAACTTGTCTCTCCAACTGCTTTGACTGTTTTACCTTCAGGGTGATGCTGTCAGCCCAGTGGTGCTCTATCTGACTTTGTGTCAAGACCTTTTGTCGTTCTGTCTGGCTTAGTTCATTTTTCCTGAAAACCTATTCTTGTACTAAGTTATTGTGCTTGACTTAATCTACAGTGATTTGTTGCTTTTGAGAAATTCAGATTCCCTGGAAAAAAAACCAGAAATCAACTATTCCATCTTTTCATTTTGTTAGAAAGAATTTTCTTCCTTGTAGAACATGGTGAGAGGACCTTGTAAATGGTAATGGCAATAAATTAATTGAGGAATCCCCAAATCTATTGCCAGGGACCTAGTTTGATATATTTTGGGAATGTATGGGAATTTGATTTTCATCCTTTGGTATGGAATGTGCTTGAATAAAGACTTTGAATAAAGAGTATGATGTCAAAATCTGCATAAATTAGTAGAGATAGCATAATTCTGAAGTGAGAAGGTAATAACTGAAAAAATGTGCAGGAAAATTAAGGAATAGATAGTATTTCATTTAAAGCTTCTAGAATAAGCTCACAAAAGAGTCAAAGAATATTTTATGTGTCCTGAAATTGATTGTTAAGCTAAAATCCTGGTTCCACTGAAGTCGGTCTGTGTGTAAGAGCCTTCTCATTCTCCAGCATGGTGTGTGGGATATTGACTGGACTTGTAAGTGGCTTGCATTTGAATTACAGTTCTGTTTTAATTTATCCAGAATCATGAAATCACAGAATGGTTTGGGTTGGAAGGGACCTTCGAGACTATTTAGTTCCACTCCTCCTCTCATGGGCAGGGACACCTACTAGAATAACTTGCTCAAAGCCCCATCCAGCCTGGCCTTGAACATTTCCAGAGATGGAGTATCCACAGCTTCTCTGGCCATGGTCCAACGCCTCTGCACCCTTCTTGTGTTGGGGACCCAGACAGAGCTGGATGCAGCACTATGGGTCTCATGAGAGTGGACAGAGTGACAGAATCCTCTCTCTTGCCCTGAGGCCCACAGTGATATGGATGCAGCCCAGGATAAATTTGGCTTTCTGGGCTGTGAGCACATGCTGCTGGCTCATGTTGAACTCCTTGTCAATCAGCACCTCCCACTCCTTCTCATCAGGGTTGTTTTTAATTCATTCTTCCACTCAGCCTGTATTTGTGCTTGGGATTGACCCAAACCAGGTGCAGGACTTTGAATTTGGCCTTGTTGTACTTTATGAAGTTCACACAGGCCCACCTCTGAAGCCTTCAAGGTCCCTCTGGATGGCCATCCCTTCCCTCCAGTGTTTTGACTGCACCACACAGTTTGGTGTCATTGGCAGATTTTCTGAGGGAGCACTTGATCCTACTGTCCATGTTCCAGCAGAGGCGTTAAACTGCCCTAATCCCAATACTGACCCCTCAGGAATGTCACTCATTCCTGTTTTCCATTCCAAAATGAAGTGGTCTAGTAAACATTACTGAAGAAACAGGAAAATGTGAACCTGGTTGCCTCAATTCTTCATTTCAGAAAGTTTTGTGTTTTCTCCAAAATAGAGAGGAAAGCCAAATGTTGACTTGTCAAAAGTTTTCATAAAACTCAGTTGTCATCTGTCAGTCAACCTTAATCTAAATCATTCATTGAAATCCCCTGCAGTATTCAACATATGTACAAACAAATGCTAAGGAAAATATATTTTATTCAATTGTGCTCTGCAAAAGACCTAGTTAAGCTTTTTAGGAGTTTTAGTGGTAAAGTATTAAAAAACTTTAGGAAACTCATTCTGTTTTGAATCTGTCTAGATTTCCATTTCTAAAGAGATCTAGTTGGGAGTTTAGAAAAGAAAAGGAATAAAGTATTCATAAATTTTGTGAAACTTGATCTGTTCAAATCAACTTCTAAATGAGGAGCTCAAATCCAGTATTTATTGCTAAATTAATAAGTAAGGTCTGCTAAGACCTTTTGTCAACTAGTATATTTTCATCAAAATAGTGCGTGGACTAGTAGGTTTTATTTTGTTCTAAATTTGTAACATCGAAAGTTACTGCAACACAGATGAACAATACTGAACAATATTTTATAGTTGGGAAAAAATTACTTGCTAATACTGGATTGAGTAATGGCCTAACTCAGTGCAAAAGGAAGAATTGTTGTGCGTCTGAAATATTGATGTTCCTCTCCAGAGGAAATAGTTAATGTAATGAAAGTTTCAATCCTGTTGAAAATGCTTCTAAATCACATCTCAGCTTCTGGGAGTGTTTCCCAAACCAGGTTATTTAGATTGCAGTGTAAACCCAGTAGGCCCAATAACCTATGGTGCCACAGACCATAGCCACTTTTAAAAGGCCAATAAGCGGTTACGTAAAAGAACTGCTTTTCTTTATGTCAGGTAGAATCAAAATCTTCCTTGTGGGTAATTGTATTTTTTCCAGAGGGCTATTTTTTTTTATTGTCTCATAGAATAACAACTTTGGATGCTGCTGGGAGCTTTATGACATCTCTGAACTCCTGCATACATGTTTTGCTGTCTTGAATGCCCATTGTGTTCCTTTGGGTTCCTGGGTGATCACGGAAAGAGGAAGATATTCTAATTTTAACTTACTCAAAACCAGGTTAATGTTAATAGGTGTTAGATATTAGGTAGAGCGATCTGGATTTTTGTAACTGTTGATTCTTCTAGGAATGTAAACTTCACCTTTAACAACATCAATAGCAGTCAACATTACATGTACTTTGTGGAGCTTATTGTCTCACATGGCAGGAAATTCCTTTTCCTGTTCTCTTTGGGTATCTTTCTAGGTAAAAGTACTTCCCTGAGTTTTGAATTCTTCTCTGCTGACTTCCTCATACTGTAACACTTATAAAATGTAGATAAAAGTAGATAAAAGGTAGATAAAGCCTCATTATGATGGAGAATTTCAGCTGATTTCTGAAGGAAAATTCTAGGTTTTCTTTTCAGCTTGTTAATGTCTTGAAGGAGAATCATTGCTCAGTTATGAAATGGTTGTTCTGCTCTCTGCATGAGAAGGAACATATCTGAGAGTAGATAGAGGGAGCATGGTGAAAAAGCATTGGAAAAGCAAACTGCTTCTATTCCAATCTAATCTAGGTATCAGCTAATGCAGATGTACAGATTTCTGCTTAGCAGCAAGCCTAATGCTTTTGCTGCCATCTCTGTGGACACAGATGTTAGCAGAGCAAGTCAAAGCATTGCAGTGTCACCACCAACTTGTGACCTTGGAGTCAAGACATGGTACTGCCCCAGTTTCTCACTCTGCTCAAAAGAACTTTAGTGGGTAAAGTTTGTTTTTTAAATTTCTTTCCTTGTAGTTTTATATTGTCATCAGAAGCACAGGAACAGGATGCTTTCAGTGTCGCTTTAAAGCCCATATTTAATACATTTTTAGGACAAATCTGTTAATATATTGGAGTAAGAGGAACTGAAAAGTTAGGAATCCCTGTTCTGTAAGAATCTGTTATCATCTTGTCCCTATTTACAGGAGGAAAGGACAGAAAACGGTGAAGTGACTTTTTCATTCAGAATAGACTTTGTGTAATTTTAAGCCCTTGTGACAGAGAGAGCACCTTAAGCTTTGGTCCTAACTATGCTTCCTTTTAGTTTCTATTTCAAATAAATAACCATTACAAACTTAGAAAACAACTAAATTTTTTTAACACTTTATTTACTTTTGGTTGGGGCCTTAAACTATATTTTGCTCTCAAAATGAAGGAACCACAATTTAGGTGACTGTAGTCTATTAACTCTTGCTCTGCTAGGTGAAGTCTGAATTAAGAATTTCTAATTGTGATGAGACTATTTTTTTTAATATATGAGTAGGAAAGAGAGTATTAGCTGTAGAATTATAAAATTTTGCAAGAATCCCAGATTAATTTGATCTTTAAGTAAGATGAAAACGGAGAGTTGAATTATGTGAAAGCTATCCTCTACAGTGTCATATGTTTCTCTTTAAACAATTTTGTTCATTGTCCACCTTGTATTTAGTTCTGCATAAGACATAAGGCTAGGCAATAAATGTGCAATGTTTTCCAAACAGCATACGTGTTAAAAGGTTGTTCTTGGACAGGAATTTATCAAATAGATGGGAAAAAATGTTGGATGTAATTCACAGATATCATGGAGCCACTGAACTCCTGGATGAAGTGGAAACACCCTCATTTTGCTTCTCCCCAGCCCTTCTCAGAACCTAAGCATTCATTTCCGTTCTTTTTCCCCAAAAGAACTAAAACCAAGATGTTTTGGCATTAAAGAATGAATGGCAATTATTAGCTTATGGGAACAGGAAACAATGAAAAAACATATTTTGGTTCAATTTCAACTAAATTGTTTCCTCCCTTCATTTTTCACTTTGGCAGCCAAAAAAAAAACCAACCAAAACCCAAAAAACCCAGCTCAACCAAGAAACCCTACTCTTCTCTTTAGTGCATTAAGTATATGCATGTGTTTGTAGTTTAAGGCATTTAAATCATAAATGTCTCAGCATATTTGCACATGATCTCCTGTATACACAAGCACTTTTTATGTGCAGTTGCTTTATGTAGGCAGGTGTCTACTTTTGCACATGGAAGCATTCATCATTTCTGTAGTTGCAATTTAGGAAGGCCACTGAAATGTGACCTCTGTTATGTTCTTTTGGAGAATTAGAAAAATATGCTGAATTATAATCTTGATGTGTAACAGACTGCAGTTTGAATCTCACATTACTTTCACCCATTTTACCAGAAGGAACCCTCTGACTTATCTAGGTTTTTGTTGATTTTACAATGGTGTGATGGAAGCAAAGACAACTGTTGGAAGGAAAGCTCATCTAATATAGATTCACTTGTCATTTTCTCCTTTGAAAATAGTAGGTTTTAAATGTCACTGTAGGACATATTCATGGCTATCTCTGCCAACCCATATTCCCTTGGAAAATCTTTCAATAATAATATTATTCCTGTGAGTTAACGAGAGCACTCCCTGTTGGCAGTGGCTACACTAAAGTACATTCTTTCCTGCCACCATCTCATGACTTTACTCCTCAGCTAGGTAATTTCTACACAGATTTTGGCATGTCTTGCTGTATGTTTAAAGACACTGTAATAATATGAACCACAACAGGCAGAACAAAAAGAAGATTGTCACATTTATTTGCTTTTTCAGGGATATTTTCATCATTTGTAGTAAAGGTTTACGTGAAGCAAAGGACTCAGCTCTTTGAACTCTCCATAAATTGACAAGAGACTTCTAACAAATCCTTTTATGTAGAAGATAACTAAGGAAGATGCTGTTTTTTTAATGTAAATGGTCTTTGATATCTAGTGAACTGTAAGGTAGATTGAATATTTAATCTGAAATTGCAATTATGTTATAAAAATTAGCAGAGAGGTCTGAGAGTTAAAAAATATACAAAACATGAGAGTTTGAAAATATCCAAAACAATAAGTTCACTGACCATTCTATTTCCTTCTCATATGATTTACTGCTGGAAAGGAGAGCTCATATTCGGAACAAGGTATAAATATAATTTTTTGACAAAGCTCTGTGAGTGCTTCCATTTAAAAGGAGACAGAAAGAATTGTTAAAACAATTAACTAGCATTTCTCATAGTGTGGTTTCCTTTCATAGCTTGATCATATACTCACTGTTAGCTACTAAGGTTTAGATCTGTAAAGAATTTTGTACATGCTTGGACAGCTTTGCTTAGGTGCTCTCCAGAGGAATTTAGACATATTATTCAAGAGAGAGCCCTTGAGATTGCCCATCTCACCTGTATGTGGGGTCCTCAACTGACCCTGATTCAAATCCTAGGTTTTACTCTCAGTAGCTCTATACTTTTGAAGTCTCTTTCAAAAAAACTAGAGGCCCTGCTCCACCCCCAAGTGGCATATGAATTTAGCTGGGTATGCCAACAGGGCAGCTCATCCCTGTGCAGACGCTGCTGTAGCGTCCTGTTCTGCACATCACAGCTGATGGCAAACTCATATGGAGGAGAGCAAAAGCCAGTGCAGCACTTGGAGATTAAGGCAGTGAGTCTAGAATGAAAGAGGCTTCTGATTTCAAACAAAAGTGACTGTGCATCACGCAGTTGTCATCACTAGTCCTCAGTACAACTGTGAAACTTGCAGTTTTAGTTGCTGCGTTAAACATCTGAATAAATTCCCCCTGTGACCTTTGTGACCTTGGTGGGAAAATCCTGCAGGATCACTCCCACAACTCTGAGGTCTTTGAGCGTTCTCAGGTATTCATGAGTAAAGCAAAACACAGACAGGAGATGACACAGCTACTACTGCTCACCTGAGCAAGAAGTCTCTATTGAATAGATCTTGTCTATTGAACAGAATTCACTGGAAAAGATTATCATTGCACATAATTTCTGTTAAATTAACTCTGCCTGATTATGAGCTTTATCAGGAACAGAAATAACCAGCAATCCTCCGGCAAATAGTTTAAATGAGTTAGCTTAAAAACTGCATTAAACTGTCTTATCAAATGATGCAATCAAATTAAAAAATTATGTGCTCATAAATGAGCTAGGAACAAATGTACAAAGTTGTTATGGCAACTGAAACACTGAAGTTAAAATTATGGATCCTAAATCCTCGCAAATAAAAGTAAATTAATTTCCAAGGTAATTGGAATTTCTTCCAAAAATTATTTATCACAGCATCATCTTTTATAGTTTCAACAGAATTGATTTGATGGCTTTCTAATGAAATATAGTTAATCAAGAGGAAGGTTTCAGTAGCTTATGAATTGCTATCATCTTGATATATAACTTCTAGTCATCAGTTACACTTGCTGCACCATTTCAGTTTTTTTTCATTCATATGATTTTATTCATCACATATATTGTATATTTTACACCTGAGCAATTATATTGTGATTGCTGTTATGTATTGCTTTATTGTAGCTCATATTTTTATCTAATCCATTGAATCCTACTTAATACTTGCCTTAGTTACTTTGAAAAATACTTCTTTTTTATTCTAGTTATCTTTAGCAGTACATTTAAATGTGCTCGTGTGAGGTGTCTGCAACACATGCTACTGCAGCAACAGCATTAATAATCATTAAGACTTTTTTTTTCAAACAGTTTGCTAAAGTAGATGGGTGTAACATGCTGCATTCCGTGGAAAATTTATCCTAGGAATAACAAAGCTGCATGTCTGCATTTTTAGTGGAGCTTGTGACTGTACTGGGACAATTTCTTAAATTTTTGGGATTTTATTTAAGTCAGAGAATGTTGACAACACTGGTGTCATTACTGTGCTCTGTGAGAACGTGGTCTTTAGTTTGTAGAATCAGAACAGCCATAATGGAAATGAAGTTTTGGGGGGTTTGGGTTTTGTTGGTTTCCTTTTTTTGTTTTTTTCCCCAAGAGGCTGGACCAACATGCAGAAATGTTATTTCAGTCTTCTGCTAAAAATCCATGGAAGAGAATGGTACCGTTCACCCCCTGAAACAGTGATTTTGCTGTTTGTACGTATGGTTTGTACATAGCTGCCATATTATCCCAGTAGATTTTGCATAATATCCATAGTAATTTCTATAGTTTTTCTATCATTATAGGGTGTGAAACTGGACAATATTTATCTAACCTCTGTCTATAATCCAGATATTTTCTCATTTCTCACTCTAGAGAGGCAGAGGCAGAATGAACAACTTCATCATCTTGAATCATTACTACTACAGAATTCTGGAATCACAAAACCTTTGAGGTCAAAGTGACCTCTGGAGATGATCTGGTCAAACCCCTTTGCTCACACACACCCGCCCAGAGCCAATCACAAAGAGCTATTCCCAGATGGCTTTTGAGTATCTCCAAGCGTGGAGACTCACATCCTCTCTGGGCCCCTGTAACAGCGCACCCTCTCAGCAGAAATGTTGATTCCTGATGTTCAGAGGTTTGCTGTGTTTCATTTGGAGCCTGTTGCCTCTGGTCCTGTCGCTGGGCACCACTGAAGACCTGGCTCCAATCCTAGCAAAGAATCTTCTTTGTACCTTCCCTCCAGATATTTACAGACAGTTTTTGACAGTTTCCCCTGAGCCTTCTCTTCTTTGGGCTGGGCAGTCCGACTTCTCTAAACCTCTCCTCTTACAAGAGCTGCTCCAGCCCCTTCATGCCCTTCACAGCCTTTTGTTGGACTCCCTCCAGTCATTCCATCTCTCTTGTACAGGGGAGCCCAGAATTGGACCCAGTACTTCACATGTAAACTCACCAGGACTGAGGAGAAGGAATTAGACAATAATATGGCAGTATCTTTTAAATTTATCCTTGTCCTTCGTCTTTCTTGCCCTTCCTCCAGGTCTCTTTGAAGACAGCTCTTTATAACAAGACTCTGCAAACATTTTGTTGTACTTCTCAGCTTTATCTATTCCAGTGAAAAGCCCAATTCTTTCAATCATTCTTCATTGGTTACATTTTCTAAGCAGCTTATGAGTCTTTTTGCCCCTCTTCAAATCCATTTTTAGTGGGTCTGTAAATATGCATATAAAATCCAAAATTAGACACAATATTCTTCCAGAGGCTTTACCAGTGCCAAGTTTATCAAAATAATTACCTCCATGTCTTCTGTTTTCGACTTCTGAATACAACCTCTAATTAGTCTTTCTTATTTTGCAGCAACACTGCTTTCTTGTTTTAATTCCACAGAATTCCCCAAGTCTTTTATTTGATATTTGAAAGTTACTTTCCATTTTGGTTTCCACCTTTGAAATGGGTTTGGGTTTCTTTTTCCCAAGGAGTACTTTCTGCTTGATTTTGGAGTATGTATCGTAACGATTTCTGAACATTGCTTCCATCAATGTCCACTCCCTTCCTTATGTGTTACCTGCAAAATGTTTCATCTTTCTTATTTGACTGCAATTGTTAATGAAAATATTGACTGTGGACCCATCATATCTTTGTGATACGTATCTCAAAGTATTCTTTATTTGATAACTACCTTTTGAAAATGGATTCTTCTAATTCAATATGTATTTTCATTCCTCTTCACAGTGATTTTATCTGCATTGTTTTCTTTTTTTACATTGAGACAATGTCAGGTAGAAACGTGTAACAGTTTTACAAAGGTCAAAATATGCTACATTTTTTTCTTTCCTTTATCCACTAAGCCAGCTACCTTGTAAAAGGAGAAAATTATATTAGTTTGACATGATTTGGTTTTGATAAATCTGTAGTAGCTGTTTGTTATCATTTTAATTATCTCTAAGGTGTTTAGAAGTGGATAGCTCAATAATTCGTTTGGTATCTCTGTGGATATCAAAATTAATTCCCTAAGTCTCTGAGCTCTGTTTTGCTCTTTTATATCTCTGGTTCTATATACACACGTAAATGTGTATGTGTGCTTGCATGTGCATAAGCAACATCTTTCCCTTGCCATAATTATTTGGAATCACCCTCATGACATTTCAAAGATCATTAATAATAGTTCAGAGATTCTGTTTTCAGGAGAATGTCATTGTTCTGTTCTGCCTTGAACTCAAAACACCATCTCCTTTCTTCTTCTTTCCTTGACTACTCTGCCTGAGATAGCTAACATGAATGGACAAAATTTCATTTGTTCTGTAGAAAATACTTAATACTTTACTTGAGGCAGAAGTGAAGCTTTAACAAGACTTGGCTACTTGCACTTGAATGTATATTTTTATGAATGAGTTAATAAAAGAAATGTAGTAAACTTGTGAAGTTTTGTGATGTCTGGAGCAGCAGTCACTGAGGTAGGTAGTTGCATAAGCACATTGTGAAGTCTGCCTTATTTTAGTACCTTGTATGGAGAAACAAAGATTTTAGAAAAAAAGTACAGGTATTTTGCATACAAAAGACACTTCATGTCTGTCAGCAAACCCAGTCATATTGAAACAGGCATTGTGGAAAAAGCAAGAGACCACCTAAGTAGACTCTTTATTGAGTATGTAACTACCAGTGAATAAGATTATATGGTGACAGCAGCTCTCAGGATCCAGCTGAACCAGAAAAAAGAACCAAACCCTTAGGCTCAATGAGAGAAATGGGACCACACACCTATGTGCACATACAGCCAGTGGACTGCACCACATTTTTTAGATTGTGTGTATTGCTTCTACTTCTGAGCCATAAGTACATTTAGAAGGAAAGGAATCAGATGATCCAAGTCCTTTCATCTCAGAGCCTTACAAGAAAAGAGTGAGACGTACAAACTAAATAGATGTGTTTGTGTTTAATTAACTGCACTGCTTGTGGTGTGGTTTCCTGTGAGCATGGGTTGTCCAGTCATTATAATGGGAGCAGTGTGAGCAATACCCCATTGATATCTACAGCTCTCTGCTGTGCAGGGGAAGCAAAGACACCAGACGGGAAAGGGGAAATCGCTGTACATCTTTAGTCCCTGTGAACTATTTTTCAGCCTTTTTGGTAGATTTCAGAGTTGTAAGCCTTTTACCAGGGAAGATGCTTTTGTGTATTGCCTCTGTGCTGTAGAGAATCAATCACTTCTGGTCTACTCCAGTTCCAATCTGAACCTGGAATTCAGGACAAGAGAAATTACCGGGCACTGCAGAATGCTTTTAGTAAAACTGTACTGTTCCTGCTGTGCCTGGATTTGGACAAAACTGAGGGCAAAACAAAAGGAATTAATTACTTTGGACAATGATACTAGAGCTTGGAATATGAACTCTGTGCAGTATGAACTGCACAGAAATTGTTGGCTTCAGAATTAACCTTAAATTCTTTGGCAAGTAAGTCTCATAAGCCGGATACAAACCACAAATACATTTTACTTTTACCCAAAAAGAGTCTTTATCCTTTCTAATTTGTTGTTGCATGTCATATGTACCCATTTTGTTTTGGAAATAAAGATTCTGACTTAAAAAATGTTGTCTGCTTTGAAAGTGCAGCTTGTTTTTTAAAGCAATGAGATTTCCTTTTTTTTTTTTATTTTTTCCCCCCACAAAAATTGTACAGTTTGTGGCTGGTTTTTGTTATACATTGAACTGTCTGAAATGAAGAAGGGACTCTGAGTTCTCCAGCACAATGTGAAGATGTAGTGTGTCCCTTAGAAATTAATAAAATATCATGATAATGCTGTGAGTTTAACAATAGCACATTGCCATCTGAAGACTGTAGAAATTAACACAAAATTCCACAAGAAAAACAACTGAAGAAATTGCAAATCATAAGGGATGAGTGACAGAGCTGGAAACTGACTCTGGTGATCTGGGATTCTGCTCCCTGATCTGAACTTCCTGTCAAAATCTGAGAGCTCTGTCTGTTTCACATAGCAAGATAATAGACAAATTTTTTTTATTCCAGGTTAAAAAATATTATTCTCTTTTAAATTTCTGGATAGTTTGTGAGGGAAAAACCCTTTAACACATGAGTTCTATCTCCTAATTGTGAAGTTTCATACAATTGACAAATGTTTCCTTACTAGTCTCATTGCACATAGAAGAGGAATAAAAGTGGAAGAAAAATTAACCTGGGACCTTTTAGCAGAGAATTATGTGGATAGGAAAAGATAAGACTGCAATTTTGAATCTCAGCTGTATGGTATTTCTTTGCAGTAAGAGTTTCCTTTTGGTCTTTTGTTCAGAGTCTTTGGTCATATCAGCTACCGTTCGGACTGGGAACTGGTGAAGGTGGACTTCAGACCATCCTTCCCCAGGGAGTGCACTGATGAAGACTATGAGTCTTGGGAGCTCACAAATCTGCAGGTATTCATGGTTTTATGTTAACTGACAAAACTTTATCATAGCTTTCAGATTCGTATAGAGTTTTATGCTGAGAAAATGTTTCCAAATTGAATTTGGATTCCACACCCCCTGCTTAGTCTCCTTATGCTGATTTCACTGGAGTTTAAAGTCAGAGAGGATTTTGTGTTCCCTTTGGTTGTGTGATCTGTGTCCCGAAAAAGGCAGAAGTATATCTGGGGGACTTCCATAATAATAGGTGGTCCTGCTGGATTGGGAAGCATGTCCTATAAAGTGAAGTGTGTAATATTGATTGAAACAATTTCAACATGCAGTTGTGTTCTGCCAACTTCCTGACCACATACCATACTCATATATAAATTGCCATAAAGTCAATTCCAGAAGTAATTTAGGATCTCAGTAGACCAATCACATAACAGAGTCCAGTTGTTTTGAGCAATACCCTTTCTGCAGTAATGCACTAAGTCTGTGCTAATCATGATGCTCTGGCCAAATCCACTTTTCAGAAGCAAAATTCTCTGTGCAATGTACTGATTAAAGAGACCAATATAAAGTGGAATTTTTTATTAAATGGAATACATAATATTTATTCATAATCATTCTAATTTTTATGTTCTGCTTCTTCTACCAGGGTTGCTTTATTTTTTTGCATTCTACTCAGTGTTACTCCAGCTCTCATTTGCTAGTCCTCATGCCTAATTTTACACCTCTTGTTTGGGACTGCTGTGTGTATACAAAGAATGTTACACAGATCTGAGCCTAAAGAGTAACAGTGTCTTGGGGTATTGGCATTGAAATCTCTTTCAGAAATTAGAAACTACTGAAATGACTTTGACAGAGTACTTGCAGCTGCCCAGTTACCAGTGGAGTGAGTGTGTATGGAGAGAATTCATTCTGTGTCCGCATGGTTGGTGCTTCAGGTGGACAGCCAAAATCAGATATGATGATTTAGAGAAATTCAGCTATCTGCAGCCAGATGAAATTTTTAAATGGCCATTCTGAATTTTGCACACAGGTTGGGCACTTATGAAATATAAATTGCACTTGCATTTTCATGTGCATCTTCAGATTTGTGTCCTGGAAATATAACCTGTGTTACAACTCTGTAATGGCCTGTTAGTGGGCAGCAGTGGATATGAGGGCTCTCTATACCTATATATCTGAGATCACAGGGTTGGTAAGGTTTATAGTCTTGGCAGCAAGACCAGCCTTTCTCAGGACAGCACAAGGTCTGTTTGTGGAGGTTCTGTTGCAATAAGTCCAGTGCTTTGATACTCAGGGTGATCGTTGCATCATGGGCCAGCAGAGAAGCTTCCGGAAGAGGAAGATTTCATCATGGTGCATTAAAGGGAAAAGTTTCACCTCGGCTCTCACCTCCAAAGTTTGTGAATGTGTGAACACTGATTTCTTATGGTGAGTCTGTCTGTGGGCCTTTTGACTTATTTCTAATAAATATTTATGTAGAGTTTGAGATGGGTTTATTTTCCTCCTTTTTGCCCCTGCTCCCATAGCCATGTATAAGCAAATGAAAAAACAGTTATTGAATAACAGGTTTCTTTGACATTTGCATTTGTTTAAAAATGTTGCCATGTTTAAGATTTTGTTTCACATGACTGAACAAATTCTGATATTTTTCTCTATTGATCAAGACTTGAGAAATGACCATTGAATTAATTTTAAAGGCATGCTTAAAAAAAAAAAAAGAAAAAATGATTGGTCTGAGTGTCAAAGGAAACCTTTAAAAAAATCTTTTTTTTTTTACCAAGGGAGGTAATTTTGCAGAACTGACAAAGTAATTGCAACCAGTTTTTCCCCCAAGTGTACACAACTCCCATTGAAATTAGAACAGAATTGGCTTCATCAACTTGTGTGTTCATCTAGTAGAAGAACACTGAAAAAATATATTGACTTTGAAAAATGTAGTTTCATTCACTCCAAGCTGGATTGCACAGTGAAGTGGGGATAGTAACATGTTAGGTGTTGATGTTTTTCAGTGATTATGGGTTTGAGCGCTCTGCCCCTCTGAAGCTGGAGTCAAGCAAATGCTTTGCTGACTTTTGGTTTAACCCAGAAGCACCTCCCGAAGACTGTGTGTTGGGGCAGGCATACACCAGCAGCACTGGGTAAGCTGATTTTACATTTCATGAGCTTGATGAGGCTTCTAGAGAGGGAGAGAGTTTTTCAACCAGCAGCCTCAAATGTGGTTTGAAAGAAATTCACATTTAAATACTTAAATGGAGTCTACGGGAGAGCTGGAGAGGGACTTTACACAAGGACATGTCGTGATAGGACAAAGGAGAATGGCCTTAAACTGAAGGAGAGAAGTTTTAGCTTAGATAATAGGAAAAATTCTTTGCTGTAAGAGTGGTGAGACACTAGCACAGGTTGCCGAGAAAAGCTGTGGATTCCTCCTCTCTGGAAGTGTTAAAGGCCAGGTTGGATGGGGCTTTGAGAAACCTGATCTAGTGGAAGGTGTCCCTGTCCATGCCAGGGGGGTTGGAAAGAGATAATCTTTAAGGTCTCTTCCAACCTGAACCAGTCTATGATTCTATGAAATGTAAATTAGGGAAACTGTAAAAAAAGGGAAATGGAAAAGTTCTTATTCTGACATAGAGCATGAGCAGAAGCTTCTTACAGACTAATGAAAGGAAAATATTGCCTTGTGTGTTCACAGCAGTTTAAAAACTAATCCATTTGAGAAGAGGGGGAGCTGTCATTTAAAAATTTTAAAATTTTTGGTAATATTTTGTATCTATTATTACACTTCTGATAGGAATGTTCATGAGCCTTTTAGCTCATTTCTTGGGTTCAGAGTAATTTTCAGTTTGAATGATTTACTCTGAGAATGAATTACTCTGAGGAACTGACAACATCTCACAGAATTTCCACGTTTCTTACTTCCATAAGGGTATAAGGAGTTCTGTGGAGAATAGATTCTTTTCCTGACCATATGGGACACTCAGAATCAAAGGAAAGCTTTGGTAACTATAAACAATACTGCACAGAATATACACTACAATGTAGTCTGACGTCTGTGCTGAGAATAACTTGCAGCTGGCATCTATTCTGGCTTATCATAACACCATCACAGTCGGCTGTGGAGATGAGAACCAAATGCTGAAAATGTCCAATCTGGCAATAGAATCACAGTCTCTGTGTATATTTACCTTACAGAGGAAAATGCTCCTTTTGGGTTGCGGCTGACAGCTGGGATATACAGAGTGGGAATTCAAAAGATTGAAATGTAACTCTGATTGTAAAGGATGTTTAAAAATAAGAGACCTGTGTGAAAGTGATCTGTAAATAATTACTGTACACATCCAACCATTTCATTATTAGCACTTTAAAAGTGTGAGTCCTTTCACTCTCTTATACGGTTGTATTAAACAAATGCTTTAAGTGTTTTAAGAAACGAATCGGTTTGGAAGCAGCAGTTAAGCAATTAGTTCTGGGTTAATGTAGAAGCTGTTTGGTCTAATTTCTTCCTGATTTTTGGGATTTGAACCAAGACCTCTAGAGCATTGAAGACTTGGATGCTAGAAAAGGGTATGACAGAGAGGACAGCCGACTGTCTAGGTCCCTGAGGGCTAGTCAGGCATGTTTCTATGTTGGAAAACACAGACTCTTCCAATGCATGCAAATGAAATTCTCATCCATGCTCCACACCCTCTTTCTTCAGCAGGTTTCCCCTAGTAAAGGCAACAAAGGTACCCCGAGTGAAAGTACTTGCATTGTTAGTTGGCTTTGATTATCTGCAATCTTATCTGTTTGTGAACCCAAGGAAAATGCTGTAGCCTCAATCACACATGCATTTGGTGCCTCTGCTGGCTTTCTTTTGCTTACCTCCAATTCACTGTGCCCACTGTTTACTGTTTTTGCAGGTACAGGAAAGTTGTTTCTAATGTGTGTGAAGGTGGAGTAGACCTGCAGCAGAACTTAGCACACCATATGTGTCCCTTGATTGCTCCCAAGGGACTGCAGATCAGCATCAGAGAAGAAAGTCTGGCTGTTAGGCCTGGGGAAGACATCACCTTCATTGTCCAACAAGAGCAGGTAGTAATAAACATTGGCTACATGGAAGTTGAATTGCTGATTTTAGGGTTAGTTTCATTCCTAGCTGTTTTGCTGCTGAATGAAGATTAATTTGTACTTGAGACAAAGATTAACAGCTTTCTAAATACTGAAACTTGATTTCAAGTGAATAAGATAAGCCATTAAACTCAGTGAACCTCCAAATTCTACCCACAGAACAGGATTTGTCTCCTCAGCAGAAAAGGCACGAGTTTCTTGGAAAGTCAGAGTAACTGGAATACCAAAGTCTTCTTGTACTGAAAATTTCAACTGCTGTATCAGAGAAGAACAAAAATGGAGAGAACATTTAATACATGGGTTTAGGTTTTTTTGAGAATCAGCCTTTCAGAAAGGAATGAGGCAAAGCCTTACAGAAATCAGCAAATAGCTCAGCATAGGAACATTTTTATATATTAGTTGTGTTGCCAAAGATACAGAGAGACAATTTTTGTTTATTGAGAGACAATTCCCTAAGGGCCTGACCAACAGCAGCGAGTAACTTTTGGATGAATTTTTTGCCATGGGTTTGTTTTCTCATGCTTGTTTTTTAGCATTAAGCTATAACTGCTCTGCTCAGGTTACCAGAGTATTGCAATCCTGGCTAACCCCACTGGTTTGCAAGAACTTGAAGAAAGTTCACACATTTTGGCAAACCTGTGCTGTATAAATCGAGCACTTGGGATTTATTTCTGTAATAGAATCAAGAAGGTTACGTGCAGAACACTGGGCTGCTTAATGCTTCACAGGCTCTGTCCCAGTGCGTGCAGTGCCCCAGCAGTTTGTGTGGCAAGTCCTGCTGCCTTCTCTTTTTAGAGTTTGTTTGGAAATGTTTATTGTAAGCCTAGAGCATTTGGTTACAATTTGGACTCTAATGACTTTGATTGGCAGTTTGACTTTCTTCCTACTGAAGCTTTAATGAATCTCTGTGGCAATATGAAAAACATTTAAAATTATTCAAAAATCTCCAGAAATAAGGGATCTTGAAGAGAATCCCTTGCTGTGTCTTTTGGTGAAGTCTTTGCTCCATACATCAAAGAGGAAGAGAGATTTAGAAGAAATATAGCAGTTTGGTGCCCTCTATGGCTAAGAATAATATTTAAACTCAAATGTTCTGAGCACTGCTTAGGACTTAATCTGTATGACAAAGTCTAATGAGAATTTGTAACAATTATTGAGTTTAAGAATCAGCTCTACTACAACAAACTAAAGCATACTACTTTCTCTGGTGAACAAAATTAATTGGCTAGTTGTTGTTGCATGTCGTTAGGTGCAGGAATACCAGACATCAGAGAGGAAAGGAAGCAGTCTTCTGGTACATTTGGGCAGTTTGCAACTGTCCTTAGAAATAATCATAACAAATAACTATACCATCATGGTCATAATTTTTCCCAAATTTTGTTGGCTGAATATATGAATAAATAATGTCATAACAATCTGCTATTTTTTTGTGGAAGTGGATGCCCCAATTCCTTATAGATTTATCTGCCTTTTCCCTTTGTCACTGCTTTGCTATCTCTCTGTCTTTACTGGTCAGGAAATAGAAATACCTTGGTGTTTTGAAGAAAGCACCCTCATTTTTACACTTGGGAAATTATTAGAATAAAACCTTAAGAGAACCTTCCTCTACTGTCTTTCAATGCTGGTTTGTGTCTCACCTGGAAAAAAAATATGCACGTACACTTGTTAGCATTAGACAGAGTGAAAAAGAATTGAATGCAAGCTAATGCCATCTAAAGAGATTCCACTTACTAACACATTGCTGGCAAGGAGATATCTCTTCTGCTTTAAACTTTAATAACATATTATCTCCTCTGCAAAACTGTGCTCTTCTTTTGTCAAAAGAAAGATGTTATTTGGGAAAAAAAACTATTCACAATGAAGAGGCTTTCACAGTCCTTTATGTGTCTTGAAATATTGTGCTTAGGTATTTGATAGTTCTACAGGTTCTTATTATGGGTATTTTTTACATTAGAAGCAATGTTATTTCATGTGATAAAACATGGAAGAAAATTGTCCACACTACAAAATAATAAAAGGAGGAAATAGTAGTATGTTTTCCTTCCCTTTGTAATGGCAGGGTACGTAGGTTCTTGGCATGATACCTCCTTTGATTTTCAAAGGATCATAGAAATGTAGAGTGACAGGTTATAAAGGACATCAAGGATCATCTGGTCCAAACCTCTCTTGGAAAAAGCATAGGGCTGGATGAGATGCCCGGCACCTGTCCTGCTAAATCTTAGAGTTGTCCAACTCTGGGTAATTCACCAGTTTCCTGGGGAGATTATTGCAATCACCGATCATTGTCATCATGAAAAGAATTACATTATTGCTGCCTTTTAGGATTAAATTTTGAAATAAAGCAATTTCAGAGAATGGCTTTTGGTGAAATGAAGTGATTTTTGAATACTTTAATGTCAGTCCTTTCCTGCTTTGATGGCCCTTCATGTCGCTTGACCAGCATATGGGTGTATACATTCCTTTCCTAGAGGGAAGGAAGTTTTTGAAGTCAATACTTGTGTTTCCACAGCAGAGAGGCTTTCCTATGAAGCCTGGCCTGCAGCCTGCCATGATCTCTGGGAAGCAAGCAGGAACATCCACACTGCTGGAGGTCAAGGAAACAGGGCCACTTGCTCAGGCAGTGTTACCAGTAGTGTTGAGAAAGTGTTGCTGCTCACAGCGAAAACGTATTTTCCTTTGACTGCGTCCAGATGACCAGTCCATATGGCACAGGCCTGATTTCTTTCTTGGGCAGCTATGCCATGACAACGTGAGTGATGGACATGTTTGTCCTCTGACAGAGGTATCAGCCTTGTGGTACTTTAGGCCTGAATTTAGGAGCACAGTATCACTTAAAGGAGCACTTAACAGAAGTATTATGAATTATAAATTCCATGAGCTATTTGACATGACAGAATTATTTGACTGGACTTTTAAACCATTTCCCAAACTCAGCTCAGTGATCTGCTTTATTAAGCATGTATCTAATTTTGCACTAGAGCATGTTAGTTCTTGGCATGCTGGTAGCTCAGTGTAACGCTCTACAGCTCTGTGTAAAGATCCCAGCTTGGGTGTTAAAGGCCACATGGTTGACACTCAGAAGTAGTGGCTGGAAAGTGCTGTGAAGAACATCTAAGCCAGTTAATTTTACTTTATAACTGCATAAGGCTAGAAGCATGTGCGATGAGTAGTAAATTGCTAAAATAGCAATCTTCTGTTACTTGCAATCACATCAGCATCACTTTTGAACCTGGGGCTGCCCTGCACCATTATGTTACACAATGTCCAGCTGCATTAAGAGAAGAGTGATGGTTTCTGTGCCATATAACTTGGTTAGTGGTCTGGGGTATATCATTTTAAGGCAGCACCTTGCTCTGTAAACATGGTATTTTCTCTATTAGTGCACACAGCATCTGTTGCACTAATGTAATTGCCAGGGCAGTAGTGGTTTTACTGCAGCTGTTGCAATTGGGTCATGATGTCTGGCTGGGGCTGAAAACGCTGTTGTGATTCTGTAAAAGGTGATGAGCATGTGTCCTGTCTATTTTGGTTGTGGCTGTTGAAGATATCTTTGATGTGTTTTCCTTTTAGGGAGATGTATTGAGTACCAAATACCAGGTAGATCTTGGAGATGGCTTTAAGGCGATATACGTGAACCTGACGATGACTGGAGAGCCCATCCGTCACCGCTACGAGAATCCTGGGATTTACCGCGTATCCGTGAAGGCTGAGAACGTGGCTGGGCATGACGAGGCTGTGGTGTTCGTCCAAGTCAACTGTAAATCAGCTCTTTAGTTTTCTTACTTTGGCCACTGTGTACAAACCTCATGTCAGCTATGAAGTGGAAAAGAAAATTG
The DNA here is from genome assembly GCF_015832195.1 of Motacilla alba alba. Taxonomy (NCBI): domain Eukaryota; kingdom Metazoa; phylum Chordata; class Aves; order Passeriformes; family Motacillidae; genus Motacilla; species Motacilla alba. Next base: position 10,916,808 of record NC_052019.1, on the reverse strand, counting down.
CTAGTCACAATTAGGAAAGACCGTATTTTTTAATATCCTCATGCAGTCCTGCAGTGTTGTGTGTTTTTTATGCTGAGGCTTGTAAACCTAATCCAGTAGGAGGTCAGAATTAGTTTTGTTTGGATTCAGCAGAAGGATGGTTTATTAATCTTTTAAATAACAAGCATACCTCAGTATAAATTTCAGGTTTGATCCATCTTCCTGATTCAACACCTCTTGTCAGCCTTAGCAGCTAAAATTTAATACTTCAAGCTATGTCTTTGTAGAGCTTCCAGGTGCAGTGTAAAGCAAGTTAACAAACGTGTTGGGAAACATGAGTTCTTGGATGATTTTAAAAAATAGTCAAAATCTCAGTAGTTCTAAATCTAACTTTTAGGTAGTTAATTCTCACAGAGTTTTAAATGGTGCTTGGATATAACTTCATGTTTGCAGGCAGTATTACTTGACTTGTACTTCTCTTCCTCTCTTTAATTAAGACTAAAAAAACCCAATCAAACAGATATAAAATAAAGAATAGCACAGCCCAGGGAATATCATGCACCATTGCAAGCTTAATGTACCTCAGACATCTCATAACTGAAATGAAGAAGGAAACTCAAAAGTGGAACTGATTTCTCCTCTTCCTTTGAGATTCAAGACAGCTATTGCCTGTTTTCAGATGCGTCAAAAAATTCAGAAACGAGTAACATCAAAGGAAAAGACACTCATCTTGCATTCTCCAGGTGTCTGTTTTCCTCTGTTGTGAGTGGTGTGTCTTCCATCCTAATCCCAAAGCAATGGAAATCACTGGAGCCATATACCAGGTTGTGCACAGAGCCATCTGCTTTATGTCAGCTTGTCTAGTGACTGCTGATATTTTTGTATTTTGCTACTCAGTGTCCTTGAGTTTGGAGTTTCCAGTTCTTCTTTGAGTAGCAGACAAAGCCAAATACATTCATGCTAAAGACCAATCTCCTGTTAATATCAAGCAGAAAGAATCAGAATCAAATTTTGTACCTCAGTATCATTATCTGTTTCTTTGTTGTGCTTGTTTTTTAAATCATTTGCCAACTCCAGAGAGCTCAGATAAATTACTTAGGGCTTCACTGTTACTTTTGAGAAGCTTCTAGGTGCTGAGGAGTAGGCAAAGAAATAGTAGATCTGTATAAGCAATGAACAGAAAAAAACTCTGTGTGACATTCTTGTCTCCAAGAATAACTTCTAACCCTTCAGAGAATGACAAGCAGTAGCAAGCCCTGATGGAAAGCAGAAGACCTTCTCAAAGTGTGCTTTTTAATATGGCCTATGTTAGAATAAACAGTAAAACTAAAATATGTTGATTCTCTTGTATGCAGCAGATTTTAAAATTGCAGAGAGCAGAGCTGTTTTGCACAAGTCAATGACTGGTGCGTTGGGGGGACTTTGGTGCTTAAGTGCAGAGGCAGCAGGGCACTGAGGCAGATGTGATCCCTTCCTGAGCCTGCCCCTGGATGCTGCACAGGGACTGGCAGACTCAAGGAAGTGTGTTACACAGCCTGCTTGAGTAAATGCTTTCCATGCGATTTGCTCTGGTTAATTTTTTAGGTAAATTACAAGATTTGAGGAAATTAGTTTGCACTAATTAAACTGCAATTTCTGCATTCTAGTGAAACACTGATAGCCATTAAGGGACATTTTTCACTGTGGAATACCATGAAAGCAGGGGTCTCTGTAGAATTCTTCTTTCAGGAGTCAGCAGTCCCCAACTGATGTATTTTTCCCAGGGAATTATTTCAGAGGCAAATGGTAGAGGAAATCTTTTCACTTTTGTCAGGTTGCTGTGGGATACTCTGTAATGCAGGACAATTATAAGAATTTTGGCCTGTCATCCAAATCATACTTTCTGATCCAGATTAAACAATCTACAACTTTCTAATGAACTGCAAGAGAAATTAGAAATTAGAATTAGCACAAATGTGAGTAGGCAACTGTAGAGGCCCAAGAACTCAGAATAAAAAGAACTAAAGAAGAAGTGCCTACATACATTAATACATATGCTGCATGCATTTTATTTTTCTTGGAACTATGACCTGTATAATGCGGAACTTTGGAAACTAATGAAATTTTAACTTAGTTAAATATAAATCATGTAACTTCAGTCTTCATTGCACACACTTAAGGGTGCTATGAAGCTTTTTCAAGTGCATTATGGAATTGTGTAACAGAGACAAGCAGAAGGATTTGCAGTAATTATTTTCAGCTGTTTAATATACAGAAACAGCAAACTTGAAATTACAGTCATCATTCAAGTAACAAACAACTTGGCCTCTAAAAATTTTGGAAAATAAAGTAATTTTCTTCAGGAGCAAGACCGTATCTCAAAGTAATCAGATTCCTCTGTGAAACCACAAATTTATGGCAAAAGCAAAAAAGTTTCACAGATCCTTCCAGAAGGAAAATCTATTTCTAGGAGAAACAAATAACAAATGTAATTAAATTCTTAATATTTCTGAATTTTCTTCAAGACACCGTCACCAGAGAAGCATTTTTACTCCTCGGGAAGCTACTGAAGAAATAATTTGTTAAAACACCTGACATTGAATTAATATAGGTGGTTAAAGAGTTATTGGAGAAAATGCAGAGTAAAATAGAGCCTTACATTTGGATGAAGCACCGCACAAACTAGATGAAGTGAGGTGGAAAAGGGCTTTGGACAAGTTGCTCTCAGAAGTTCAGTCAGTTCAGTCAAAGTGAAATTAGAAGTGAACCAGCAATGACTCAGTTCCTGATACAAAGATAAGAGAAATACTTTAGAGTAGTGTTAATTACCGTTAAATTTGCACTGAGATGAAAAACATTTGAATGAGTTAAAAGATGTTTAGAATGGAACAGAAATGGATGGGTTAGTATTCATTCTGTGTAATGAATGTTGAGCTCTGTAGTGGTTTCGTATCCCAGGTAGTTTGTGCAGCTGAAGGTAAGAAATTGTAGTTACCACATTGTACTGTTAAACAGCTTTTACCTTCAGACATCCTGATAAAGACATACTGGGAAACCTCTGAGGGGAAGATTTTCTTTCAACACAGTTACTGTACTGTGAAACAGCATAACACTAATAAACATAACACAAGCAGATAAAACCGTTGTAATGATGCATTTCTTTTAAACAAATAATAATGTTTATGGTTTTAGTAGTTCAGAAAGGAATAAACTTACTCTAAGGCACATTTTGGAGTCCAGAGGTTATCTATTTTGATTTGCAAATAAATGCTCCCCTGATGTACAGATCTATTTTAAAGCATGAATTAATGAGATTTTTTGTGTCAGCCTAACAGCTGATATTTTATAATGAAAATGAGTAGTCAGCAGCATTCTTTTTCAGTTTTCTGATTTTCCCTTAGCAATTTGAGATTTGTTAGAATTCTATTCATTTGATCTTTTGTTACTGAGTTTAAAAAAAGAAAAAAAAAAAAAGCTGAGATTGCCTTTTCCAGTTTTTTAACTGGAGTATTTGCTTATGTGTTCTCAAATTGAATATGAATGAAAAGAATGGGCAGGAGAGAAGCCCATTATGTTGATCTTATTGCTTTAAGATTTTGTTCCAGGGATTTTAGGGTCATCTGGGGGATGTTTTTTAGTTGAAAGGAGGTCTTTCCAATTATGTCCATAGCTTTCAACGTGGAGGTAAAAGAGGGAGGAAAGGAGGGAGGGAAAAATAAATTCAGGACCTTATGGTGAGCAGGTGGGAGGCTTTTGGGGAAGGAGGTGTTAATAAATAGATGGATTCTTGTTCAATGATATTTTTGGAACTTTGTTCAGCTCCACTCCAGGCTTTAAATTTAGAAGTGGTTCCAGTCATTGGGAGAAACCAGGAGGTGAACCTGACAGCCATCATACTGCCTAAGAACCCTAATTTGACAGTTTTCTACTGGTGGATAGGAAACAGTCTTCAGGTACAGAAATGGTTTTGATTATTTCAAGAGATTATTTCAATCTCTTTCCAATAAAAGTGGTCCCTTTCTTTCAATTTCTAAATTGTTTGCTTTGTGGGAGGGAAACAACAATTTCTTCAACTTCATTACCTGTGGAAAAAACCCAGCTTTTAGAGGAGAATGGATTTGAGATCATAACTGGTGAATGATGAAACTTAGATTTATGTACATCCAAGCTAATAACATGAGTGATGTAAATTGAAGTGCTGAACAAATATATATATATATATATATATATATATATATATATATATATAGGTTGTTTGGGTTTTTTCATTGTATAGGTAAATGTTTTCTGTGAGTCTAAAGTAACTGTCATATGAAAAATAAATATGTTATCCTAAAGGATTTTGAGGACACTCAAACAACCTAGTGTCATTCATTTGGGGATCAAAGTATAAACATGTCCTAGAGCATTAAATATCCAAGTATTTCTATTGGGGAATATTTATTGTATAGCTGGATTAATTTATTTTAAGGTAATTTCTTCAATAACAGATAAGTTAGATATTTTCTTTATGAGGCAGACTAAGTGTGACAGAGGAATGCTTCAAGTAAGTGCAGTGAACTTTCTTCTTGTGAATGTGCTGTCTACCCTAACCCCAGCCTGTATCTGTTCATCATTGTTGACTTTGCCATTGCAAGAGGAGGCACTGAGGGTCTTGTGAAGGGTTTTGTCATTCTTAAGGATGTGGTAAGGGAGCAGAGTACCTCAGCTACACCTTGGAGGTGACTGTGGGCTGGTGCTCTAAGATGACAGCATTAAGCCTTTTGACCCTGACATACCCTACATTTTTTGAGGCAAATGAGTTGCTTCACATAATCTTGTAGAGATTGTTGAGTCACCCTCAGACTCCATTAATTTTAGTGGGATCTGACTGAAAATCTAATGCTCGACTGATTACTCTAACATAAATATCTGGCTGCTATTCTGATTATATAGGATCCTTTTAGGGAAAGAAAAATTCTATATTGAAAATTTTAATTGACCAGTTTTATAGAATATTGAAAAGTTTAGGTTTGATGTGCTTTTTTTGTGATATTTTTAACAACAGTCTCTTCCAGCACTGTTCTCATGGTTCTTAATGAAATCCTGTTTTCAACTGTTCTTTGCTTTTTTAAAGCCACTGCTTACATTGGAGAGTTTTCTGGTGACAAAGTTTGCTGAGACAGGTGATGTCAGAGTTACAGTGCAAGTTTCCTGTGGGAGCTCTATGCTTCAGGACTCAAAAGTTGTCCATGTTTTTGGTGAGACATTAGTCTTTTTCCTTTTTTTTTGTTTCACGTGTAATTTTATTGGACCTCTAAAACCAGCCCTACCACAAGTGAACCTATTGTAAAACTAAATCTAATGCCAGATTTAATTGTTAAAATTAGAGACATGAACAGTCACTAAATAACTCCACAAAGCTGAACAGTGGGATTCTATGGGAGTTTTAAACATTTTGTTTCCTTTGCTTATTTTAAATGTCACTGTGGTTCCCAGATGCTATATGTGTTTAAATAGTATTTCGGCCTGTGACTAGAAAGTTTCCCAGAATTTGTAAGTAAAGTAGTCTAAATACCTCTGAAAAAAATAAGGAAAATGCTCTCAGCGTTGAAAACCATGTCAAATGATTGCCTTTCATCACAATATATCACCATTACCTTGATGTTTATCTGAGATTTTAGATCAAATATACCTCTGCTATAATTATTAAATAACCCCTCAGCTCTTGTTCCATACTGTGTCCTGGTGTGGCTTTTTCGTGTTTTATTATGTGGTGACAAGGCAGAATACTGTGGAAAATTCAGTGCTGGGAAATTATTTACAAATGTATTTGTGCTGTCACATGTGGGGATTGTGATAAGTATAAAAGCTTTTATTTTAATGCAGAGCTAAAGGCCTGCAGATATCATGCAATACAAGACATGATACGTCTCTGTTGTCTGAAGAAGATTCTCTTATTTTTGCTTTTAGTATACTTACTAATTTGAAATAATGGCAAAACCCCCACTTATGCTAAATTGAGCTTTTAAGAACCTTCTCATTTTCAAAGATAAATGAATACAATATTTATATTACCACCTATAAATGCATCAGCTTTTTAAGAAATCTTTAGAAGTATAACCTTCTTAGTGTGACTACATCAATGGCTTTATCATTCTAGTGCTTCTTTTGCCAATCCTGATATCAAGAGCATGAAAGTACTGGCCATCAGGAAAATAAAGAAACTTTTGAAAAAGAAAGCCATGTTAAAATAAAATTCCTTTGGAAATATTGAGGGGAAGCAAATTTGACTTGTGCATTCCAGAGGTTCTCTATCCCTGCTTTGCATCAAGTCCCCTAGGTTTTCATCCAAGGATCCTGTAGGGAGAAAGGGAAGATTTTAGAGACTACTTTCTGAGGTTTATCCCATTTCTAGTATTTCAGATATTTTTGACAATATCCAGAGAAATATTGTGGGTGTACCTTTGTTTTATTTTTTCTTCAAAGAGGGAAGTAGTTAGCCTTTGTCATATGATTTCTGTTCTTATTTTCATATCTAATTTATGGTGTAACGTATTCATTTTATGCGGAAAACAGAAATGTGTAGTGGAAAAACCCCCACATGCTTATGATTCAGTAAGAATAAAATCCATTGGTACATTATCATTTCAAATAAAAGAAACCAATGACTTCTTTTTAATACTCCCTTATTGAGCTAGGGGAAAATTATTTGGAACATTATGACCCCAGAGCATGTATGTAAATCTGCTTTGTTTCCTTTTCTTCCTCCTTTCTTTAGTCTTTGGGCACAATTTTGATGGTGTTGATGAAAATACAGAAAGAAATGGAATGCCTGACAACAGAGAGCAGCAGGGGTCCTAGATACTGCAGTGCTGCACAGCAAAATGTGCTAAATAGAGACTTTTAGTTCTATCAAACCCCTTGTGCAATCTAGTTTATTTCTTGCTATTTCTTTTTGTTGTTCTAGATCATTTTCATGTTCTTCCTCTGAAGTTTACTAAGGACCTGGACATGTACAACCCCGACATACCAGAGTGGAGGGAAGACATTGGGCGGGTGGTGACGCGACTTCTTGCGAAGGTGCTCTTTCAGATTGGTCATAAAATGTTCCCTCACCAGCCATAAAGCTTGAAGGTTAAGTTAATACCTTCTCATTTAGAAGGTATTTTGCAATGGAGGCAGAGCAAAACAATAAAGTGAACCTCAGGAGCCACATTTCATGCAAGTTTGAGCCTAGTGTCACTTTTAAGTGCAAGCTGTCGACGATGATACTGTAACACAGACAGTTTAGGTCTAACACAGCCTAATTGGCAATTAATGCTAAATATTGCTCTCTGGGATTAGGGGTAGACATATTAGCAAACACTGCTGACTCCAAAGCAGGAAGAGTCAAGCAGCTCAAATGTGATAGATTTAGAAGCTAAGCCATGTGTAGTATAAAAGACATCATCTTTGTGTAAAAACAAAGCAGAAAGAGTTTCCTAGCTTGTTCTGTAACTTTGAAAATTATGTATAATATATAGGCACACAATTCATACAGTTGTTTTTCAGAGCATGTTCACAAAAGAAATCTGGATTTGGAACAGCTGAATCCTGTAGGTTAAATCAAGTACAAACTATGCAATAGTGCTGTGGCATTAGATCACCTCATGGAAACTTTGGGCTTGAGAGCTCTTCAGGCACACACCCTGCCAGCAACTGAGGGTGCACAACTGGCTTCCATGAGGGCAGTAGCACTGAGGTACAGCTTGATATTGTTTATAAAATATTTGAATTTTAAATCATTTTACTCTTCCTGGATTTGCAGTCGGGCAAATCAGGTTCTAAACTTTTATAATTTATACTTTCTGGCTTTTTTTTTTTAGATTCTTATCAAATGTCAAATTAATTTCTTGCTTTTATCAACTTAAACTCATTTCATAATGAGTTCCACTAGTGTCAGTCAAAAATATTTTACTCCCCTATAAAATGACTCTTCTATTTTAATAATTACTAAAACATTTGCCAGAAGATACAAATAATTTAATGGAGTTTCAGAATCTGTTTGAGGAAGGCCAAGGAAAGTGCCCAGGGTCTGGTCACTAAAATTGTATGGTTGCATTGTACAAACATATAGAAATTTGGGACTAAAAGCCAAATTTGCACAAACTGTTTTAAAAGAGATGCACTTGACTTTCAGGAGGGGAATTAAGGTATTCATTACCATTTCGGGAGCTGAATCTGAGTGTTCTTAGTCTCACATTGAAGGACCTCTTTCTGTCCATTAAGCACCTTCCTAAGCAACCTTCAAAAGCTAAATTTAGCTGTAATGAACACGCACTTCTAAATCTACACTGTGTCTGAATGGCCACAAAGAATCCTAAACCACTAGAGATTTTTTTCTATGTTACCTCAGAAGTGCTCGACCATTGCAGAGTTTTGATAAAACCTAAAAACCTCTTCATTTTGCTTCTTTTCTTGATGCCACTGAATTACTGTAATGTGATAACAACACTTAGGTCTTCCAATATTCAAAGAGCAACACACATTTCAGTACATTTATGTTTGGCTTTGTTCATGTTTCATCTTCTAGTGGAATTCTCTTTAAATATTAAGGATCTGAACAATGAAGTCTAAAGGCCATATGTGGAGTTACCTATTTATTTTATATAAAACACAAAGTGTGTCTTTGTTGTCTTCACAGGAGACCAGTATACCTGAAGAAACACTCATGACAGTTGTGAAACCTGGTCTGCCCACAGCTGCTGACTTGCATGTGCTACTACCAGCGAATCAACCAAAAAAGAAGAGAAGCATAACAAGTGATAAGGTAACCAGAGCAGTGCACATCTGCCTAGGACAGCCTTCATCCTGTTTTGCAATAAGTGGCTGCACTCTCATTGCCTTTATTTGAAATTAAGAGGTGATCCCTACCTATGTAAAGATCTCATTCCCATCTGTCAAGATACATGTGAATGCTACAGCAGCTGTATCTGCTGTGTTTGACAGTGTCCAGTATAATCTACTTCTTTCTGGTATTAGCATGTTTCTCAAGAATATTTAACATTGGTCTGTCTTTAGAACAGAAACAGCAGTAATGCATGTTGTTCTGTGAAGATCCATTAGAGCAAAGAGTCTCTGCACTGTCTTCAGAAGGACATTAGATTTCAGGTCCAAACAAGTCCAGAACCATAGTCATTGACCCATGAAGTAAAGAGCATCAAGCAAGTATTTTCTGCCCTTGTAAGAAAATGTCATTTTCAATTGGTAAAAAACAAATTTAGTGATCACAGGACTGAAAATCAGATATTAGTTTCTCCCTAGTTGTTTTCAAACAATGTTTCCTCCATATTAAAAGACTTCATGCCAGTTGAGAACCAGAAGACTGTTTGGCACTTACAATTTGTCCTTTTGCTGTGATAGAGAAGAAACAGATCCCAGCTCTGTGCCTGTACCTTGCAGTTCATGTCCTGCCAGTTACAAAGAATCAGTGTAAGGTATCCTTAACTTTGAAGGGCATTTTCCAGCTTTTTAAGACAAGGTCACAGTCTCTGAAGGGCTGGAGAAGTAGGCAAGACAAAGCTCTTCATATTAACATAATATAGTATAAACCAAATAGATTGTGTTTGGAGATCATGAGATATACTTTGGAAGGTCTAATGGAGTATGTCGAAGTTGTCCAGGTACTTGAACAGGTGTCTATCATTAAAATGTGTGAGTTCACAAAGCTTTCTACTTTTTTGGCAGACACCCTTACTGTTCTTCCATGTAATCACAGTGAGAATTCCTGGGAGTCTGAATTCCTGATTATGTTGCAGGAAATAGTTAATTTTTGCAGGTTGTTTCTTTTGAAGAGACCCATTCATGAACGAAGGCTTTCAGCCAGGGGAATATATTATCACTTCAAAATTATTTGAAAATTTACATTTCTTGAGGAAGCAAGGTGAAGTTTCTAAAGGAAATTCCTTATTCTGAGCCTGTGGGGAATGGACATGTTCAATAATTTAAGGAAACTAATGGTGATAGATTCTTTTGCTTGTACAAACATTTTACTTCAGTGCAAAGTGTTATGCATTTTAGTTCCCTTTCAATCTCAATTTCTATATTAGTCCTGTGCTTCAAGGCAACTTAAGGAGTATCAGTTAAAATCAATGCTGTCTCAAGGTTTTTCTCATGTTTGTGTATGAAACCTCATGTGAGTTACTTTAAAGCATAAACAGGGCAATCCCATGCTGCAAATGATTTGGAAAATCTTCCATTCAGTAGGGCTATAGGGATGACCCAGTAGTGTGGCAGGACACAGTTTTGTAATTAGTTCTCCAGTAAGACCTTGCAAAGGTTTTCTGGAACTAGAGGAGCACAGGAAGGGGAAAATAATTGTATAATCTGGAGAAAATATGTACATTTCTGACATTGTTAGGATGCACCAGGTCAGACCCATGGCTGGAGCAGGAACAAGGGAGACAGGAGCAATTACAGCAGCCTATGCTGTGCTGTGGTAATAAGTCAGGTACACCTGTCTCACATCTCGAACACTGACTGCTTTGTAGAGTACAGTGCTGTGGAGATGTACAGCCAGTCTTCTTGTGAGACCTGCCTCCATTTCTGGTTTTATATTACTGCTAATGGATATTGTTCTAGCTACTGATATGTGCATATAAATTTGTTGGTTTAGACTTCAATGGCAAACATTTTGATAAAATGTGTTATATCATAACCAACTGTGACTTGAGAAATATCCTGAAGATATACCCTATATAATAAACTTAGAAGCAATAGCTTCTGATAAGTCAACACGAAAATACTCATGTTGTCATATGTTTAAAGATTCCTTACATTCCCTTCTATTACTAGAAGAGAATCTTGAGGATTTTTATTATGAATCAGTGGAAAAATGTGCTTTGTCATGCTGCTTACGCCAGATCTCAAAGTCAGAGTTGTGGCACTTTTGTGAGGACTCAGCAATGTGGAATGTTTTCTGCACATTTGGAGGAGGTGTCCCTGATACCCTTAACTTAGACATAGTTACAAAATGTCATTTCTTAAAGAGAACCTCTGTGTTCTTGGCTGAAACCTTTTAGATTTGGGAATATTACATTATTTCAAAAAAGATTAAAGTCCATAATTTCTTGCTCAGGCAGGGAACAGCTGCTTGCTGGGGTTTTTATTGGTGCTTTACATGGAGTCTTGAGATGTGATACTGTTTGTTAGGTTAGCCATGTAGAATATGAATCATTACTGATAAAAGTAGCCATCAATAACAAAGATGGTAAGTAAGCTGTCAATGCAGCAGGAGGAGCCCTTTGGAAATTCTGAAATTTTATTCCACTTTGACAAGAGCCCTTTTTGTTTCAAATATATGCAGGGAGAAATAAAAGCTGACTGTGATTTAACCTGCTTTCAAGAACAGAGAAACTTCAAAAGTATTCCATTCTGATTATAGACTCCAGAGAAGACTTGGTTGCTTAATTTATGCACAGCTACTGCATGTCTAATGTCAGGTGGGATGAGTCCAGTTGAAAGAGTCAATTAAAATGTAATTAAACTATAATCTGGAAGGCAGGGGCTCTGAGGAAGATTTCTGTCCAGACAAACTACTTCACAAAAACTCCCAGTGAGTTGCTTTGGCAAAAAGGAAAAGTCAGAACCCAAGACGTAGAAGTGGGTAAGAGTTTGAACAGTGTCATTATTTTTCATTCTTTTACATTCTTATAATGCAGGAGCCATTGTGTTCACATGTTCAAATATTGTCATTGTAAAGGATGTAGAAAAAGAAGATGGAAAATTCAAATGCTGGTATATGAACCTTAAACTTAAGAAGTCTAGAGAGGAGCTCAATAAATACCTCGGAGCAGAAAAAAAATCCATGTGCATTGAAAAAAACATCAGTCTGGCAGTGAAATAAGTAAGCCAGAACCTTTGGCTGGATTCACATGAGATTCAAATTTTTAACCTTGGGACATGTTGTTCATATTGATTTGGGTGCAAATCCAGCAGTGGGAAGTTAAATAACAAACAAGTCTTAATCATTTAAGCAAAAACCACACCAAATGTTGGGTTCCTTATGAACCTGCCAGGAAAATACAAGGAATCAAAAGTTATGGAGCTCAGAAATTTAATTTACTGGCTGTAAGTTGGTTAACCTAAAGTAATTGTCTCTCTGGCACTGTACTCCATGAACTCATGAATGAACCTGGATTGATACAAAGAAACTTTATTCATTGATAGCAGCATCACTTTAAAGCCTCCTAATCCTAAGGAGCAGTTACTCCTAAGTGGAGTTGTCATCTCCATTTTCTTTTCAGGCTTTAGGCAACAAGATAAATACTTAGGAGCTGTCTGCTGTAATTGTCTTGTGAAATAACTGAAGCCATGCTCACTTCACCCTTACGTTGAGTCATTCCAACATAAAAAAAAAATTAATAAAGTCAGTGGAATAGCTTCAGAAGTTAGATATTCCTCAAAAAGAATGATGATATTTGAACTTTTGTATAGTGTCTGTCCATAATATGAGAGGGACTACAGGGATTTTTATCCATTATACTTCAAAAGCTTGTCAAAGATGAGCACCATAATTGATAATATCGTAAAAGGAGTTACTTGTGAAGGTTTCATGGATATAAAGCAAATTTCTAATTTGGCATCCTCTGGGAAATCGTGTCCCAAATTATAAGGCATAGAGTATAAAACTAGCTTTGATCTTTTAGAAAATTGACCATGTTGAAGACACAAGCAAATAGAAAGTGTAATTCAGACAATTTGTCATCCAGGGTTAGGATGTGAAGGTATATTTAATGGTTCTGCTCCATAAAGATATGAGAGGCCATATTTCACTATGCTCTATCCACTGGAGGAAAATGGGAGGAATACTGATTTTTTTCCATATGGATGAATGCATGTATTTCTGGGGAGTATTGTTAAAAATTATCTATAAATGGAATTCATTCAATTATAGGTAAGGAGGTAAGGTAAATTATAACATGCAGTTCATTATTAAATAGTAGTTAAGTTTCATGGCAAGAAATCCAAAGTGACATTACAGGTTTTCTTCTGATAGGTTAGAAGAATGGGAGCTTTTCATATGGATTATACATTGTGTAAGTTATGACCCAGGTAAACCCAATAGCACGTGCAAATTGCTTGCTGTCTGTCTCATAGTGGGTAAATGTAAAGACTTGGGTAATCAGAAAGAAAGATTTGGCTATAAAATTGTGATCTTTTCAGCCTTTATGTCTTCTGGAGTTTTGCTTGATTTTTAAATATTGAATTTCTTTTAGATTTCAGCTCATCATTGACAAGTGCTTTCACCATTTAAAGAACCAGATGTTTTCCTTGTTAAAACATTGAGTGTCTCAAAGTGGAACAGAGCACAAGACATCTGACATTCTCTCTGTTGTATTTTCAGAGAATAGCAGCTATAAAGCAGGCCCTGAATGCACACAACATCAGTTTCTTTCTGAGGGGAGGATATTGGATCTTAGTGACTTTAGCTGACTCTGATTCAGGTAAATATATAAAAAAACCTATCAATAGAGCAACTTTCAGATACCTGTTCAAGTTCTAATCATTTAAGGAGAAAATCTTTATATCAGTATGTATGTGTGCATGTAACACATATGTATGTTTTTACTTGGTACTTGTTACATATAAATAAACACATAAGCATGTATGATTTATATATATATGTTTTTATATATATATATATATATAAATGCATATATGTATAAATTTTCATTTGGTCATTATTAACTATCACGAGCAAATAACTATTTTTTTGATATTTCTATTTTGTCATACCTCGCGATTTGTATCACATGCTTCTTGCTTTTTCTGTGTAAACCACAACATAAAGTAAATGCCTCCATTGTACAAAATAGTGCCCTGAAGGAAGAGCCAACTAGGCTTCAAAAACTCATCTGGTGATCTAAAAGCACTTTAGGTTGCACTGGCTGCTAAGAAAGCAGAACTTCTTTGCCCTTAAATCAGCCATTAACTGCTGCTGTGAGCACATGGGTCTAACACAAGGCTTGCTGCATCTCTGCCATGTATCTCTGATCTTCTGATCAACTAATGGGAAGGTTGCTGTAGGATCTCCACATTGCTAATCCTGTCCTGAGATAAATTGTGTTTTTTCTCTGTTTAAAACAATTGGAAATGGGTTGGGGGCACGGGGAAGTTGTGTGCATTTCTTGCCTCCCTGGAATCACTGTTGATGGAAACTGGTTGAAGAGAGTATGTGTACATACATGTGTGTATTTTAAACAGAAAGACTTTAAAATTATATTTTGACCATAAAGTCCAGCTTTGAGTTGAATCTTTTATGACAATGTCCTGTAATTTTTGTTTGTGCATTATCTCCCATAATATATCCTTCTTTATTAATTTATTAATTTTTTCTTTATTAATTTCAGTGTGTTGTGGGAGAACACCTTTAACCACTATCAATTTTTGTAAATTATGGTGTGATATTTTACCTGTCATCTCTCTGTAGAAAACAAAGCTCTTTTGTCCAGTTTCTAATGTAGAGTTGGTGCTACCATCTCACTGTGGACCTTGTCTGGTGTAAAGGGTTGACATTTGTTAGCCAGCACAAAAGGAATGGAAAGAAGTCCATGTTCATTCCAGGCTTTATCAATGCATGACCTTGATGAGTTCATTTGCTGTTCAGAGCCTTAGTTTCTCCATCTGTGAAATTAATACAGCCCTGTTTTTGCAAAGCAAGTACTTAGGGAGTGTGATCATTTACTATGATAACTTTAGATTCCCTGAAAAAAACCCGAACCACTGAGTATGCAAATAATTAAATCTTCAGGATCTTGGGTTTTGCTGTTTGTTGCTTTCTATTTTTTAAATGGGTCCTCAGTAGCAAGTCACCAACTAATTCTGTGGTTTTGCCTTTCTGAAGAAGCCAGATGGAGTGAAAAGAAGAGGTTGCAAAAACAACAATCAATGTTTTTGATCTGACAATTAAATAGAAAAGAACGTTCAAGAATGTGAATGATGTGGAAGGGGACATGTAAAACTGTTATTTTTTTTATGTTTCAGACTCTCAGAGGATTGGAGGAGGCAGTGGCTACTGGGCTATTGTGGTGCTCTTTGTTATTTGTCTAGTTGCAGTTGGGGCTTTCATCCTCTACAAGTTCAAAAGGCAAGTAAACCTTAATCAATAGATGCATTTTAATAATTAGATTTATCCATAGATTAGCAAGACGGAGCTTGTCATTTATAAAGAAGATTTCTTAAAGAATTGCAAGGAGTACACCACTTTGAAAGTCATATTTTTCTGAACTTTTCAGACATCAAGATACTGCACTGTTGCTTGTTTCACTTGCTGTGATCCAAGATAAATATCAACAATATGGGAGCTATGGAGAGTTTGTTCAATTTGTCTAAATAATACCATCAAGAATCATAGCTGAACTAAAATATTATTCCTGATTAATTCCTTTCTCATTACTCCTAACAGTTATGAATAAGCTAAAACTATCGGGACAGGGAGTGCATCTGCAATGCTGATTAGCTTAAAAAAGTAGTTTTATCAAAGCATGTGGGTCTTCTCTTCGCACACATTACATTTTAATTGCTGAGGCACTGCCATGGAAAATGACTGACAGAAAGAAATTAGCGTTAACTTGGCACTAGAGTGTGTGGAGGGAAGAAATATTTCTGCTAGAGATATTTCTTCTGTGGAGCATATTCTCAAAACTGAGCAATGCCAGCCTTGGACAGTCTGATATCTCTTTAGTTTGCAATTAATTTTAATTGGAACTGCTGTGCAATTTAAATAATTTGTTCTTGTTCATGGGACAGTGTTATCATTGTCTCTCCTACTGGCATTTCTGTATCTCTGGGGCATTCAGAAGCTGTTGGGTTTGAGCACACTGGAAACAAGCCTTCATCTTCATCTTCATCTTCAACTCCCATTGTCCTTCCTCAGTGAGAATTCGTACTGATTTGCCTCATTTTTTAGGGGGTGATTTTTATTTAAAATAAATACAAGTTTATAGAACTACGAGCAGCATAAAGTTGGTGACAGTAGTAGATGAAGCTAGAATTAAGTGTTTGTTTAGCTAAAGGATTTTTATATCAATAGAGAAAACCCCCTTTTTGTTCAAGAACCTGAGTTTTTTAGAGTTCATAGTGACTGATTGCTTTAAAGGACAAAGCACAGAATACTGTATCAGACTGTGTACAAAGAAATAAAAATCCATTTTGCTCTTTTAGGTGCCTGAAGCAAGGAAAAAACATAAAAATGGTTGATGTGATGCAATTATATTATTTCAATAGCAATACAATGGAGAATTTTCTGTTTGTGTTTTGATCATAAAACTTCCTTGTGATATCTTTTAAAAGCTATCTAATTTATATCTTTTATTAGCTCTTAAATGAGAGCAATTAAATAACAGTCACAATTTCTGCATGGTAGAAGAAGTATAAAATATTCAAGAAAGGAATAGAAATATATTCTTCCTTGAGTTCTTTCTAAAATGCTCTATGAACCATCGCTTTAGAAGTAGAGCTTTTATTAAGGAGGAAAATACAGTACAATTTCCAAATTGTGAGCTTTAATGACTCTTGCACTTCTGTATATAATTCATGAAAATCATTTGCATTTACATTTTGGGGGCTGGGGGTAATTTAGATGCAAGTGAAGACTATTGTGAGATATATTCGAAACTTTGCCAGTAGCCTGAAAACTGCTGTTGGCATTGATGAATGACCATGCAGTAGTTTTCAATTTTAGTCTGTATCTTATCTGTTTCTGAGATATTTGAAAGAGTCCTTTTTAAATATTACTGCTAAACTTTTCAAAGTTGACAATTTTTTGGTTGCATCCTTCATTTGCTTTTTCTTTGTCAAAGAGTATTGAGTACCTAATCAGTGCTATGTTTCAAAAATCACTTTTTCCTCATGGGCTCCCTGTGAACTCCTGTCCCAGCAAAATCTTAATCCCTTTTACAAAGTCTTTCCTGTGTTTATGGAGATGGTTGGTGCATTGCTGGATCCCCATGGAGTGCTTGTTGGGAGTACAGTCCCTTTAAAGTCAGTACAGTGAGTATGTAAGTTTACAAACCGGTCCACAGGGACTGAGGCTATGAAATAAGTGTCCTTTATAGATATAAAAGTTGCAAGTTATAATACATTAAGGAGATTTTTCACTATTATATGCCTGGGTATTAAAAATTAATTTGCTGAAAGAATGCCATAGGCAATACAAAATGTTCAATTTTAGGTGATAATTTCAGAATTACTGTGGCCTATGGTAACTCAGATAACTTGGGGAAATAGAAATATTATTTAATTCCACAGAGAAATTACAGATGTGTAAAGTGTTGAAATGATAATACTGTCCATAATTATGATGTATGATTTACAAACCTAAGGAGGAGATGGAAGACATTTGATGGTACCTTCCCTTCATTCATGTAGATTAATAGAAGGGTTAAAACACCTTTTTCCCTACCCTGGTGAAATTTTTCTTGATTCTAGTTTTCACTACGCTGAATGGGTCTACAGGACCTGCAGCTCGCATTGGAGCACAGGCAAAGCAGGTGGCTTGCAGGAACACGTCTGGGGCTGCTTTCCCTCTCTTTGCTGGCTCAAAGTTAAGTTTGATACCTGCAAAGATGCAAGATGGAAAAACTGGCTTGCAAAATAAAATGGTAACTGGATTGGCAGGGAGTTTACAGCTTCGTACACAAGAGTATGTAATCTATTTTCAATGACAGAGTTCAGGACTTGTGATGAAAAAAGGAGAGAAAATAGCAGGCTTTTGTGTAGACCTACAGCTTTGATAGAAAATGGCAAAACATGCCCAAACTGCCCCATGGTTTCTGAGCGCTGAAACATCTGTCCCCAAGCATGGTCACCTGCCCAAATTACTCCTGAAATCTATAATTTTAGGATCTGCTGGATAACTAGAGCTGTCATGGCTGTCTAGCTAATGATTGGATGACTGTAATTCACATCTTTTATGCCCTAATCTCAAATATTTAAGCATTGACTAGGAAGACTGCTGCCCTCTGTTTTTACATGCTGTAAAGTTGCAAGTGTTTATCCTTTCATGTCCCCATTCCGGAAATTCATGCACCCCCCAGTTTATCTGATGGTTTCTTTGTGCATCCCTCCACTTCCAGAAAAACTGGTGCTGGAGTCCCCAGAGCTGGTGAAGTGACTCCTGGCAATCCCAAGCATGGTTCATTGTTTTAAACAGAGGGGGGGGAAAAAAAAGGAAGAATCCAAAATGTTTTGAGAAACACAGGGGTTTGATCCTTTGTGATCAGAGTAGATAAGGACTTCAGATTAGGGCTATTTTTACTCCGTATATGGCAAGTAAATTTTAAATTATAAATGTGATGGGTTTTTAAAAACCAATTGTAATGGTGTTCAACAAATGAGCTGTTTGGTTTATCTGAGCTATTGGTTTAGGTAGATTAGGGGAGGAATTTTGAGCCTGGCAACAAGGAGCAAGGGGTCATTCTTTGCAGGTGAGGCAACCATGCCTGTGCAGGAGAAGCAGTGCTGCCAGCAGGTGTGGGTGGTGGGAAAGCCACCAGTGAAGCACCTTTGCCCTGCTCTGCTCTGCTCTCACTTCCTGACTATGGAAGGCACCACAGAGCAAGCACCTCAAGCAAACAACGTGTTGCAATACTCACTAGAATGCTCCAGTTGATTAAGCATCCAGGTAAAATGGACTGCAGCTGCTTCTTCGGCCCACAACAATATGAAGCAGCTGGGAAATAATTTTGAAAAATCCAGGGCTATTTCTTAATGTGGATCTGGGATCTGTGTATACTGTTTTATACCATGCCATCTTTACTAGATTTGGTTCAGTAAAAACACATTTCTTCCATTCCCTTTGAAACTATGTTTGTATTTTTTTGTGGTTTTCAAGTTGCTGTCCAGAAAAGATTTCTTCATCCTCTCAGAAGAAGCTTTATGGTGTGGGATCCTGGGCAACAGTATAGAGAAGGGAAATAGCACTGTCTGCACCAGGCAAAGTGGAGGAAAGGAAAATTATTTTTTAGCCACATCAAAGCTACCATGTAATCATCATGCTACTAGCAGAAGATCTGAAATCATCATTTTCTTATTTTTCATTTCTGTATAATAGCAGGATAATAGAGTAGCCAAACCACAGCACATAGCTGGCTTTTGTGCTTATGTATTTTACCTGGCTAATTGCAGCAAATTCGATTCTCTGAAAGAGTATGAAACTCTTCACCTTTTAATTTGTATGCAAACTACTTTACTACTTAAAGCTGCATGCATTATTTTCACAAATCACCATGAATCGTCTTCACCCAGATTTATAACATTTTATGTGTATTCCTTTTTTGCCTGCTACTATCAAGTACCAATTTTGGTAAATGAGCCCCCTCTTGGGTCATTTCCACAATCTGGAGCAGAACTCTGTTATCTTTCTGCCTCATTGACTTACTATCTCATTTTCAGTCTCTGAAGAAAAGCTATTTTTTTCCCCACCTTGCTTATACTACTTTTATGTTCCATGAGAGCAAGCTTAGTCCCAATCCATGCCTTTTAGTGATAAAAAACAGGCACTAATTTAATGTTCCATAATATTTTGTAAAAATATCCTCAGAAATCAAAGTAATAGCATGCAGAAAAGATTTCAGAAATGAAAGAGGCAAGTATATCAGGAGTGCCTTAAAGCACAAAGAAATCAGTCATCTGAACATTTATCCAAACATAATAAAGTCAACACCACAATAAAGTATTCTTTTTAATGGATTATTATTTTTGTTATTTTTATTTAAGTTCCAAGAAAATACTACATTATTCCATATTCTTTGCCATGTGAACATGTTCATATTTTTTATAGTAAACTGAATTTTAATCAAGCCTCTGGAAAATAAATGAAGTTTCATAAAGGCGAATGACTATTTTTTTCCACAAAGAAGGAATTGAAAGCCAAATAAACTAGGGCTTAAATGAGTAAGAATCAATATCACATCCCCCTCCTGCTGTTCCTTCCTGCTGAACATTTTTAAGTGCTAACAGTTTGGGGTATGAATTGATTAGAATTTGTGAATAAAGGAAGGAAAACAAAGTACTTCCTAGAATATCTTATAAAAGGTGTAGGACCTGAAGAGCTTAGTGAAAATCATGTGCTGTGATGTTTTTTAGTAGTGGTATGCAGAATTACATCTCTAGCTCATATTTTTATGGTCCTCAAAGCAGGCATAATATTTCTTCCTTTTCATGATTGAAATAAAATGCTACAGGAAAAACAAAAGGAACTAAAAATGTAAACCATGGAGTGCTGCTCAGAAGAGGTAATTGTCTCCAGTGATGGATGTGAAGCACATGCATTTTGCAGATGAGTTAAATTCCCAAAGAAACTATTGCATATTCTTCTTGTCTGTTCTTCTAAATGTGCTTTCAATTTTCATATTGCTGATACAAATCTCTTGGGTCAAATTTCGTGTCTTGTCATGTTTTCACAGTAGCCTTTTATGTAGACCCAAGAATTTCAGCTCTGCCTGCTTCAAACAGTTACATTGGACACAAAATTAACTGCTTCTTGAAGAAGAGCAAAGCACATCAGGGTACAGTAGAGTTTTACCCTGTGTGAGTAGGGGTGGCAGCCTCCTTCCTGCATGTTCGAGCAGCAGGAAGCAAAATTGCCAGAATCAGGCCCATCTTTAGCGAGGCTCCAGGAACCACATCCTATTTCATCCCACAGTGTGGTCGTCCCTTGTAAATAGAATATCTGGCACATGTGTTAAAAATGCCTTTGAAAGTGCTTGGACTGTCATTTTCTTCAGGGTGGTTGAGTGTGTTCCTTGTAAAGGTGAACTACTATAAAACACAGAGAGATCTCTGTAGTGTGTAAAAGGTCTAATGCCTACAGTGTATGTCTTCTCAAGGCCTGTGATATTCTCCTTCCTCCAATCCATTCAGTGTTACAGTATTTTCCAAATGTGAGAAGCAAAGGAAAGTGTGGAAGTGCTGAGCACCTCAGCTTTATACCTTCCCCAAGGGATCTGCTCTTCACAGAATTGGGCAGGATAAGGCGAGTGAGACATAACAGCTCACAATTTTTTTTTTCTCCTTTTATTCCCAAACCATAAGGAAATGGTCTTAGCAACAATACATTTAATGGTTGGTTGTGAATTTGAGAGGTTTCTTCATTCTTCCTCAATATATTTACTAGTATGTGTTCTGCTCATGGTTATCTCTAACTAGTCAGCCATGCGGGAGCCGTGAGTTGAAGCCTCAGGATTTACACCAAAGAACACACTTTGTTAACCTGGTTTCATAGGCACTTGTCACACTAGCAGCTCCTCTCCCTTTACTTAACTGCAAAGGTCTGATGTGCCATATGGCTTTGAGATGTTGAACATTTTTATTATGTCAAAATTGTTTTGATGATGCCATTGATGCTTCTCCAATCTGTCAGGAATAGTTCGGAGAAGGTTATTATAATTATTGTAGAAACATATGTGTCAATTCTGCAGATGTGTTACAGAGACATTCTTCTGGGTTTTGTCTCCCTTAGGCTTTTGATGGTGGACTGAAAGTGAGCAGTTTGACAGGTTTGATGCAGGTCTGATTGAGAGAATAGTTTTCCACATGATCAGTTTCATTACCAGACACATTAAAAACAGTCTGGAGTTACTGGCCCTAGAGAAAAAATATCAAAATTAATTACCTAATGTATTTGTTTTGGTTATGAGGAATATCCTTCCCTCTTGCAAAATGGCTTCTTTTATCCATATAATGAAAGGAGAGTGATGCAGTGCTTGGCTTTATGTGTGTATTTTTGTTGGAGGAGACCTTAGACCTGTTGAAGTGATCACAATAACACAGCTTTGTGTCAGACCTTCTTTCAATCCTTGTCCTTTTCCTTTTGGCTTTGTACTGCTTATAAATAATGGGAAAAAATACCTAATTTTTATTTAGAGATATAACTCTGTGTGTGTGTGTGTGTGTATGTATACACATACCTATACAGATATGTGTGATTGTGTAGATATATTGGACTCAATTTATCTTTTGGATTGCTCAGATTAAAGGGAGGAGATTATCTTCAGTCATCTTTAATTTTTTAGTAAGTTCAATTTATTTTCATTACTTTGATGCGATGGAAGTTGTTTTTCACAATAGCTTGTTGCAGTTAATTTTTTTATCTCAAACTAAAATGGTGCCCCTTCCTAAAGACACCTTCTTGAGAAATGGCATTTAAAACACATCTTCTTCAAAAGCCTAGAGAAAATAGAATAATCTGTATATTTATCCAGCTTTTAAATTGCTGCTGTAATGTGGAGCAGGAGATGGTTGCTTTTAGAGAGATGCCTAAAAATTAGTGTCACTTTTTCTATTCTCTCACTGTCTAAAGGGGCTCAACAGAAACCACAGCTGTTCAACCCTGTTTTTTTTCTTTTCTTCTCTTTGTTTTTCTTTTCTGCCCATTGTAATAATCTGGCTTTAAGCACAGACTTTGACAGCCATGATCTGCTGTCATGCTGCTCAAGCTGTCAAGCAGCTTCTGGCACTGTAGGAAATGGAGCTTAGAGCCTGCAGCTCCCTAATCTGAAGTGTCTGCTTGATGCTTGGGAAAGGATGTCCTCATGTGGCTAGGCAGACTGAGGGTGAACACAGCTACAGCACAAAGGGTATGGCTCTTGAGGAATGTTTAAACCATAAAATCTGTTGCAAAGCTAGCAGTCTCTGATTTTTCCTTTTGAGTTGACAAAGTCTAATTTAAACTAATCTAGTTAAAAACCCCATATCATCATTAAGTCGTAAGCCTCCCAGTCTCAGCCAGGGTGATAATTTAATAAGATGCTTTTTGTTTCTCTAGATTCCAGTCAGAGTGAGTGAATTATTGTCTCTTCTGGAGTTTGTCAAATTAATCAGTTCCCAGTCCAAACTTTATACCCTGTCTCCTTCAGTGCTGCCTGCTAAACTTAACCAGCCACCCCTGCCTTGTGCTCTTATTGATGCTTGTTTATGTTCTTACTCTTTCCCCCTTGGTCCTGGCCTCCTAGCTCTTCAGTCTCTGCTCCTTTCCATTCCCTGTCTCCTGGACTTCTCCTGACTTTTCCTCCCTGACCCTGACTGACTGTGAGTGCCATCTGATGCTATCACACTTCAGTGTCAGCCCACCTGCTCAGGGAGGTGTGATGATGATTGCAGCCAAGCTTAATGTATGTGAAGACACCTGGGACCAAGAATAAACACCCACTGGGCCCTTTTTTGCTTGAATTCTTAAAATAGGTTTTCTATGGCTTTAGTAGTTTTTTTTTCAGCATTGCTCATTGTCTGTTAATCTTAGAAATGGATGTTTAAATATTATGTTAGTCTGAAGATCCTAATAAGGCAGTTACATAAAACCGTGACAGAGAACAAAGAGTTGGTAAGTTTAGGTTATAATCGCAAAATTAAGGAAGGATGGGATTGGTGATGACTTTTCGTTCTGGAACAGCTTTGCTCTGGTGGAGCTCTGGTCTAATGCCACTGTGTGTGTGACACAAAAGAATTACATCCCAAAACTTTTTCTTCTTGTCCCATTCAGGAAACTGCCAGGCAGAAATGTCTACGCCCAGATGCACAATGAAAAAGAGCAGGAGATGACAAGCCCTGTTAATCACAGTGAGGACACCCAGAACATCATCCAGGGTGAGGAGTTTATTGATGATGATCTGGACTCTCAAACACTAGGTAACGCAAGAGGTAACTTTGTTTTTAGCTTATAAATTTTCATAAGTAGTTGATTTTAAATTTATGTTTGTTTTCATTTTAATTATTTTTCATTTTCTGTTCAGTCTCAAAAAGATGCAAATGGTGACACCAGTAACAAGTAATTATCTCAATCACCTTTTGGCTTGCTTGAGATACAGGCTAATGTATGGACGATGTGTTATATAAAGCATGAGTACAGACTCAGTAGTTTAATGTCAGGAGACTGACTTGGACAATTTTAGAGATAAATTATATTTGGTAGAATGGGATATAATCTGCAACAGTTGAATTCACTCAATAATCCCTGAATTAGTGGAAAATTGAGTTCAGGCCAGAAGGATTTGTAGAGTCAATGCTTCTGTGATTTCAGATGGATTGTATGGAGATCCATTGCTTTATTTGCCTTCATATTCCAATGGCATTTAAAGTTCGTTTTTCTTTTTTTTTATTAGAAACATTAAATTTATTCATGTATTAAAAGTATCATAAGTCTTCCTTAATTTAGCTGTTGATTTTCTAGTATTCATGAGGTGGTTATAAAGAACCCATGAGTGAAACTTTCTGTGAGTATCTCAGTGCAAACGATTTCAGTGTCAGGTGGATGTGTATATCCTGGCACCCTGTAGTTAGTTTTAATGTAACATGGATTTCTAATCTATAATACATTGTCTTCAGACTGCTTGCAGGTCACAGTCTGAAAATTGTGGGACAATGTAAACAACACCCAGTTCCATTTCTGAAAATTTGTGAAAATAAATCAGATGATCTAAAGCTTTTGGGATTTGTAGCGGTAGATTGATGGCATGAAAGGCAATTGTAATGACTTTGTGAACCCCAAGGAAGAAGATGTGTTTTAGCTGCACCCGAGGTAGCCTGGGCAAGACAGAACCTGGTCTGACAGAGATTTCTTTAACTTAGGTTTCACCTCTTTTTTTGTTGTCGATGTCTTTATTTTCATTTGCAGAACTGTATGCTGCTTCTAGGTCCTTGGAGGTGTTAGCTTTGAACACAAGGGAAGAATCCAGCCTCTTGCTTTGCTTTGTGTATTTCTATCTCTTCTCTGACAACCTTGTGTATAAGTATCAGTGCTTTCATTCTAATTTTGCAAGACGACCTTTGTTGCTCCCCTGACTTTACCGGAGTTAGTTCCAAAAACAAACCTGAAAAAACAAAGTCTATGTTAAATTTGTTTGGTCATCTCGTCTCCAGGGTCTTTAGAGGAGAAGCTGAATGCTAACAAGGTCCTTGCAGACATGCCTATTAAAGTGGAGCATTCAAACTCCTCTAGTAATGGACGAAAGCATGACTTCTTTCAATGGTAGAAAATACCCTATTTAAAAGAAGGCAGCTTGGGATGCTCTAATAAAGAAAAGCTACCCTGATTTCTAACACATTTAGAATTAATCTCTGCTTGCCCTGCACTTGTTACTCAGAAAAAACAAAAATCTTCCATCTGAGCAGAGCATTATTTTTGGGTTGAAGAGTACAAGATCATGATGTTTTGATGACATAAGAATGTAAATGCGATTTTGAGGTGATTTGTGTTTCAGTCAGGCTGTCTGCAGCAGGAGACTTTCCAGGAGAGTGTAAAAAGCTCCTTTTTGTGGATCATAATAATTTGTATTTGTCAGCTACTGTACAGCTTTTAGACAGAAGATGTTATTTAATACATAAAACTACACTCCTGCTCGCTCTACTGTTTTGTTATTTGCAATACTTTCCTCTAGCTCCGGTATTGCTCAGTACTGCCAAGAAAATATTCCTGTTAATGATACTCTATTTTATCTGGTTTAGACTATGAAACATGTTATAATCCCTGCTTTATACTGAATTTTGGTTTACTACATTATTTGCAGAAGGTTCCTATGCTATGGAGATCCCTTCTAGTTCTGGTGAGCTTTCTCCCTCCCTCTTGGGAGATGTCAGTAGCTGCCTCCACTCCATGTGCAGCAGGGAGTTACAGGCCTGGGTTTCTGATTGTTCTCTCTCTTCTCATAACTTTTGAATTTCCACAGTACAGTATTTCCAGACTCACCCATCCACTTTTTTTGTTTTCTATATATTTTATGTTGCCTACTTTATCGCAACCCCCACCTTGGGACTCCTCAACACCATTACCTTGCAGTGACTCCTTCTGGGAGAAGTGGCAACTTGAACAGCTACAGAGTTCCCTTATTGCTGATGCCGGTCAGTGTCCAGTCCCAGGTCAGTGGCATGTCGAATGGACGCCTCAGGTTCCATTCTCCTCCCTCACCTGCACCCCTCGAGACAACTACACCTTTATAGGCCACAAAGAGAACCAACTTATGCTGTCACTGGGACAGAAACCCTAGGAATTCACCACAAATCCACCACCATGAGCAAAAGCTTTGTGCAAAAGTGTGCTGTAGGTACATGGAGCTGTTGCACCAACCTTCACCTGACCTGTTGTTTGATAAAGACACTCTCTTATGCAATTTACTTGTCTCTGCAATAAAAGGGGGATTTATTGTGGAGTACCTGAAATGCACTAATGTTGGCCTTTTGTTTCTGTATTTTCCTAGGCAATCACTCAGGCGTGGTTTTGAGCATCAACTCCAGAGAGATGCACAGTTACCTGGTTAGCTGATATTTGCAGCTGAACACAAAAACCGAAAGACTCTTCACTGTACCGTTTTATTTTTCCCTGGTGATGTCCCACAATTGCAAACATGGCTGTAAATTCTGATGGAGAGGAAGTTTCTTATCAGTCCTGTGGAAAAAAGCATCCATCATCAGTTACCAAGGGTGAAGGATAACATGTCTTGTGTTCACTCTATGGCCTGGGAACTCATTTCAACTGAAACTCAAACTATGGTAGCAAATTTGTAGCCCTAGGCACCTTCAATGCCACCTTGTTTCTTTTCTGTATATGCTCTATTTCTTTAGGTTTATTTTTAGAATGATTGACTGTAACTTTTTAATTATATTTTTAATTGAGGTATTCAGTGGAAGGCTGTGAGTCTTCAGCCCAAAAAGGTGATTTTTACACAAGTGACTAGACCAGAAAAGATGGTTGATCACAATGACAATTTTTTTAGTAGGCCAAGTGTTTCTGTACTGGGAAAGGACTGAGAGAGAGACAAATGCACTCCTAGTTGAGACCAGCTCTTAACTTAAACATGTGTGAGACAATCTAACAAATTTAGTCTTAGGCCCTTCTGAGGATTAAAGGAAGTAAAATGTTAATTAGGATATCTTGTAATATACAGTAATGCTCTTGTAAGTGTAGCAAGTTCTGACAAACTATCAGCACCAGTATCTCCCCTCATCCCATCACATGTGAAAGAAAAACACCAGCTTGATGCTATTTCCAGACCAGGTGCCTTCACTTGCGGACAGTCATTTTAGTTGCTCTTTTTTTTTTTTCTCCTGAGCAAGCCCCTCTAGGATGATGGCAGCTTCCAGATGAGTTCTCCTGTTCAACCCTAGGCTGGTGGCCTGTCTCTTTTTAAATTTCCAGAGAGTGTAAATACCTCTTTTACACGGTTTTCTTTGTATGGTTATTTTTTTAAGCTTCCTATAAGGGCAGCTGTGCTGGGTGGGTCAGAGTTCTGCTTTGGGAAGGGCTGGGTAGCACTGCCATCTCCTTCTCATGGCATCCCTGTTTGGGATTTCCCCTGGCATTTGCCCTTGCTGCTGGGAGTGGGCAAACCCCAATGTGACCTTTTCCACTTGGGTTGGTTTGACAATCCAAAGGGTCTTGGGGATGATGGGAAGGGATTTAGAGCTTCCTGTTTCCTTCCCATCACCAGGTGGTGTCTCAGTCCCTACCACCACTGGCCCCTTTTTCTGCAGGGATGGCAGGGGAAGGGCTTCTGGAGGAGCTATCTGCAGAAAGGCTTGTGAGTCAGGTCCTTGTTTCCTAATCCCAGTTTTGTCACTTGGGTCAGAGTTTCCTAGTCTTGACCTCTGCATGCCTAGGGAATGACAATGCAGTGAATCCACACTCCTCTTGTCTTTTCTCTGTGGTTTATTTTAGCCATGCAGGAAAACAAGTATGGTGTGGTGCCGTGTGGTGTGGTGAGTTTAAATGTCTGGCATCCTGTGTGTCACAGCTGCCTGGGATTAGGATGCTTCTCTCAGAAACCTATATAATCTCTTCACTTTTTGCCTTTGATAGAGAATAAATAACTCTGTACTCACTGAATGTCATACTGATGCTAGTGACAAGCTCACACACCACCTTGTTAAAGAAGGAACAGAGAGTGCATCATCCAGAATATGCAAACAGAAAATAATGAAGGCTAGTCAAATGGAAAAGAACTGTCTTAAAATCAGTGTATGCATTGGAATCATTCTTCCATGTAGCTGTGAATATAGAGCACATTATCATCAAATGCAGCAGACTGGGAGGTAGTAACTCAGTGTAGTACTGTAGGCTCTCATGAACCCCATAGGATGTATGAGTAAAGCACAAGAAAATCTAGATTATAAACTTACTGTAAGGAACTAGGTGGAGAAGTTAGAGTGAAGATTCTGAAAAGCACTTGCAAACCGCTCAGGAAAACAATGACAAAAATTGTTCTAAGATTTCTGCCTATTTAGTTGTATAGTGCCATGTAAACTTATTAACAGAGAATCAATGCCCTGGCTGGCTGTTGTATACCAGACTGTGGAAATCTAAGGTCTTAAGTGTATCTGAGTCTGGGTTTCTTGAAGTGCATATACAAAACATGCTGTGAATTGGAAACTCTTGGGATCATTGCACCAGGGGCTTTCTCTCCTCACCAGCTCTTCTTGCTTTTTCTAGTGGAAATGAGCTGAAGCAGAGAATAAAATAACATTGCAACAATCTTACTTGTTCCTGTGAAATAAATCTGAAATAGGTTGTTTGTATAGGGCAGGTGAGTGGCAAACCAGCTTCATAGGCAAGGAATGGGATGGAAGCTCCAGCTTGGAGTTGTTCTCACATGGTTAGTCTGACTGGTAAAGGACTCTGTTGGAACTAGGTCACACATCCAATTTATGCTTTAACAGCTACTTTTATACATTTAATTCAGGGTGATTTGTGTCTCTGATCACAGGAGTCTTTTGGAACTTAGAATATTTAACTGCTTGGTACTCTAATTAACACTTAGCACAGTGTAGTGCCTGTAATATTTTTTTCCAATGCTTATTAATTTGATTCATACAGCACTCCTGTGAGGTTGGTTTGTCATGTCTTAAAAACACTGTTTTCTAAAGACATGTTGGTATTACCATAACTGTATTAATAATACCCAGCAGATAATAAAGGAAGACTTTGATTTCCCTGCAAGAATAATTTTTAAATTAATTATTTTAAAACTGAGCAAGTATTGTTACCATGTTCTCATTCTTGATGTCTTGGATTATCTGTAAATGATAAGACTCACTAGCGCTAGTTCTCAAATCTTTAGATACACATAAAGAATAAATATCTTTTTATTCCTTATATGTATCTAAAATCCTGAATCATGAGTATTCAGAAACATGGAGTTGCTTATATGCACAAGTGCTAGTCACACATGTGTGCATGCACACATGCAGTATTTGTACATATTTTAGTTATGTTTTTTAGTGGGGAAGGGTGATGTGGTGGCTAAGAAACAGAAGATGACCGTCAGATACCTGGATTCTGTACCCAGATTGAGCAAGTTACTTCCCTTGTATGCTCTCTGCTTTCCCCATGTGAAAAATGGGGCTGATAGTAATTACCTACCTCACAGGGGTATTGTGAGGCTAAATTCATTACTGTTTGTTCAGGATCATCAGAGCAAAATAATTTTGTGAGCATAAATTATTAATGGTTTAACTTTCTTTGTTTCACTTGTAATTATCACTGTTCTAAAAAGTTCTCTACTGAAACCAGCTGCAGTTATGTATAAATGTAAAAAATGCAGAATTCAAAAAAGGTGCATCACTGGTAAAAAAGAAAAAAAAAGGGTAATTTTATTTAAACTGCTATTGGAACATACTGTTGTGTGGTAGCACTGCAACATTGGCTGTGAATTTGCTGTTGCACACTGGTATTGTGAACTCACTTCTCTGCATTGTTATTTGATCGAAAACCTTATAAAAATGGGTACAGTGATATTTATCAGCACTGATATTGAACTATACTGAATCTAAAGTTGCAGTGTACTGGCCTCATTGGTGTCTTTTAGCCTTCTTAAAATCTGATGTTTCTGCAGTTTCAATAACACTCTGTACTTTTCAGAGTGCTCCAAGCAGTATGATCTGAAGCATTCTAACAGAACCATCAAGATTCACAGCTGTTGTCTTTGCTTTCTCTTTTGACATTAAATGTTTTATATGGCTTTGGAACAGCCCATCCATTTAAAGTACCCAGAAATGCTCAGAGGACATATAGGGAAAATGCACACAGTGTTAATTAATTTTTGAATAATATAAGCAATATAAACCAGTGTATATTTTTATACTCTGTTGAAGGGGGTAGTGGAAATGGCTGTGAAGAAATAGAAGGCCTGAGGCGAGATGTTTTTGTTGTTATCCACAATTCACATCCAATTTCTTGGAACTCTTTTATGATATTCTCATTTAATTAAATCCTTCTTGATGCATTTTCTTCTTTCAGTGACTGGTGTAATGAGGAGTAAGCTGTTTATTCATATAAAATAGATGATTTGTTAACTAAGTGTCCTGTAGAGAAAGACAAATCAGTGCTTTGCCATTAGTAGTTCCTAGTGCAAAGCAGGCTGCATCTGACATGATTGTCATGGTTAGCTGTGTTTTCAGTCCAATGGGGCCATCTCTTAGTGGGAAGACTCTACTATTGTATGCTGTATTTTTAATAGAGATCAATAGAAGGAAACTGCAGTAATTTCCATCCTCCTTACACAGATACAAATGTGTGAGAAAAAGAAAATCCTTATGAGAAATTAAATACATGCAGTAGCTTTTTATGATGAACCAGAGGTTCTGATAAGTTTTGAATTTCTAGTGTTATTTCAAGTCAATGTTTCTAAGTAGATAGAATCAATGACAATTTCAGTCATAGATTTTTTCTGTTTCCTATTAAAAAGTTTTGTAATTTTTTCATTAATGAGACTTCAGGGGAAAAGAGAGACTAAACATTTTATTTCATTGCACATCCCTGCCAGTTGGAGTTATTGTAGTTTTTTATTGTATATTGATTGATACCACTATATTGTTGCCATATTCATTTTTATTTCAGCATTTTAAGTGAAAGTAAGTGCCCGTTTGTCTTAAAATATTTGATTTCCACCAGGGCAAAATTTATAAGCATTTAACCTTATAAATCTTGATTTTTGAGATACAAAATTTTGTTTTGTCTTTTAAGTCCATCCAAAAAGCTGCTTCCTGGCTCATTTTCTCTGTTTTAGTCCCAGTTGCACATTGCTTCTACAACTTTCTTCAAGAGGCTGGCACATAGCCAGTACTAGAGTGAGAAAACCTAAAACTTCCATTAGAATGGCATTTAATTGACTATAAGTAAGGTCTTCTCAGACAATTATATTAAAGTTAAGTTTGTATTTTCATGTTCTGTATTTCCTTTCGCATCTTAGCATTTGCTCTCTCGGTGCCATTTAAATGTATTTTTATTCCTGTAATATTTTTGACTTATTTTTAGACTATAATCATCAAAGTGACAAATAACTCAGACCCCTGGTTAGCTTTTGCAATGAATAGCCTAACCCTGCAGTCTTTGGGAAATGTCAAGCTGTGCCCTCTCAAATTTGTAATCTTCTGTCCCAAGGCAGCCCTTCTCCCCAGCTGATCACCTCAGCAGCATTGCCTCCAGCTCTCTGTGCACACTCTGACTGGAGGGGGTGCAGAAGAGTTGCTCCCCAACGGTGGGCTGTTGAGACAGCCTACAACAGCCCATTTCCCCAGTCTGGATGGGAATGTCAAGGAGAAAAAGTTCTTAGTTGTTCCTTCTTTTCAAGTGTATTGCATAAGCAGAGAGGATGCATGTTATTGGGGAAAGAAGAAGCTGTAATGGTACTTCAGGCTGCTCTGGAGGCTAAAGAATGTATCCTCTTTGAATATTTTCCCATTGAAATAGACATGTACAGCAAGATGGTTTCATGATTTTTAATATGAGATCTCATTTCTGTAAGTCTTCAGTCACAGCTTTGTTCCTCCTGTTAAATGGAGTAGTAAATTACTTAAACTGTTAATTGTGGAGCCACGTATGACTTCCATTTTGTCATCCTTTTTCTTTTCATATGTGAAGCTTGTCAGCATTACTGTTTCCAGCTAGTTTATATGCTGGTAGATGAGATGATCTTCTGTAAGACAGTACCTAAGAAATACTGGAAGGCTTAGGAATATGTACTCTGAAATACAACCACATAGCTGTGTGGAAAAATTCTTATCAAAGATCTATCATGGTTTGCATTAAATACTTTTTAGTAGTATCTCTAAAAATACATTCTCTTAATTGCAAACTCTTTGCCTCTCTCTCCTTCCAGATTGATTTTCTTTCAGAGGAACATTTACTAGCCCTGAAAGGAAGTGCATTCTTTCCCTTACACAAGTAATTTTGCTTAATATTTTTACTTTGCAACACTTGCATTTCACACAAACTTTGTCTGTTTTGATCAGCCTTGATTTCTGAGTTTCTGTAGAATTTGCATCTTTACGCTGATTACTTGCAATACAGTGGACTTAAAGCCCTGTTAAGCAGCAATAATACAAGCAGCAGTACCTGGCACTGCTTAAATAAAATGCCTTTTTTGCACGTATATTTAATGGTATAATGAGTATATTAATCACCAGGAAGGCCAGGCATTCCAAATAACTTTCTTAACGTGTCTTATATTTCTATGTTATTTGTTGCTAATTTTAGCCAGCTTTTGATACTTATATTTAGTTCTTACTGACAGTGTCTGCTCTTGCAGATCAAAGCAAATGAATTGGCTTATTCGCGTTTTAGAAAAAGTATTAATTCACACTGCTTATTGATTAAAAGAGTTTAAAAATGAAATCTTTCTGAAATGGTGAAAGAGATATTTTTAATGAGGACAGCTTGTACAGGAAAACAGCAGGCTTATATCCATGTGGCTTTTGAGATATTCTTGTTATGGATTTTTAATAGACTGTGCAGAAGAAGCGTGACCCCAAACATCAGTAACAGGCATGTAGGCAGTTTGCAAATGGTAAAACTAGTCCAAAGGGGAATATTGTAATACACCACCTCTATGTTTCAGGTTCACATTAGGGCCTTTAAATGGTGAAAATTGTAGAATATATTCACAAACAAACTGCCCAGCAAATTGCCAAATTCAGTGGCTCCATTTACTTGTAAATACACTCCTCTCTTAGGGGTTAGTTTTCTGAGATGCTGAAGTAGCAAAGTAACTGTTCATGAAGTCACTTGCATTGTTTAATGCTTCCAAATCTTTGCCAAGTAGCTTCTGAAACTAGAAAAAAAAAAAAAGCCAAATTTCCACTCTTTTCTGTTTCTCCTCCTTTCCCCCCACTCCTGTTTTGTAGTCCTTTTGCTCTTTCATTATTGCTGCTGTTTGTGGCTCTGCCTTGCCTGGCTTCTCCAGGTGACCGTTTTCTACATTTCACTTTTTCTTCCTTGCTTTTTGTTCTCCTTTATGTTACTGTCTGTGTTTCTATTTGGATATGCACCCTACTGTGTCCCAACTGATAGCGAGAAGAATCACAATTTTCCCCATCCGTGCCTCTCCTCTAAGCTCTGCTGTGTTATCTGAGTCGATGAGGTTCCCTGTGCTTTGTGTCACTGCAGGCCATCCTTCCTGTTTCTTTCCCACTTCAGTATCTTTTAATCCTTTCAGCTTTAATTTTGGCTCTCAATTTCGCTGAACCTTTCTGGAATTCTTATATTTTACTTTTCAAGAACTTCTCTCAGATGTTCATCTCAGAGAGCACATGCTTCTAGTTTGAGATGTGGATGAGTAGTAAACTCCCTGAAAGAATAAAAACCAGCATTTCCTCTCTCACCAGTGTATATATTGGTTTTGCCGTTGGTCTGTAGTAAAATTATATATTTAATTGGCAAAGACAGTTATCTGTTATGTCCCAGATATCTTCCTCTGCCTCCTTTTGGGTTACAGGCTGAGACATGGTGTCCCATGAGCTCCTGGAGCACAGCAAGGGCTGGCTTGCTTTGCCAGCCTTGAGTCTGGCAGGTACAGAATTGCAGCAGGGGCAGAGCACCTTGCCAGACCACTGGGCTGCCTTTGTATTTCAGTATGGGAAATGCTGAGACCCAAGCTGAGACACAGCCTTTTGGAGAAATTGTTACAACCCAAAGCTGAAGAATAGGTGAAGTAAAGAGAATTCTTTGTTAATAGAGGGTGGGGAGCAACTTGACTTGACAGGCTTATGGAATGGGTCTGCATGAAACCTTTTCTAGAGGGTGGGGAAAATGCCTTGGAATCAAGTTCCATAAAATACAAATTTAAGCAAAGTCATCAGATATATTTGGCAGAATCATCATGCTGGAGAAGCTCGGAGAATGTAATGGGAGTAAGATCATTGAAAATCCCACAGTATCTTGGAAGGGTACAGCCTGTCTTAGGGAGTGTAAGTGAGAGAGATGTGCGAGGGAGGGGAGCACAGGACTAAACAGGACAAGGAAAAGCAGGGAGAAAATCAGTGTTACCCGTGTGTATGGTTTTACCATGTGGTTGATTTTGTTTTGGTTAAGTCTTAAAGCTTACTTTGAATTGTAATGGCAACTATTTTATTTTGTTGGTTGCATGCAGAGACTTTAAACCATGATTCTAAATTGATGCAGCACGAGGAACATGCAAAATTATCACCATCTCTGCCTATGACTTAAGACAGATCTGACTCGCAGCAACATCCCACCTGAGGTGCATGGAAAAGATGTTGCTTTCGGAGTCGAGATGCCTGTATGTGTGCTCCAGATGATTGGGGCTCATTTGCTAATGGTGTTCCTCTCTAGCACAGCACTGAGCTAAGAGACAAGGGAAAAGAATTATTTTATAGTCTGTGTCTTGCATTTATACTGCTTAAATGTAATTTGCTAGAATGCCTGTATGAGCTGTAATTTTATAATGTTTAAAGAAGATGAATGGAGCTGGTGTAGTATTCCTGAGGGTAAACACCAGTGACTGGAGTTTACTGAACATGTGACTAGGAATTTTAATTTTAGGAACAGAGAGTTCCTCCATTTCATATACACACCAGGCCTTTGAGTACAGATCCTTTTTTTCATTTGTCACTGACAGGCTGTGATTTATTTCCTCGTGGGTGTAAAGTCATGGATTGCGCTTGCTGCAGTGCAGAAGGCTCTGGAGGGAAAACATAATCAAATGGAGAAGTATACTTGAATTCTCCTCTCTTGATCCCAGTCTTCTCTGAGTTGTTTTTCTCTGATTGTCATTCTGTCAAAAAACTGGGTTCATGTTAAAAGGTGATTAACTAATTTTCATCCTCTTCCGTGTGGCTGAGGAAAAATAAATATAAGAAATTTGCAGAGGAATAGCAGATTGGAAGAGGGTGGGGAACTTGATCATCTGGCAGAGTGCTTTGGGAAGCTTCCACATTTTTTGTTTTACTTACCACTTATTTTTACAAATATGTACAGCACCTGTGATTTACCTTTCCATTAAAGTTTGGTAGGTTTCTTTGCAGAAGGTGTTTTAAAGAATACACCTAGTATTCTTTAAAATATGAATACTAGTGCATTGCAAATGTGGGTTTAGGAGGCATCAGGTATTGCCCTTTCTCACCTAAATGAAATTAACTTGGTGTATTAACTTGTGGTATTTATGAAGCAGCACTAGGAACATTGCTTCATCCTAGATTGGAGGAATATTTGGAGACATGAGAGTTGGAATGGGAGAATTTTCCTTTTTAAGAGCAAAGGATGGAAGCCAGTTTATTTACAGTGCATCTGTGGCTGTTCCAGCACAGGCGGGTGCAAAGTCTCTTCATCCAGGTACAGACAGATAAATATAGACTTTGCTGGCATTACCCATGAAAACAAAAGGAGAAAAAAATGTTAATTAAGACAAGCCTAAATAATATTTCGTGGCTAATTAGTGCTGCAGCTCTTGGTAAGTATATGAAAGCCTATAAAATAAAAACTAGACTTGACATATGTCTTGTTCACAAAGATTCACAAAGCATGTCTTGCTACCCTGTTGATAATGTGGAACATCATTTAATTGGCATTGCAGGGCCAAATTCTACCCTAATTTATGGCCATGCAGTTCCACAGACATTATCAGTTCAGCTTTGTGTTACAGAATTTCATCCACAGTGAATTTGGAAAGCAACTGCAGGTTAAAATCAGTCTTCTCAATGCACCTGTTACTCACAGGTTACTCATTGATTTTCACCATAATTTTTATTCCCATTGCTAGCATGAGAGCTCTGATGTAAGCTAATGACAACCAAGGTAGAACTGAATTTTTTAACTGCTTGTGACTGCTTGGTCAGCAAATGCCTAATTTTTGACCAGGGGGTTATTCCACTCCATGTGAAGGTTCTTAGCAGTCATCAGTATGCTATAACCCCTACCTTTAACACACATGGCTACACAGCCCTCTCCTTCTGCCTTTGCACATTCTAGTCTTTGTGAAAACAGAACATGCCTTCTCCTAATTTTGTTTCAGGTGACCTTGACTTTAAGCAGGTTTCTTTGTATACAGTAACAGGGCTCAAGTGAAGAATGAAATAAATCCACAACTGGTGCATTGTCAAAAATGGGGAAAAGTGTTATTTGTATATTTTTGTAAATATGTAACATTTAATGGCAGTTTTGTAGTGACGTGCTGTTTTTGAGAAAAGGAAACAAATATATGTTTGAATATGCTTGACGTAACACTTAACTGTGATTCAATTGCACAAGCAATAGCTTAATCAAAAAGTCTTGTGCAATATGTAGTGCACACACATAACCAAGTATCTGTTAGCGATCCACAAGCAAATTCTTGGCAACTTTTAATAATGGTGATGAACTGTGCAGTACAGATTATCACGGTCTCTTTCAGCTTCCAAACATGTAGCAGGCAAACTACTGTATACGTACCTGTGTACTCCACTGCATCCAAAGGTATGCATTTGTCCTGAGAACCTGCACTCCAGGTTTTTCTTTAATAAAATTTGGTTCTAAACTGTTGATTGCTTTGTTTTTCTTTTGAAGCTTCTCATGGGGTTGTGGAGGGGAAAAGGTTTAACCAGTCCCCAGAGTTTGCCACTCCACTCCATCCTCCTACACTGCAGCTCGATTCCATTCCTAGGGAAAGAGGGAAAAGTCCTTTTTCCTTTTCCCTAGGAGGTGTCTGCAGTGTAGCTGGTGGAGGGTGACATCCTGTGGTGAGACAGAAGCCATGCAGCGGCTGTTCTGTAAATCACTGAATAGAGGCTGAGTATTTCTGTCCAGCTAAAGAATTCCGTAGGTCTCAGCCTTCATCTCCCTATGATAGAGCGCCATCAACAGAACAGAGGTATGTGTGTTCTGCTCTTCCCGTGCCTTTATTCCAATTTCTTCTTGTCTTTTTGTTAATTGCCCTTCTTTATCCCACTCTTTTCCTAAGGAGTTGCCTGTGCTGTAGAAGTTGCATCATCTTTGCAAAATTGATGGGTTTGCAAGTCAAGCTTAGCCCTTAAGCTGGATGTAGCTGTGTGTAAGGATCAGGCCTTGACTCAAAATAAAACTAAGCTACAAACTATATTCAATCGTATACAAAGCCAGTAAACCAAAATCCTCAGAATTGTGCCCATTGGACATGCCCAGCCACTACATATGATACTTATTTCACTCTGCCTACAGTCTTTGGAAATGAAATACAAAATTATATAGTGTATTTTTTATAAAGTCTTGGCCTTAATGTCCTAAAGATTTTCTCCTACTGGTCCTGGCAAGTGCTCTCTGTGTTTGCAAAGGTCACTGAATTGCTGAAGTCAGAATATGCCTTGCATCCCTACAGACTGGGCATTCCTTCCTGCTTCAAAGTTTAGAGATGAGCTGCTTTTGATGTAGCTCCTATTTCAGGCTGGAATAGAGTTTATGGTTTGCTGAGAGGTGGTTGCTGCTGTGTAGGTTGGTGCCTTCCCAAGGAAAGTCTGACACTGGTAGAATAAACACTTGATATTTCTTTTCACTGCCTGTTCCCACAACAGGGAAAAACAGAGGTGTTGCTAATTGTTGTGG
This sequence comes from Motacilla alba alba, assembly GCF_015832195.1. Taxonomy (NCBI): domain Eukaryota; kingdom Metazoa; phylum Chordata; class Aves; order Passeriformes; family Motacillidae; genus Motacilla; species Motacilla alba. The sequence continues at coordinate 10,879,052 of NC_052019.1, read as the reverse complement.
ATGTGCAATGTAAAGTCTCATTAAACCTCATACTGGGATAAAGCAGCACTATGAATTATTATCTACTGATTTTTTAATTAGCCATACAAATTTTATAGACTGCAATGAAGTTTTAATAGGACCACAAATGGATTATTTATTCACGGAGTGGATATATTTTGAGCACCTAAAGATGGATAATTAAAAAGAAAAATAATTCAGACAAGATTAAACTGAATTTTCTCAGTCTGCCCTAGTTCAGCACTTTCTCAGGGTGCCTGCTGAAGGAGCTGGCACCTGGAGAGTGCTGTGGTGCGGGCAGTCTGACCCTACCCTGTGGCACTCCATGCTAAATGTGAGGCTGGATGCTGAAATGAAGCTTGAGGCTCCTCTGCTTGTGTAGCCCAGCTAGGAAACACTGCAATTTGTCATTTTAGGTTTTCTAATCCTATACTGTGGCTAGCTGAGACTTTAACTGCAGTTCATCTCTGCAAAAGCAGACTGTTGAATCTCAAATAACATCTCATTTTCCAAATGTAGTGCCCTGATATAAATAAAAGCAAAACTCAAAGAAATTATAGAAGTTAATATTAATGATGTTCCAATAGTTCTTTCCAAGGAAAGTTCCTGATTTGGAAGGTCAGGAGAACAGACACAGCCAAGCTGTTCCCATAAACGAGACACCAAATAAAATTTGCTAATACCTAACCTGAAAGGCGCTACTTAACTTCAGAAACTGATTTCTGTGGAAAGAAGAGTAATTGCTTCACTTCTGTTTCCTCTGCTATCATCATCAAAGTCATATTAATTGCTATACTATTTTGAAGCTTAACTGGTTTCAACATCATCCTAAGTCAAGATGAATGTAGCAATTTCTTACAGATGACTGACAGATGAGATTGAGAAGCGTTAAATAAAAACTTCTGAGGCATAAACAACAGGCACTATTTTTTCCTGTTTTCCATTAGGACATGGATTTCTTTTCAATTTTTTTCTTTTTTTGTGATTTATGCCTTGAAAGTTATTTTGCTTTCTTATGGATCCATCTGCTGTGGAGAAAATGTACTGTACTCTGACCCCCATGGTTTTCAAAAGCTGAAGCAAAGTAGCACAAATGCCGCACAGTGTATTTTGAAAGTGATAAAAGGATCCATTCCTGCCATTACAGCATCATACCAAAAGCTGATTTCAAAAAAAATTCAAAATCAGTGGTACATGCCAAAGACAGCCTAAATAAGTAAAATCTCTAAGGAATAATTCAGTGAGAGCAATTAACAGTCTGTTTAAAAATTAGTAATTAAACCAGGAATTAGGCTTATGTTCAGCTCAGGACCATGTAACTGCAACTCTACTGGTTCTACAACATCTAATAGGAATGTTATTCCCTTGTAATCAGATTACTGACAAGGAATACCCTTGATAAGATTTTTTTTTTGTTGTTATCTAACAAACTGTGAAGAAATGATTTTGCATTACCTTGATTTTAAAAGAGAGATTCTTGCTTTAGAAGTGAAATTGAACAGAATGTGATACACAGCTTTATAGAAGGGAATGTTTTTGTAACTGCTGGTGTGAAAAAAAAAGTATTTTTCTGTGAAAGAAAACAGCTTCATTTATCAGTAGTAATCTGTCAGGAGAGCAGGGGAAGCACACAAGGACACTTAAACAGAACACACTTCCAGCCTCCCTGGGGCTGGACTTCTCTGTTTTGAAAGCTGGGAGCTTTGTGTTTGATAGTTTTAAATAATTATTTTCTGCCACAAATTTTTTATTGTTTATGGACCCATATAAGCTGTTAGCATCAATAAAATTCTGTGACAAGTTCTGTAGCTGAATTGGGCAGATGTTTTGGACCTCATCACTGATTTTGATACGCTCAGTGTTTGTACTGTTAGTGGCAGGGACTATTTTGTTTCCCCATTTTTGTAACCTGTTAACACAGTCCCCGCCTCAAGATTTTTTTTTTTTTCCACACTGGAATGACCTTATCATTGTTTTTCCCTTGAGCTTCATTGTAGTATGAATAGGATTTTTCCTTGCTGGAGGGATTCCTGTGCCCCTTGTACCATCTCCCATAGACTTAATCTATTTATGGCACTCAGAGCCATTTGGATAATGTTGTATAGACACAAAAGCAGATGAACGAGACACCAGCAAGGCAGGTGGTTTTCTTTTTTTTTGCCATTTGCTTCTGCAAATCTTGTGAATCAGTCAGAGACTAGAGACACTTGTTGCATTTTAGACCACAGGATTATGGCAGGGTAATTTTTTTCTGTTGTGTTTTTAGTTTAATTTTTGTTTGTTTTCCTTTTTTTTTTGTCAGTAATTGTTATTATGCAGTACATGGACCTACCTATTAAAACTCCATTATGATCTTGGAGGCTGTAACTACAGGAAAAACTCCAATTAACTGCTTTAGAATATTGCTTCCCTCAGTTTGGGAAAATGAAATGTATATTCTACTTAAGCTTTCTACTTTATAAATTGGGTAATAATTGTGGTGTAACAGGAGCAAGAGCAAAATCTAAGAAAAGCAGCAAGAAGTAATTACAGCTTAACACTTCTCAGTCTCATCTGTCAGTCATCTATAAGAAATTGCTACATTCATCTTTAAGTAGCCTGGTAATCAGCTCAGTTTAATTTTAATCCACTTTCATTTCTTAGAAGTAATTTTTAATGTTTTACGTATTGCATAATTTATTAGTGGAGTTGACATCTAAGCAAACTCATGCAGATGCAACAGGCAAGCAGAAGTGCTGCTATGAGCTCTAAAAACATCAAATTCCACATTTCCACTGCCAAGAGAGTCCTTGGGCTGCATTCAAGTTTCAGGAGGTCGTTGCTCAGTTAAACAGGGATACAACTGATACCAAAAAATACTCATGATAACATCCAAACATTTTTCAACGGGCATGGGAGAACAGTTCTCAGCTGAGTCTCTGTTGTGGGGGAGCTGCTAAGGTGCCACCTCAGCACCTTAAGGTGCTTCTGGAACTGACAAACACCAAAAAACAACACTGCAAATCCTTTTTTTGACAGGTAACTTTATTATAATGGTCTCGGATCTGTCGCACCTACCAGGTGCCAGTCTTTTTTCACACTTTGCAAGACTTTCTGAAGAATAAACTAGAAAGGCATAAAGTTAGTTGAAGCTACTAAGACACACATTTGAAGGTGGGTCTATTTTGGACTTTTGTTCTTTTTTTTTTTTTTTTTTTTTAACAGAAGTGTCCATGAATGTGTGTCGAAAGAACTTAAATACACTGAGAAATACAGTAGAAAGGCTATATTTACAGTCAATTATAATGGGCACTGCCAACATATCCAATAACAAAAATAAAACAAAACCTTTTTTTTCACGTTTCTATCATGCTTTTTTTCACAGAGTTTTTTTTTTTTTAAATATGATTTTGTTTTTTAAAAAATACAATAAGGAAATAATTACATTCTTAATATGAGAACATTATCATACAACATACAACCTTGGCCAATTAATTTGAAAGTGTCTAACAAAAGTGTCTAACTTGATACTAAATTAATATTGTCCACTTGAAAAATCAAATTGCCACAATCATCTCATTAAAAAAACGCCCTTGATCCCCCAAAGTTACAATATGGGTTTTTTATTAAAAAAGCATCACCCATTAAAAAAAAAAACAAACCAAACAAACAATTTAAAAAAAGCACCTGGTACAGTAACAGGCATTTGGTGAGGAAGCATAAGTGTAACATTTTCTTAGAAGACATAGAAATGGTTCAAAGTATGAGAGTTTTCCTTTAAAACAAAAGTCATGCTGCTCTATGGCTGAGTTTGCCTGGTGATCCTGGAATCTAAAAACGGTGAAAAATACAAGTTCTGTTGCTCTTTATAAAAAATTGTGCAGCAATAATGCTATTGAAGGCAACAGAGTACATTTCACAGCACTGAGAGTGGTCTATAGAGAGGTTCTTTCCCAAGCTTTTTGGTTTTCCTCCTTTCAGAACCTTGGCTGTTACACAGAATAATAAAGGAAAGTGGTGGTGGCTTTGTGGAGCCTTTGCTGGAGGAAGAGTGAAAGATGTTTAGATCAGGGGGCAGCCCCTGTGCAGCAGGCACTACAGGGGTCCAGGGTGCTATAGGTGCTGAGGGAGACCTGCACCTAGAGCAGAGCTGAAGGAAGGCTGCAGCACACAGTTTCTGTTTGCCTGGGCAGAGGTTTACACACATGCACCTCAGGCATAGACTAAAACCTGTCCTTGCCAAGGAATTTTTTCTTTTTTTCTTTTTTTTTTCTTTTTTTCTTTTTTTTTCTTTTTTTTAACCATGGGATAAGGGGGTAGAAAGAGACAATGCCAATATTGGGTAAACAAGACAAGTGATCTGGCTTTTGACTACTCTGCATCACTTGATGCAGGACCACTTCTTAATGGCAACTGTTACATCACTGCTAACGTTGACTAGAAGCCTAATTTGCATTATAAATATGTACAGATATAAATTAAATATTTATTGAAATATACAAATAAATAACTTAATTTGAAATAAAAAGCCTAAATGAACTTACTTTTGCTTCAAATTTGTTTCTGCTATTATTTATGGGAATTTGATGCTGTTTAGTCCATAGTCACACAGTACAGAATGTGCCCTCAAGTTAGAGAGTTAATAAGTGACCTAAACCAACATAAAAAAATTGTGTTTTCAATGAAAACCACACTGACACTTGCTTTCCTACTGTATCTGCATTCCTGTGGCCCTTTGTACCAAGTACAGTCACAAGAAGCAAAGAGCCTTTTCTCATGCTGGGCCCCATTTCTGCACTGCTGAGGTCAGTGGGTTCCTGCCATAAATGCATTTGGGAGCAGGACACAGCCCCATCTCCTGTCAGCTGACAGGTCTTTTTGATAGATCTGTGCCTTCAAATCCCACAAGCTCCTGCAGGAAGTCCTCTGGCATCCAGCTCAGCTGAGAATCCCAGTGTACCCTCCAGGAGCTGCACACACCCATTCCTAAAGGTAAGAGATAATCTGCAGGCTTGGCCACAAAGGGATGGGATCCTTGATAACTGCTGTCTTGCCAACTTCAGTGATTTTAATTGCAGTCTTAACTAATTATCAAGACTCCAGCCCTAACATCTGTGATTAAAATACTACTCATAGTTTGAGGTAATTTTTAAAATTAATTTTCTGCTCCTCACAGTTGAGGAGGAAAAAAATCTTGAGAGTATGATTGAAAGCTCTCCAAAGGCCTAAAAAAAGCAAAAGAGAAAAACTTAAAAGAAGTCATCTTATTATACGTTCTCCCCCCAACCCCCTTCAGATTTTTTAAAATCTCGAGATTTTGAAGGGCTTCAGTGGCAATTTACTGCATGTAAATTCTCAGGAACGACATGGATGGAGACAAAGAAAAACAGATTTTTATAATTTTACAGACTAAAATGCAAGATGCTGTTTCCTACTAACCAGAAATGGACTCCTGTTTGAGAAAATCCCCAATTATTTGTTAAACTGTTATAAAAGAGTCTGAAAATTATTACCTTTTCAGTCCATCTCCTCAAAAATAATAGCTGAGGTCTGAAAACAGACAAAGAAAACTAAGTACAGCAGTGTTCTATACCTCAAGTTTAACAATACTATATTATAAAAAACAAAACAAGACTGACTGCATAAGTTATTCTGAGTTGCCACTATCTGTTGAGGACTAAGTTCAATTGTTTTCTTTTTCTTTTTTAAAATGTATAGAAAAGAAGCAGTATCTAAAAATACCTGTTTGCCTTTTAAAAAAATCAGGAACAAGTCATAGTTCAAGAACATGACCTTTGAAAATGACTGGATTCAGAACAGCAATAAAGAGAACGTACAAAAACGAATCTGTCTCAAAGTTTGGCAGCTTTTTATCTCCCAATGACAGAAGCATCTGTCTAACAAGTATCCAAAAAAACTCTTCACCAGTGAGTCGTTGTCATGCCACGGAGGGCGGTGGCCCTGCAGAGCTGCTGGGCTGAGCAGGCACTGCTGCTTCTGCCAGCACATCTCTTCAGGTTTGTTTTGCCGTGTGAGCAGCCACCAGCAATGAGTGGCTAACTGCTGATGAGTTAGACCTGCTCTGGGGCAGAGCTCCAAAGGCAGTTTTAACCTGCAGGAGTCAAGATTTCCCACCAGTCTTCAGCAGTGTTCCAGCTGTCTGATGCACTAGAATTGACATTGCTGGTTCTTTGCTGCTTCAGCAAAGTAAACTTTCAACTGTGACTTTATGCTCCTTTTTAGTTCCTGTGGTTGGGTTTTTTTTTGGTTTTCATTTTCTCTACCAGTGAAGTTGGAAACAAGGAGTTACAGCTAATAAAAAGGGGCACACGTAGTTACACAGCAATACAGTAGAGGGAATACAGGCAAATTAGTGCCAAGCTACCATTAACTTAACAGAGTTATAAAACTTCTGATTTTTTATCACTTGATGTGACCTTCCAGGTGAGTCCTTTGCAGCCTATGTCTTGGTCTGTAGTAGGTAAGGCCTTTATGGAAAGTGAGTGGCTTTGTTATGTTTATGTTCCATTTTTCATCTCCCATTCCTGGAAAGGGAAGAAAAAAAAGATACAGAAAATGTTAAAAGAAATCAGGATATTTCACTGATGTCATTGTAGCCGCTAGGCCAAAACTGGGGTCAATAACAGTTTTTTCATTAACTTTGCTGGATTCAGCCCAAAAATTAGTTAGGGAATGCTAACAAGTATGTTTTGATAGTCTGTGCACAGCATCCACCCTTCCACAACTACATACAGCAACATATTTTCTAGTGCAGTGCAAATAAGCCACATTTGCATTGTGCAGAGGGGACTTCTGGAGCAATTGTCACCCACCCCACAGCTGCTGTAAAACACTCAGCTCTTCCTGAGTAAGGGAGAGGCTGATTTGAGCATACAAGACTCTCTAAATGACTCGTGTGAGACAGCAGGAAGCCCTCAATATCTCTCAGAGCTGACACCAAGTGATTGCTTTACTGCGCTTCAATTTTTTTTTTTTATTATAAGACTCATGGCAAACACAAAAATTTATGACTAAAAAGAGCAACTTAGCAGAGAGACTAACAGGCAGGGTTAAGAGAAACAAGTCAGTTTGCATTGCATTTGTTTCCCTTATAGATAATCCAAATTGAGCTATTGCCTGGCAAGTTAAAGAAATCGCTTTGACTTTCTGCGCCTCAGTTTCCTCACCCGTTAGCTGAGGACAAGGGACACCATCCACAGGAAAACATGTAATCTATAATTCTTTTGGTCATATGTCTCAGACAAAGGTATTGCCATTCCTTCTGCCACGTAAGTGAAAATCATGAGATTGCTGCAGCTGAACCCCCAGGTCAGGAAAACCTGTGGCTATCAAATGACACCTACAGCATCTCCGAACAGCACACAGGAGCAGAAGCACTGAAGCAGGATGGGCTCACCTTAGGACATCCACACTGTACCCCTCCCTGAATCACACCCTTACAGCCATCAGGAACTACTGAAGATCCACGGGAGGTGGCCTCTGGCTCCAGCAATCCCCTTGGAGCAACCGCCCAGCTGCTCCTCGCCAGGCACTGGGGGCTGCAGATTCCTCTCTGACCCACCAGAGAGAGACACTCTGCAGGCAGCCTGCTGACTTGGCTTCCAACCTGAATTCCTGAATTTCACACTCATTCCACAACATTTAAGAGCTCTGACTGAAATCCATTACTTATGCACGTAAATAGCTGCTCCTGCTGCTGAAAGCAGTAAGAGCATTAGTTTGGCTCAACAGCTGTATGACCATGACACCTCTTCAGCTGTTGTAAAACAACAGTAAAGGTCACAGTTGATGGCTGCTTTAGCAATGTAAGAAAAAAAAAACCCTTGGGTTTAAAATTAGACAATAATTTACTTTGTTTCTAAACTTGTGCTTGTTTTTTAAAAATTAAATTGTGCTTTTACTAAAATTAAGTGTATTTTAAATATTCACTTTTACTCTTCAAATTATGGTAATTCTAAAGTTAAAACACAGTACTGGTAGAAATTAGATTACATTAAAAACTTTACTAAATCTGTGTTCTTTATAGATATACTACCAAAGCTATAAAGGAAGTCCTTGGCTAAGCAACTGGGAGGAGATTTCTTTGAAGTGTTAAATAAGCCTTGAAAGCAGAAGCTTCTTTTGCAGGTGCAAAAGGGACTTTTTGTTTCTTTCCACTGCTCCTGCAGGTTCACACCAAGGAAAGAATGTCTAAGTCAACACTGACAGCCTGACTGGGAGCTGGGAAACTGGAACAGTTCCTTTTCTTCTCCAGTGCTTGAACACAAGCAAGATGTAAGATGCTGACATTCACCAGCCCACTAGTAAAAACGAATCAGAAATACTCATTTCAGTTTTCCTGCTGCACATAACAATTTGGCTTTAGAAACTAATTTGATATTTAAATTAATATGTGAAATATTTAAATAATTGCTGTACAGCAAGGATATTTGAATCTTTTTTCTTCTCTAGGACTACTGACGCAGAATATAATTTTCCATATTTTAATTGGAGTCTCCATTTCTAGCCAAGTACAGATTAGACAAAATTGCAATTAAAATGCCTTCTGGCTTCTTAAAAATATGCATAATTACTTTCTAAAAAAATTTAAAGATACTTGCAAAAAGAAAAGTTAAAAAATTCAAATGTATGTATGCATATGTATGTGTATGTATAACGTGTGTCCTGAACAGCCAATCCCCAAATTGCTGCTCTTTCTTAACACTACATCTGTCTTACTGCTTCTCTCTGTATTTCCTTCTAATGTTAGTGCATCTGAGAGAAGAAAGCTTTTTGTGGCAGAGCTTCCAAGCCTGCTGTGCCAGCTGTTCGGGGCAGAGAGGCACAGCAGCAGCAGCAGCAGCTGCCCCAGCACAGGCGCAGCGCTGCTGCCTGGTGACCACGCTGGGACATGAGGCTGGCAGGTGACAGGCTCAGCATCCTCCATGCAAGGAAAAGGCCAAGAAGGGAGGCATTCAGTGCATTCAGATACACACCAGGGGGAAAATCCATATTCTGACATTTTGAATGTTTGTACAACTCCTTCATAGCATCGGGAGATGTGCCAGCTGCTGGAGATGCAAGCACAAGCAGAGAGGTGGGATCTGTTTCACTCCCACAAACTGCACTAACATCCATGCATGGAGAGCCAAGTCCTGCTCTGGGACACTCACATGCGACAGCCCTTCCTACAAGGCCTGGGCTCACTCACAGCTGCAAAAGGCCAAAAGAATTGAGAGCCAAATTCCACCCCCGCACACGTACAGCGACCCCCAAGCGTGGGGCGTGCTGCAGATTTGCACCTGATGGCAGCTGTGGCTGCCAATGGGCTGGGAACAGATTGGGTTGCACTATCTAATTCAGCAAAATTTCACTCTTAATATTTAGTGCATGAGGTTTTAGGGAAAAAGCTGTTAAAGCTGAATTGGATACTTTTGAGTTGTTTTTCCCAGCATGGGAAAAATATGCTTAGTAGCTCCATATCCTTTTTGATTAGACTAATCCTATATCCAAGATTCCTCTGCCAAAAAGCTTGGCCAACTTATTGTGCCATCCAAAGCACACCGACACCAAACAACACAGCGGGGTTTTTCCTGTCTGGTATGCGCTGGACATAAAAAATGTAATACATTCAGATACACATTCGGGAAGGTATTCTTTACACCAAAAATGTTTAGGTCTTTATAACGCCCTGGTTTCTCCAGCTGTAACGATAAGATGTCTGGATTTAATGTGCCTGTCCAGCACAAATCCATGCTCCCATTTGCAAGCACTGTGCTCTGCTAGACCACACTCCCTGAGTATTGTTGAGCTAACATCCACATCGAAGACAAAGCGTACAGTTAGAGATGATATCGCTGTGGCACAAATTAGGCTATAATTGGAAAATGCAGATAAGCTTTAGAGCACATAAATCAGGTTTGAAACACAAGCTGCAGACTTCAAAGTTGATTAGAACTGAAACTGAGTGTAATTATGCTGAGTGTAGTAATTCTTAGTTGGATTTAAATGAATCAGACTAACTGCCAGGAAAAAGCAGTTGATGTCCATGCAAAGGGGGAAGAAGAAGGGTGAGAAAGCTGTCTCAAATGGTGTATCAGGAAAAATAATTCTATTATGATAATTTAATAATAAAATAATTTTTTGAGATGCTGATTTTCAGTATTTACTACATTCAGGTTCCAGACTTATGCTCAGACACTGGAAATGCATATAATCAATGAATACATGTAACAAAAGTTACTTGAAGAAATCAGAAATAGCATTCATGAACAACAAGTGTTTATGATTACTGCTGTTTATAATTACAACTAGCAGTGAACTACTAAATAAACAAAAGCTTGGGCCCAGCACTATTACTGCCACCCTCCATTATGTCTTGCCCTCATGTTTATGTTGCCAGCAAATTTAGCCCAGAAGAATGGTCATACAAATCCCATTTGAACTAAACCACAAAAATTAGAAAACTGTAACAATACAAGAGGACAGCAAATTTCAGCCTGGTACTTGCAGGAAAAATTGAAGCAATTCAACTTTTACTTTAAATGTACATTGAGCAGATACTTGCACAACACATTGTCATTGATTATAATGCACATCTATTCTGTTCTTGCAGTGGCTGGAAAAGGTTAGATACAATCTTGTGCCATTTCTATTCACTTACTGTAACAGTGTTCTTTTAATCACTTCTCTGATACACAGAGTAGTGGACACATGGACTGTCTACACCACAGACTACTTACTTTGCAAATTAAATCTACAAAGCAACGGAGAAAAACATGGAATCAGAGTAGACTCAAATCTGTTTCCCAAACTTACTTAACAATTCTTCTGCAGAAGGTTCCCCAAATCAGCAGTATTTATGTAGTAATATTAATAATTTAGATATTCTCTTCTTAAGGCTAAACTAGACTTTGTAAGAAAGTATGAAAAAGCACAGAAGAAGACAATTAAGACATCAGTGCTCTCACCTTTGCTTTTCGAAGGACATGGCCTCGACATGGAGAGTTGTTTGATGAGGGAGGTCGCTTCAGAGCAGCTGCACTGTTCACAGGGATGGAGCACTCAGTATCACTGGTATCACAGCTGGAGATTGGAGAGTTTTCCAAAGTTCGGTGCTTGAAAATTGGAGACTAATAAAGAGTGAAAAGCCTATATTGAGTTTCCTCCAAGTAGTCACATGTGCAATATTTTCTCCTTTAGATTCAGAACTGCAGAACTCTTTTTTAAAGAAACTATATTCATAATAATGATGAATAAATGAAAAGGAGATTAGAACAAAAGAAACAAAACAATGTGTGTGAGTATTCTGTGATGAAAATTGAAGTTTCTTTTCTGTTAAACAACTATGGGTCTGATTAAACAACTATGGATAATCCAGAGGAATTGATGTATCCCTCTCTGATCTCTCTGTGACGGCTGCTTCAGACACAGATCTACAGCACAAGCTCCACCCTGAAGGTGTGAGATGCAGCCCTTGCAGAGTGTGACACAACTGACAGGGGACCAGCACAAGCAGGTCTTCATCACTGCATGTGACTTGGTGCATTAAATCTCCCTGGACTGGAGCAAAGTCTTGGTTCCTGCATTTGTACAACCACTGAGGACAAGGTGTTGGCTTTTTGCACATTATCCTAACATATCCTGCCTGTGATTCCCATGTGTACCTGCTCCCTGCTGCTGCAGGAAATGTAAGTAACACAGAAAGGCATTTAATTCTGCTCTTATTTCTTGGGCTTAATAAACCATTATGCAGCTCTCAGTTCCCAATCTTTTTTGCTACAGCTGGGAAGGCTGGGCACTCCCAGCCCATGGTACTGGGATTTGCATGTTCAATGGCTTTGCATACCTGTGGACTTGATGTTCCTGATTTGGGTTCAATAGCCAAGCCCAGCGTGATGCCACCAGCCAAGGCTTTCTTAAGGCTCTCCTTCACCTCAGTCAGTTCTAGCTCCAGATTTACACGCTCAGCCTCCTTCTGCTTACATTCCTCTTCCAGCTTCTTTAACTTGTCTTCAAGAATCACTTGGGTCTTCCTGCCTGTCATTCACAACAATTTAATTATTTCAATAATAATGACGTTAAAGTGACACTTAGAGAAATTATTTTCTTTCTAAAAAGTAAGGAAACAAGGTCTCTACATATCAGAGACATGAAAAAAATTAGGTACTTTACATAAAGCACTTTTTTCATGTAAAAAGTTTAGTAGCATAAATCAAATGCCTTCTATCAAGTGACATTCCTAGATATCTAGTCTGGCTTCAAATCAGTATTGTTTTCTTTATTTTTCTGTATCATAAAAATATAATTAGCTAGCGACAAAAAAATAATTCCCATGTTCTGCTTATCTGAAGTTCTCATCAGTGTAACTCCATAGGTATGTGTATACATACACATGCGTATATAAAATAAGTTTATACACTTACACATATGTATTTTTATCTTATACATTTTTTATCTATATAGAAAGCAAATACAGACATTACAGAACACAGCAGCATCAAAATCTAACCTTGTTTAGGGTGACATTCGGCACAGAATACAAAGCTGTTTGCATAACTAAGCCCAATTCTCAGGTGAGAATTCAGCACCAAAAAGCACCTCCTACCAGCATTGACTTCAATGGCAGCACGCAGATCTTTTCTTTCTTTCCGGAGCTGGGCCAGCCTGTTCCGAAGGGCTTCTTTTTTCTTCAGCAGCTCCTCCTCTTTGCTTTGTAACTTCTTTGCATCTGCCTCCACACGATTCTTGCCATATTTGTACTGCTCTGCATCTGCATGTATCAGAGTGTAGTTAATTAGGGTTTAAATGAACAGCACAACCCTGAACTAGTCCCTGAGACTGAACATGACATGAAGCATGTCATGGCTCCCCACGGCAGGGGTGTTGCAACTGGATGATCTTCAAGGCTCCCTTCCAACCCAAACCATTCTATAATTCTATGGTTTGAGGAAAAGGTTTGGCCTTCCTCCTCCACTGGCTCTTTCTCAAGGTCCATGATTTCTGCCAAGTTCTGCAGCACAGCTATAACAATGATATGGGATGGAGTATGTTCTTTATATTTACATGAGGAAAATGAGAAATACCACTTACTTTATAGCACACTGGTTTTGAAAAATGGCCTTGCCTTTCTCTGTAGTTCAGAAGATGGAAAGGAGGCTCCTCTCTAGCTATGAACCCTTCATTTCTAATTGGAAGGGTCAGAGGAAAAACCACCTGCTTGGCTTTTTGCCTGACTTTCATTCCTACTTCAAGTGCACATCTTTTCTCACCTTACATAAGAGAATACAAAGATGTTCACACTTCTTTGATGCTTGGCAGCTTTCTTTTTCTTTTTTAATTTCCCATAGAAATGCTTTCATTTTGTGGCTCACATACATTTGTGGTCTAATTCATATCACAGCCCCCTCCACAGCTCTGCTCCAGTTGCAGACTCAAAGAAGATAGGTCAGCTAAGAGATCACTTTGTCACATATCTGAAGGCACATTCTATGATCTGAAATCATTCCTGACAAAGAGTTGTTAAGCCAGTTTTAGTCAGTTAGAAGCTATTTACTTTTGTCCTAAAGTCTAACACCAATTTCTCTTGTTGCCATTAAATCCACGGCTTCTTAAATAAGATTTCATTAGTAAGTCCACTTTTGAGCAACACGATGTTCTTATGTCTATATCAGCTCCTCATCCTCCTTTTCCAACAGGAAGACAGAATTCCTCCCTGCTCCAAATGAGGAATCATTATCCTTCTTTTTTCCCTGCTGTCCTCATGACTTTACAGCAGCCACAGGGCCACATTTCATGTTTATCATTCTCCCATAGGACAGGCACCCTTTCCTCGTGTGCTGTGGCTGCAGTTAAGTCACCAAGGCATCTCCTGTTCAGTCTTGGCATCTCCTCCTCGGCCTCTAGCTCACCAAAATCACACTGGTTCTGTCCCTTGTCTGCTAAGACAAGAGCCCTTTTGGGCACCCTCCTGACCCCAGTCCCCAGCGAGGCAGCAGTGAGGACAGACACTTACTGGATGCAGTGCGCTTCACACAGGAAACTGTTTCAGGTTTCTTCGGCTGGCTATTTAAAGTTCTTGCTTTTCCGGTGATCCCATTAGCAGTCACAGGAGGCTTCTTGCCTTTAAACTGTTTGAAAACAAAAGCACAAATGGGCTCCAGCTATTCCCGTGCCACTGGCATTACTTTCACCCTTTCATCAAGGGCAGAGCTTGACAGAAAGCTGCTTGCTACATCAGAGAGCCTTAATAGAGCACATTGATTGAGCTGGAGACGGCGCTTCCTCCAGAGATGCCTCTGGGAGCTGCCTGCTCAGCAGGAGCCGTGCCAGCAATCACAGGATAACAAGGGGATGAACTCCCTATTTCTGGTGGCATCATGGGTCCAAGGCATTTAGAACCCTGGCATTTACAGAACTAAGAAAGCCATTGCAAAGCAGAAAAAAATGTACCTTTGAAAAATTTTTTACAGTAAAGACTCAGTAAAGACAAGTTTTTCAGAGTTAATTTCACACAGTAAAACCTACCAGGGTTTGCCACACAAAATTCAACATTATTTCTTATTTACTATATGACCTTGCCATCCTTGTGGATTCTTTTTTTTTGAAACAGTATTATTATTACATGTTTTTAAGTGCTAGGAGTTAACATATCGTTTTCCCCTTATACAACTTCTAACTACTACTTAAAAGCTTTTCTTACTTTAAAAAAACCCTCTCACAATGGCCAGACAGGCTCACCAGATTACCAGGAACATCTCATGGTCAAGGGGTTTCCATTTAGAGGACTCACAGCAATGAACTGAAGCCTGGGAAGATAACCCTGTCCTGACTACTCACAGTGTCTCCATGGAGGATGCTCCAGCCAAGCACAGGGTGCATGTGTGCCACGCTCTGTTCTCCTGCTTGCAGGAGAAGCTTGAGCTTCTCAGCTCAGCTTGCTTGAGCAATCTGAGAAGCTTGCTGCTGCAGTAATTTATTACTCATGTCTACCTCCAATTCTGCAACTACACCAAATTCAAATATTCCAATATGAAGTTTTTGTAAGGTTTAAGTGAGTTAACACACAGTATGATAGGTACCTTATACAAGGGAAACATTTATCTTAACTGTTCCATGTCAGATTAAATTGAAAACCGTGCATCACTGTGATATAGTCACACTGTGATACATTGGTTTAAGCCAATGACCACCTTTCAGACACCAGCTAAGGGCTCTGAGAAGGGTCCTGGCCTGGCTGTGAGCAAGGCTTGCTCTGCTCCCCTGCTGGGCTGTGCCCATCTGCTACAATGCTGAGCTCACAGGACTTCATCTGCTCTGTAGGTTCACGTTTGAGGTACAAAAGCCTGCAGCCACCCTCAGAAAGCAGCAGAGAAATAGACATATTTTTTTTATGGGGAAGAAAATAACAGGTAGTAATATAAAGATGGTATATATATGAATATATACAACATAATTTACTAAATATATAACATCAAGTTATAATATATATGCATATTCACAAAATATATAACCAAAGTATACATGATATATCGATTAGTACAATTCTAAAGAGCCAACTTTGCTGTCACAGTGAGGTCACATGTCACCTATCTTTTCTGGGTTTTTTTCTAAGACATCTCTGCGTGAGGAGCCAAAAGGGAGCTAGACATGCATTCAGGTGAAGTGTGGAAGGTCACATTTATTTTTTTCTTATTAGTCGCCATCTGTAAATCATCAAGAACATGTTGGCAAAGCCTTTCCCAAATACCACTACTTCCACATTGGAATTTATACCTTTGCAAACCTGCCTCACTTGCAGTGGGCTCATAACTAAACTCCAGGCACTTCAGTGCTAACACTAAGGGACTCTAAGAGTCCCTAGAGATAACAACCAGATAAACAGAACAAATAAAAAGCATTGTTAAGTATTAAATAGTACAGTACCTGCGAGGCAGATCCCCTCCCCACAGCAGAGGTATTAGTGACAGACTGAGCAGAAGACAGATTGGATGAGACAGGGTATTTGTAATGGTTAGAGGAGAGTTTGTCAGTAGATAACCTATTGGCTTTCCTGTCAGCTGGCGGATAGCGCGCAAAGATTTTTGGAGACGGCAAGTTATCGTACAGGCCTGCGTTATCATAAAGCATTTCTTCTCCAATGTTCCTGCTACGAGAAGAAGGAAAGCCATCTTCTGGTTCCCACTGCAACACACACACCTCAGCAGTTAGTGAACAATGCACCATGCAGAACCTCCTAAGTGAAATTAAATCATTAGCGATGCTTTCCAGCAAGCCCTCAGTGCTTAGCGAGCATACACTTACTACTGACACTATTTAGAAAGTGGGGGGAGGACACTGTGTGGAAAACAAGCATTGCATTCCATGGCTCACAGCCTCAGCCCTGAGTACAAGCAAACCTACCACCCTGACTGCACCTTCAGCTGCCAGCTCGAGCGCCAAGGGGGCAGAGGCAGACTGTTAGCAGGGGGATGCTCGCAGTTCACACAGATGGATCCATGGGATTACATCTGGTACATGAGTTGTTAAAAGCAATACAGCCCAGCAGTTATCAGGAATTATCAGAAGCCAATCTTTTTCTAGCTTGTTTTTTTTAAATTTCTTCAGGCTACATGTCTTCCCCATGAATATCAGCTGCTGGTATGCTAGCATATTTTATGTGACAGAGATTTATTATTCTGAGCTACAAGAACTAAAATAGCTCTTTTTTTCTTTTCTAATTTTTAGAAAAAATGGAAAGCTCAACAATAGTACTCCAGTGATTCATCTGATTAACCTTAAAATAAAACAATCTGACTGCTAAATATCCTTCCTTAACCCATCCTGGCCATGGCAGCACATACTCAAACAAAGGCATGAGCACATCCAAGAACTACTCAAAAGACTGCTCACCACACAAGTAATCATGCACTGTTCCCCAGAGGGGATTTCTAACATCTTTTGGACATTACTGACATATTGGAGGACTGAATGACCAGTCCATTTCACACTTTGAAACTATTAATTTCTCTTGAGTTTGCCCTTAGTGGGGCCTTCACACAACAGCCCAAATTAAGAGCTGACATAGGCTGTAGCTCCCCTGCAAGCCTTCCTGAGGACCCCATATTGCTATTGGTGAGCATCCACTAGATGTTAAATCCTCTTACACATCTGCCTATGATCAGCTCTGCATTTTATGAAGATGGAAGTGACCACTGTGGTTCTCCTTTGGGATGAGCAGCACCTGCAATCCTCAGGAATGCAGTCACAGGGACTGAGAAGTGTTTGGGTTTTGGTGTTTTTTTTTTCAACAGACATCAAAATGGTGTAATTGAGTCCTTAATTTTGCCCTTTCCAGTGTGATCTAAAAAAATACCTCCTCAAGTGAGTATTATATTCAAGGACTTGGCAACAAATCATCAACAGGCAACTGCTTTCTAAATGCACATTGGCTCACATGCAGGTTAATGTAAACAATATGTCCCATGCCCTTATATTCTATAGGTGTGAGAGGAGTTTGCAACCCCCAATCAAAAAAATATGAGTTCATCTGGAAACTGCCCAGTGAGGATCTTTAGATAATATAATTTTCAGATGTCCACGCATTCAAACACGTGCAAACCATTTGCTGTGTGCAAATGCAGCTCTTACCGATCCGTTAATGCAGGGAACGTCATCGTAATGAAGCGCCATTCCACTCGGGCAGGCGTAGCCGTTGGCAGCGCTCCCCCGGTACGGGTTTGTGGATATAACCCGCCTGTTCATGAAACTGAATAATGCAAAGTGAAAATAATAAAAACCAGCACTTAAACCCCAGCCTAAATGATGATACAGTAGTATATTCCCTGTGCCTGATTATGTAGCCTGGAAGCACGGAGCTTCTCACTTTCTGCAGGGCAGTTTTTCTTTCTTTGCTACTCACACATTGCTGCTACAGCCAGTAACACAACATATGTTCCTGCTCTCCCTTCTTGCAGTGAGGATATGATTGTGTGAAGGCCAGGAGGGCAACAGCTGTAATTGCTCAGTGGCATGTTTACATAGGAACCTGCTGGTCTCTGTTACACACCAGCCCGACAGGGTCCCAGAAACGTTCCCTTGTTGTCTGCACTGGGGGGAAGCAGGTGTTTCTGTGTGCACGCATGCTCAAGGGGCTGCAAACTTAGGAAATGAGAGAACTAAGAATGAAAACCAGTAAAAATTCAAAAAAAACCCCACAGAATTTCAATGAAATCCAAGTTAACATACATAAAAATTTCCTGAATACTTAACTTCCTCAAAACCTGGGAATTCTTCTTTTCTGTATCAGGACTTTTGGCTGGCTATGGCACTATGCCTCCCAACTCTCTCTGGGTAATTTTACATGCAAATACTCTATATGCTCATTCTTGCTCTGTTACACATGGTGGACCTGAGTCCTCTGGAAACTTCAAAAGGGATGTACATATATACAATATATTTTAATTTCTTCCCCCTTATGCTGTTCCAATCAATACTGTTGCTTAATAATGACTCCAAGGGTGAGTCTTCCTTTGTAGCAACTGCTGGAATTGAATAAGGTATAGAGTGAAATCCATAATAATTCCTTTCCTACAGTTTCAGGTGTACATAAATGGGAACACAATGTTTTCCATCCCAAACAATGGAACTATTCAGCATCTGTGCTGACATTCATAAAATATGATAAAGCACTGCTAAAGCAGAGAGCGTCTTCTGTGGTGCTGGCAGGAGCTCAGGAATGCTGTGGTTTCAACACAGCTTTCTTTTGGCTTTGGAATAACATGGAGTCCATTGAGTTTCTCGTTCAGGGGGAGAACTGGGGCTCACCTGAGCCACGGGAAACCTGGGCTCACAGGAGGGAGGAACCTGCCCAGCTCACTGTGAACCCTTCAGGGAAGTGTGGGGACGGAAAAAACATTAGACAGAAGCTTTTCTTACTTAGAGCAAACAGTAAAAAGCCCAGGAAAACCCCATGATAAAAATGTTTTTAACCTTATCATAACTCATATCTTGTTAGACATTATTAGAGGGCTGCATTTGTTTACTGCTCTTAAAGAAGAGCATGACACAAATGTCTCTGGTTGGTGTGAAGAACTGAGTTTGGAGTTGTTGCTCTATTTCCTTCTAGTTGAGAGGCTCCAATTACAGCAACATACAATAACCATGTCTGAAAACTGGGATATTCATAAGTGGCATCTGATGCACCTGAAGTAACTATTTCCACCACCAAAGGAAGGCAGGATTTATCTCAGTAGTTGCAAACAATTCATAATCATTATTTCAATAATCCTCATTAATCATGTTTTCAGGTGCATCCATGCAAGTTAATTGTATTCAGAAACTGCTAGAAGGAAAATGGAGAAACTTGCCTGGAAGCAAGTCTCCTTAGCTTTTCCTCCATACCTAATGATTTAGGTGAAGAAAATTGATGGGACTGTAAATGAGGAGCTGATAGTTTTGCAAAGCATCAGTCTTAATAAGTGAATAACCAATAATCTAAAGTGACTGATAAACTGAGCTTTAATGGTAACTGCATTTAATTTGGAATACTGATATTCATTCTATAAAGGGCAAATGTAGTAGTTCATTAACATTTAAGTACCATTGTAATTTCTCCTCATTTTCTAGCAGTAGTTGAAAATCAGCAGACAGCTACTCTATTGCTTATCAGCAAGCCCTCACAAGCTCTTAAAGACACTCAATGAATTTTAATTAATTCTTAACAGGGAAATTCTGCTATTTTGCAAGTTGTTTGACATTGCTTTCTAACATGTGGTCTAGTTGCATATGTTTTTTCACTTGGCTCCAATTAGACCACATTTGTGCAGAAAAGGAAAGCCAAGCAGAATTCAGGGGGAAAAGGTTTCCAATTCTATTTCTCTTAAACGTGGTTATTGCTAGATGCTGACTGAAGCAAAAACACATGTCAACACAGGATAAACTTTTTGAGCCCTAGTAACTTCTAAACAAATATTAACATAAGTCTGAATGCTAGGTGCATTTTAATCCTATCAAAATTATTTGGTTTTCACAAAACTGGGCATGTGTTAACACAGAGTCACTTTGATTTCCATCGGAGTCATTCAAACTGGACTCTGATTGCAGCTGGGCATTTTCCCTTGTTAACTTCTCTTGGAAGCTTGTCAATGGCAATAGGATCTTCTTTTGGAAAACTCAAAAACTTTTTTCCTTTTTTTTTTCCCCTTAATTTTCTATCTGTTTAAAGTCATGATGGGCAGGCAGATGGGGTGTGATTCCCTAATGTGTAAAGTCACACGAATTCCAAACTAGTCTAGGGAGTGTCAACTTGCAGTGGTGTGAGGGATGATGCCTTTGCCAGCTCTTCTCAGGCCACCCACTCCCTGACCCTGGGGAACAACTGCAGCAGGGCATCCCCCTGTCCCCAGTGTTTCTTCACTCCTGTTTCTAAAAACCTCATCTAGCCAAGGAAAAATGATGTTTTTTCCCACCAAGGACTGTTTTAATGCCTCAAATGATTTGAAAATGTAAATCACTGTATCTGCTAAGTATGCATTTCTGATTTTAGCACAGGATCAGTAATGGGGAATTCACCTCATTGATTTGCAATTTAAACAGTTTCCATGCTGCACCCTCTAGGCACTTTCTCAATCTCCACCTCCTGTACTGAACCCCAGAAATTAATTGAACTGGGGTGGTTCGATAAAGTTTTTAATTAATCAGAAAGAACTTGAGAAGGAAACACTGATTATGTAACTGCCAAAGATTTAAACTTGCTATACGCTGTGAGTGTGCAGCATACATTGATCAATATTATGCTGTTTATTACCCTGTATGCACAGCAAATGCAGCCAATAAATGTGAATTACATAGCTGCATATTTCAGAATGTTTGTTCTCTTCCAGGAACAGCTCTAAGACTTTAGGTAAAATAGAAGACTAAAATATAGTATAAGAGGACTTACTGAAAAAAATCAGTAAAGATTTGAGTAAAGTTGCATAGTGCCTTGCATCTTTTACAGAACTTAGAAGGATTCCAACACAATCATCATAAACACAACTGACATGCTCCAATGCTGAACCACTACAGGAGTTCAGTATCTGGCAAAGGGGGAGGTGGATTTTGATAAGCAGTGCTGGCAGTGGAGCTACCACATGGCTATAAATTCCCAGAGCACTGGAACAGGCGGGCAGACGAGCGCGCTCACCAGAAGGTCTGTTTCGCCGCCTGGATGACGCTTGCCGTCATTTCCACGTCAATGTAGTCGTAGTGCAGAGCACCAGGGTCTGTTGAAGACCCCGTTTCTGCCAGCAGAATTCCTATCCATCTGCCCATGTCTTCTGAGGAGGAGGCCTGTGAGGAGAGGGCAAGAACGTAGGTCAGGTCTTTGCTATGCCACTGGGCTGAGCATTACTGCAAAATGCGCATTCCTCTTGGTTGACAAATTGCTACCACATGGTATGAAAGGCTCTGGTTTTATTCTGCTGAACTCTTAAAAACCCCAGGATTTTATATTAAATCTGCTTTGCTAGAAGGAGGGCACTTTACCTAAGCTATGTGCTCATCAGTTATGATGTAATACAAAGTGGGCAATCCACTAAAAAGACGAAAAATAATCATTTAAGGCCAGTGGATTTAGATTCAAGTAATGCTTATTTTAGACTTCAGAATATTGAAAGCTTTAACATAATTATTTTCTTATGTTAGGCTGGGGGATTTTTGGATAGCATGACTCCTGAGAAGAAAGTGTTACTGTTAAACAGAAACAAGAGGAAGAGGGAACAAAATAGAGAAGAGATTTTAATGTTACTTTTTGAAAAATTTTGCTACATTTGTCTAAGTGATGGTATGCATCTTCCTGGTAACACAAGTAAAAGCATTAATACTATTAAAATAATTGAATTTTTTTCATATTTTGCTTCAAGTCACCAATTCAGAAGTTAAACAGTAGCAAAACAAATATTGGATATAAATAGTGTGGGAAAGGCAACAAATTGTCATTAACGAATATAGTGGTTTCTAAATTTCTCCTTTTTACATATTTCATTGCTTTTCACAGTTCCTTGAGCTGTCTTCTATTTTCAAATTCTCTGAACTACTGTCATATAGCAGGCCTGGTTGCAAGGACAGGAGACTTGATGTGTAGTCAGAAACCCAAAGCAGTCAAAGTGCCTGTCCTGCCACTGAAAGTAGAAGGTTGCCTCCTGCTCATTATACTTCGCTTTAAGTGTCTTGTCATTTCAGGTTTTAAAAGATGATGAATAAAGCCCCCATAGAAAGCCTGGGTCACCTAACACAGACAAAGGTGTGTGCACATGAGGACAGCCAAGAGACACACCAGGCTGCTGGCACACTGCATTTTCTGAAATGCATAATTGTATTAATACAGACCCAGACTGAGCAAAAGGAGATCCCACAAATAGCAGACAAATGAAAGTCAGGAGTTTTAGAGCTCTTATCAACAGTGATCCATTATTTAATTATTGCTAAGTTATTTACTCAAAGTAATTATATCCCTGATACAAAAGTGTGCCTAGAGAAGGAGAAGGCATATTCTAGCACAAGGTCAAGGGGAGGTCAGTGCAGAGAAAAGTATTTTACTGAGAAGATTTCTGAACTACATTTAATCTCAGTTCTTTATTTGTCTACAACTTTTACTACTTCTTTCCTCCTTCCAACATTTGTTGTTCAGCTCTGCAATAATATTATTCCAAAGATTTTTTTTTGAATGGACAGACACGGGTTGTATGAAAGTGCTCCTGTAATTCACCTTGTGGGAGGGAGTTGCTAAAAGTCACAGCCATTGTACCTCAAGCACAGCGACCTCCTGCCCGTTCCGGAGCAGCCGGAAGGTCAGGGGATGCTTCGAATCCAGCCCCAGGATGACTTCACAGCCACGGAGTGGGATGGAAACAATGTGTGTCTTTAGATCTGTCCTGTCCTTGTGGAAAATGAGTTTATTGTCCTTCACTCTGCACCAGCGCTCGCGCCAGCGGTTATTAGAGAGCACGTTGAGATATCCTGCAATAAAATGAAATGTGAGATATTTTACTCCTCACTTTTTCTGAAAAGGAAGAAAAGAATAAACTCACTTCTCAGTGTAATGCTAGCCTTTAAATAACTTGTTCCTCTTCTAATAGAAAGACCAGATGGATTTTAGGAAGACAAGTAAATGACCCTGCCCCACTTCTTTTAGTGAAAACTTTCACTCTGCCCATAACCAAGAAAAAGCACATAAATATGTGATCCAGCTCATGTGCAAATGGCTGTTCGGTGTCAGTCCCTGCAGCAGCTGCATGTGTAGGAGCACACAGGTTCCCAGGACTTCAGTAAGATGGGAGAGGGACACTGATGAAAACAGTTACATACACAGCCGATGTGCTCACTCTGCCTCTCTGTGGGTAATGACTTTGGTAACTGTGGCTGACCAACTTTTTCTGGGAAAATCCCAGCTCATATTATGTCAGTATGTATTGAGCTACCTTGTGTAACATCCAAAAGCAGTATTTAAATGACCTAGGAAGTGTTGATGCTCTATGTTCTAATTACATTTAGAAAGAAGAATGCACATCTGGTTTGCAGCACTTGCAAACCAGAACTTAAAAGGCTGTTACCTTTGCAAATAGAAATAAAATTCATATTGATTTAAAATTCAGGAAGTAATTATGATACAGTATCCTTACATATTAAAATGTCATTAAAAATTTTATTTTAAAACCACCCACTTTTCTTACCATGCTCTATATCAATATAGTGTCTAGGCATATAATATCATTAAACAGGCAGAGTTTTCTGGTTTTCCTTCTCTGTGCCACAGCAACAATCATTCCAGACTCAAACATTACAGTAAAAGCAATGCCCTTTTCTCCTGCCTTAGTACAGTTTGGAAATTAAAAAAAAAACAACAAAAAAACCCAAACAAACAAACAAAAAAAAACCCCCAAAAAACCCCAAAACTTTTCCAAACAGGAGGGAAATAAATAATATCTTGCAAAAGCCAGAAGTGAGGTTAAAAAGTTGTCTTCTATCTCAGACATGATTTTCATTTAATCCTGTTGGAGAGCTCTCTCTTTGGTTTTCATTAAAACTATGACTTATTATTCATTTTTCTAGGTTTTCCTTCCAACATTATGGTTCCAATGTCAAAGTGTGATCCAACAGGATATAGCAGATCAGAATTGTGCACATCTTGGAAGGTGCTATAAAAAATGAGGATGTGCTTAATCCTCTGGTTTTGGCTCCTTGTGATAATCACACTCAGCTTTCCTCCCTCCTCCTGTAACAAAACCCTGTATCACTGTGCATTGCATTACAATCCCTAGAAATAAAAAAAACCATCCTGTGCAAGCCAGATATGGCTTGTTTTGGAGTGAGAATCCTTTTTTTTCAGACAGTTTTTCCCCTCTGCTCCCAGTGCACCTCTCAGAAAAGCTCTCGCAAAACTTCCTGCTTCAGAGTTGAACTATGCAGGACCCCACTTTTCCACCCCACATCTCTGCTTAGACCTTCAATAGCTGACATGACCAAAATGCCTCGAGTGTGTTTCCCTTTGGGGCATTAGCACTTCAGCTTAGTGCAGGCAGTCCAGGAGCAGTGGTGTTGTAGGCAAGAGCTTTGCCATGACCGCAAGTGCAGGTGGGTTTTAGTTTCCACACTAGCTGGGTGATACCTGCAGCCTTGCTGCGATTTTCCCTTTCTCCATGGGAGGTAGAGCCTTCTAAAGTCCAAAATCCATCAACTGTGGAGCAGCCTCCCAGAGGGCACTGAACTGAGCCAAACTGCTGGTGGTGAGAAACTCCATCTAGCCAAGACTTCCTGCAATGACCAAAGCCTAGACATTTATATATTTTCCTTTAAAATCTGCAAGTGGTGTTGAGTAGAGCCAAATGCAGGCACATAGCAATGGCTGAATCTGTATTTATGTCCATATCCAAGCTAATGATAGAAATATGAGCAATCAGATTGTGCAGCAGTGGTTAACTTCTCACATAATGCAGAATAATCAAGAGAGTATGAGAGCCCGGAAGTTTGAGCCCTTATGGAGGCCAGATGCCTTGGACAATGCATCTGGCTGGATGGACACAGCTTTCCCCAGATGATCTTTTGGTCAATAAATCACATCTGTACTTAGCTGATGTACAGACACATATACATGCACTTACTTAATCAAAGTTTGCCTATATGAATGAAGCCCAAAGTGCAGCGTGAAAGCCACCTGTAACCAATGAAGTTCTCTCTGGTGGTCCATGGACCTGCTTCCATCACCTTGGGCAGGCATCTGACACACTTCATACTCCAATGAGTTCTGCCAACTGCTCCCTAATCACAGACTTCTGGGTTTCCCTAAGTTTTTTCTAGTCAATTAAAGGGTAAAATCCAAACTCAGAATGCAACTGCTTCAAAGCTTTCGAAGAAAATTTGTCTTTTGAAGGGATTGGGTGAAGGGTGAGTTCAATCTCATTCATGTATAGGTGTAACCTAATACTGGAGCACCAAAAGATAAACTGGGGAATGTAAGTACACAGCACTGTTTTAAAATAGCAGAGCTGTGAGGACATCAGCTAAGTGCATTGCACAACATCTTAAATTGTGAGCAAATCTTAACAGCTACAATACAAAACACAAGTATTTTCTACATGCCTTTTTATACCCTTCCTTGTGCACTACAGCTGTCATATGGAATGGTCAAAATTAAGAGTTAAAATAGCTTACTAGAAATTTGTTACTTCATTTTGTCCAATATGTACCACTTTAGGAACCCATAATTAAACTCAAATCATTTTGGTTGAGGCCAGTTGACTGCTGTCTGCTGTTCCATAAAACCTTAACCACAATCTACTATAAAAGACCTGATCACTTTCCAAAAACCTTCTACTTTGTAGCCTCAATTTATTTCATAGTTCAGCCTATATTCATTTTATAACCATCTTTTTGAGAAGAGCACTTGTTTCTTTATGCCTCTTGTTCACATTTCTCTTCCTCCTCACTCCTGCAAAGAGCAGTGATACCTGAGCCTGTGTTACCACTTTACATAAAAAGTCAAATTATTTTAGTCTCTTTGCAAATGACAAACTCTTGATTACTTCTCTTGCAGTCTGCGTGAATCGTTCCAATGCTGGGGAAGAATTATTGCAGTAAAAGCAATTTTAGAGAGAATGCTATAAAATTTTAATAGCAACGTGCATTTAAGACTCAAGGAGAAAAACCACTTACCACATGTTGGAACATCTTCTTCAGCTGATGAGGTCTGTTCATCTGTTGATGGCTTTTTCTTTCCTAAACCAATGATCTTTGTTATTTTTTTCCCTGTTACTTTAGTCACAGTGCCCTTGGCTTCCGTTTTTGAACTTTTTTTCCTCTTCACTATTAAGAAAGCAGAAGTGTGTATTTAGTAGTGTGTGTACACCAACCAATAGAGAGAACCTGAATAAAAGCAGAAGTTCAGACAAAAATATCCTATGCGAGACATAAGGAACGGCAAAGACAAACAATTGCATAAAAGTTGCAGATTTCAATGAGACAAATACTATATTCCCTAATAACCTCTGTGTTATAAAACTCATGGCATTCTGAAGGATAATGCAAAAAAAAAATCAATCTTCCAACTTTATTTAATCTAATCAAGCTTCAAGTCTCTTTCCACAGCAGTCATCATCTAATTTAGGAGTACGACTGATGTACCTGTATATAAATTTAGCTCATATACACAGCAATAAAAATCCAGTCAGACATTTCTTCATTGTTTTCTTCAATGTTCTTAAACATTTTTCTCAAAATACTTCAATAATTGAGTACACAAAAAAGACAGAATATGCTTGCTTAGCAAAATCACTTCTGTGTACAATTAGGTTAAGAGATCTTACCACAATGGACATTTTAAAAGACAAGACTTATGAATTAACTGATAAGAAATTAGTGGGATCAGTATGAATATTAAATAGCTATAAATTTTTGTGACCATTGGAAAGAAAAAAACTCTTCTGAAAAGAGGTATTTTGCTAACATCAGTTTATGCTTCCACTAACTTCATTTGATGCTAGGAATATTACCACTCTGAGAGCTGAAGCAGGTTCAGCTGCTGAATGCAATATGGCAAGGACTATGAATATGGTGGTTTTTTGTTTTTTTTTTTAAAGAAGAGTTTCTAAGACTAAACAGATTCAGAAAAAAACCCAAGCTTTTATTTGCAAAAAACAGAACAAATGAAATAAACTTTAAAAACTGCATTCACTGGTCTAAACTGGATTCTGGCAACAGAGCAAAAGTCTCTGCTTACTGACAGGGTAGCAAAAATTCCATCAACTTGCCCTGATATGTGATTTTAATGAGCAATTAATTTTAAATAGTTACTAATTGAGCTGCTCTATATTTATCCCCAACATATCAATTCCTTTTGCAACAGGGAACACTTAGTGGTTATGGACTTGCACAAACTGAGGGAAAATTTGGACAAAATGTTCACATGAGAAATGACTGTACGAACTGATGAGCTGGGAAGAACGCACAGCAAATAGAGAAGCAGTTTGGGACTCACCATGGGATAATTTATCATTTAGTTTAATTGTTAGCAATCATGGAACATTATTTAGAAATTGTATCTGTAGCCAAGACTGTACAAATCTGCCAGTGCCAAGGGGGAAAGGCAGCTCTGCAAGTGCTGCCCCCCAGCCAGCTCCAACATCCAGGTCTCATTAACTTTTTCAAGGGAAGGGTGCTCACAACTTACACTGTGCTCTCTAAACATGCACGAGGCTCCCTTGTTGGAGGGAGGAAGGCCACCCATCCCACCCTCATGAACCCCTGCCTGGGGGGCACACACCTGCCCTCAGACAGGTTTCCATCCCACACAGCAGCAGCCAAAGGCTGACTGTGGCTATGGAGGGGCCGATGAAAAGCACTGAAAAAAGCCAGAGACAGAAAATCTCATTTCTCTGAGACAGAAGCCAAAAGGAATCATTCCCACAAGCATGAACAGACAGTGGAATAAGGCCATTCTAGTGCTTGTTTTCCCGTCCTGTCTTCCCTTTACATTGCTGATTTTTTTTTCCCTGCAGAACTGAGAGGCAGCAGAAATAAGGCCTTCATGACTTAATCTTTTTGACTCTAAAGAATATACTAATTGCCCAATTGCCAGTGATTTTTTTCACAAAAGCCTTTTATTCTCATTTCCTTCCCCACAGCAAAGCAAGCAGCTGGTTTAGAGCAGAGCAGAGGCTGGTGGTTGGTGCCAGCTGGAGATGATCATTCACTGAAACCTCCCTTCCCATGTGCTCCCTGAAACACTTCCTATCCCTTTTAAAAAGGCATAGCATAACTTCATCAGGCACACTTCTGTCTTCTTGCAGACATTAATGCTCATAATTTCTCCTACTATGTATTGAAAGTCAATTTTCAAAAGACACTGGTATTTTAAATGACCCTCTCCTTGAGGCATCTAAGCTGGGCTGCTTTTCCAGCTGCATCATCACACCTTCTGCAGGTACCTGGGCCACCAAGTATTTCTGGACATCGTGACCAAGACAGGTTTTGGGTCACAGATGATTCTCCATAGGTTTGAGAGTTTTATGAAAGTGTAATAGATCTCAAAATGTGAAAAAAAAAAAAAAAAGTACTATGACTTTCAGGAAACCACAAACCCCAACGTTGTCCCATACTGTTCAGAGATCTGTATGGCCAGGAAATGCTGGAAAATGACCCAGGCAGGAAATAAGGGACAAGATCAAAAGGTGAGACAGCACTGGCACCAAGGCCAGTATTGACACTGTGCTCACTGCAGCTCACATTACCATTCACTTAACAGCAGCAGGAAAATGCTTTATTAAACAGCAAGTTAAGGAAGCCACAGAATTTCTTCTTTGTGGAGGAGGGAAGGGGATGGGGAAGAGAGCATAAGTGTATTAGAAATAACTTGGCCAGAACTCCCTCTGCGTTTGGGATTTATCTTTGTTAGAATTTAAGGACTACAGAAAATGCGCAGCTCCAAAGTAGCATATGCAGAATTATACACATGTACTCAAAAACTCACTGATATTGCATGACTATAATTTTTTTATATAAACAATCATATGTAATATGATAGTTTATATATGGTGTCTGTGCACACATACACCTATATAAAAATATATACATATAAAAGTATGCATGGTTCTCTCCTTCTAATATTTAATGAGAGCTTTTTTGCTTAGAAGCTTTACACCACTAGTTATATTGTCACTATACAGTTACTAAAAAACCTGTTGTTTGCCTATAGTGGTCGCCCAAGCTCTGAAAACCTGTACTTTTGAACAAAGAAAAGGCCAAATCAAAATTTCTATATTCTGTTTCCTAATACTAATTACATAGATTTTACCTGCACAATAGCATCAAAATGCTTTCTGTTGTTGCCAAAATCGAAGGAATCCTTCTTGCCATAGTTCAGCTTTCAAGTTAAACTGAATCCTAATAAAACCATTCAAAAACTTTACTTTTTTGGAAAGAAAAGATCAAGGTATTTCCCTTTCTCTCAGCACCCATTACTTACACCAGACATACCTTGTTCTTTACCATTGCACACAGTAGTGATGCCATTTTCCACAGCACCTTCCCCATCTGAGCTTGGCCTCTCAAATGACAGCTTCTGCAGGGGCAAAGAGATCAGCTGACACACAATGTTTGCACCTTCATAAAATCAAATGTCACAAGTCCCTTCAAAAACAGACTTACTATGAAATAAAATAGACTTTCAAACTTTCATTCCTTTGGAAGAGAATTAGGAGATAGTAAAAACATCAGTTTTAGAGGCTTTAGAAAATCACAAAAACAATAAAATAGTATCTATTTGAAAATGTATTAAAATCAGTGAAATATTCATAATTTTTCTAGACTCTAAATCTTGCAATAAAGAATTACATGTATCAGATATGAGTAGGGTATAAGCCATATCTTTAAAAATGCTTCCTACATGCATTTGCACTTACAACTTATCAGAAAATAGTGTATTCCTACAAGGTTCTCCAGTACTTTCAATATGTGCAATAAAGGCTTTTAAAAATAAATTTTAAAAATAAATTTTAGCACCATTTTAGCACTATTATTCTGTAATGGTTATGCATGAGGTCTGGGTTGAAGTAGATAGAGCTTATGACAGCCCAGTTTTGATGACCACATTACCCAGAAGTGGTGAAGCCACGAAGCAGATGTGCAGATTATCATAAAAAAGAATGGATGACCAGATAACTTACACCTTCTCATGGCATGCATTTTAGAAAAAACCCCCTATTTTTCAACGCTTTAAGTCGCTTTGTCAATACTGTGCAGGTGTGTGCAAACATGCAAACACAACAGCTTCTGCCTGTGAAACCAGGGCTGTCCTGGAACAGTTCCCAGGAGAGTCCCCAAAAGACAACAATGCCACAGGCAGTGATGCACTACCACCACAGGGGTGGCACTTGCCATTAGGAACTGGATGAGGAAGCCTCTGTCAGTGGGATTTTTAAACAGGGGCAGGAGAGGTTTGCTCATATGGATGCCTTAATGGAGCACGGGCTTAAACTGGTGCTGGTAATGCACCAATCATTCATTGAAAAGCTGCTCACTTCTCTAATTCCTGCTCTCACATCCTGCTGAGTCAAGGCAGTGGAGTAGCCAAGTACCACGTGTGAGTAGCCAAGTTTCTCTACTGAGACACAAATGCTTGGAAGAGTCTGCCAAAACAGTGACCTCAGCATGCCCAGGGAGCTCTTCAAGGACTCAATTCCCCAAAATAAGAGACTTTCCCTTAAAACCCTGGTATAATCTTCATCTATCCTTCCTCAAGAGTGACACCCCTGCTTGCTGTTTGCATTTGTTGGAGACCATCTCTGCATGTCAGCACATGTACCAGAGCCATTAATCTGCACCCTGCTGTGGCTGAGGAGAAGCTGGACCCAAGCCAGCCTACTGGTTGTTAATGGCCAAGCAAACTGACATGGCAGAAACCTCAACTCTGCAGGATGTGTGCACATGTCCAAACAGACCAACACAACACAGGCACTGTGTGCCTGAAGCAGCAACACAAGGCAGCAAGGATTTACATCCAGGTCCTACCAGTGTCTCTTTGAGTAATCATAAGGAATTTTGCATTCATAATTTTGGTAACTTTACCTTTTCCAGCTCCGCTTTGTGTACTGGAGAACTAGACAATGGCCCATCAGAGTCTACAGCTCCTGTACAGTTGCTGCACACATCTTTTATAACCTTGGGAGACAAGGCAGAACTTATTATTATTCGTAATATTACATAAAATACATAAAATACAAATCAGAGAGATTAGAAATTATATACAGATGTGAAAGGAGACGGGAAGGAGACTCACACAGACATTTATTAGGCTGGCAGGTGTTAGGCAGGCTGACACTACAACATCTCCATGCTCCCTCCCTAAGTGCTTTCATATATGACCTGAAGGAGACATGAAGTCTGGAGGTGGAAGGTTTCAGTTTCTAAGCAGACTAAGCTCCAAGGCTCTCCTAAGTGAAGGAACCAGTAGCACTGCTGATTTCCATGAGCTAATTTTGCAATATGAACTCAGCTGACACCAACAAACTAATTTCAATACAATGATGAGAAAATGGGATCCCAGGTACCTCAAGCCAACAGACAAGAGTTTTGTATAATACACTACAAAGATGCTCTTTCTTTGCTATCAGAGAACTAAAGAAGTGCTGGTTAGCTTAGAGTTAATATTGCACAGTGGTATTTTGGGGCATTTTTCTATTATAATTGCACATTAACTCAAGAGTTAAAGGTCAAAGTAATTGTAAATATGTTAGTAGCAAGTAGAAGTGGCACTTTCTGTTCTAAAAAGTTAAAGAAAATCTTGAACTGGGAATTTGATGATATTTTGATGGAATGTGAAGAACTTAAAAACCTGAAATTAAATAAATGTAAAAATACACAGTGAGTAAAGATGTTTGATGATTCCCCATGGCTATAGCTAAGGGTTTTATCTCTTGTGAGGTTACCACCAGCCCATTATCATCCTGAAACTGCTTGTGCTGATGAGAACAGGCTCTCCATCCAAGCTCATGCTGAGTCTCAAACTGAACAATTTTGATGTGGAAACTACTAAAAAGCAAAGGATGGCACCAGTCCTTTCCCAGCACTTAAGCTCCCTTTAAGGTGAAGCTAAAACAAATCAAATGTTCATGGGCTTACAAAGACCCTTATGCTACTCAGGAGCACATCATAAATTACAGCATTATACACCATAATGAAAGGAAGAGCACCAGTGCCATTTTACAGAGGAAGAACCCAGGAACAAAAGAATGACACACTCACTCAATGACACACACAAAAAAAAAAAAAACTAAGCAAGGCTGGGAGATGGACCTACACTTTTATTTCTGAGCTAGAATCTCAAAACACTCAGCATCCTCTCCTGACTGTCTGACCTACCCTATATTTTGCTCCAGAAACAACACCAGCATTTCATGGCACTTGGTGTCCTTTGTAAACAAAATGTAGATGTATCTGTAGCAGAGCATCTCAGAGTTAAGAAAAGCCCTGAACTCCCCAAAATCATTAAGATTTTTCATATGTCTTTTTTTTTTTTTAAATCACTGGTCCTCAGTAGGGTGTAAACATACTGCCGTTTTCTTCCTAGGGGAATGTGACTGTACAGTTTCTGGGAACATGAATTTCTGTCTCCTGCATGACCCTGATTCAATGGCTTATGTTTTCAGCATCTGCTCACACCACACAGTTAGTTAATTTTGGCAAAGGCAGATTGTAATGGGAGTTACAGACAGAACAGAGGGAAATGATTTGGCAGCACTAACTCAATAGTATGTGCTAAGTCATGCACTCAAGTAAATCCGGTTCTTATCATACCCCACATATTTAAGGAGAAGCTGAAGTGCTTAATTGGGTTGTAATTAAATTTTGATTTAAAAAATGACACATTGTCAAAAGGGAGTTGGTGGCAAGATCTAAAGTAAATGCATATTCAAGGGTCCAACACTTCATTTGGGCTCAAAAGGTTCACTGGCAAAGACTTGCTCATCACCTTCTTTGTGCACTGTAATTGTGTTCAACGCACAGCACAAAACTCATTCTCCTCCACCTCACCAGGATGAAATGTCTTTAATATATAATAGGTGCCTGGATGCACTCTCTATAATTAGGTTTGCAGACAGCAGCCATTAAAAATCTGTTTTTCACAGGCATCTAGCTTTAGCTCAAAATTTTAAGGATAAAACATTCCACCAGTATTGCCAACTTGCATAATTTCAATCACAAGACTTATAAGTTCTTGTCAGTTTTTTCTACGTTCCATCTTCTGGAGCCATATGAAAACAAAAGATTACTATTTTCATTAAAAAGTAATTGTGAGTGAGAGTGAGGAATGGAGTTCAGCAAACTTTCATCCACTGCAATGAAATGCCTAAAAATATGAATAAATGTATCTCATTAGCTCCAAAAACAGAAAGCGGAAAAAAAGGAATCCCCAAAAGTGTTATTTTTAATAAAATGGCATCATGTGGAAGGGTGCACTGAGAATACCTTGTAATGGCAAGTAGTCCATTAATAGCTTAAGTTTTCTCACACATCAGGGAAAGGAAATAACCCCCTTTTTCTCACCACAAATGCCTTTGTACATTACACGTGTACACACACAGTATGATCTGCCAGGAAAATCTAACTGGGACCATAAAAAGACTATCTGTTCAAACATTTAAAATATATGAGAAAGTGTAATCAGAAAACTGAAGACTCTGTATTTCTTTGGATAGCCTCAAAACTGAATGCATTTAAAATAAACTTTTGTTATTCCACAGCAAGAATCCTAAGTACCACAATTACCATTACAATGTTACGATTAGCAGACTTCAGAGCCACCACTTTCAAATGCAGACCTGGAAAAAGCTTCTGCAACCTGAACTGTATTATTATTCCTTATTTATAGAATTATAGAATCATTTAGTTGGAAAAGACCCCTAAGACTGAGTCCAACTGTTAACTCAGCAGTGCCAAATGCAGCACTAAACCATGTCCCTAAGTGCCACATCTACACAGAATGTTAAATATCTCCAGGGACTGACTCCACCACTTTGCTTGCCAGCCTGTTCCTTTCAGTGAAGAAATTTTTCCTAATATCTTATCTAAAGCTCCTCTGGTGAGACCTGCGATTGTTTTCTCTTTTCCTGTCACATGCTACCTGGGAGAAGAGACTGATCCTCACCTGGCCACAGCCTCCTTTCAGGGAGCTGCAGAGAACACAGAGGTCCCCCCGTGAACCTCCTTTTCTCCAGGTTAAACAGCCCTAGCTCCCTTAGCTGCTCCTCATCAGACTTGGGCTTTAGACCTTGAATCCCCAGGTGGACCAGGATATAAATCAGAGTACAGCATTGACTGCAGTGACATAAGGCACAGAGGAGAAATATTTGTAGGTAGGAAGCTGGAAAGATACCCTGCCCTGAGCGATGGGTGAAGTCAGTGGAATTTCTGCCACATGGTGTGTCTGGAGTATTTCTTTCTTTAAAACTATCTTACTACAGAAGCACTAATATTTACTATTTAAAAGTTCATACCTGCATATACCTACAAATTTCTATAATTCTTGTATCTTATTTAAAAGACCCACCAGGACTGGAGGCAAAATACTTGCCCAACATTTATACTACATGTGAAGTCAGAAAAAGTAAATTAGATTCTTCTGGCTACTTTAAAGTTCCAAGTTCCAGATAAAAAGCACTGGCTCTGTAGTAAAGCCAGAAAGCCAGCTGCTTGCCAGCCAGTCCCTGCCACACAGAAACCAAATTCTGAGTAGAAGTACATCTGTAGGTAGTTCCTTATGGCTGATCTCTTTGGGACCTGTTAAGGAATAAGACTCAAAGTTGTCCTGTGTTCTAGGAGCTTGCAGACCTCTCTCCTGGTGGACACCATGGATGAGCTCAAGCTACAGCCTTCCTACCACAGGCGTGTGATTACAGCATTTTGTATCATCTTGCGTTCTCGTGGAACTCCCATGAGAAGCTCACACTTTTAATATGATCGAGTTCAAGACAGAAAGCTCACAGCCTGACTGCACATTTGCTTTACTTTATGTAATCAGGCCAGAAATCCAGCCAGCCAGCCACCCACTTGTCCCCCTCTGCCCACATGTTTTGCAAATACTGGAATTGCTAGGAATGGGATGGGCTGTATCCCTTGGCTCTGCCACTTAATTCTGGAAATAGGAATATGGCAAAGCTTAAGTACAACACAGCACAGGGAAAAGGGCTTGGCTCCAGATGTAAGTCAGTATTTCCCATTCCTGAAACACTCCTTTTTCACTGCTGGAAGAGTACTGACTTTCTGGGACTCTGTCATTTTGGCATGACTAAATCCTCATTTTCTCCTTCTTGTGGACTGTTTCATATGTTAGTGTCAATACCCTCCTCCTTAGGAGAGCAGCAAAACTCCTGTTAGTGTTTTGCAGAGAAGAAACGCCCCAAGGAGTTTACCTAGAGGAAAATCTTAGGCAGGAAAGGCAGAAATTATTTCCATCACAGCCTACGCTCTAAGTCTCAAAAAGCAACCCCCTTTACCTTCTGTACTGGAAAGCATTATTTATCCCTTAGCCTGGAAAGATTAATCTTACTGTCATTTGTCTGAGCAAAGTGAGGATGAGATTCTGGCAGACTAGCAGTTGTTGTGATGCACTATATAGGTATTTAGATGTTCTGCACTGGGTGAACTTTTCCCATGGTACCCCCTGGTAAGGTGGTTTGTCCCTTGAAGCCCCTCCCTTCGCCCCTCCCCACTGGTGTCCCCTTGGCTGTGGCCTTCCGTCCCCGCCTCCCATTCCGCGGGTTAAATGTCCCTTGAGTTTGGAGTTCTCTCTCTTCACCTGGAAGCCCTATGATGCAGATGTCCCCTTCCAGCTAATAAACAGGACATCAGAACCACGTGGAGAAAGAGCGCTTCTCGTCCTTTACTTCGTCCATGTAGGATCCGTGCAGGCTTAAATCCCAAGCTAGCCGGGGGGATTTACAGCCCGAAACCCACGGGTTCCTTCAAGCAGTCAGTAAGCCTGTCCTTAGTGCCTGTGCATCCCCTTAGGAACACTTTACTGACTTACTCAACCAAGACAAGCCCTGTATCATTTCTCCTGCATTATTGCCATGAAGTCCATTGCCACATATGGCTGCTGGATCAGGCAGAGCCCAGGGAGGAGGCACTCCCCAGAGGCTGGGGAGGGTGGCAGGAGGCACTGCTGCTCCAAGGGCAGAGGTGCCCTGTGCCGGGGGGAGCTGCATCCCCAGCCTGGGTGCTGCAGAGATGCACATGGCACTTTAGGCCGTGAGTCTGAGCTAGGTGTGATTTAAATGATTTTCCATCCAAAGCTGTGAGTAGGAGAGAGGAGGAATACTATCTAGTGGTGGAAGTCCCAGCCCTCCTGGGTTCTGCTCCGACTGCAACAGCTCACATTTGTGATTTTAGCCAGGAAACCCAAAAAAAATTATCACCGAGAAAACAAGTAAATAGGATGTTTGTGGTTCTGTATTCATGGGTGGTTTGGTTGGGTTTTTTAATTTACATATACATCTGGTTCCTTTAAATAATGTTTTGTTTTCCATGGTGCTGGTCACACACACACACACACACACACACACACAGAGGCTCTGGCTCACAGCCAAGCTGGGATCCTCTGGCTCTGCCCACATGCAGAGTCTTGCAGACTGGTCAAAACTCCCATGTACAGTTTAGTCTGTTCCTTCTGCAGGTGAGGCCCTAAATAGCTCTAATGCAAACTCACTGACCTTGCTGTGACTTGAACGGAGGTATTTTAAACGACCTGTTTGAGACAACAGGGGTGAAATTCCTCGGAGGTTTCATTTAGTTTGCACAGCCTTTGCTGCTGGTGATGATGGGCAGTGGAGAAAGAACCTGTTCCCCACTGCCCTGGGTCACAGTACATTCTTTAAGTTTGTTACAAATTAACAAATGCCACATGGAAATCACAAGTACCAAGTATATATCCCCAAAACCACTTTTTTTAGTCAGTTTTAGGGCTTGACCATTCAGCACTTGATTCTACTCAGCTACAAAATGGAGATAATAACCTCTTTGGGGAGCATTACATAAGCCAAGAAAGAAAAGCCTGAAGTGTTGGAGATCTCTAGCTAGAAATTCCCATAGAAAGCAAAAGCAGCCACACAATGTTTACAGTTACAAGCTCAATTTCATGCTGATATAAACTGGCTAAAGAACAGCTCTATCAGTAGTTTACTCTTCAGTAAAACCGTTCACATAAAGACTGGAGGCCAGAAGTTACTTGACTACCTTCACTAAACTCAGGACAGTGAAAAAAAAAAGAGATGTTTTCACAGACTTTCAAAAGAGACAACATACAGTTAATCAGACAGAAAAACTGGGTAGGTCAACCAGCTAAACAGCCCTAAAAGGAATGTTGCAGAGCCTTTGGATGACTGGATACAGTCCCAACCATGATTTTATTCTCTCTTCAGGGCAAAATATCCTCCTTATTATGACAAGTTTAGAACTGGCTGAGCATTGTCGAAATGATACATGAAGCAATGTCTCCTTATGGCTGGAAGATTCACTGCTCAATTACAGACCCTCAGCTGGAGAGATTGCTGCACAGTGGCAGAGCACCATAAAATGAAGAGAAGTTAACTAAGGGTGCCTAATGTTAGGGAAAAATGAAAATCAAGACCAGTACTCCAGAATGATAGATTACATCTCATGCATGATAAATCAGAAATACATTTTTCCAGGAGGAATGTTACGAGGAAGAGGCAGTCTTGGGACCAGTCACTGTGACCATTTTCCCCTTCTACCAGTCTTCTACAAAAAGTTACCTCAAATTAATTTTTTTGGCATCCATGGATTTCTAATATTGAGTGCAGTTTTCTGTGGCCTAGTCTGAGGGTTCTGCACACAGAGCACATTCATCTGTACAAACGAAGCCACTGAACAAGCATCTTCTTGTAAGGTCATGGTCTTACTAGTCCTTTTATTTTTAATGCAGCATTTCCCAGGGATGCTGACCAATAAGTGTAGTTTTACCAGTCTGTTGGATGTGCTGAGACAAACAGGAAAATTTCAGACCTTACTTGACCACAAAAGGGTGCACAGATGCACACATACTCAAGCACGCATGGAAAAAGATCCATTTTGGGTCAGAGTGTGTAACTGCACACATTTTTTTCATGTACATTTTTGTGGGAGCATTTTAGGACTCAAGTCTGGAAAATTCCACCACTTTTTTTGCCCACCATATTACTGAGATGATCTCAGCTCTAGCCTGAATTTATACTAGCTTTGCTCCTTCTTCTGAAATCTTGACAGGCTCTTTGATGACATCAACTATCTGTTTTCATCAAGCATTTGTTAGCTGGTAAATCTGAAACTCCCTTTGTGGTTTCCAGTCTAGACTTCAATTTGCACTATGTTTATCAGTTGGGGCTTTTTTGGTGTCATCTTTGGAAAAAAAAAAGGTCTAAAGTATTCTACATTGATGTAGAATTTGTCTTCCAATAGATATTTTTTAATTATTTACTTAATAAACATATTCTGTACAGACTACATACATGAATAGTAAAAAAAAAAATTGGTTTAGCTTTCAAGGGACAATCTGGCCTCCAAAAAAATTTTGAGCTTTTTAGGTTCAAGTGCAAAGCTTTAATGTGACACTAAACATTTGAATTCATGAGAGCCCATTGCTCCTGGGTGATAATCTGCCTCAAATGGCACACACTGGTGCAGTATCTTTGACCAACAAGGCATCTTATGCTCTAAACATGTGGTTGCAGAGTCCTTTCTCATTCTCAGTCTCTGGATCTGTCCATTTTATTAACTACAAAAATCACATGTAAGGGACAGAGCACTGGGAAGGACCCTGGCCCTCTGACTGACAGACGGGGAAAGCAAAAATCTCTCAAGAAGCAGTGACCTCTTTTGTCGTGTAAGAATGTCCTACACAAAGCCACACATGATTTTCAGAAGCTGATTTTGACTAAGGCTTGAATGATCCGAACATAATTGCTTATATAATAATAAAAAAATCCTTAAATTTTGGTGTATTTTAAAAAATACAGAAAGCAATGCTTGTGTTATTTCTCCAAAGGCCGTACTTCTTTTGGAAAAGACTGGAGCTGTTGCAAGAGCTGCAGAGATCATTTCTGGTTAGCTGTGGGAAAGGCAATTTGTACTGCAGAAGCAAAGGGCTGAAGCAGCACTGAGTACTTGGAAGCTGAGTACAGTAACAGTGCCATGTACTTGAAAGATTTCACGAATAGAGAGCTTTGCAGCATGAAGGAG
Organism: Motacilla alba alba; assembly: GCF_015832195.1. NCBI lineage: Eukaryota > Metazoa > Chordata > Aves > Passeriformes > Motacillidae > Motacilla > Motacilla alba. Next base: position 10,839,830 of record NC_052019.1, on the reverse strand, counting down.
CTAAATAAAGTGCTGTCAGACTGTCTCCAAATGCTTTGCAGACACACAGAATACACAACTGTGTGAACATGCAACTGCACAAAATCCCTCTTTTTCTTCTCATTTTGAAGCAGCAGGAATGCATCTGGGATATGGAAAAAACTAGTACTGCTCTGCCTGTCTGTGTGGGGATGCTTTATATACAATTTAAAAAAAAAAAAACCAACGATTTTTATGAAAGAACGTCTGATAGATGCCAGTGAATTCAGCATTACTAAACCCGAATTTAGAACAACGCAGGAAACAAGGGTGCAGTTTCTATGATCTAATTACAGCGGAATTCCCTCGGAAGGGAACATGACTTATGAACTTCTCTTCATTCCAATCAGGGGTTCTGAACTGCTAGCTGAACTAGTGGGACACTTGCATGACTTTAAAACTTAGAACAAGACCCTGATGTTAGAAGAAGCCTAACAAATACATGGCTGGGATTAGTTGCCATTAAAATGACAATAGAGCATTTTCTAAGCTAAAATACAGAGTCAAAACCAAACACACATAAACCACAAACCCCCAAAAGGTATCTTCAAATATTGCAAAATAGGAAATTACAGATTAATTTTCCATTTAGTACATTAGCCCACAGCAGAATTTATACCGCTTAAGCTGCATTTTATGTCTCCCTCTTCTGCAGAAAAACTGTCTGCCATCAGGAAATTCCTATGTGTTTAATTCAATTGTATTTGGGGAAATACAATTTATTCTTAGAAAAATAAGTACCATATAAGGTTGGATCAGAGCACAGCATGGAGAATGCCTGATGAGTCTGATGCCTTCAGACTTACACATGTATTTAAAAGGCTGGATTTCAAGGTCTTAAAACAGTTGCTACTGCAACTGCAGTGATAGTTTCCCACACTACTTCACTGACCTCCACCTTTGAGACTGGCAAAGTCCAACATAAATACAAGTAATCTGGTTAGGATCTGTAACTGCAGCCCTTGCCTTGGGATTTTCCATGTCTGCAGACACTGAACAGAGAGGAATGGAAGATGACAAAATCCCATTTCTCCCAAGTCTGCATTCGCAGGACAAACCATAACAGATGATATACTGCTAAACCAGAACTAGGAAACTTGAATGGCCTTCAGAAGCTGAAGGATTTTTCTCCATTCAGAGCAATTCAAACAGGTATCTCCTCAGAGAATCTTCTTTTTAAAAAAGTGACCCTTGCCAAAAATATGCTGCCTCCACTTGAGGGAATTTGAACCCTCCACTCACCACGACTGTGCCCTAACCACCAAATCTTTCTGGAAAATGAACTGGAGAAGAAGATGCGAGGGAATTTGCCACCTCTCCTCTCTGTGCCAGATTACTGTGTTACTAGTAGTGAAAACCATCACAGCAGCAGCACTGGGTTAACCCTGAAGAATTGCTTTGAGGCCTGAATTAAAAGTCTGTATTTCTGCAGTCCCAAATTAGATGAGATTTAAGTGTCTGGATTTGTCTAGAAGTTGTTGTCTGTTTCTCAGTTTGTAACAGCAACTGAGCAATGTGAACATTTTGTGGGTAGAAAAACTCCTGGTCAGAAATCCCCCCTTACCTTTAGCCACTGTTCTGCCTGCTCTTTGCTCTGCACTGCCAGAACCAGGGCATCTGCTCCTTGGTGAGAGATTTTCAGCTCATGCTTCTTCTTTTTGCTGTCTTTGGGAATATAGGTGATACTGCAGTCATTCAGGAACAGCTCCATCTGGGGCTGCTGGTCCTTGGAGCTTTTGTAACACTAAATAAACATAAGGGAAGTTCCAGAGTTAGATATTCTCTTTCTGAACCTTGGGGAAAAACCCTTATTACAAAGAAATGCTATATTTCTAATTCAGAAAATTTTGAATATTGCGTTTTACAAATCCTTTTACCACATACCACAGAGTTCAGCCAGAGCAAACTCATCCATTCTGTAAAGCAAAATTACTTCCAGACTGACAATAATAGATGTCTTTTACTGCAGGACAGGTACAACATATGGAGAGTATTAAGGGTCTCTGCATTATCCTTATGACTCAACCTTGACCTTGACCAGGTAGGAAGAGGGTGATTTAGGATATCTGTTCACATGAAGCCGCAGAATAAACTTGTAACTTAACAACTTTAAAGCCCAGATGTTTACCTTGCCCTCCAGTGACACACCAGCATATGAAGGCCCATCTACATCAGTGCCTACACACTGCAATTGCAAAGACACTGGCACATGCCTTACTCATCTGCTCTTTTACTTGAGATAAGTTAAAAAAAACTTCATGAAAAGTGGATAAAACCACACTTTTTCAGTTAATACAGGCTAATAGTCCCTGCACAAATTTCCATGTTACTTCATTTTGTAAGCTCCTGGCTACAGTGATGTACGTACATTTCTTCCCTCATCAGTAAAGGCTGTCAGTGAGCAGCCACTTCCTGCTGGGTCACTGGTGACCTGCTCTCTGTTGGAACTGGTGATCTGAAGACAGAGGGCTCCCTCTTTACATCACTTGTCCTACAGACCCAGTCTCCGTTCCCACCTTCCAACCCATCAGTGCAGCTGAGGCTCCCAAAGACTGCAAACAGTGTTCAGCTCTCCATACAGACACACAGTTATTTCATATACTTATGTAAACTGGGCTTTCCCTCATACAAATAAGCACTAAGGCTAAAAAGTCACCTGATAATAAAGGGGTCTGACAATGAATAAGACTAACCAGTATCTGCATACAAAGAATAGCTGAGCATTTATGTGAATAGAGAAAAGCACATGAACTTCTGCATGTCTGCAGCAGGATTCATGCCAGGATGCAATTGTCTGGAAGACAACTGACAAAAGTATGTTATAAACACTACAAGTTAGGCTGAGCAAATACAGCCAATTCTAAACCAGACTCTGCAGATCACTGACAAGCCTTCAGTCTCCAAAGCCCATTACAAAGTTTCTCCAATTTGGTCAAAGATTTTTAATTTGCAACGTATAAAAAATACTAGGTTTTCAAGCCATGAAATCTAGAAGATATACAACATTATTCACTTTAAGAACCATTAAACAGCTTGTAATTCCTTTTATATTAATCTAAATATTTTACTTAAAACTATACATTACTAAAACTGAAGTATGTATATATTAAAAGACTTTAAGTGAAAAATGAGTCCCTAACAGACTTTAAGTGAAAAGTAATTCCCTACTAAAAGTTATTTCTAATGTCTAATTCTAATTAAAATATTTTTGTTTTATGATGACAGCTGCATTTATGACACAAGCAATTACTAATCCCTAAGAACACATATTTGTTTTACTTGCATATCTCATAAGTTAACTGTCCAAGTCCTCCTTTAAACAATAAACCAATCTTGTGTAACTTGGTCGTTAGACTCCTATTGTGACTTTTATTTTCTTAATCCCCATTATAGAATTACTGAAAGATGTGCCCTATAAAGAAAAAAAAAAGCTTTTCGGACCACACATGTAGGTAAAGGAAATGAAAATATAAAAAATAACATATTTTTAAATGGAACAATACATGTAATTGTAGAACAAATGCTGTATGACTTCAGGGAAAAATCTGTTTATCCATCTCTTTCTTTCCTTTCTTCAAGCTGTTATCAGATGGTCCTGAAATCTGATATGATATTGATGTATGGTGATAAAAATGTGCATTAAGGATAATGGCATTATAAGAATATAATAAAAGCTGAATCAGAATTAACTGTTTTTTCAACAGTTAAATACAGGAGGGTACAAAAATTAAAGCTACTGGAAACCAGCAAATTCATCCCAACTGCATTTTCAGAAATTTCTTCCCTCCATGTCACATCCTGCTGTTTGCTATACTGCCATAAGCACAAATGTAGTTGGAAAGTGAACACACCTAAACTACACTGTACCACTGTAGAATAGAGAGGTTCTCCAGAAAATGTTCTATGACCTGTTAATCAGTTTTTAACATTTGGGATACTGCTGTAATTGTTATGTAATGAAGCACATTGTCTGGAAGCACCCCATGAGAAGGCAGGAGCACTGAGGACCCCAACTTATTGATTAATATAAGCTTGATTAACACATTAATTAATATAGTAATATTAGTTTGCTCCTAATGACACACAGTAAATGCTTCCCTCAATTAAGGTCTCTTTTCAGAAAACAAAAATACATCTGTGAGCGGGTAATTAATGGAATCTTTCACTGGTGCCTCCAATCAGAAAGAAGCATAACAGATTTGCTTAAGGAATAAATACATCCACTTGTTTCTGTCCCTTTTATAATGCAGCTGTGCATCGTGTGAATACTGCATCATAATTGCTGCAGAACAGATGGCAAAGGTTTAGTTTAAAGTGTGTACATTACCACAGCATATGCTGCCAAGTGAATTCTCAGTCCAACAAGGGACTTTTCTCTCCAGCAGTCTGATCCAACCGTTCACACACAGAGCTCCCTATGAGATTTTTGTCCGCAGGGAATGAAAGACTGGATTTACAGTTTCAGCAACTATTTTTTTCCAAATTAAATATTTTAGAAGATAATGGGCCAGATGTTCTTTCCAATATCAGGGAACTGCTGGGGTTCAAGCTTAAGTGAAATAAAAATCAAAGTTCTAAGTGGTGAAATGATACACTTATAATTTCAGTGCTTTTCTGCTTCTTGGGTAAATCACGACCGAACTCTTTGGTCAGGTTACTGCAGACTTGGCTACTGTTTGCAGAACATATTCCAAAAATCAGATTCCTGTAAAAATAAATACATCATCTAAAGGTACAAAGAAAATATAGCTAGCTAAAAAAAGAGAATTACCAGTAGTTTGTTTTCTTTGATAACACACAGTAGTTTGGTCCATTGCCCAAATCGTTTTTTTCTAAGAAGGAAGGCACAGATTTTGGCATCCTTCACCAGATCCATAGAGGCTTCCTCAGAAGGCCACTGATGTCTCATTTTCTTCCCCTTTCCATCCTCCTCCTCTTCATCGTAGGATTCATAAGAGCTGCTCATGGCATCTGAGTCATAATCTTTAATAAAAGTGTGAAAGTATTAGGTTAAAACACTTAGCCATGAAGCACACTGAAATAACTGAAAACCTCAAGAAGGTTCATTTTAAGTGAAAGCTTTTGCATTTTAAGTGAAAGCTTTTGAAAGTCAGCCATGAACAACTTACTGTTTCAGTGCTCAGTAATATCAATGCATTACGTTAATTAAATATAAGATACTTTGCCAAGACCCATACAGACACCTTGTGAATTTTAATGAAACAATAGGCTGGGAATACATAGCTAGAATTTTAGGTTTTTTCATTATCTTCAAAATACTATTTGACAGCTTCACTTTCTCTAATTCTTTCACAGAGAAGCATCTTCATCTTGCTTCAGTACATCACATGGAGAAACAAACACCCCATATGGCAAAGGTCATAAGAATACATTATGGGGCAGGATCTACCCACCATAACATTTCATATGATTCCCAAATACAGACAAGTACGTCATACACACTCTCCTCATCTACATGCAAGCACTTCTTTACAAACCAATTAGAGGGACTTGGTAAAGTTACAGATATTTCATTTTCATGACTATGTACTGCAATTTTCTTCAGTGCTGGTTTACTTTTACAGGTAAGACACATGGTATGTAAGTCTCCTTGCTATTAATGACATTACAAAAATATTCCATGGGAATGTTTACTTAAAATAATTATATCTATCCCAACAGATGCATTCTTGCACTTCCTTCTACTTCAAGCAGTTTTTTCTACTGTCTTCTCCATCTCAAATACTCCAAACAGCTAAGGTTATATCTTTGAATATACTTTGGTAGCTGATTTTAATTACCACACAACTGGATTTAGTGGACATTTTGCATGCGTGAAGATGTATTACTAATTGCACAACTGAATTTAAAAACAAATTCATGACCAGTGACGAGAGGAATTCTTTTAACACAATTGTTAAGATATGATACAGTTCAGAACATAAGAAAATATAACAAAAATCACTAACAGAGCTTTAAATGTCTGGATATATATATATATATACACACACACTTAAATTAAGGAATTATTAATGAACTATTAAGGCTGATATCTTAAATATCTTAAAGCGTTTAAATGGTTAAGTACAATAAGAAATCAGCTTCATGCTTTGTTTTATTTTTCCCTAGGTGATTTTTTAGCAGTGCTATTAATATTTGCACTATTAATATTTTTCTGCCTGAGCATAGCTCTTGTTTAACAACAAAACCCAAGTCAGAAGCTCACTGGGTTACAGGGTATAGCAGGACCACCCTGCAGCATTTCAAGGGAGGAAATGAAGAGAAGAGTGATTCTGCTGCTCTTCTAAGTCCATCTGTTCTTTCATTTGCTTTCCAGTACATGAAACTCCCTCTTATCTTGAATTTCTTAGGTTAATTAAAAGCTGCTAGATAACATCAGTTTGTGCAGTACACAGATGAATAGTATTTTAGTTTTAAGGTGACTCCTATGCATGTTTTAAGAACAGAGAGATAATTTTAAATAATTAAAATGGCTATAAAATAGGGGAAGATATGCTTTTAATCTTTGGACCATAGAAAATAATGATTAGAGATAAATCAGCCCTACACAAGTAATAAATTACTCCAGCCAATAAAAAAGCAGCAAAAAGATGGTGCATAAATGACCCTGTGTAAAGGTCACAGCAGACATTGCAGTGTTCCATCAGGGTGCTCTCAGCACAGCTCCACTGAAGTGCACAGGTCTTTGGGGAAGTATTTGGGTGTGAAAAAGAACATTTGGCTGCTGCAGAAGGACATTCTGGCAAACAGCAAAAGGCAGCCCTCTGCCTACTGCCCTGAATGTGTGGGCATAAAAGTACTGCCATGGGCTTCACACGTGGCTTGTGGGAGCTGCTGTGACCAATTCATCCCTTTCCACAATGTGTCATCAGAAATGCTGCAGATCACATCTTTCCAACAGTTCCTTTTTTTGTTTTTCCTTTTTATTTGTCTATTTTAGCAAGCAATTCAGTGCAATAGAGGCAAAGCAGGCAGATGTGCAGGTCAGCACCAGTTTCTGAGACCTCCACATTCACAGTGTGATCAATTTAGAGGGATTTACTCTGGGCAATATCTAACTCTGGACTCCTGGTCCAATGTCCCCACTGTCTGTGGTCCAAAGCAGTCAGGAAGGTTAATGCCTAATGTGGACCCTCTTTCTGCAAGAGCTGCTGAAACCTATTTATGTGCTCCTCACTTGAGAACCTACTTTAGTTTTCTGCAAAAGGAGCCTGGTTTGAGCACATCAAAACAGTCCTGCAAACCAATCCAATACACACTAAAACAGTCCTGCAAACCAATCCAATACACACTAAAACAGTCCTGCAAACCAATCCAATACACACTAAAACAGTTCTGCAAACCAATCCAATACACACTAAAACATTTCTGCAAACTAATCCAATGCATGGCCAGCAAGGACAACGAGAACTGGCCCAAACTGTCGAAGTAACTCTTATGACACATCATCACAGCACCAACAGAGATGGAGCTCTCAAATATTAAAAAAGCTGAAGGACACTGGAGTCACCAACTGCTCAGAAAGTGCCTGGAAATATCCTACTCACTGGAAGTGATGTACTCAGGAGCCTTCCCAGGACTAAGTGGCACTGCCTCTTCATAATAGCCTTCAGGAAGGGAGGATGTTGGCAGTGGTGGAGGCCCATTATCTGGTGGCTAAATGAACAAAAAAACAGAAAAAGTGATTACAGACCAACAAGGTATTAAATTAAACATGGACAGAACATCTGCTCATGATGAGTGCCAATGCAAGCAGCTACATAAACCCTGCTCTTGTGACTATTTCTTAACTATCTCTAAAGGCAAGGCTCTGGCGGGCTCAATTAGATGCTCTGCAAGGTAGCATCTTTTAGATGAGAAGCAAGCCCAAATCTCAAGTTCCTCATATGTTGTTATAATTAAACAATAATAAGTAAAGGTTGAGACTTGAAGCAGTAAAGCAACTCAATTATGTTTCATAACATGCTGATACATTTTCAAATGTATCATTATTGTCCAGACCTTTACCTCTACTCACGATAACGAAACAAAACCTTTGCACATGTCCTCCAACTGAGTCCTCTGGAGTTGATAAGCACTGTAGAATCCTACTTGTCATTGCTAAGGATGGCAAGATCAATATAAAAGCTACATTAAAAGAATTTTTCTCTGCAACAGCATTAAGTGGTAAAAATGCTGAAAAGATATAGTTCTCCAATTAAATCTAATGGGTCTATGTAGGAAAGAGATTTCTATGCATAGACTACTTTACAGTGTTAAGGCTAATTTATTAGCATTTTACACCTAAAATAATTCACATTAGAGCAGCAAACAGCAGTTTGGCTGGACACTGTAGAAAAGTTAAAAAGCCAGGGCTGGCAGAGACTAAGGACAGAAAATTGAACTATATTTTCATGACAGGTGTTTCTTCAGTGGCAAATAAATTCTCAATATACATATTAATGTTTATAATGCTATTTCTTCATAGTGAAAGGTGATCTACAAACAAGGAAAAGTTTGAAAAATCAAGAAACTACTACATGACAAAATAAATATGTCAAATACTAGGTCCAATTCTAAAATTTTAAATATAAACCTGTTTCTTTTAAATATAAACCTGTTTTTCATTTAAATCTGACCAACTGGTGGTATGTTCATATAATAACAAAGTAAACTTAGTACTCTGTGACTTCTTCCATATGACTTTACTGTTCTATTTCCTTAACAAGTACCAAAACAACTGTATTTTATGGAACCTATTAATATTTGCCCCAGGTTTTTAGTTTCATATTTATGTGTTAGAGAAAATACTGAAGCCTTTTTTCAGCACCAGTGGTTTATTGCATGATTACAAAAATTTAACTTGCAAGCAGAGTTGCATTTCTGCATTAACAGTTTTTCAAGATTCATTTTTTTATGAAATGACAGAGATGCAATGGTGTTTGTCTGCACTGGACTGATCCAGTGCAAACTGAGGGAATAAAGGGAGATACTGAAGTGAGAAGCTGGTCAGATACAGACCAGGACTGTATACCTCAGGTGGGCTGGCCAGTCTCGCAGAGCCTTCTTCCACATCACACAGATGAGGCCACAGGGACTGGGCTCCTCTTTTGCTACAGACCTGAAGTTACCTGGGAGGAGCCTGAACTTTAATAACATGTGCCATTACCTGTAGTGAAATTATTTCTGTGGGCACTTTCAGGGCTGGATTCATCTTTGAATATTTCCAAGCTAGACATCTCCAAATCTCATTGCTGATTACACACCTACTTCAGTCACCCAATTCTTAACACCATCATAAATGAGTCCCACCCTTGGAGTGCTCTGGAGTCAAATTCCCATCAAGGAGGTTATTCCACCTTGCAGGTAAGTGCTTGTGCAATCCCAGAGTGCAGGAAGGCAAGGAGATAGTGACTAACCCTGCCCTTCAGCTCATCCAGCATGAATTTACCTTTGCACACCAAGTAAAATGGGAAACTTTTTCACAAACAATGAACAACTGAACACAGAAATTCCTGGTCAGACTGAAATTTATGCTAATATTACTTCTGTTATCGAACGATACAGCCAACTTCCTATGTCACAATCAATTACAAATCACAGTTGGTGATTACTGTTACCTACAATGTGAACCAAATGAGATTTCCTCACAGACCAGATTTGCTAGAGAAATTATCTGTCAAAGAAGCAAAATAAAGCAAAAATATGACTTTTAGTGCAGTGATCCCATAATTTCGCTGAAAAAAATCAAACTGACAACCTGCACATCATGACAAAATAAATGAGTCTTTCAAGGTTAGCTGCTGCTGTACAACAGCCATAAGGGACATTAAAAATTATTACATGTTCATTACTGTTGGAAAATTGACAGCAATTATTAATTGCTCTACACATATCACCTCTGTGCAGCCTGAAGTGCTAAACACAAGAGGCAGAACTGCCTCCAAAGAGTTAATTTTCCCCTTCACACAAATGGGTAGAATCTTGTTCTCATTAACTGGGGTCACAGTTTGTTCCTGGGGCAGTATAGACTCATACCACCCTTTTCATTAGACAAATTAATTTCTTGGTCTAGCCTTAAACCATTTTTCCATCAGGTGCATACAATATATGAAATTCCTATCATTATTGAACCTTATTCACCCAGGAAATACATGTCCTGAGTCATTCCAATTTTGACTTGACACAGCACCAAGGTTTCAAAGCTGTATTTTATCCCGGGACAAATAAGAAGTTCCAATAAAGATCAGGAGAAAAAAAAATCCTTGTTTTTAGACAAAATGTTATTCAGAAAGAAAGAAAAAAGGAAATGAAACACAAATGGTGCTTGTCTGATTTCGACCCTGCTGGAGCACCAGTTACTTCATACAGCTGGGGCGGGCTGGGCTGTGCAGCCAAGGTCAACACAGATGGAATCCATTCCTGAATTAACTGGGCCCTCCTCTCTGAAATGCATTTTGCAGTGCTTGCCATAACAAAGTTGAAAACAATTATAAAGAATATTTTTTTTGAAGGAAGAAACAGCAACATCCAACATTTAATACTTTCTGATAAATATGGGGCTGCTTTGATATTAAAAAATCACAATTGATTAAATACAAAATAAAATCTCATTCAAATCTGTACCATAAACAACTACATCTTTTGGCAGCTATGGAGTTTATGAGTGTGACCACCAAGATACATAAAAATGTTTATTTGTGCATTCTGGTATTAGTTACTAATATTATAGTTCTTTAATGTTTTTACTATTGTTAGTTGTGTGGTTTCGTTCTTTCCACTCAGCAATTTTTAGTGGAAGAATTTTGATGAAGTTATGAATTATGAATTAAGCCTTTATTCAATAACTTTTCTATAGTTTACCTGAAAATATAAAAAAGACCATAAACCCCACAAAATTATTTACATATTCTTTAAAAAGATTAAATAAATAAAAGACCAGAACATATGTAGCTTGAATGGCATCAGGAGGAAAGACCTGGCAACTGCAAGGAAGGCATCAGCATGAATTTCTCCTTTTTTATTTGTTTTGTTTTGTTCTGGTTTAATGAGAGGCAACACAGAAAAAAACTAGGTAATGTTGCCTCTCAAGATAAACCACCTCTCTCAGTCACAGGAATAAGAACTGAGAAAAGAAACTGACATTACTTTTATCTCCTGGGAAGAAAAGGGACAAAGATGTAATATGTTGTTGTCTAGAACAATAACAGCAATAATGAAACGGTACTGATGAAAATGTCAGGTCCTGGGTTTGAGACCAACTGAGAGCTGCTTTAACTGAAACCAAGAAGCAGATGGGGTGATCATTACACTACAGAGTTGAGATCTCTGATGAAATTAGACTGGACTGTGCATGGGATGCCAAATTCCAGCTGACACAACTGATTGTTAAGAGAAAGAAACTACTGGACTCTGAAACAGACTTGTATGGACATTTTAATTTAATGGCATATTATGATCTTTCCCTCCACCTGCCCACCTGTATTCCACAGACCACAAATAAACTCTTTCTTCCTTTATCCTAGGAGATACACTACTTTATTTCCCCCCTTCTATTCAAGGGTACTGAGCAAGATAGACAGTAACTTTTATCTTACAGACGGTCTATCTGATAATCCGGTGACAATATGGAAAGCAGTCTGAAAGACAAAGGAAAATAAATGTCAATGTATAGAGGCCTGAGGACATAAAATTGCTTTATACCCCAATGAAGACTTCCACTCTGTAGAAAACAGAAAGAAATACCTTCCTTTATGCAATGATTTAGGATGTGGGAACTGAGTTTAGCGGAGCCTGTCAGTAACCTGTGCTGCAGGAAAACACTGCCACCAGCTCAAGAGTCACACTTACAGCTGTGTTATTACATCAACCACGAGTTTGGACCCAGCTCACACAGAGCCCCTCACTGCTGGAGGCAGCAACACGAGAACAGAAAAGGTGTCACATGCTGGGGATGTCCTAGAAAGCTGTTCAGGAACCAGCAGGCAAATCTGGGCTGTCAAGAACAAACTTTGAGATGGGCACATGTCATTTGCTCTGGAGCAAGCTTAGACCTGGCCTCTGCACGCCCCCACTGCATCTTCAGCCTGGATGCAGGGGGAAGAGTATGCACACATCTATGATCCCTAACTCCACATGTGCAGAAATGGGTGTCCACAAAGCAAGATGAACCAACAAACTGAGTAAAATGCAATTTGCATAATTACTGAGCATACATTTCAATCAGGCTTTTTTTGTAATGCTGTAAGGGTTGGAAACTGGGCATTAGTACTTGCCATGTGCTTGGTATGACAGCCCTTAAATAAATCCAAAGTTCTATTTAAGAGAATTTACTATTTATTTTCAGCAGATGACGACCTGGATGGACTTTGGATTTATTCAGGACAAAAGTGCTGACTTTGTGGGACATTAAGATCATTTTAAGCTGTGCAATATTGGCCTGAGGGTACACAAGGAAAAGCTGAGAAATATTCTTCATTTGACCTCTGCTTCTTATTCTAAGTTTATTATTTCTGAGCTTGTCAGTTGGAGACCACAAAACCGGGAGCCAAATAATGTGAAGGAAGTCTAACAACTTATCTTCCCAGCCTCTGAGCACAAAGGGCAGCAAAACCAGACAGACAGCTACAAAGCTCAACGTTTTGGAATGGAGTAACCCTGTCAGTCCCACCAGAAGGGGGGTAACAGGGCCACAAGATGGGCTGTTGGTGTAGTCCCACCTGACCATCACTGACTGCACATGCAGTTATAGCCCACACCTCTACAACGCCAGTGCTACCAGGAAAACCAGAAGGAATTCCCTGAAAAACCAAGAGCCAGAGTTTGACACGATGGGAGGCCCAGCAAAATGAATCCCAGGAACAGCAGAACTGGTCACCCACCAGCCCCTGCAGTGCTGAACAGATGAGGGCAAGGGGGAAAGAAGTGCAAGTGATCACCAGGCAGAGGATGAGTATAAGCTCAAGTGGAGCTTCTCCTTAGGGGGTAATCCTGGATTTGAGCAGGTTTAAGGTTAAGAACAGCAGGCACACACTTGGCACCCTGTCCTCCAGGGAGCGGAGGAACATCTGACACAGCCTGAGAGCATGTCTGCTGACTCGGGGGTGAATGCCTAATTAAAGGTATCACTGGAAAAGTGCTTAGACAGTGACTACAAACAGATCACAGCCTCAGAAAGCACAGCCTGATGATGGGAAAGAGATCTGAACAGGCTTGCCTGCATTAAAGAATGAATCAGGGCGTCCTATGGCTCCACAGTTTGATCTGAAGATTGTCTGTACCTCACCAGGAGCTGAGTTATTATTTCACAAGGCACAACACATCTGCTCAGATACTTGAATAGCCCCTTCACCCAAGAAACAGGAAGGCAAAGATGACAGTGAAGAGGACCAAGTGGAAAGAGTAACAGAACAACATAGTACACTGACTGAGTAGGAAACCCAGTTGGTTCTTGCACCTCTGATGGCACTGTCAGTCTGTGTCCAGATACAAATGTCTCAGTTCTTGCTGCTGTATGTAACTACATACATATTATTTGAGATAGTAAATAAAACCAAAAAAACTGAAGCATGGAATGCACCACTGAAAGGACAGGTAGCTGGAAAGAGTTACACCCAAACTCTGTGGATGACTGGAGTGAAAATGAACTCCTGACTCAACGGAAGGAACGGAAGATCTAACAAAATAATTAAAAGTGAAAGTGAATGAGCCAGAAACAAAAACAAGGTATTTCTGTATCATTCATAATTTATAATAAAAGATTATTACACAGCCAGTTGGAAGCATCACTCAGACAAAACAATAGACTTGACTCATGTCAAGCAAAGGGTCTGTGTGTACCAAGAAGTGAAATGGGCTTTAATTAATGCTAGGGAACACTTTCATACATATTACATGAGAAGGATTAATCTGAATTTTAAGCAGCATGGGGCTCTCAGTCAGAGTTGTTTATTCTGACTGTGCTCAAAGAAGTGTCTGTACTCCCCAGGAAAGACAAAATCACCTTTCTCTTGCAGAAGTCAATAAACTCATCCAAGTGTGTGACATGACAGTGAGGACGAGGCAGTAGAGTGTAGGCAATGCCATTTCCACTGGAACTATATTGTCTAAAGGCCTGAGCACTGCATCAAATTAAAACAAGAGGAGACTTGGTACTTACTGGCCTAATTCCTTCCCCATGTATTTGTGCACAGAACAATAATGAGCATGATCAGGAAAGCAAAAAATGTGGTCCCTAACTATCAACATAGGGATGGGGTTTTATGGACAGGTATAGCATAGAAACAAGAAATGAAAAACCTGGTTGAGCATTCTACAACAAATGGCAGGACAATATCCTATGAAATCTGTGGCATTAGTAATTTAATATTTTCTTGCAAGAAGGTCAAAGATCATCAGTATCTAGTTTAAAAAAAAACAAAAGAGCAAATAGCTTCACAATGATCATAAAAAGAATCTGGTAAAGGAGCTCAATTCTACTCTAACTCATGCAGTTTAAATGTAAATTCCATCTAAAGGCAGCTGAGAGCAGCTCATTCTGGCAGCTTAGACATGAGGAAAGTTTTGAAATATGATTATGTGTATTGCTACAAAGGTATACTATAAATTAACTGAGAAGGTAATTGCTTTAACTGAAACTTTTCTGTGGTACCATTTGCAATTGTGAAATAAATCATCAACAATAATTCACCAGCCTCCACTGAGGAAAACAGAAATGGCAACTAGAGTGTCCTGCAAGACATTGCTAAGACAAAAAAGAGGTGGTATATATTTCTTCATCCTTATTCCTTATGCAATGACATGTTATATTCCACAGTGTGCCCAGGTGGCCAAGAAGGTCAATGGACCTGGCCTGGATCAGCAGTAGTGTGGCCAACAGGACCAGGGCAGGGATTGTCACCCCGGTGAGGTCACACCTCAAATCCTTTTGGGGCCCTCACAACAAGAAAGACACCGAGATGCTGGAGTGAGTCCAGAGAAAGGCAACAGAGCTGGGAAAGGGTCTGGAACCCAGTCTTAGAGGCTGAGGGAGTTGGGAGTGTTTAGCCTGGAGAAAAGGAGGCTCAGGAGAGACCCTCCCTATCCCTCACCTGAAAGGAGGCTGTAGCCAGGTGGGGTCAGTCTCTTCTCCCAGATAACAAGCAACAGGACAAATGTCACAGTCTCAAGTCATGCCAGGGGAGGCTCAGGTATTAGGAGAAATGCATTCACCAGAAGGGTGGTCAAGCACTGAACAGGCTGCCCAGGGAAGCTGTGAAGTCACCACCACCGGAGCTATTTAAAGTCACATAGATGTGGCATGTGGGGACATCGTTTAGTGGGAGCTTTAGGCAAACAGCTGGACACAATGATCTTAAGGGTCTTTGCCAACCTAAATGATTCTATGTTCATTCTATGTTCAGACTGCTGTTCTGGTCACTTATGATCAAAGTACATGATCCTTATAGCAGGTGCTTGGGAAAAATACTGGTATCATTCACTAGCACTGAACCACAGCTCAGAATGAAACTGATAGAGCTTTTCTTAAACACAGTGGAATGAAATGAAACCTGAGGGGAATTACAAAGGATATCTGAAGCACACGTACCCTGGTGAGGGGAAAAAGACCTACTTAAACACACAGACAAAGACTGGCAACTAACACTGGAATGGTGGAACAACTGTAAAATTGAAATAGTGGGTTAAAGAAACCTAAATGCTAGTGAATAGATTTTAGCTGGTTTATGAAAGGGTTAATATTTTATCATTGTCTGCAGTAAGAGTAACTGCACTGATAATTTAAAAAGGCCTCTTTACTTGTTCCTTCATTATGGAAGAACTTGCTCAGACCTGTTCAAGTTGAAGGTATAGCAAGCTCTGAATGAAACAAATGAATATTTGTTAAATTTATTTTTGTGGCTTTCAACTCTTCTTTTGACTCTGCTCCAGGAAGGAAAGAACCTGAAAATTAATACTGTCTTAAGATCATCTTTAAAGAGAAACAGAGAATAATAACTGGTTTTCAGTATTAGAGAAAAAAAGCTAGATGAAACAGAGATTCCCAAGTACCCACCTGACACATGGACCCCTTGCTTCTGTTATGGCACTTTTCTCAAGGCACATTTTGGAAAAAGCTAAAAAACTGGCACTTTTTGGTTTGCTGTGCAAGGAATGAGTAATATAATTGGTGATATATCACCTCAAGAATCCTTTAAATCTCCAGGTGATTTTTCTTCTTCTCCAAGGACACTGTCCCATTTCAGCATTTTTTAATAAATATCTAAGAGTTTACCTGACAGGCAGCCAGATAAAGGGAGGCTGTCAAATGATTTCTCCACAACAGGAAACTCATTTATATGAAGCACTCCTACAGAGTGAATGTGTATTGTGCAGGAGTGGGTTGGAGGAAGATGACCCATTCTTTTGATTCATATCTGCAGGGTTCTGGAATTTTGCTGAACATTTGTTGCGGTTAAATAATTATTAAATTGTCAATATTCCAAGAAAAACAAAACATAAACTCGATTTCACTGTGAAAATCATGCAAACTAGCTAAGTGTGCTGTTTGTGTTTGATTTTGTTGGACAGCACAGTGCAATGAAATCACCAACTGTCAGATGTAATATGACAACCAAATGCTTGGAGGCTAGAAGTATTCTGTCACTGTCATGCTGTGGATAATTTATGCCAGTAATCCTCAGGCACATCTGAGCAGCGGGACACACAGGATATTATCCTACTGCCTCAGTGGAAAATGTACTTCAAGGCAACTTGGTGATGGTACAATGATGGGATCCCAGGTGTCAAACCACCAGCAGCACTCTGAAGCACGCACAGAGCTTTGGCTCTGTTACTCCTCCAAACCCATCATCGAGCACTGCTTCGTGCCTGTGAGGAGCAGGAGAAGGCCTTCAATCAGCTGCTGCTGTAGAGGTGGGTGAGGCAGGCTGAAAGCAAGCCCCGGCAGTGAGAAGGTTCAGGAAGGAAGAACAGATAGGACTCCACTTCAAACACAGTGACCTCCTGCTCCTCATCTGACCCAAACAAAGCTTCAGAGCCGGCACTGAATTCCTGCTGGCAAGCTCAGAGTAAGGCACCCACACAAGCGGTGTCTCAGCTCTCCAGAGGGACCCAGCGCTGCCCTCAAGCCTCACATCCTTCGTCTGCAGAGTTTACTTCGCCAGCCACCTAAAGGAGCTGCACACTCAGACTAAAGCAAGAGGGGATTTGGGCTTTCTATGCCTGACAGAAAGTCTGCTAGACCAGATGCAGCCAAGGAAATGTATACAAAAGAGAATTACTAAGAGTCTGTGTGCTTAGTCATTTTCTTAATTCAAGTATACCTACGGCTCAACTTTGTCCCTCAACTTTGTCCCTTCAAAGCCCACTGAGTCCAGGAAAACTCTCCAGGCTCTAATGTGTTTTAACAACTTGAGGCTCCATTTAAACTATTAACAGTATGTCTCAATAAAATGAATTTTATACTCTTAGTTCATGGGCTGATGAATAACAAAACCGATAAAAGATTTGGCCTGAGCAAATACACAGGTCTATTTACAGATTTACAAAGGAAACCTTGCACAGCACCTGCCCACACATAATTCGGGCTCCTGGCACTACTTTAAGGAGTATTGAATTCCTTCCCACCCACACATCTTTACATAAGTAGAAACTTAAACACCAATTCAGACTAAACATTTTTGAATGCAGAAATCCTTGAGTGACATAAAGAGAAACAGTGGTGTAAATGAACCTTTAATTTTCATCACATTCAATAACGGATGGGCTAAACCCAGAGATTTTTAAACAGTGTATAGTTTATTTGAAGTTATTGATTCCCACCTCCAGTAAATTCCTATGCTCCATCAGCACAATGTGTTTTCATTGGAGGCTGAGACCATCACTAGATGTTACTTAGCAAGCAGAAAAAACTTTCTGTCCTGAATAGCTGTCAAAAAGAGGTGCCATAGAGAATGACTTCCAACTTGCCACGTGAAGAAGGGCGACCAGCAGCAGGATATTCCAGCCTCTGTTGGGCCCAGGGAATTTTTTCCACTCAGCTATGAAAACACAGTCTATGAAAAGTGGCTAGGAAAGGTAGCTCTGTATTTATATGACTGTAATTATGCACAGTTTTCATTGAGATTGGCATCAGCTACAAATTTTAAGGACTCCACTGATTCAGGGTGCACTGAAAATCACCATGCAAGAGCAGTAATGGATGAGAGAATTAAATCTTGGCCACTGTCACTAATGACCTGTGTATGAAAAGAAAGATGACAGTCTGAACATATCAATAAGAACAAGGGTTTAATAAAGAGACACCTAATAAAGAAAGGTTTCCAAGAAATGATCAATTATATAATGATCAATTCCATTATATCAATGTGACTTCAAGAGAAGAATTCAAAGTAAGACTGGGATCTGAGCTTACCATAGTGTTCAAAGGACAAACAGCTGATGGTTTTGTCTTTTTGTTCGGATTCCTCCTGGTCTTTTGCAGGACAGCAGCAGTCTGTCATCTTTTTCACAAATTTCAATGCGCTACCATATTAAAATATCACCACTCATAACCTGTATTTGGGTATTGCAAGACAATGAGAGGCTTGGAACACCTCCTGGCTCATCTCATAGTGGCACTGAATGGGAGGTGAAATCCACCACTGCCTGACAGCAGCAACAGAATTGCAGAAACTCTGGCAAAAATCAGCTTCTGACATTATGGAAAAACTTGATTTCACCGAGGTGAAAACATCCACAGTGTTACAGGCAGATCACAAGGGAGGGCCATGTTCAAACTCCACTTTGCCAGGCTCAACATGGGAAGACCACACTGCAGACCAGCCAGCTCTAACTGTGTCAACTTCCATGGTAATTCCCACAGTATCTCAGAGAAATATTTTTGTTATTAAAAATCCAAAATTAACTACTGCAAAAACCAGTGCTGACCTCCTGGACCTAATTCATACTTCACACCATTTAACTTGCTGCAGCTGTACCAACTTTAGGGGAATTTACACATTAGTGTATGAGAAAGGAAAAGGAGATGGGTTGTTCTAAGAAAAACAACTTGAATCTTTAGAGCCAAACTGAACCCACACAAATAGAAAAGAATGAGGATCTTAGTTGGTTTCAGTTTATGAAACCTGAAGTACCTGAAGTCTACATTTCAAAGGAATGTTAATTTCGCATAATTTTCCTGCCTCTTCTGAACCATTTCCCTTGTAATTTATGCTGTATGTATTTTGAATTAAATAAAAATAATCAGTTTCTGGCACTGTTAACCATGAAATGGATTCTCTAAGTTTCACTGCATATTAATAACACTTCTTTTGCATCCATTAAATATATGCATAATTAATCTACTGTCACAAACCTAAAGCTGTCATTGCTTAGAAAGAAAGTAAGATTAAGGTATTCCATACAATACATGTTTGTTATGTTTTATTATTTTTTTCTGCATTTTACAAAAGGCTGGCCGGGAGCTTGATTTGATACATTAGTTCTTATGTTCATAGGATGCTACTGGCTTATATATCCCTCAGGCCCAGGCATAAGTGTGATAACAAAATAACACACTAAAATGAGGCAGAACATCAACCATCCAGTTCCTCTGGCCCTGTAAGCTGCATCTGTGCTTCCTGATTCAATGAATGTGGGTCTCCATGGATGGTCCGTATCATTGTGCACAGAATTTTCCACCCAAGAATAAAGAGATGGATCCTGTATCAGTATCAGTTCAACGTTCCACACGCTAAACCATGATATGCTTACGCTTCTTCAAAAAAATGTTTTCTTCATCATATGAAGAAAGATGAAGGAAAATGTTTTCTTCATCATATCTACTGTAAAGTCACTACGAGAGAAGCACTCAAACTTGTTTACAGTTTTCTTCTATAACAAGACAGCTGCTTCCAACTGGAGGACTGAATTACAGATCTCAATCAGTATCTGTGCTATAAACACCTCTAAGTATCAGTGCATCTTCTTGATCTGAAGGGAATTTCCTGCCCAGAGATTGGCAGGAAACGCACTAAAGACTTTATTCATAAAAAAAGAAGTATTCTTCCTTCACTTTAAACTCTGCACCTTCATTTTTCAGCTACTGAAAGGAGTCTTCTCGTTAGGCTTGCTCTAGGAAATGTTATCAATAAAAGTGTAAGAAACTGCTGGGGACCTGTGAGCTTGGCTAGGCTGAACTCCAACACAGGACAGGTCAACCCTTGAAATTAAGGCTATGATGCTCAGACTTCTGTCAGGATTCTGAAAATCTCCAAGGATTGCCATTCCACAGCCTTTGCAAGTGACCTATTCCCAGGCTTATTTCACCACAGGGAATTTTTTGATGTCTCTTCTGAAGGCTGAACCGAATTCCGTCCATCAAAGCAAAGGTGAGAGGAATAATTATTTCCCTGGACCTGCAGGCTCTTCTCTCTTGTAACCATTTTTTTTAGGACTTACCATAAATACAATCTTGTATATATTTATACAATTCAATGTAACACTCACCAGCCACTGCTGAGGTATTTCTGGCAGAGGCATTTGAGGAGGTGCCGGCAAACTGTTGGCAACTTCTTGCTTCTGGACATGTTCTTTTATTTCTAAACCTGTGGAAGAGCAACAAACATCACTTAATACCTTGGAGGATGCAAATGGGGTAATTTTTTCCACATGTGGCTCCCATGTCTGACTATCACACACTGAAATCTGGCATGCAGTCCCGATCACAGCCCACCTCCCAAGTGCAGTTACTGAGGCAGGACTGGAAGAATGCTGGGAATTCAGGAATTTAATCAAGCAGAACAAACACATACTTGCTCTATATGATAATGACATATATGCTGTTTGGATCAACAAATACCAGACATTGAAAAAAATTACAGGAAATCATTCTGAACTGCCCATCCATCTCAAACTCAAAACTTAAACAACATTCAAACACACTACCAGGTGCCTGCCAGATTAAAACATTTATTGGGGAATATGCCACATTTGAAAACATCCCAGTGGCACCATACAGTGAACAAAACACAGCCTGTGGGCAGTACATGACCAGCTGCCTTTTTTCAATGGAGATGATCAAAAGTTGTTCCCATGGCACACTTTGGATGGGCAAGGCCATCATGCAGAAATGAGCCCCAAACCATCTTTCATGCCAAAAGAATGGAGAAGAGAGTGGAAGAAGAGACCCCACCTGCCTGCTTTTCTTGGAAGTGATGGTGACAGCTCTTTGGTCAAGCCCACAGTGCCCATATTCCCTGGGAACCTGCTGCCACCCCCACCTCTGATCATGGAGCTGAGGTGTGAGTCCAAGTCCCAGGGAGCAGGATGCTATGACACCCCAGCCTGGAGCCCTGCTGAGGGACACTGCCCTAACCAATTCACAATTAACAGAAATGCACACTGAGCATATTTTCCCACCATTTCCTTCTTACTAATTTTTTTTTATTTTAATAACCTCGTAATTTTCCAGGTGAATTTGATAAAGGAAAAGAATGAATGTAAAAGCTGCTTCGAGGGTCCTCTGTGTCGTTGTTGCATCTCCCTCACAGGAGAAAAGAGGAAGGACCAACTCACTCTGTGTTTTTGGCACAATAATTTAAACCACAGTTGAATTCCCTTCATAGAAACAGGATATTGTTTATTCTTCTAAATATCAAAAGAAGATTAGGGTGCATCTTCTCAATGTTCTGGCAAAAATTCAGTCCATGGCTTGTACTCTGTTTAAGTCCAGATGGAATTTAGTTCCTAGTGTTTAGTTGCATTTTTAAAATATATATTTACACAGTAAAATGGATGCCTTTTGGTCAAGATCATGTAATTCTCAAAAATGTAATCAATGATGAAACATTTCTTGTCATAATATCCCAGTCCCACTGGCTGTGAAGTCATGGGCTGAAAAACAACACTGATACATTTAGCTGTCTCTAAAGACTACAGATTCTTATTTCTTCATTCTTCCTACAAATCAAGAGTAATTAGTCTTGCAAAACATTCCTTTTTTTCTTTTCTTCCAGTGTAACTTTCACTCGTTGCTCTTTACACAGGATGAGTCATGAGTCCATATTATAACTGCCATCCATATCCAAGTCTCCCATGCTTTCCATAACAATCAGAAGTCACATATGAAGAGATTTTTAGTGAAAAAACCCCAAACTATTCCAAGTAAATACTACTGACTCTATAAAACTATTTTCACCAGTTTTCATCCATATGTATCTTAACAAGAACCTGCTCTAACATTTCATTTCTTCTACCAACTTACACTGCAAAAGGAGTACAACAGGTTTAGGGCATCAGGTCCTGTTAAGGAAAACAGGCAGTGTTGACAGTCATATTAAATGACTAAATCCAGCAACAGTTCGTACTCCAAAATAAACTCTTTGTGTCTTTGTTTTTTAGAAGAAAGTCTAGAGTTTTAGAATGAAATGCCAAGTGTTTTCTTCAGACCTACAATCCACTGGGCATGCCAAAGCTCAGGAAGAAAAATAAGGTTTATAGTTTTGCCAGCTAGTCAGAGTAACCACTAGTTTGGATGCAGGGCAGGCTGAGGCCAAGCAGCTACGACCTGAAGAACACATCTGCCTGGCCCAGTTCTCTCTGCTTGATAGATATTAGGTGAAGAAAACAGTGTGCATTTAGGGGAGATGGAACAAAACAAGGCAAAATATTTCTACAGAATTCTCCAAGTAAGAACTCACTCAGTTTGAAGTGTTTTACTAAAACCCAACCAGCCCATCACTATAATTTCCACACCTTTACAAAGAAAAACATAATTGATCATCTCCAGACGTTCTAACAAAGCCAGCCAGTTCCCAATTTCCCAGATCCATCATCACAATTCCCCATTGATCTTACATGGTTTTCTTCAGCAATCAAAAAATCCTGTTGGATTCACCCTGTTGTTTTTTGCAAATGCAACTAAAGAGCTTGAACTCAGCATAGTCCTCAAGCCTCTTAAACTGTGCCAGCAACCCAAGAGCTCTCGTGGAGTTGTGTGGGTGGAGTAAAACAACACTCTGAAAAACAGACTCCAAATGATAGTTCATCTTAGTTACAGAGTACTGTGGGTTTATGCATCTTTTATTGCTTTTAATTTTAATGAAGAGATGAATAGTTTCAAAGGGATGGGAGTACTGAATGTTATGACTGATAAAAAAAGCAGCAGGGTCGGCTCCAGTAAAGTACATGACTCCCTGGGTAGTTTCACACACACTCAAGGCCAGGATGTGATGGCAGAGCTCCCAAGGAGGCAGTTCCTCTCCTTCCCTGCCTTGTTCCTGTCCCTGCACCAACCTCTCCTTTGAGCCAGCATACTCATGTGTGTGGCCTTAGGTTGAACCAGACCAGGGAAGTGACACTGGTTAGGACTAAACCAGCAAAAAAAAAGCAAATAACGTTTGTGCTAGCAGAAAGGAAGAGGCAATATATGAGTAGCCTGGGGAGAGAAACTGGATGCTTTTTTAGAGGCCATGCTGGATTAAATTCCACTCAATTACATAAACTAAAGTTTACAGATATATAAAGCATAGTCCTATGATCTCTTGTTTAATTGAACTATGGGCTTTCCTTAACTCTAGTTTGAACTAGAGCACATCTTTTAGCAAAATATTCCATCTTGATAAGATGCCAGGAATGGCATGCAGAACTTGCTAAGTTCTTCCATTAGTTCATAGCTTCAATGCTCAAAACGTGCTTTATTTCCACTTTGAAACAAGCATTCAGCCATGGCACTTACTCTTGTGTAAGTCTAGGAGCTTGTTCTCAGTCACTCCTTTCCTACATAAAGACTAATTATGACACCTCATTTTGGTTAATTTGAAGGCGTATTTCTGGATCCTTTAATCTCTTTTACAACTTTTCTTTGAAATGTCCACATTTGATCTCCTTGAACGAAGGCACTAGAGGTGAGTAAAATGTTCCAGTAACAACTGCACTGAGCAAAGCCCTACCACTTAATACATGGATCTCACAGGGATCTTGGTGATGGGCGGATCCAGTAATTGGATGAAACAGATCTTGTTACAGAGCCTGCAACAGGCTTTAGAACCTAAATGGTAGGTGCTGAATAGTGGAAAGCTATGGTTCTGGGAACTTCTTATCTATCACATGTAGAGACATAGACTGGACACACCTAGGAAGGTGCCCTGGCACACAGAAATTGATACTCACACAGTTAAGACTGCTCACCCTCAAAGTGATTTTGAACTGTCTATAGGGAGCAGAACTTTGCCTCATGCCTAGGAACTGATGGAGGACACAAGTCTGCTCAGGCCAAACCAACACAAGCATCACTCCACAATTTAACAGCATAAATAACTGAGCTCTAGAGTCCAGAAACATACTCAGCACTGTGAAGTGGAGGGGTTTTTGTCCTGGAACACCATCCACAATCCCAAAAGAAAGAATGTGACAATCTTTCCCCATGTTTTCAAAGCTGGCAACAGAATGACACCTGACTTCTAGAACAAATCAAATGTTTTTCTTAACAAGTCTAGCTGTAAAGATTGCAAGAAGAACGTGCAGTGTCAGCTCAGCATTGCTGAGGTCATTTTGAATGCCAGTAAAATACAGCTGTTTCTAAACATAAATTGCAGGTTCATCCCTACAGATTTTTGGGGAGTTTGCTATATTTTGATGAGCTTTTGTAACACGAAGACTTCTTCCACAATATGAGAAATTGGTATCTACCTTATTCTCTCAGTATGAAGTAGAAATAGAGGTGGGTCTTTAAGAATGTCGAAATGAGGACAATCATCACTTAAAGATCTCCTTGGACTTGAATCCCACAGCAAAAACTATTTCTTTAATAAATGGGGGCAACACTGCATCAAACAAGACCACATTTTTCTAGCACCAGGAAAGAAACAAATCAAGAGAAATACAGCTGCTCACAATGTGGCATTTTTCTTCAACAAACTATGGTATTTTTCAAAAATCTAAACTGGGGGTTTACACTGGCAGTACTTCTGTCAGATGTAGTGAAGACAGAGGTCCTAGGGCTCAGATGTCACTGCATACAGAAAAGTGTGGTAAAAAAATGTAAGTGTACTGTTAGAAAAAATAGTGAGGAATGTTCTTCACTAAAGCTCTGTGGAAAGGTTCCTTTCCTGTACACAGTGAATCACTTATGTTGCACTCATAATCTTGATGGAGACAAGAAGTTGTGCAATAAAAATGGTTTTAGATAGGAAGAAAACAAGAACGTGAGTCTAACTGCAAAAAGCAATCCAAACATTCTGACAACCATTTCCTATCTCTGGCTTGGCACTCCTGCATCAGTTATGCACCAGACTCCACCTCAGTATCAGTATCAGGCCTTTTGATGGATTTGGGTCATTTGACACAGATGAAACAATGCTGTGGCCAGCACTCCCTGGCACCAAAACTCACAAACAGCATTACTGGCACAAATTAAATGAAGTAGCCACTCTACCAGCAGAAGTGAAAACATTCTACTTAGGCAATAATTTTGTGGCTGGGTTCACCCACGTGCACCCAACATACTTCTAAGTGTGCCTTTTGCTGTGTTTTACTGCTGGACACAAAGGAAAGCATTCAGGAAAGTTACACTTTGGCTTCGCCCTGTCTTTCGGTCTTGCTTCAATTTAGGGCTTGTCTTCAGCTCTTAAAGTTATTTCACTGAGCACAGACTTATTCTGTGCATTCTGCAAGCAAGAAAACACACCCCAGCACTGACCTTTTGATGACTGTATCCTCAGGAGAATGTTAGTTATTACTGCCTTCTTCTCCCGGACAGTGGAAGTTAGATATTCATGGTCCAGAAGTTCAAGAAACAGGCGCAGCTCAACTATTAACTCTTCCATGGCTGAAAGACAAAAGAATAGAATTACTTTTTCTGAAAAGTCCCATTGGAAAAAAAAGACAAGAGTTAATTCTCATTTATCCACATTCATAGTTATTTTCTATTATTTCTTAAAAATAAAATGAAGTCCTCCCTGATGAAAAGAGACTTTAACACTACTGTACATTAACAGAACCAACAGAATAGTCCATTAGTGAGCACTGCTGGCATTTATAACATTTATTTCCAAACTGAAAGACACATGTTTTCACATGCCACATGATGAAGCCAGCACCAGACAAATTACGTGAAGGAATAGTGGCACCTGGCTTTTCTATCTCTGCCACTCTGGTTCCCCTCCCATTAACAAACTACAAAATTTCTAACAGCAGAACAAATTTAAGGCTTGGTAAAGCTTCCAGACACCACTGGTATTTTAATGAATCTTTCCTTCAACATTTTCTTCTGTTTGCTCTCACATGTTTTCTTATCACTCCCCAGATTCCACGTGATGCATTTCACATTTCATCCTATTCTATTATTCCAGATCTCAAATCTTTCCAATTCTAGAAAAAAATTACATTCCTTCTCCCTATTCCCAGTGCTTCTCAGTTTATCAGTGAATTTCATAAGCACAGTTCTACTTTTTGCCTTACAAGTTATCCCTAAAGTCTTGCATCATCCTAAGAACTGCAGTAGCTCAGACCATACATACAAACCCCTTTGCTAGCCTGATCATATGATATCTTCAGCAGGTTTCTGGGGAAACCCATGGTCTTGAACCACATTTTCATGCTTCAGTTCTCTCATATTCTGAGATTCTCTGGTCCCTTTGCTTAAGGGGATGTACTATTTATAGTTTTGTATCCTCATTCTGAAATGCCTCCATTTAAATTTTTCTCTACTTAATCACATTTGTTTTCATAGTCTTTTCCAGGCCTAACTGGGCAACTGCTGCTAAGCCCCTTCAGACCTCTTAAAGGTACATTCTTTGCTGCTTACTCCCTTCCCAGCTCTTCCCTACTTCTAAAACCTTTCTGATACAATTGTTTACCCAAGTGAAGCTGTAATCCTTTCTTCCATTTCTGAGAATGTGTCAGGATGTTTAAACAACCCTTGTTCGAGGTGCATTTGCTTTATCCCAGAGATGTCAGCCAAACTCCTGCCAGGGGCTCCTGGCCTATTTTTGTCTCCAAGAAACAAAGATTTTCCCATGAATTTGGAGACTGTACCTATGCTCTGACTGCTGTGGCAAAGCTGACAAACTCCTGGCAAGTGCAGAAGATGTGCCAGTCAGCAATACCAGGAACAAAAACATCTTAATAAAGAAATCCCTGAAGAAGTATGCTCTGGCAAGTAATTTCATAGAATCATCTAGGCTGTAAAAGACTTTTAAGATCATCAAGTCCAACCACAGCACTGTCAAGTGCACCAATAAACCATGTCCCTAAGCACCACATCCATGTGTTTATCAAGGACAGGGACTTCACCACTTTCCTGGGCAGCCTGTTTGACCAGGAAATGTTTGACCATCTTTTTACAGAAGAAGACGTTTTTCATAGTATCCAACCTAAACATCCCCCGGTGCAAACTGAGGGCATTTCCTCTTCCCCTGGGGTAAAACACTGGCACCCACCTCCCTACAACCTCCTTTCAGATAGTTGAAGACAATGGCCAACCTGAATCCCATTTTCTGCAGTCCAAACAATCTCAGCTCCCTTACATACTGCTCCTTAAGACTTGTGCTCTGGACCCTTAACCCTCAATTTTCTCAAAGACACTATTCATTTGTACATATAATTCCATCCTGCCCAAGTTCTTCTTGGTGATGATATTCTTTTATTCAACTGAGCAGTAGCACTGCCATTACATAAACTGTCCACATTTTCAGGATCTATGTTTCCCAAAGATTTTCACAATATATTGGCAGGAAGAGGCTTTTTAAAATGACAGGAAAACTGTCCGTGTTACTTCACAATGTAGCTCATGAAAAACATTCCATGGCTACAATGGTAATTTTTTTTTTGTCATCATATTTGTAGCTGTCTAAGCTCTCTAGAAATCTGTCAGAAATCCAAAGTATTTCACAACAACCCTATTACTTCCAGAGTTGTTCAAATTATGAAGCAAATAAATGCAGCACACAGCTTTCTGAAGCACAAAGGCATAGGTTCAGATTTGCAAAGTGGTAAGTGATCATGAGACTCTAGGAGAAATAACAAGTCCATATGACCCAAAAACCCTCCAAAACAAACAAACAAACAAAAAACCCAAACCTAAATAATGAGCTCTTATCTTTTTCCTCTAATTATAAATTTTAGAGACAAGATGTATATTACATTCTGTTTACAGCAGTCTCCAGCTTTTAAGTATGCTTTGAATATAAAATGCATTAATATTGTTAATTTTACTTACAGAATATATTAATATTTTAATAGTTACTTGATATGATACATGCTTTTGAAATCTATCATTATCATACAATCTAGGCAATCATTGTGAAACCTAATCAGTATGCAGAGCAAGAAATGTATACTTTTCATGTAGCTCTACAGCCATATTTATTGTTAGTAATTGCAATTACTGTTAGTAATTGCATATTTTACTGCACTAATATTTCTTTGCAATGCCATGTTTCCTGATTTCTTTAAGGCAAGGGACTGTAAATAGGCTGAAAGGGAGCTCTGGCTTCACCTCTTCACCAAAGAATATTGTATGCCACAGTCACCTCATTTCTCTGCTGAGAACCTTCATTTCTAGGAAGGGAAAAAAGGATGAAAGCATCAGATACCTTTGATATGCAAAGTTAAGTTATTTAAAATTATCAGATCCTCCGTCTCAGGATCTTATAATCTAATATAAACAGATGGATTGCACAATGAGAAATGAAAACAGGGAGAGTCACCAGGCAGAGAGACAGGGAAGCAAGAGGACAAGAGATAGGAAACCACAACTGGAGAGACTTCTGGGAGCTGCACCAGCCCAAATCTCTCCTGATTGTAACATAACTGTGCGGCTTTTCTCTGTGTCTTGGAGGAAATCTGCATTGCAGTCCCTGGTGACCCCTTCCCATCGACCTACAGTGACCAGCCTGCCAAAGGTACTGGAAGCAATTTAACTGCCCCAGCAGAGGATTTAAAAAACAAAGCTTTGGTTAGGATGGATAAGAGGATGGGAAGCTGAACCTGATACCAGTGAGGCAATACTTGAAAACACGCCAAAACACTGCCTTGGCAACACACTGACACTCACTGCATGTGCCCTGGGCCAGCTGTCCAGAGGCTCAGAGGTCGAGCAGTGCCTCTCTCACCCAGGAACACAGAGCAAGGCAAGATTGCTGCTCCTGCCTTGCCAAGCTCACAGGTGTGTGACACTGACTTCAGGCAGGCAGCCAAATTCACAATTCTAGTGTGACAACAGAATGAAACTGTTAGCAGCTGTTAAAAAATGCTAGACGAGAACACTTAGACATTGTTTCTACCAGGACTAAATGAGAGATGTTTTTCCTTTTGTGGGAGTTAATAGCATCACAAATACCAAAGTGTGAAGGCAGAAAGTTCTGAATTTCACTTCATATATGCACTCAAGTCACATATCTGAAAAGAAAGAAGGGAAAGGCTGTTCCCAGCTTAAGGAAAGAGTAGAAATACTGCCATGGAGTGTATTGAAATAAAGTACTGCAAACTCTTTTTTCCCAAGATGAACTTGTATGTTCAGAGGAAGAAACAAGTTTCCCAGTTGGCAATCCTTGGCTGATTTTCTGGATTAAAAAATCTCATTTTGTCCTTCCTAGAAAAGTGAAGATGTACTCACCAAAAAAAATGGTACTGAGTAACACAAAATCTACATATTTTCAGTAAGCAATCATTATTTCTTAAATGGAGACTCAAAAAGACCGGGTGATGCAAGCACCAAAGAAAAACATACTCCTCCAGTGACAGATTACCCTTGGAAATCTGACATCACCACAAAGAAAGAATAACAATCAGAAGAAGGCTCTCAAAAAGGGGCCAATTTATTTGACAGTTTTGGCTGCATTCTCCTTGCCAAAGGAATTACTGGGAAGTGGCAGGTGGTGAAAGGCAGGGTGGAGCCCAGGGATGGTAATCACAACAGTAAGCTGATTTTAGCTGGACTGAGGAACAAAAATCACATTCCACGTTAAATGATGAGAAGTCCATTCTATGCTCAATAGGAATTATAGGCCCCTAATGGGCTGCTGTAATTGCCATGCACAAATAAAAAAACAATGATAAATCCAGAAGGGTTTCCAAGACCAGCTCTCTAGAGTTTTAAAGTTTTTCAAATGGCAGCACATAAAAACTATATACACCAGCCAGCAACAGAATACACCAAGGCAAAAATAATCAGAAGAAGGCAATTACATCACACTGCAGATTTTGTTCCAAACCAGAACTAAAACCAAATGGGAATAAAAATGCATAATGATGCAATTATTCCAAATCTATGTTTACAGATACTAGCTTATAACCATTTTTTAAAAGAATACAGTTTTCACTTCCAGTTGATTCGAAAAAAATTGTAGGGACAGTTCTGTATCACACACATGATTAAGGTTGCTTAAACCAGAAGAAATGACAAGAATGAGCTCATTAGAAAAATGGTCAGATTGTTTTTGGTCAGTCCTAGCAATTACAGTGTTTCTTAACCTTGCCATAGCACAAATACCTGAAAGTGTTTTTCAGTTGACTAATATACACCAGTGGACTTTTAAAGAAGAAAAAAAAATGCAAGTCCAGGAAGGAGGACAGGAAGTATGTTTATTAATTATTGTCTTCTCCATACAGCACAAATGTCCCACACAGAATAACTTCACTTCCATGCCTGTATGTCTGTTATAAATGCATTTATGAAAATGTATAAGTATACAAATCTATCACAGCAACATGAATTTTAATTGAGCTTCAGTTTTTTAGAAGATTGTATTGATCAGTTCCTTGAACACTGCTGAATCAAATCTCTCTGTGCTCATATTTTCTGTTTTCTGTTTAGTTTGTCATTTGCAGAAGTTGAAGGCTAGAACAGAGACTCACTACAAGAAATAATCTAATCTGACTTTGTATAAAACACAGGCCAGACACTTTCACCATGCTACCTCTCTGTTTGTGGAGAGAGGTGTATTTATGTGAATTACATCTTCCAGGAAAACAAAAAATCTATGTCAGCATCCTGAGCCCTAGTTTCATGGGGGGGGGGTGATCCCACTGACTTCCCCAAACAAATTTGATTGGATTAATGGGTAATATTGAGGCCAAGCTTCAACCCATATATAAAAACTTCATGGAGGAACACTGAATGGTTCCATTCAATGGGTTTTTTGAAGGAACAATCCTTCAAAAAAACCTCATTGGTATTTGGGTACACAAGCAACACTGTAGAAATCAGACGTATGTTCTCATTTAAAATAAAAAGCAGAATGGGAACTTTATGCTTATATCCATTTCTCCTGAAATAGTGTCACTATCCTTATAAAGTTATAAATATCAGGGACACTACAATGAACGCAGAGCCACAAGGAGACAAAAATGTTTGTGAAGAAAAATACAAAATCACTTTGATGCACTTCCACTCAATCCTATAATGCAGTTACAAATGTCCTGTATTCAGCAATTAATAAAAAAACCCTTTCATAACTATTTTAATTTATCCAGGAAAATATTTTCACACAGAAGCACACAAAATCTGAAAGCAGGCAGTGAGAGCATATTTAGCAGCAGGAAAAGTTTTTTAATTTTTTCGATATGCTACCAGAAACTAGTTGACATTTTGAAAATTGCATTGGAATCCCCTGCCCCAAGAAATAAAAACTCTTGCTGCTTGAGGAACACCTTGTGAGGAGACAGGACTTGCCACTTGATGAGTTTTCTCTTGGTTGCACTTGCCCTTCTCTGCTGCCCTGAGAACCACAATGTACAAGGTGTGATGGAGTCTACCTGATAAATATGCTAGATCCTGCTTCAGAAAGTGAAGATGATCAGCCTGGGGACACATGGCATTAGAGTTAAGAACAGTAGTGTGCTGGAAAGGGGTGAATCCTAAACAGTAAATGAAGCCCTAGAGGTGAAGAACTAGTATGAAGCAAGTAAAACCTATATAAGGATTTCCATTAGAGTGTTTTAGCATAAAAATAATTACTCCCCTCTAAAAACTGGCAAAAAATCATATTTTGTTTAAAATTTGGCACTCCCTGGCCTGTCACAAAGATTCTCTCCAGACAGCCTGGGGCAAGAGAGGCAAAACAAATCTACTAAAAACTCCTCCTGTCTCATATTTATGATCATATTTATGATCAACCTCAAGGGATCACTTCACCCACAACCCACATGTATTCCTCTTTCTCCTTCTCTTCTCTGCTTCAGATCTTAAGGAATTGGCTTTTACAAATCCAGCTTTCCAAAAAAGCTACCAGAGCTCCAAGTGCTACTGTTACAATACCTGGGTGATAAAACAAGAGGTGGGAAGGCATTAAGGAACGTTTGCACAAGAAACAAGCTGCCAAAAATCCTGCTCCATCACTGAATCCTACAGCCATGCAATGAGTGACAGCAATGCTGGGGTGTAATTCATTAGCATAGGGTGGATGGATAGAGCATTTATTTTTTAAAGTGCAGACCAGTGTTTAAGCAACACCACAGACTTTGGAGAGGAACGTCTGCTTTTAAGCAAATTCACAGACTCATAGAAAAAAAAACAACTAAAAATAAATCAGAGAAAGAAAAATGGAAAAAGGAGAAATAAAAAAGAAAAAAGAAATAAGAAACAAAAAAGAACCAAAAAAGAAGAAAAAAAACTAATTAGTATTCAAGGCATTATTTTTTATTTAACACAGAACTACATGGAACTCATAATATGCTAGCCAAAAAGAAAAAAATGCTGATAACTAAATAAATAAACTTACAGAGCACTTTTATAAAGTTGTTCAAGACTTTATCTAAAAGTATGTTTTCCATATGAGATTTCTTTTGTTCCCAAAATAAATGTAACACATTTTGTAAAGCACATGAACATGGACTTCACCCTCACTGGATGCCCAGCAAGCTGAGAAAGTCTCACCCTCCTGCCTCTGTGCTCTCTGCGGGCACTCAGGCTCAGTTTTCTTTTTGGACTCCCATTGCCCTTCTGCAGCAGGAAACTGGAATTCCTTGCATTTACCACCTCCAAAAGTATCAGCTGCCATCGTCCCACCAGGACAAGACATTCCAGGTCCGGTCTGCTGGCTCCTGCATTATCTCACCTCCTCCCTCTCCCCAAACCACCAAAGATAAGCAGCCACTGCAGAATTAATGAACAGGCTCCAAATCCACAAAAGAAAAGCAGTTCCCTCTGATGACGAGGACAGAAAATCTGTGGTAGGAGGTGAAAGTCTGTGCCTGTCTCCAAATCCCAGGGGAAATGGGGCTCAGATAAGGCTGAGACACCCAGAAACAAGGCACCTGTGGCAGTAAAAACAAAGAGAAGCACTGCAGCACCCCTTGGGGGCTCTTCACTTGTGTCCCCAGCTGAACACAGATCCCTCCTTGGGATAACCTCTTTCAAAGTTATGAATAATTACATATCCAGAAGAAATGTGAGACAGTAAATTAAGGAAGTTAATGGAATGGAGAAACAGAATAGCAAAACAATGACAAAGAAATACAAATATGGCAATGGTAGGCACTGCACATTATAATTTGGTATTTCTGTATTGAGCAACACAATTTTATTATCTACCTCAAATAGCAAATTTAAAAATTGTTCGGGTCCAGAGTCTGATCATGTCATCCATGTGAGCAATACAACTGAAGAACAGTTTGCACTTTGTGAATCTGGAGCTCCAGACTTCCAGTGTGCAGTTAAATTAGAGCCAGAAATGAGATAATATTGCATTTTATAAGAATAGATCCAAAAGCTCTCACATTTGGATGCGAAGACAGAAAAGAACTCCTTTTCTTCTGCCCTACAATGCTTTTTATATGACAGTTCTCACTGCTGGGTTCATTATGCAATGAGTAACTTCTGCCATATATTGATTATTGTCTGATGCTTTCCCCAAGGAGAGAACCATGTTCTGCTTTTTCTGTCAGGCTTTTGAAAACTTCTATTAATAGATGTACACATTAATACAGATGACACACATGATCCATAAATGCATGAAATATACTCTCCATTGAAAACAGCAATATATGCCTTTCAACAGTGGATTCAGCTAGCTGTGATAAAGTAGGAAAGCTGTAATTCTAAAATGGGGAATTTCAATTCCCTCTACCCCTCAGGTTAATTCTCTGAAATACACTGATGTCTCTCTGATTTTTCTTCCTTCTGGTTCTCCTTCATGGTTACTAGGAAGACAGGAAAATTAAATAAACTTTTAATTTAATAGTTTCTAAAAATAAATTAAAAATAAATTTTTAAAAAAATTGAGCTCTGCCAGCCTGAGGCAAATTACTCCTTTCAGTTCTTGCCCTCAGCACACCTCTGCAGCATGCAAAGGAGACAGACCAAGGCTCATAGAGAGTGCTGGGAGCCTGGATTTGATCCAGGTGCCTCTGGGCTTGGACAGAGGCTGCTACAAGGAAGGGCAACAGCAAACACCCTGACCACAGGGAAGGGATCAGCCAGGAGTGGGATCCACACCTGCTAATGGAGCTCCACAGAACAACCTTCAAGGCCCCTTTTTGTCTCCATTTGTTACTAACTGGTCAAAGGTTACTCTCTAAAAGATGATAAAGTCAGAAAGTACATTTCAGAAAACTATGAAAGCCTAGGTCCCTGAAACTAAGTTATATTTTCTTACAATAGGAGAATCAGAATTCAAACAAGTGCGCTTTCATATATTTGTTAGAAAAGAAGAGGTGCTAAAGAATATACTAATAACAAGTTGGTCCAATAAGTCAACTGAAATGTTGCCACTTGAGGGACTGTACTGGAATTCAAAATGCTATTTTGTCACAAAATCTCACTTTCCCACCTTAAAAATATACAGAAACCTCATTATTTAAATATTCTAGCATGGAATGCTGGAAGTGGCAATGGGAATTTTAAATAATGGCGGCAGCAAGAGGCAAAGCAATGATGCAATGAGTAAGAGGCTCATTGCCCTGGCAGGACATGGGCAATGCTACTGTGATGGGACCCGAAACTGAGCAAGAACAGAGCAGCACAAACACTCTGAGACAATCACTGTGACTAGATTTGGACCCCACAAATCTCATGTAAGAAGTTGTCACCGTGTCACCAACGTACCATGTGAAATACACTAACTGGAAAGCTGAATTATTTTCACTATCCATAGTATTGATAGATGGGGATTTTCATCTGCAGTACTGAT
The DNA here is from genome assembly GCF_015832195.1 of Motacilla alba alba. Taxonomy (NCBI): domain Eukaryota; kingdom Metazoa; phylum Chordata; class Aves; order Passeriformes; family Motacillidae; genus Motacilla; species Motacilla alba. The sequence continues at coordinate 10,804,701 of NC_052019.1, read as the reverse complement.
CAGCCAGAAAACAAGATATAGTCAGAAAACAAACAAAAAAAAATTATCCTGATAACAAAAGAAGAAAGAAAAAGCCCCTTTATTCAAAACTTTGGGTCTTTATCTGGTGTACTTCATGCAGTTTCACTAAAGCCCAACTAATTCACTGCAACTTTGGATATGCAGCAAATACTTGTATTTTCCAGAGATTTAATTTGCTATGCTCTAAATTTATCATGAAACCAGAAAACATATGTTTAAGAAACAGTAATAAACTGCTGTCAGCACCTTTCTCTCGGGCTACTCCAGCCACCTCTCCCCTTCTATTCAATCAGCCCTGCACCTCTTTGGAATACAGACTGTGCTAGACAGACTTACCTACAAGATCCCAGGGAAAATTAACCTCCATGACTTGCACTCCCCTTGCATCATTTTCTGTTTTCTGCACATTATCTGTTTTTTTTACATCTGGTCACACTGCCCCACATGTTTGGAACAGCCTCCCTTTTCCCTGCCAGGCAGCCTCTCATTCTCCCATGAAATCCCTCTTTCTTTCAGCATTCCCTTCAGCAGTAATCCTCACATTCCCCCTTGACCAACAGTTGCACCATGTCTCATCACGCAGCTGGGTTTTTTATCTACCTTTGGGTCAGACCCTGCAAATGTTTTCCCATGGTAAAACAAACTCCCAATCCTTCTGATCGGTTTCACTAACCAAAGCAGCAGGATGGGTTCAGAGAGAGAGAGAAAAAAAAAGTGTTTTAGTTATTAACATTTAAAAGGCACTGACTTCATTCCAATGCAAAAGGAGCAAAGCAGACAAACAGTCAGATGTGTGTTCCTCCTGCCAGCAGTGGGAGAAGGCAGCTCTGAGGATGGGAGACCAGGGCAGCTGCCAGAACACATCCTGGCACCAGCACGGGCACTGCCTGGCCAGCTGTGCCAGCTCCATCCTCCCCCTCACACCTGGCCCTTTCCAACAGAGAAGTGGTATTTACAAAAAATATTATGGTTCCATATTCCAAGAATATTTCTAAGCTCTGCGGACGTATGTCCAAAATGTTACCGGTGGCTCTCACTCACTCTGAGTCTGGCTGTGTTTCTTCAGGACAAGGAGATCATTTGTTTGTAAAAAGTACTGGGACTGAGCAGCACAAGCAACATCAGCTCCTCACTGTTACAGCATTTAAAAACTTCCTATCAGGCCACAGGAGAGAAGAAGAAAAGCACTTTACCTACATCCTTAGCATATTCTCTCTGTGACTGCCCACTTGTGTCAGCTGATGGATACTATAAAGATAAAAATGGACCACTGGATTCAGAACAAAACCCTATATTCAAACCACACAGTAGGCAGAAATTACCTCTGAGCACACTTCAGCAGTATCACTTGGGCAGGGAAGTCACATTTTATGACTAAGAGGTTCACTACATGTCCATTTGTCCTCCCCAAACTTCTGTCACAGCTGAGGGAATGTCCTGATCAACATGAGCTTCACCAAGGGCTGGGTGTGCCATCAATCCAATGTCTTGTTTGTCTGGATGAGATCCTGGATGGTTTGCTTAGCCATATTTGCCAAAAGGTGTTCCCCAGCTTTTCCCACATCCCTGAGTAACAAAGAAGATGCACGGCCAAATGTTTTCCCACTGAGATCTCAAAGGCAAAACCCAGCACCCTCCCTCAAGAAAAAAAGCAAGGATCAGAGTTTATAGCAAGTTTGCACATTTTCCTGAGTTTATGTGCTTTGTTTTTCCCAGACTCATAACCTAACTAGGAAACCACAGCCTGATGCATCTGTTGGTCTCGGTTATTATCAAAAATGTGCTGACTGTCTATAAAGTTATCCCATTGCATCACAGCACAAAGAGCTGGGGTCAGGCACGGAGCCCCTGAGGATCCCTCCCAGCCGGGCTGGCACTGACCAGCTGGGCTGGCCAGGCAGTGGCTGAGCCCTGCCCCTGCAAAAACACAAAAGCTGTCCATGGCAAGCATTTGCATCCTTGCCTCATCTCACCATCTGCTGCTGCTGCTGCTCACTTGAAAATTAATACAGTGGCTGCTTGAACCAGAAGCTAATGCTACATCTGTCCTCCTTAGATCATTATTAGACCACACATGCAACCCTCTTTGAAACTCAAATGGGGTGACAGTGGCCTCTACTCTGACAGCATCTGTCCTCCATCAAGACAGACAAAATTACAGACCCTGAAACAAACTGGACTGAATCTTCCTCCTAGTCTGCGCTCTACTACTTTCCCCTTCTCCTTCCCCTATACAATTTCATCAGAGTTAAAAAGTAAATTAATAAAGTGTGCATCTCTTTCAAAGAACATAAGAAGATATTTCCCAAGCTAAAGTACAGAAAACCCAGGACTGGTCTTGCTTGTATAAATTACATTTCCCCGTCCAATTTCTAGGGGCTGTTCATGGCTGCTAAGGAAACAAGTGAAATTGCATTTTATCATCTTGATCATTTATTCCTAATAGTTTCCTATTTGCATCTGATTTGCACTGCATGAAGAAAAGCAAAATGTGAGAAGAATCAAGCATATTATTGAGGTTACAATTCTCATACCAATCTTAGTTCTGTGGCCTTTAATCCAGAGAAATTCTCAGAGAGACAAGGCCTACATGTAAATTGCAACATACTGATTTTAGAGAAGAACTAATTTCACAGGCTTCAGGGGCAATAATCTGAGACAGAAATCTGTTCACTTCTTTTCCATGGAAGACACACTAGAAACTTCTTCTGGGAACATCAACAAATTGAGCATTTTTAAAAGCCTCCCAGTAAAATGTATTTTACCCTACATGCATTTTTCATCATTCAATTTAGAAATTATTTACAATAAGAAAGCAAGCAGTCAAATCCACTTTAGTAGGTTTTAGGTGAATTCTAGCAAAATGTATGTATCTACAAAAAACCAAAGCCCAAAACATTTCCCTTCTGTTTAAAGCACTTTGAAAATGAAGAAATTCATCATGCTAAGATGAATGTTTGTAACCATCTTTTTCTTAAGCTACAGTTTGAGAACCATGGCTATAGCTAATAAAGTGCTACAACTAAAAAGAAAAAAACCCAAAACCCAAACCCAAACAACATTAGAAAGGATAAAATGTTCCATCATGTCCTAGTCCTTTCTAGATCTATCTCCATATTTGTAGAGGCTCAGAACAGATACATACATTAGCAATAAAATAATGCTTGCTAGGTGACCTTGTTCACCTCCTAGGAGCAAGAAATGGACACACAACTGGCAAAAGGCAGAAAAGACCAGGAGAAAAATATAAACTATTTAAATAAGCCCTTGTTTTGGAGCATTTGAGAGTGGCAGAAAAGTGCTTCAAAAAGGCCAGGTGGTCCTGATGAAATGGAAGGAACATGAGAAGAAAAACAAGAGGAAGATGGGTCATTCACAATCCATGAACCTTTACAGCATTCTTTGAAGAAAAACAGAAAGGTTTATCTCTGTCAATTAGCTTGTTTATGGGAAAGATGCAAATGTGTGCTCAGGGTAAGGCTTTTTGTCTTCTTTGCTTCTTTAATCTGTTTTCTCAAGATTACACTTTTTTTTACCACAATTTTCCTTAAGAGAAATATGAAGGAAGGCAGAATCAGCTTACGCTTCCTTTTCATTCCAGATGGCAAAGTGATGAAAACTAATAGCTAAATCAAGAAATCATTATGATGAAGGCATGGATTCTAAAAAAAGCCTTTGCAATTTTTCAAGTCGGAGAAACAGGAGAGCAAATATCTCCTAGCTTTTAGAAAGCAGTGCTCTTTCTCAAGGCACTGGAGACTACTCCATTTTCCTACCATCCTTTTGGATTACAAAGCAGCACTCTGTGGTTTACAGATGGGAAACTGAGGCGGGCTTCGTACCACAAAGACTGTCACAGAGCACAACTTGGCACTGCCACCAAAAGAAGCAGCTATGGGCACCTTTCCCAAACCACAGCTTTTCCCCAACCCAGGCTGTCATTTCTGCCGCTTCTCTGGGCTGGCATGTGTGCTTGTGCAGCCACAGGATGGACTGAAGCAGGGCTCTGATAAAGTTTTTAAGAGCAATACCCAGTCATGCTGGAGCAACTTTATGGTGGAACATGACCACAGACACACTTGTACCTACACTAATGCTCCATGAAGCTCGTAGGGCTGTAGTCACAAACTCAAGATGTTTTGAAATTCCTTTTATCCTAGGATCAGACAATACTGGGGTAATGAAAGAATCATGTTGTCCTCTGTGTCCTGTTTCCTGACATATCACAAGGAGTGACAGGACACAGAGGGCTGGTGTCCCAACCACACTGCATGCTAGGGCAGTTCTGTGCACACCCTGGCATTTCCCTCATGAGGAGACCAGTGAAAAATGGGAAAAATTTTGTGTTCTGCAGTTCTCTCAATCCACAAATTTGGTGTCAATGTAACTGCTGTGCTGGAACACCAAATTAGCCCTACAGACCAAATATATACATGTTGAATGTATACATACACTGAACGTTTGAGATGGAATCTCAGATCCAAAAAGCCTTTTCTAATGATTCCCATTAATGGTAAAGTTCTCCCAATGGCAACAGCTGCTGAGATAATCTAACTCTTAGCACATCTGAAAATCCAAATCAAGCTGTGGCCCTCTCCAGATAATGTGACTAATTTTATCCTTTTTTAACAGTGTTGTTTATTTTTGTCTTTGGCTTTGTAATGAAGATGTGGATCTAAATAATGTGACCTGAATGCAATGGAAAGTTCTTTTTGAAGAAGAGAAATGTTTTGTTGATCCTAAAAAGCCCAAACTCCTATATAGTAAATAATTAAATATTTGCATTAGAAAATTATTAAATAAATTGTTAAAACCATATAGAATTTACTATTATATAAACTTTTATAACATTAAATTTTATTAAGAAGTTTCAACACAACTGTGCAGGTTTCCCTGACCTTTCAGGACTGTCCCAGCCCTGTGAATGGAGGCAGATCCCACTGGCAGGAGCTGCCTCTGCACAAGCCACAGCATGGCCTGACCAGATGTGCAGATGTTAATAAATAATAATAACCATGATGATGATGATGATGGCAGAACCATGTAAGCATTCATGACTTTCTAGTTTCCAGCCTCTCCTCGATCTCCAATGCCAAACTTGCTCAGATGGCTGGCGAGAAGTCAGGGGCTGACAGCCATCCTGGCAGCGCTCTCGGCCCCTGGGGCCCCTCACCTAATTATCCTGACATGGAGCTGAAGGATGCTGAGCCACTGCCAAGAAGGAGGTGCAGGCTCAGAGGGACACCCAGTCTCCCGAACCCAAGGAGTCTGGCCTGGAAGGACAATCACAGGTCACCTTGGGCCCCAGAGCTACATTCCTGGCTTGCCCTAGCCTGCAGGCAAATGGATTACCTGTGTCCAGGAGTAGGGAGGAAGAGGAATGGATTGCAAGCCAAACCAGAGATTGTTTGCAGCATGGATTAATTAGAACTATTCTGATTCCTTTTCCAACCTCTCATACTGAGAAAGGATAAATGCTTCAGAATAAAAATACTCAACCATGCCAACACATCACCCCCACTGCTGGCTGCAGATGCCAGGGCACAGTCTTGTGTCACCCGCTGACACAATGACATTAGCAAAAAAATTATATCACAGGCTACAGTGAAACTTATCCCACTGTAACAGCTCATCCTAAATGCCTGAAACAAGAAGAAAATGGAGAAATAAAACGATAGGTGAAAATGATCGTCATATGCAAGCAAACCGCCTGCACAGCTCTGAAATGTTCATTATTAAATTCCAATGGTCTCAGTTCCACAGCCCTGAGAGACTATATGCTGAAATAATGAAAGAGCAAGGGTGGAAGGGGGCTTAGAGTACAAGTCAGCAGGTGCAATTATTATTTGGAAAATTCTTAGGCACTTACTCTTCAGAGCACTGCATGAATATTCATTAAGCCTCCCAGCTTAGGAGGCTTCAGGTTTGAGTGTTGGTATCTCCCCTTTATGGATTAAAAAAAAAAAAAAGGCAGAAAAGCCCAGTTTCAAACATCTACATGGAACTTGAGGATTTCTCTTTCTCCAAAGTCTCATCAAATCTCTTAACAATTATCTTTCTCTAAGGTTAAAAGAGCAACAACTAAGTGACTGTGGAGAAAAGCAACTGCCCAAGACCACTACAAAAATAAATGGCAAAAACAGAGGTGAATTCAGAACTCTGAAAACTCAGTCCAGTACCCTGCTCCTTTGGGAGCACTACTTAAGTGTAGCAAATTGTGAGCTAATAATATCACTCTTTCGAGCTCTGGTAACAGTTTCCCAAAGCTTTCTCAGTGAGGCCACAGCTCAGTGATCCATGGAGCAGATCAATGGAGCAGTGCTGTCAGCAGAGCTTCAAATTAAAAGCTAAAAGAAAAGGGTTCATTGAGCTCTTGACATAAATTTTAGGTTCAGCAGTGGGGCCTTAAAAACACTGCTCTTTGGCAATCATCACAGTCAGATGGCATTTTTCAGAATATATATCAACTTTGGAAAATATTTTGTCAGGAAGTGTCCTGCATGCCCTGTATGTTCTGATTTGCAGAATTTGCAGCTGAGGACCACAGCAAACACCTCCTGGCATGCCCAGACACGGGCACCTATGCAGGGGTAAGCTAGAGAAGCCTCAGCCACGCACCAGGGCAACAGTTTTGCCTCAAGAAGCTTCAATACTATCTCAGAAACCTATTTGGAGAATAAACAAGCCTGGCTACAAAGCCTGTATGGAAAGCCTAGGAAGCAGACAGAGCTGTGCCCAACACCTCTGCTCCTCCAAAATGAGAGGGCTAGAAGAAAGATACCAGATAAGCAGACATGCTTCTGGTTCTTCATGGAGCCATGAGGTGCACTGAAGCAAATGCTACCTCCCGGGGGTTCTTATTGCCTTGTCCGTCATTGGAGATAAAAGTAATATTGTTTATGTCTTTTATAACACATACAAGAAAGCAATATAGGAATTCTTGTGTATGCCATCCAACTGTTAAGTGGTTTTCCAGCTCTAGAAATATGAAAGCATGACAAGAAGTGAAATGTAAGCAGAGTATGATCCCAAAGGTCTGCCAGCAAGCAATGCAACCCTTCTGTCTGATTTGTTCAGTCATTTCTAACTTTCCCTTCATAAGACAATAAGGAATTGTTATTCATCCTTATTTATAGTTTATACCTTTGAGTAAAGGTCATCGGTACTTTGGCAGGGTTGAATCTTCTAGGTGGTCTAAGTAATGGTGACATTTTTCCAAATGAGCAAATAAACATATATCTTCTAATCTTTCCCACTTAAACAATAGGAAGCTAAATAACATAAGAACTTTGAAGAGAGTAAAAACAATTCAAAGAAAATGACTGATATAATACATTGGTATTACAGTAAAAACTTGAAAAATGCAACTGAAAAATATAAATAGAACATATCAACAAGGATGCAAAGAACGTATCTTTTGCTAATAATTCTGTCTACAGGGTAGGACACAGACCAGACAGGGTTATCTGTTTCTCAGGGGTTAAAAAGAAATTTCCCAGAAGTCTGGTTATGCCAGGTGATCAAAATGATGGGATGGAGCATGCTCTTTTTGTGCATTTGTTAGAAAGCTGGATCTCTGGCAACAGTGCACTCAGACATGGACACAGAAGAGAAAAGGGCTGCATCTGCTTTGGCAGCATCTTAGCAATTTTGATTCCATCATCACAAATGGTCCCTGTTTCTGCCCCTGCACTGGAGCATGTCTTGGAGCCAGTGAATCAGCAGCAAAGTCAAGGGCAAAGCTAAGTTCAAGGAATAGTCTGGGTCATAGTTTAACTGCTTATTATTTCGGGTTTCATTTAATTGCATTAAATTCTTTTCAAATTTACACGTTTTCCAAGGACGTTGAATCTTCATGTTTTTTATAGGTTTAGCACCTCATAATGAGCCTCTCTGCTGCCTTTCAGCTTTGGACAGACAGCAGCCTTATCTGTCTTCTCAAAATTTTATTTATTCTCTATGCAAAATCTTATTTATTGTTGGACACTGGTGTTGAGATCAGCCTCCTTAGAACACAAGTGTGTATACACAGCCCAAACCACTGTAGTTTACAGTCCAAACATTCACTCAGCACAAAATCCTCATTAGCTCTGTTTCATCCCTGTCTCCTACCCCTATTTATTCTGGCATTGTACAAGAATATGCTGAATTCCTGAAAACAGAAGTCTCCTTTATAGTAGGATTTAGGTACATTAAAGCAGGTAAAGTACAATTCTGATGAACATTAATGTAATAGTCTGGTGGGAATACAGCTGTCCAGCTGTGCTCTTCACAAAAAAGGTGCTGAACTGTGTGCCAGAGCCACCAGCTTCACCATGGCAGCAAGAGAGGTGGAAGCAAAGGAGCTTCCATGCCAGAATTATGAAGTTTCCCTGACTGTAACATCACACTGCTGTTAACTGAGCAGTTGTGAGAGCCTTCAGAGAAAGGTAGTTTATGGGACACACAGATCACTGCCAAGGGTCAGCTCTGATGGAGTTACATCCTGGTGTACTCTTACTAGAAGGAGGAGGTAGTGAAGGGTTAAATGGCCATTTCCTCAGCAAGAACCAAATGCTATGATGAAGAACCAGTGCTCTTTTGCACCTCCTCAACCATTCTTCTCTCTTCTCCTCAAGACCATGAGAAACTGCCACACCAAGAGGTGAAATTTGCAAAACGCCAAGCACAAACACCGTGTGGGGTAGTGAGAGATCCCCCTCTGAGAACCAAAGACCTGTTCAGAATAAGCGTCCCACCAGCCTGAGGTACTGAGATAAGGTCCTCTCATTTATAGCCAGGGCTTCAGAGCCATTTTTAGTGCTTTAAAAACACAAGAACATTTTATTACACCTCAGAATACACAGTGTTATATGTTAGAAAACGATGCTCTGGAAACTTACCATGAAAATTACCGGCAAATATCCACTTCTTGGCAGCCTTGTGCATGTGGAGAGGTCTTTTATTTAGTTTAAAAAAAAATAAATTACTAAATAAACATACACGTTATTACTCACATCCAGGAGGAAGTGTGACTTTTCAGGAAAAACGAACTTTCTGCTCAGGCAGTTTCCAATAAGAGCTCAGAAGAATGAGTATAATACAAGTCAGATTTATTAGAAGTAAATTAAAATCATCTGTAATAGGAAACTTCTTTTTTTCTCCTCTAAACTTTTGTTCTGAAGCAGAAATAAATTGCAATTCTATTCAAAATGAGGTAAATAAAAGCTTCTGTAGCTTGCACTATCTTTGCAATTGTAGTATTTATGATGAACATAAGGTATTTATTTTTGGAGGGAAAAAATGAACATTCTGCTATTATTTTAGTCAATTTTGTGCCTTTTTAACAGCCATGCATTTCATTATTTTCAAATGCCTATTAATTTTTGGCATTAGAATTCCTTAAAGTAATTTTGTTAATAGAAGGACACTTAAGTCTGTGTCTTTACATCATTATTTTACATACTTTCCTAAACATGAATTTTGTTGATTCATTTCTAAAATCCCCAAAAGCTCAAATTTTTCAGCACTTTTGAGAGAACTGGCCTTTATTATCAGTTAAAATATCATTATACATCAACCTGTTTGGAAACCAGAGCCTCTTCACTTAATCATAAACACTACAGCTGAAATCTGACCTAAGTAATGTGCCAAATGCTGCGCAGGAGCTGGTGCCAGTTAGGATGACAATCTAATTCTCTCTTTTTCCAGAGCTGGATTTCATCCAGGGGACGATTTTTTCTTTGAGTTATATTGTTTCTAAGCTAATTTGGGGCATTTTGCCCTTTGGCTTGGAACATTTTCTAAATAATACGAAAACATCAATTTGAACACAGTGTCAATGCCATAATGTACTACTTTTATATAGTTTCACATGAAAAACAATCCCCGTTACATCACAGACAATTGTAATAGAAGAAACAGTCCTAAAACACCTTCTTGCTCTCAGGCATGTGGGAAAGTCACTCTAAACAGACCTGCAGAACCTATAGCAAACACAAAAGTGAACTTGGATCCTTTTCCTCTGGCACATCTGGCTAGAAAATGCAATTCCTTGCCCCTACCCCAGTGCCATAGTGGGTTGTTGGGAAAGGTCCCCACTTTCTGCTGTGGGTTTCTAGCTTTTCCCTCCATCAAGAAATAGACTCAGCAGTGCAGTGCACCTCGACTGAGTGCAAAAGGAAGGATTCCTTTTCCTCGAGTAAGAGCCATCTCACCCTGTAGCTGCACAACTGCTAGATCTGGTGCATTCATCATGAATCCAACCAAACCCCTGGTAAAACAATCCAGTCAGGTGCTGTCATCTTCAGGGCTGCTGACTTTAATTTTAAAATTACTCTGGAGCAACTCAATTTCCAACTGCTTTTTGTTCTTCTGGCTAATGTCGTACTCTGAGGTTGAAAATGCAATCTTCTGATAGTCTGGTTTAATCACAAAATCCATTTATACGTTCAGCGAGTCACTCCTATTTCAAGAGAATGCTTTGCTGACATTATGATATAGAAAATTCAGAGCTGTCTCCATGAAAGTGACTTCTGGATTTACATTAGATACTTCCTGCTAGTGCTTTTATATTAGGCCACTGTCTCTTGGCACTACAGACCTGATGATGGCAGAGGTCGCATTTCCTGAGGCACAAAACAACTCTGCTGGCAGCTGAGCCTCTCTCCTACACTCTTCATGCACAAAGGCACAGCCATGCCTTGGAACCACCTTTTGTGTGCAGGGCCAGTGCTTGCTTTTTTTTGACAGTGATGAAGTAGCTAAGGAAAATAAAGGAAAAAAAAGATTCCTCAAAGTGACAAGCATCATTTCAAAACAGTAACAGATTTAGATCTGAGAGGTTTTGGGGGAGACTTGCTGCAGGGTAGATGACACCTGGGGAACCTTCATCCTTATCAGCTGTTAAGGTTTGCTCCTACAAGATACTAAGCAAAATACACCAGTCACAGCCATAATAAGCTGAGTTCATGTGACTGGTGACTTTTTTCAGAACACACTCCTTCTGGACTCAGCTACTCAGAGATTCAGACCTTCTCTGGGGTCCTCAGAAGGCTGGTACATGTTCTGGCAGGAAGGTGTTCTTTCATCCAAACGCAGCAGTACACATACTGACAGATTAATTCCCATCCTTTTCTGTAATCCCCCTGTCTGCTCCTCCTCACTCAAGGAGGCAGAGCTTGATGCTCTGCATTAAGGTTTTCCCCATCTCCTTTAGTCTTAGTGGCTGAAAAGTGACGTGAGACTCTGACATCCTTTTGGCACAGAAGGATAGAATGGTTGGGGTTGGAAGAGACCTCTGGAGATACCTCGTCCAACTCTCCTGCTCAAGCAGCTTCACCTAGAGCAGGCTGCACAGGGTTGCATCCAGGCAGGTTGTGCCTATCTCCAGAGAAGAAGAACACAACCTGTTTCAGTCCTCTTTCAGCCTCAACATAAAGAAGATTTTCCATATATTCAGATGGAATTTCCTGTGCTCAGCCTGTGCCTGCTGCCCCTACCCTGTCTCTGGGCACCACCGAAAAGAGCCTGACCCCATTATCATGACACCTGCCCTTAAGATATTTGTATGCACCTTTAAGATTCCCCTCAGTATCCTCAAGGCTGAACAGGCCCAGCTTTTCCTCAAAAGGTGAATACTCCATGCTCCAGGGAGATGATCTATGGCTGTAAAAGATCCCACCCAGTTAAATGACTTAAATTTCTAAAGACATTTAATTCTACATTTTTTGCATCTACATGGCAAATGTGTGGGGTGTTTTTTCAGTCTAATACATTTAAGTTCATTTAACTGAATTATAAACAGAGAACTTTCTGCAGAAGACCCATGTCTGCAGAACAAGTCTTTTGATGACAGTCACAACATATTGACAATACTTCTACTATTTTCATTATACTAATAGCCAGAAGATTGCAAAGCAGTGTGAAATGAACTGAGGCTTTACTATAGCTACAAAGAAGTACCACTACTTGCAGGACTAGATGCTCAGGTTGGCTTTTCCACAATTAATTTCATCTGGCTCTAGCATCTATCTTAATGTTAGGAGAGACACATCCCTTCCATTCTGGATCAAACCTACATTCATCTCAAGGTTTCATCCACACACAGACACTGTAATTATGCTGAAGGTTATTCTACCATGTCTGAAATACATCTCAGTCATGAAAACTGAAGTCCTATTTCCAAAAACCCAGCAGGCATAGCACAACAATGTAAGGGAAAACTCAAAAAAATGCTCTGCATTAGAAGACCTCAAACGATGATTCAGACAACTTTTTGTTATTTATATACTTAATTATGCCCACAACATATATATTTTCTGCATCAGTTGCAGCAAAAGCATTTTATTATAGATGCCTATCAATAGTTAGATAAGGCTTCCAGCTCATTTCACACTAGCTAGAACAGCCTCAATCATGCTAATGACTTTGAGGTTGGCCGAATTTCCACTAACAGCCTAAAGATGAATAGATGTACATATCCAATTACTGTAATAGATTTATTAGTTTAAAGAATAGTCTAAAAATTAGAATTGCTGTGAAGTCGAACACCCATAAACTTGTAATCCAATTCCAAATTTCTACTATAATCTTTGAAATTACATGCATGACTCAACTATTAAATTTTAAAAGTCCAGGAAAGGTTTGGTGGCCAATCAAACACATATTTAGTAAAAGCAAACTGTTATACAGCGTAATAATCCTAACAAGATGACTATGTGGTCCAACTTTCCTTTCTTTTTCTTCAGCATCTACTGAAAAAGTACACAGATTATTTCACATTCTGGTTTAAAACAGGTAAAAAATTTATGAGTAAACAGGTTTAAGAAGAAAAAAAAAGTATTTGTTAAATACGAACTGCAACAATGAAAAACCTGCAGGGATTGTTAATGATGTGCCTACTAGTTACAGTAACTGCCGATTTTATGGCACCAAAAGGGGAGAGATTAAATCTAAAAATACAACAAAAATGAAGAGATTATGATCTACTAATATATATTTTAAATGAAAAATCCTGAGTGAAATACAGCTTTGTTCAAACACTAATAGCTTAAGATTGTTCACTCTTCTGTCTTCCCTAACTTAATTCGTTTCAAATTTATGCAAGTCTGGCTATTAACAGATGTATTCCTTTCCTAATGCTCCAGTGAGAAATAAGCTACCTATCCCATGTGAAGATCCCATGTGTACAGAAGAGTACAAAATAGTGAATAATTAATAATTTATCATCATAACTGAGCTAAAGGCATTAACAATTTATGACAAAGTACGAATATGCTGTCCCTGCTGTCCCTCACAACAATGAGCAAACATTGTTTTTCCCTGGAGTTCTGTTACTTAAAAAAAACACAAATGACAAACAACATCTCTGTACTGCATAATTGTGCCCATACACATTCACTGCCCATGAAACCCAGGTCCCTGCTGCCTCTGCTGTCCCGGGCAGATGGGACACCTGCTCTGCAGACCAGTACAAGTGCATTTTAATCACAGTAGCACATGGCAAGGTATATTAAACTGCAAAGGCACCCTACGCGTGTCCCAGTGGCACACGTATCAGACAGATAACACTTAACAAGAAAATCAAAATCTCAAGGTTTTTGTTCAGGCTCAAGGTCTAAGAGAACCAAAGAAGGATCATCTCTCTGCTGGTAGCCAAGGAATGACCCGCAGTGACAAGAACTCAGTGTAACTCCAGCTCTGTAAGCTGATCCAAAGATGGGATAACCTGCTGAGTTCCTGGTGGTTTTCAAGCTTCATTCCTCTGTAAGTCACGAACCAGTGGCTTCAGGGATCAGATAGGGGAGGCTGGAAATTTAGATTGCAACATTTTAGTCTCAGGTTCTTCATGTTCTTCCAGTACAGCCTATGTTGACTTTATTTAAGGTCTCTCACAACTGTGACACACTGACACCTTATTTTCACAAGTGTTGCAATATGCTGAAGCCCTCTGATAAACTGATGGAAGTGGTCAGACTCCCAACATGCCTCTTCTAACCATCACATCACTTACCACAGCCTGATTCTCAGGAAGGACACCAGAGCCAAACCACTGACAATGTAACTTTTGCACAAACATAAATGATCCAACAATTCCTGTACAAAAAGGCCCTCATGTGCCATGTTAGCTGACATAATGGACTAATGGAGTAAATACACAACACAACCAGACCCTAATTTTAACCATGTAGCATTCTGTTAACTTTCATGCATTTACTCCTTACTTTATTCTGATTTACAAGAAGATCAGCTATATTCCTAAAATACTTAACACAATAAGTTAAGTATTATTACTGTGGCAGCAAGAAACCAGCTCCTTAACCCTTTGCACTTATTCCTGATAATTTCCAGTCCTTCTGGAAAAGCGCACCATCACTGACAAGATTCTGTTTGTTAAGAATTGTTGCTGCTTACTCCCAAAAAACACATATTTTGCTAGGCAGCAAACAATAGAAAAAAAATCATGTTATTTATGCCAGAATCATGTTGCCCACATTAAACATTTTGACATGGTGGTTCAGTGACGTTTAAATATTTAAGAGGGGTGAGATTTTTTTAATTACTTTACTCTCAAAATTTCCAGGGAATACTAGGCACCTTCTTGGCCTGCATGTTAAACATAAAAAATCTATCCTACATTGTCTTTCTGTTACTCCTCTGAAAAAATAAGCTTGATATTAGAAAACCCATATGTATTTATAACTGGTTTTTGTAATTTTATAAGAGAAGAGAACCAAAATTTTTGCAATTATTTCTAAGCAAGTTTATCTAAACAAATATATTAACAAAACAGGGCAGTCCATTTCTTCCTATCAAATCAAACCATCCATCTCCATGCAAATACAGAAAAAAGTCAGAATGTTCCCCATGGATCACTCCTTCCTCACAGAGAATCTATCTTCTGAAAGACAAAACCTACAGGAATATCTTCCTGTAGAAGATATTCCTACAGGAATATCTTCCTGTATTCACTCTCTACTTCCTAGAGAGTGAATATCTTCTAATTATTCAAATGAAAATTAGAATCCTACTTTTTGCAACAAGGAAAAACTTATTACTTTAACCTCATTATTACTAAGACATTAGTATGGCTTTTTCAAAACATTCCAGTGCCCTTTCAAACTGCAAAACCTGCCAAATTCTTTGACTCAGTTGCCATAAAACATTTCTAAATTGCTGGAAGCAGATCCAAATTTTGTTTTATAAAAGTATAAAAAGGATATGAGTAAAAGCGTGAGCTGATTCATTGTGAATGTAACATATGTTAAAGGGTTTCCGGGTCCTGTTACTCATTAGAAGAAAATAGCAATCCAGATACACAGATACATTATGGTGGCTCCACAGATTTAGTCTCATCCTATTGTTTTTGGTGGTTTTCCCTTTCATCTAATCATCTGCATCTGGACGTTCCCTAAGTAAACCCATGTATTCCAAAACCAAGTAAATGAAAGCACTTCCATCAATAAAAGTGTGTACTTTCTCTAGTAATATTAAACCACATGCTTTTCTCTTTGTCAATGGAGCAAACTGGACCACAGAGAAAACAAACCTTTGGAATTCTCAACAATTCAGCTATATTACTATGAAATTTGGAGTATTTTCATCATTTGAGAGGACAATAATGAAACTTACAATTGAATTTACACCCAGGTTGTATGAAGAGCTAGAAAAAATTCTCAAGGGTTTTTTAAATCTTATTCAGAATATTTCGGTTTCCTGTGACTTTTACAGCTCAGCAAATATTCACAGGCTGCTCAGTAGTTAATACTTTCCATATAATCAACCAAGCAACCAATATGACACTCAAATATTTGATAAAGCATATCTTTTGCTTCAGGAACATCTGCAGCACTGCTCAGTGGACTAACCCAGTTCAGGTGTGGGATTTCTATCACATACGATAATTCCTGCCTTTCCAGATGGGCTTTGCAAGAGCTTCTGGGAGCATATCTCCATGGGTTCACTGTCTGCCTTCAGGCACAGGTAGGAAATTCTGGGAATGCACAGGTAGAGTAACAGCTCCACTACAGCTCAGCCCCATCCTCACTGGGAAGCAGCAAGAACAGCCCCCATCCATCACCCCACTCAGCTCTTCCCTTATCTGCTCATGTTGAGCTCCCTGCCTACCCTGAAAGCAGCTCCAAGCTCTGTTCAGAGGGTGTTGGGAAGTGTGTTTGGGAAGTGAACTACCTGGGCAAGTGTAGGAGTGTAGCCTGCAAAAGGATCAGCAGAGAATTCATGTTCATCTGCCCTTCCTGGACTCTCAGCAGTCCCAGAGCTGCAGCTTAACGGAAGGTAACACAAGGCTTAATATTTGTTTGGCACAGTTGTTTTTTCTTTTTTTTTTTTTGTTTTGTTTTGGTTGGCTTTTTTTTTGTTGTTTTTACTAAAGGCTGGAATTGCAGACAAATATGAAATAAATTGAATTCTTATTACAGCTTGTGATGTTCATGCAAAGTGCGTTTTCTGAATTTCAGGAAGAGCCTTTCAGAGAGTTCAAGTTTGGGTAGTGCTGGGAGACTGAAAGCTGTTTTGACCTCATTTGTACAGAACAACATTTCCATGCTTTTACTGTCAGTTTTCAAAAAAAACACGGGCGGTGGTTTGTTGTTTGGTTTTTTATTTTTAGTGGGTTTTTCTCCTCATTAGTATTTTTAACTTTCAAACAAAGCCGAAAGTGATCCATTGCTTTGGAGCACTGTGTGGGAGGGAGGAATTGCTAAAAAATATCCCAAGATCCTCTTCAAAATAAACCCTGCAATCTTGTCCGCCCCACCACTTGTGGGTTTGTTTTTGCCAGCACACTGACTTTTTTAAAATGATTTTTTATTTTCTTTTTTTTCT
Organism: Motacilla alba alba; assembly: GCF_015832195.1. NCBI lineage: Eukaryota > Metazoa > Chordata > Aves > Passeriformes > Motacillidae > Motacilla > Motacilla alba. The sequence continues at coordinate 10,787,856 of NC_052019.1, read as the reverse complement.
ATTTGACTAATGTAGAACAAATATTTACTCTCAAACAGAAACATAAAACCAATGCATTCTTTGAATTGTTTTGCTGACTCCGCTCCTTCCTCAACATAGTTTGGTTTTTAATGCTCACCACCCATATCAAGCTGCTTTTAGGCAGCAGCACAAGAAACTTCAGCATTTCACTTAATATTCAGTATTCCTCTCCTTAAGGAATGATGGGGTCATATTTCAGCTTTTGCTTTGTGTTTCCCATTGTCATGTGTCTCTGTGTGTTTTTTAAGACACAATTTAGGCAGAATATATTTCTGTGGGGCTCAGAGCAGCAAAAATGTGCTTTTAGTGAGTAGAAAGAGGATAACAACAGGGAAAAATGACTGGAAGAACCAAAAAGGTTCTAGCAAGCGGGGTGTGATTGTCACTCCAAATTCTCATTTTCAATCTAAAATGTTTATAAAAAGTGGAATCTCAGCAATTATATCTGGGTGTTTTTGTTTTTGTAGCTAAGTGATTATATTTGACACAGCTTGAAGCCAGTTATGTTTATATAAGTGCGTGGGTTTAAGATGGAGAACCAAAGTTTGCCAAAAGCAATTGAACCATAAAAGCCACTGAAAGTTTTAATATTACACCCGAAGAGGAGAAACACAGATACTGGTGCTTTGCTCTAACCAGACAGCTGAAAAAGAAAGCTGGGATTTTGCTGGTCATGTTTTCTTAGAAATGGCATTTCCACAATACTTCAAAGAAAACCCTTTTTGTACTAAAGCCACTTCTAAAGCAGCAGCCATCAGAGGAAGCAGGATGAGACAACAGAAGCAGGCGGGAGGAAGGACAGACCGCAATGCCAGAAGATGTCTGCTCTGTCAGAGCCTCTCCAACATTCCCTCCTTTAAACACTCAGATGGAGATTCTCCTCCTGAAGACTGTAATAGGACAGAGACACCACCCTGCCTTCTGCAAGCCTGTGGGCTGGCTCTCAGGAGGCCGAGTGGGGAGCTGACTCAGGACAGGGATGTGCTCTCATCAGGGAGTGAGAGGTGCCAGCAACTACAAACTGAAAGGAAACAGAAAGCACGTCCCAGCCTGACAGCAGATGGTTTTCAAATTCTGGCCATTTGAGAAGCGAAGGGGAGGGAGAGAAAGGGAAGGTGTTGCTGTTGAGAAGAGGTGACAAAGCAGCCAATCCTGCAGCTGCTTCCAAGGGTGAAGAGGTGAAGGACATGTCAATTTCGCTACAACTGTAGACTTTAATTTCAACACAATAAAAGAAGAAAAGAAGAAAAAGAACAGAATAATTCCAAATACAAAGTTTTATGGAAGAGCAGCTTTGGGTGAACATGAAACTGTGATTTGAGAAGAACTATGAATATGGTAAGTGAAGCAATGGCATTTTAGTATTTAAAGCTTCCAAGAGGTCAAAACCATTTTTCATTAGTTATTCACTGTATGACCATCATACTGTATTTAAGATGGGAAACAAGCTGTCAGGTCACTGAAGAGAGTAATCCAAGGAAATCCAAGCTACCCTCATGAAAAATGTCCTTTACTACTGTTGAAGTTTACTTTGCTTAAACATCATTAAGCATTAGCAAGAGGAAAGATCAATCTTTTGCACGGGAAAGGGTTAAAAAAACAGGAGAATGCACATAACATAAATAGTTTGTGTTCATTCAAGGAATATGGCTGAAAGCAACATTGAGGAAGTGATGCTGTTTATCATTCTCATCCTAGGTGAGACCAGCTATCTCATTCCTCACGGAAATCAGTCCAACCTTTTACCTGGCAATCAAAACCAACCTTCAAACTATTAACCTAAGAAACAGTGGTTCTAACACGCATTATCAATCTTTTTTTGAGTCTTAAGCCCATTTGCTCTGGTTCTACCCACAGGGGGAACACGCTGGTTTTACTGCAGCCTTAACATACCTGAAGACTATTATGATGTCTTCTCATTTTTCCCTCTGCTAAACAACTGAAATCCCTTCCCAACCTCTCACAGGTTGCATCCTCAGAACTTCCAAATATTCCTTTTGCTTTTGTACTGAAATCTCTTTTATATGTTATAGTTCAAATTGTCCCTCAAGTACAGGGTCCCACATGAGACACTGCTCTAGAAGAGGCCCTCTCAAGGTTATTTGGGCCCTGAGGATTATCTGACATCTCTTGCAGACAACACTCCCAGTAAAGTGTTTGTCTGCTACCCTGGCAAAGGCTTCCATCAGTCCTTCCGCCTTGGCCAAGACGTGGCCACCACTTCTCACACCTTGGAGTGTTTACACTTAATTGATTATTGTATGCAGTTATTTGATTATTGCTGTAGGTAATGCAACAACATGAAAGGTTAACACTTTCACCTTTAATTACTTCTATTACTTAAATACAGCTAAGGGAGGCCAGGGATGACATTTTATAATGTTACTGGCCTTCAGCCTCTGCATAAGCAAAAAAACCACCATTAATAAACTCTTCAGGGTTTCATCACCAAATGTATCAATTTATCACACCAAAGATGAAAAACAAGTGGGGAACATTCACCCTAATTGCCCAGAATAATAAACCTCTCTGTCATCTGGGCATGAGACAAGATAACAAAAAAGCTGCAAACATCCCAACTGGTGGCAGTCTGAAGAAACTGCTTTGCTGCAGGTTGAGAGAGCCCTCCCCACATGCCAGGATACTGCAGAAGGCTTGCCAACTCCTCCCTCATGTTCAAGCAGTCAGTTTTATGAAAAGCAGAATGATGGAAAGGGAAAGATTTGCAAGCAGATGATACAAATGATGTGCTTAGGATCCAGGAACAACCTTCAGCCTGGACTTGCTAGGCTTCAGCTCAAGCACTGATTGAGTAACAGGGGGAAAAACATGACATAATCCAACACCTCCTGATATTACTGCACATCACTTTAATCAGAGAAATAGCTCTATGTCTGCCTGAAGTATTAGCAGTGACAATATATATATATATATATATAGTTCAGCTGACCTTATCCTTTCATGATTAAAAAAAGTTGTGATGAGGAAACACAGCTCTGCTAACATGACAGACTAGGAGGTTGTAAAGAAGTGGCCACAACAAAGCCTAAATTGTGGAGCAGAAATAATGGGTTATTGGCTCCTTTCTTTCAGTCCTGAATTGTTACATAAGTTCAGGCAGGAAAAAAAGACAGAAGGAAGAGACACTATACAGGCCCTTCACAATCAGCTCATCTCAGCAGAATGACACGGATCTCTCAGGGTTTGGACATACCCTGGCACAGTTGCCAAGGATATCCCTCTCCCTTCTCCCCATGCATAGGAGCTGAACCAGTCTTATTTCATCTGCTGAGCCATTGTGCCTGGAAGAGTCATGTTAATGCAAAAGATCCCTGTTTCTTGTTAGGATTTGAATGCCAAGCAGTTCACAGCTGAATCATAAGTAGCTCAGCCATGCACGGGTAGAATTAACTTCAGCTGGCCAAGAAGGGTACACCAGAGCTCTTAACCAAGGGCTTGACAGGCTCAGCAGTAAAGAAGTCTGTGCAGAGCTTGTCCTAAGATCCTCCTTTTGCTTCTTCTTACTTTTCACAGAAAATGTGATACAATTATACAATGCAATTTTCAATATAAACAAAATACAATTTCCACAGTAAATTAGTGACCCTCGTTAAAGATTTAGATCTAATTATGTTGAGATCTATTTAAGTAGAAAAAAATCAAATTGTTAAGGAATCTCTTCGATGCATATCACGGAGTAGCAGTTTAATTTAGAGAGTAGCTGTAACATATCATCCAAATAATAAAAACCTTGGAAAAGTTAGGACAAAAGGTAATTCAGACATTGCTAAGAGTTTAAATTCCAAAGGTATTCCTTTTACTTCTCTTTTTAGACTGGCATGAGATAAAATCATATATTCCGTAAATGGACAAGATGTACAATTGAATGTAAATAAAAAAACTCCTGCTGATGCCCTGTCTACTTCCCCTCTTCCAAGATGCTTGCAGGGTGCTTTCATCTCAACTATTTCCTGATTAGAGAACTTGCTGTGCCTTAGGCCAGGCTGGATGCTCTCCTTGCAACGGGTCACCAACCCTGAGAAAACAATAACTGGAGAGTCACTTTCTGAGATACTGAGATGACTTTCAGGGCAGTCTGTACAAGTGAAAGAAGCACACTCAAGTGTGCAAGTAGGTATTTCAGATCAGATGGCTATTTCTGGGTTTCTTTTTTCATCCCTGCCTTTCCTGAAAGCTGTGGTTTTAGAAAAAGTTAAAGTTAACCCACGCTGCTGCTGAGAGGGACTGATGTCATCCCTGATCCCTCATTTCCATGACTTCCTTTGGGCCAAAGTTAGCATTTCTGGGCCATGGGGAGCCAGAGGAGGGCATGGAGCCAGCTCACCACGTGCAGTGAGAGCTCCTGATGGTGTTTCTGCAGGTCAAGAGCAAGGAAGGGAGAATGAGCTGGATCGTATCTTGTAGTAGCAGCCTACCTTTAGATTTAAAGTCACTGTGAAACAGCAGTCCCTGGTGTAGATGTCACAAATGGTAACACTGCACATGGTCTAGTCCTATATATGTGTGTGTATAAAAATGTACATATATATATGTGTGTGTGTGTTTGTGTGTGTCTATATATCTATATCTATATATATCTTCACACAGCTGTACGTGTACATAGGTGACTATCCCCATGTTGCTGGGGGTGGAAGCATGACAGCTACCAGAGGACAAGTGGTGGGAGAAAACATCTCTGTCCCCTGGGTCAGGCACTCAGGGTATGGCAGGAAGGCTGCAGCTCACCCCCAGCTCCTCAGAGAACAGTCCCTATTCCTGAGGGGTTTCCCTTGTTTATCTGAAGGACTCAGTAGCTATGTGGGAGCAGAAGCAAGGCTGGTTTTATTATCAGTATGCTCAGCTTCTGGAGCAGGCGTGATTCAGACAGAGAAATTTGGGGCTGCATAGAAACGCCTGAAGGAAAAACACCTGAAGGAAAAATGGTAATTATTAAAAACATATGCAAAATACTTCTGTGTATTACATGCGAAACAGACTCAGACGCTCTAACCTGCTGGAATTATCAGAGGCCATGTCACCAATAGCCTAAATGTCATAATTATTTTCAAATGAAAGCAAAAGCTGCAAGTAGGCTCACCTTTAACTTTTTTCTCCCTGGGGCAGTGCATTCCTAGCAGGGGTGTTATCCTGCAGCTCTGTGGAAAGCATTATCTTCTCTGGTAACAATGCAGCCCTGTGCTTTTAAAGACTACAAGGCAACCATGCAAAGAGTGGGAAAGTTCATTCTGAATAATTCTGCAAGAATTAAACAGTCCTGTAGCCTTTCATGTGTTACATTAGGGACATTGTTTATTTTGCCTCCTGAAATTTGGTTTAAGGTCAATAAATACAACATCAGTGGAGACAATATTTGCTTACATAAATAGTGATCCAATGGGCTATCATATCTCTACCATTTCCTTTCTATATTTTTGTGCTCCTACCTGATAATTAAATGGAATACAGTGCAACTGGATAAGCAAAAGTTGTAACAGAGGATTGCATACAGTTTTCCACATCTCACATTCCAAAGGGAATTATTTAATTTTTTTGATGTATTTTAACCCTCAGGACATTGTTCTCCAGGTGAAATTGAATACATTACAATTCCTACTACAGTCTCTTTTCCTAGAAGTAAGATTCAAGTGTATTATTTAGCTCTTTCAGAAACAGACTACATACATAGACTCACACTGTTAGATGAATTTAATTATGATATTTATTGCAAAAAATAGTTGACAAGTATTTTGATCTATTTTGACATGTGACAATCAAGAGAAGTGATCAATTTTAAAAATACCTTCTGGCAAGGTTTTGAAATGCACAAGCAGTATGGCAAATGAAAGCATTAAACAAAAAACAAAACCAAACCAAACCCCCACCATCGCCACAAAAAACCCAAACCAATAAACCCCAACATTCAAACAAACAGAAAGAACCCATACTCTTTAAGGATGGAGTATGGAAAGGTAGTTGGTGTTTCCAGTTTATGAGAAAAATGGAAATGCATCTGAAGCAATAGGAAGAAATCTCTCCTGAAGGCTTTTACAATTCCCCTGCAATAATTAATGTATTGTATTTCTATATATTGTATTTTTAATACATGTATAAATACATGCATTGCATTTATATATGGCCTGCTGTCCATAACACAGTTTAAGTACCTGTATCTTTTCTACCCCACAACTGACACTCAGCTAAACCAATTCAGCAACTGGAAGCACCACCCAGTTTACTTTGTGCTTCTGTTTCTACATCAAAATCCAAAAGCTCAGGAAAAGCTGAAAATCCTCACCAGGGCTCGGGAAAAGTGGGCAAGCTTCCCTAAATTAAGCAGAGAAGCCTCAGGTCCCCTGATGAGACCCAGGGGTATGTGTCACACAGGAATCTCAGGGCCAGGGACAAGGCAGTACAGGGAGACATAGATTTGAGTGTCCTTTCATAGCATGGCTTCTCTCAGACATCCTCTGCTAACCCAAGAACAACTGGTATACACCTTTATGTGTATGTGTGTGTGTATATATATATATATACATATATATATGTATACATACACACATAGTGAGATAGATAAATACAAGAATATTCTGCAGAATATCAGAATAGCAACAAAAGGAGTGATGGGCACCAGCTAGTCATCTTTAAAGAAGCTGGGGTCAATTCTCCCCAGATCTGTTTGTCATCAGCAAATGAGGTTCCTTCAATTAAAAAATTAAGACATTTCCACCATTTTGCAACTAAGAGCCTCGCTCAATGTAGGCTTGTTAAGCAGTATGTTTATTCCAGAATTACACTTGCAATACATTTCATTAGATTAGGTCAGACCTCACTACTCTGCAGGAGACAAGACTAGTTACAAATTTGTTTTAAATCAAGAAATCCTACCCAATGTTGTATTTGTTAATATCCTAGTGAAGTGAAGAGGTATAAGCATCTATGTGCTATATGGTTGCTAGTAGAAACCAATTTCTTGTAAATCAAGGTCAATAGTGAAAGTGAGGCATCTCCAGAGGGTTGCTCCTTGCACTTAAAATCCTTAATCCCTGCCCAGTCCTTTACATTTTGTTGCATTTAAGGTCTTTAACTGTCAAAGAAATCAGCAGTTCTCTGGACAAAAAGGTAAGGAGAGCTGGGCAAATATATTTACAACTGATCTCTTCCTACCAATACCTGCAGCACCTTGTGGTATTTTGCTAGGGATCTTGGATACAGTTTTGAAGAAAGCATAGAAGTATTTACCAAGGCTCTCATTTAGTTCTACTTTGCCTTTCTGGTTAATATAAAAAGCTAACAGAAACTCCAGCTGCTCAATGTATCACAAGCCCTTGTAAAGAACACATAAATGGACACTTGCCTAAATTAAACAGCAACCACGTGGTGGTCTGCACTGAGTGAATGTGATGTGTTTATGAACAGCACTTTCTAAAATACACTCTACCTCTCCAACTTCTAATAATATTTAACTTATCTCTTTCTTTCAACAAAAACTATTTAGGTAAAACAATACAGGAATAATCATCCTGTTCCAAACACTAGTGAATCTTTCTGGGAGGTCACCTACCATACAAGCAACATGCAGCCACCCAGCAATTATTCAGCCTGCAGCAGTGATGAAGAACTACATTCCTCACAAAAATAGCTAAAGCTTATTATTAAGTCTTTGAACTATTTTTAAGACTTAAACAGCAACAAGAAGTCAGACAAAGGCTGATACCAGCAAACAAATATCAACAAGAAACAGAGAACATGGGTCGTGTGCACTCTCTGCCTTAGGGGTAAATGAAGGAGCTTCGCAAGGTGCTCTGCATCTTCAGAGGTCTGCAGCTCCACTGGGGCTTTTGGCATGGAAATAGACATTTTTAACTCTCTGATTTTTTCCACTGGATTCAATGCAAGCACACATGTGTAGTGAACTCTGCCTGATTGCATCCCATGGGCAAAACCATTTTTATAGGTGTTCATTTCCCACTGGAGTCATTTGAGTGCTGTTGCAGGTTTACAGCTTCCCGTCATCTCTATTTAAATTTCTTCTACATTCTATGGAAATTATTGCTCTATTCCACTGCCTCAGAATGATAAATATATAAAATGTATTCAATATGTAATATGATCAAGTATACAATAAAAAACCAAAACAACTGAGTTTGATTAAAAAGCATCCTTTAAGGAGATCACCTTACAATACAATATTTCATATAGAGATTTCTGCTGAAGAAAGTCATATTTGTCAATTATCTATATCTATACTTCCTGGCCAAACCTGAAATATACTTACAAAAGAATCAGTTTTGGAAATAAATCCAAGCCACTGGTCCTCCCTGGGCTACCTATCAAAATCTCAATGTCCTGATACTGTTTAAATGTAAGATTCATCTTTAAACAAATTAGTAAATTATCATTTAAACCCAAACACTACAACTTCCCAGAAATTACAGTCTCTAGTGTGCACCTTTTTCAAAAACACAAGGAAAAAAATTTTCCCAAAGTCTATCTGTAGTTTCCCATGTGATGGCTTCCAAGCCACTACACAATCAGTTTCTTTTCCTGTCTTGAGAACATTTTATTTTGATGGCACTTTTATTTGCTGTTTTAAAATTTTAAACAGTGGCAATAAAACTAATTATTTTTTTAGTTTATTGAAGATTAAGAACCTTAGTTACTCAAATGCATAACATCTTAATTAGTTAGGCATGGAGAGCAGCCTAAGTGAAAATCTCACAGCTGAATGAACTCACTTTTGGTATGCAAATAATTTTCTATGTGACCAATATGGCAAACTACTCATAAATCAAAAAACTAAAATTATACAGCAATCCCCAGAAGAACACCACTAAGAATTTTATATCATAAACCTCATTTACTGAGAATCTGTCTCTGTCATCCTTCTTGCATTTCCAGTCTCTTTCCAAAGATGTTTTCCCTGAATACCATAAGCCATCAAAGCCCCAAAATAGCCACGCAAAGATGATGTGACAGACCTTTTTGTAAGCACTAAACCCAAAGTAGGAGTACACCACATGCAAATGCAAAGAATCATTATCTTGTTTTAAGCCTCCAGAATAAAGTCCTTTAATTCAGAAGAATTACTCATTTTATAGGGTTGAAAGGTGAGGCAGGCATTTGAGCTTTAGCAGTGACATTGCTCTGACTAAATGCCAGTGCTTACAAAGCAGTCATCTGTATCTCAGCTAGCTGCCCTAGGCTCAGTGCACAGTCAATGGAGAAATTCAGTCTTCCTAAAATAGATGTCTGGAACAGATCAGATTAACCACATCCTAGAGAAGCCAATCTGCATCCCCTGACTGTACCAAGGTCTACTGGGAAGGAGCTCAGCTGCAGACCTGCTCTGCCATGTGTGGCTCAAGTCAGGCAGAATGCATCCCACTCTAAGTGCCTATCAGCTTTCACACGCCTTTCATTTGGAAATCTGATCCCATGTTTACTAAAATGAAAGTGAAAAAGCTTTCTCATTACAGTGACATATTGATATATAGTTAGAAAGTTTTTTATTGATATGTTATACTCTCATATATTTACTTGTGCTATTATTATTATTTTCATGTCATCTCTTAACAGTGCTTAACCAGTTCTGAGAGAAAGAGTGGAAGAAAGATATCTAGACTTGCATTTTCTGAAAAACCTATTAACTGGCACCACAGAGAGCCACAGTGGAGATCCCAGAGAGCCTCCTCAGTTTCAGATTCCCTCAGCATTCACATGAGGATGCTCTTAAAGAGCCAGGGACAGGCAGGATTTGTGAACATATGATGACAGTTTCATATTCCCATTTTCTCAACAGATGGTCTGAGTGAGTGCTTTTCTTAGTGCCTTGCAAGTACCAAGAGTTGAGTCCTAATTTAGATGTGAATAGATTAAAACAAACTGTTTATCCTCAGCTAAGAAGCACATTTCTAAATGCTAATCTTCACAATCTGTAAATGTAATATAATTTCATAAAAATACATTCTCATTTCACTTTAACTTTGGCTTCCTCCTCTCACAGACTCATCATGGTTTTTTTCTCCACGCCTCAGAACATGAAAAACGTAACAGATGTGATGCATAAATGAAAGATCTCATCCCACTGTCCTAAGAAAAGGGAGGACGGAAAGAAAGCACTTTTGGCTCATAGCAGACACCCATCTATCAAGAACAGCAAATGTGACAGGCCACCACAAACACAGTGAAAATGGTTTTAACAAACAGCAAGCCTATTCCCACAAGTCCCACAGATAAGCAGGGCTTGCACTGCACTCAGTTCCTTTGCTTTTCCTAACCCACCAACACCAGTTCAGCCATAGCAATTTAGTTCTAGCCCCAGAGTACACTGAATAAAGCAGTTAAATATCCCTTTAGTACGCTTCTGGATCCCACTACTGCTCTTCTACACCTGATTTAGATAACCATCTTATTTCACAAATCTTATTACTATTTGCAATCACTCATATCTTTAATCCATGTCCAAGTTGGTTGTCTTCTGTTTCACTTTGCCTTTGCTTGCACGTGTCAAGTTGCATTCTGTCTTTGAAGGACAGTGATTGACAGTAATCTGAAATGAAATCCCCTAGATAATTTCTACCCATGGTCTTAAGAAAGGAAACCCAAACAAGTTCCCATCAGCAGCATTCTGTACTGAGGGACTGAAAATCTCCATGATGGAGCACCTTGGTCTCATTTCTTACAATGGGGACACTTGCTCACCATTTGTCTTCTAAAGCAATTTGTCAGGATGCTGACCCTATCAGAAACTCATAACAAATGAAAATTAACAACAGACACAGGTACTCAATCAAAGAGTAAGGCAAGGCTAAATAAAAGGATGGCAAAAATCATATACAGAGAAAAGCATTCAGATGTGGACCCGGGGCAGACTGCTGCTTAGTAACAAACAAAAGCGTAATCAATAACTAATATGGTTGTTTTGGGGTAGGATATTTTCAAGTGAAGTGTGCAGACAAACCAGTTTCATGTTTTTCAAGTCCAGCAGATATATTGTCATCTTTGGATTTGCAGCTAGATTAGGGTCATTCTATGTTGCTAAGTGCCCTGTATGAGTAGATGCTGATAGATGATCCTTTGGAAAAGCAGCTATCAGTCACAATCAATACATCATTCTAAATCTTCCCTGCAGAAATGACTATTTTTAATCTGGAAAATGACACCAATCTGACCTAACAAGTAAAAAATCCTAGAATAACTACATGGCAAAAGAGCAGTGGCACATTTTTTATCCAGAATACACAGTTCTTGCTTTGAGAGATTCTGAAAATGGGCACATGTATGAAAAAGTAAGAAAAAAAAACCCTTTGGGAAGATGAAGAAGCTAGGGCAACAGGAAACTGCCCAAATGAATCCCCTTGCTAGTCTTAATGCACATTTTACAGTTGTTTTGCTAGGTTAGTAATGCTATTTCTTAGCCCTCACACTGAGCAGAAGGGATGCAGCCCTCTGATCCTTAAATTAGAAACCATGCAACTTTACGCTGACAAAATGTTTAATCATCCAGGACACAAAGTCTACCACTGTCAGAATTTTAATTCAGTGACATAATTCCATGGTGTGATCAGATAAAGAAAGAAAAATAATGGGATTTTCAAAAGCCCAGATTCTAGTAATCTTTTTTACTAGTAACAAGCTGGCAGACAAGCAGAATGTAAAACAAGATAATGGCAGCAGACAATGAAAATTCTCAATTCTCTCCACTCAAAGGCCTCTCTGCTGGTGTTCAGTGCTTCCCAGCAGTCCTAGTATTAGGGTCCCAAGTCCCTGATCTTTCTGGTATTAGTCAATGACAAAAACTCACTTGCCTACAGGCAGACATAGAGTTACTGTAGACAACAATGTTAATTTTTAAGCACAGGAAGGAAGAGGCATCAGCTGGCTGTAACACCAAATTAAAAACGGAATAAAATTATTTGATTCTGTATTGGGTTTACTACAGTAGAAATAATAATTCCAGAAGAAAATGCACTTTACATGCAAAATCAGCAACCAATGAACATCTATTTTTCCAGGTGGCCTTTATTAATTCTGTACTTAACAGTTTGAAATGGCATTTTCCCCTTCTGCTTTGGACAACTTCCACTGGTGTATGTGAAGTTTTCTCCTTACAAAAATCACACTAGGAAGAAATTCTCACTTTAATAAAGAAATAGTGGCAAAGGGAATTAAACATTTTCCTATGTAGGCTTATTTCAGATGTTCCAACAACCACAATTTTGGAGAACTATGCCTCTAATAACAATTTCTTCAATCCAAGCAAAAACCTTCTTGCCATGCCCTTTGTCTGCTTTTATGTAGTTACACCCTGGCAACTCTCATCACAAGGTGCAGTTGCTCAATATTACTTTTATATGACTGAACTATAGAAAAATGCTCTTTATTACAGATTATAACAACACAGCCCCGTGAAGTGCTATGGTACACACAGAGCCATGCCTCATTCCACCCCTCCTAGAGTTGGTAAGAGCCCTCTGCAATGATACACATACTTATCGTTCTGCATGCAGCTGAACTGAACAGGGGAAGGATTATCTTGGCAGGAACTGAAGTGATCCAGGATGGTCAGCTCTTACAGCTGACCCTGGTGAAGGCAATCAAAGAGAAGTGCAGGTACATGTGGAGGGTCTCAGCACGTCCCAAGTCAGTGAGAAAACCTGCACAGCTTTTCTCTGCAGGCTCACTGGGAGAAGGGCACAGGCTGTAATTTCAATAGCAAATAGCAGAGCACTGAGTGGCACCACTCATGCAAGAAGGTGAGATGTTTGCTGCAGGCTGCTTGGCACAAGGGGCAGGTGAGGTAACCCCTGCAAACCACAGTTCAAAGGTGCTGTGGCAAAAGGTCTTAGGGATGGAACACCTGGCATTATGTCAGAAAGGTTTCCAGGTAAAGTAGATAGAAGCTTGCTTATCCCAGAATTTAGGAGTGTTCCTAAACTCATTAGCATTGCAAGAGTTAAAAAGAAAGCTTAAAAAGCAGGGGGGGGCAACACAAATAAATGGAAAAGATGCTAAAGGATACTTACCTGCTTCACTCCCTTCCTCGCACTTCATTAGAGAAGATTATGGGTTTGTACTGAAACTTCAGGAGTGCTGAGGCACTAGCAGGGCTGATGAGAGAGGTGATCAGTGTACCAAAATCCTTACAACTTTATTATGCATTTCTTTCAAGCATTCAGGCAGCCTGTGGTTTCTCTCCTTCCCTTTGCACCCTGAACATCTGCCATTTCCAGTTCCTACTGCTTGTCCAATTTCATGAAGTCATTAGATTTTAATGAGTTATTAACATATAAAGAGCTACTCTAAGGTACCAAGTGCTTTATAAGTCACTGATGACAACTTGCTAGAAGGGCCCTGCTTCTTTTGCTCTCTACACATGCCTCAAACTACAGCTTGGGAAAGGGCACATTCCTGCTGGGCTGTCTCCTTTGGTCCTGGCTGAGGATGAGTCTTCCAAGTGATGCCTCCTGGCCAAGAACTGCTCCACAATCACACCTTGGAAAGCATCATCGTTTCATGCATCTTTATTTTCACATTATTTACATGCAGGTCTTGCTCTGGGTTGTTCAGATCCTATCTCACAGAGGGAAGCACTTAGACCTTAGCAGGAAACAGCCCTTCCCTACAGCAATGTGCAGGGAAAGGCCTGGACTCGCTCACAAACGCTGCTTCCAAGCTACCTCCCTGAAGCAGAAGAACTTAACTGGTGTCAGTGCAAAGACTGAGACTACTTAAAGCACACTCAAACTAAGCAAAGCTTTGAGCCCTATTTGCCAGAGTAGTTTTTCTTTATTTGGTTGTTTTTCTTTAAAGCTGGTCAAAAACCCCAGAACAGCTGGGTTTTTTGTAAGAGCTGGTATGTCAGGAAACCTAGCCCAAATAACCCCAAGTCTTGAAGATGGATTCCACCCTTTGTTCCCATAAAGCACAATAAACTTCAGGGCAATCTGAGTTTGCATTTATATCCTAGAGCCTGTTGGTGTGCTGACCATAAACCAGACTGGAATCCCAAGAGCAAGAACAGCAGAGCTAATTCCATAATGCTTTAAAAGATGTTACTGTGGTAGAAAAAAAAAATTTTGAAGGATTTAAAAAGGGTTGAATAAGCCTAGAAATCCCCAAACATCATACCTCTTCAAGGCAACTTTTGCTTTCCTCTGAATCTAATCAGTATTTTAGTCACTTCTTTGGGACAGTCAGTCATTTGGGCTTTCCACACACCTATCTACTAGCCCTTGGGTTGCAGAGAGGGCTACTGTTCACAGACAAGCCTTCACTACAACTTAGTTTTTACACTCAGACCACTTTTAAAAGTTACATAGCTGGAATATAAGCAAGAGGACAGAAAAATGAGAGATCTGAAAAGAATGAGGTGAAAGGGGGGACAGCTCTCAGCAAGATTTTCCACATACGCATAATCTAGACTCAGTGTTCTGCAAATAACAATAAAGAGGAAGATCCAAAGGGATGTGAAGGAAATTGCTGTGTTGAGAGGCTGTGAGGCTCAGTCATTGCAGACCGACAGGAACAGTAGTCAACTGGAGACTAATGGAAACTTGAGTCAGACTAAAATTAACTGCTGCATTTCTGGGGCTTGTTGAATACAGTTTGCTCCAGATTAGCTCTGGAATAATTCTCAGGATGTGGCTGTCACAAGGGGAAAGGTGTCTTGATGACCACAAGCTGCAGGGGTAGAGGCTAGTGCATGCTGAGCTGCACTCAATCCCACTGCCCTTGTCACTGACAAAAAGTTAAACAAGACTGGTCCCAAAACCAACCCCTGAGGAACAGCACTCGTCATTCATTTACTTAAAGTCTAGTGCTTGCATAAACACTTTTCTAGGCTCCAGGGAAAGAAGACCAAGAAGCTGAAAAAAGCAAACCAAGGACAGCAGAAAGCCCCAGAGAAGATGAAAAGTTCACAAGCCACAGGAACAGACAAATTTTCCCAGAGAGGGAACAACTCTTCCTTTCCCCAGAGGACACTTGTTTTGTTTATCTGGGGTTTTTTGGTGTGTGCTTTCAGCTGTCTGCATGTTTGGGGGATTGTTTTCATTAATTTCTGAAGTGAGAGACTTAGATTTTTTGATTTGGGTTTGTTTTTTTAAGGTCTCCAACTGTTTTTTTTTTCCTTTTAAGTGAAACCTTACTTGTTAAATATCTCCTTTTTCAGCAGAAATAGCTAACCTTGGAAATAGGATTGTTTTTGTAACCAGGTGGGGTCCCACCCATCTGCACTCAGCATTATTCATACTGGCCCTCATCCAGAATTTTCCCCAAGACTCTTCAGGGTGGATTTCATTCCTGTTAAGCTCAAAACAAAATGCTGTGGCCTGACCTAGCCCCTTGTCTCCTCTCAGCTCTCCGGGCTCTTCCTGAAGGACCCACCATGCACCCATCATTCCCCCTCGAAGGAGACTCGCAGCTTTTCATGGTGCTAATGGCAAACACATGGCGCACACAGAGGGCTCAGGCAAGGAGAAGAGCTCTGTATATTCTCAGAAGCTCTTCAGTCTGAGTACTTTTTCCCCCTTCCAAAAACCAAATCTTTTCATTTTCCAAAGGGTATTCTTTTGATAATGCTGTGTATTAACAGAGCTTAGAACCACTGAGCTTCCTAAAACTTTCAGATATTTACTTTCTTCAGCCTGATCTCTTACAGCCACTGACAAAACCAGTATTTCACTCCATTCCCTAGCATGGACTGCATTACCTGAAGAAATCCCACTCTCCAAGGGGCAATTTCTTTCTGTTTGCTCTATGTTAAGATGCAGCAGCAGCACAGCATCGGAGTGGCCCCTGTGTAGCTCAGCTCCCAACCATCGCTGCCCTGGGACATTCAGCAGCCCTGCTCCTTAACTCATCCCTCTGCCTTTCGCATTATCTCCTACTTTAACTCCTGCCCTTTTATTACTTCCTCATTACTGCCCACCTTGTTTTCAGGGCTGAAACCTTGTCTTTTTGTTCGGCCTGACCTGCAGCAGGCAGCCAGCTGGTTTGCAGCATCCTCCTGAAGCAGGAGCCCCCAAACAATGACACAGGACTCAGCGTCTCAGACCAATTCCTGCTGGCAGCTTTCCCTCTCCTCATCCTGCTGCTGAAATGGGACTGTTCAGGGCTTTGGACTTTTAAAACCTCTCTACCAAGTGTTTGTGCATGGTGCCTGGCTGCTGGAACCAGAAGATGGAGAACAGGCAGTACAGTTTTGGGCAGGCTCCTCGCCCCTCAGGTTTGCTGGTCTGTGGGGCAGGGACCGAGCGCTGCAGCCACTGCCCTGCCCAGTGCCAGTGCAGCAGCTGGGGCTATAAAGCCTGTCAAAATGACACAGCACACACCGAGGAAAAACACAAAAGTAATTATTTCCAGAACCAGCTAGCTAGTTCACGTGATTTCGTTTTTCCTGACAGAATAGATAATCTTTTGCTAAGTGTATTTCACATTTTATGTGCATTTTCCTTGCACCTGCTCATTTCATATGGCATTTCAAACTTCCTTCCCCAGACCTGGTACCAAGATGGCTTCTGCCAAGAACTGGCTTGTTAAAAACCACAGAAATTACAGATCACACCCTGCTGTTGGCCATCAACACTAGCAGTTTGAAGCTCAAGGCCTTAATCTTTTCCTCGAAAGTACAACAGTACATTTATTTATCTATTAGCCATTAGCCATTTTTCTCAAAAACCAGTGTGACAAGGGCAGCTCTAACATATCACCTACACATATACACACTCTTTAATTATCTATATACATCTACATCTTTATTTGTATATATCACATACACACAAGAACATATCACCATGAAGGCAGCTAGAATTACACATACAGCAGCAATTCTGCCTGTCCATATTGCTCTTTGCTCTCCCATCTACCTGTCAGCAAGGACTGTGCCTGCAAGCAAGTCAGGCACGAGGTGACAACCTGTGAGACTGCCACTGTACTGAGCCCAGGAAAGGAAAGCAAGAAAGTTTTATCTATTGCAGATAGCAAGAAAAGAAGAGCAAAGGAATTTGAAAACGGCAATGAACTTGGTGTAACAATGAAAAAATGTAAGAACACAAAATGTTTTAAATTTTAATAAAATTCCCTAATCAGACCAAGGTAAATAGGGAAAACCAACCAACCAACCAGAAAACAAACCAGCCACTTACAGGGTGTTAATAATGTTTTGCATGCTGAAAAGGGAGATGCTGCAGCTGATCAGCTGACCTTGGCTGCTACATTATGAACTTGCCTCTGGAAGAGACCTAGAGTAACCTGCAAAGGCACACATGATCCCACCAAAAAAAAAAATTATATAGCAAACCACTTAATCTGAGAAAGCTATGTTATTTCATAACAGAATCAGAGAAGTCTGAAAACACTTATTTATTATGTAACATTTACCTGAGTAGAAAACACCTGAATTAATCTAACTGCAAAAATTTGTAAAAATAATGCTGAGGGTTAGAATGGGACTGAAGAGCATCATCTGAGAAATGCTGAAGCTGCAATTCACATACTTGTGAATGAGTTACCAGTGCCATTGAAATGTAGTGAAAATCTCCTCCACTGCTTTACAATCATCATCTTTTATTAATCAGCCCAAGAGCACACGGCAAAACCAGAAATCTGCCTACAAAGCTGGCACATATGGGAAAGGCTCACTCCTGGTTGTTTTATTTTAAACAAACCCTACAGTAGCTCCCATTGTTTGTTTGTTTTTCCCCCTAGACTAGACAGCATGTGGCTTATGAGCCACACTGATAGATGTGATAAAGCTCCTGCCAGATCTGATTGATGATGGCACTAGGAAGTGCTGTGAAGGTCACAGTGTAATTCTCCCTTTGCAGCTGCTCCTGGCAAAAAAATAGTACAGAAAATAAAATCTGGATCTGCTAATTGCTAATAACAGGGAAATTCCACCCTTACCTTGCCTTTTCTTCCAATTTCTAAGAGGAATGCCACAAGCATGTGTAACTGATGAGAGACCAGATAAGTTTCAAAGACATACTTAAAGATCCTTTAATGGACCAAAAAAAAAAGAAAAATCTATCCACAGCAACTGGCCAAATATTGAGCCTTTATACTTTGAAGACAGTGCAGAGTAGTTTAGCATGAAAGCTATGCATGAAAGAGCTTTTACTATTTGCTCTTCTGCAAAACTGAGATAACATACCACTACATATTCCCTGTGAAGGAGTGCTATCTCTGATAATGTGAATATATGAACTAATCTCCTTTCTCAAAGTCTATTCATTTTAAATGAACAAGGCAAGCATGCTCACTAGAAGTGGCTACTAGCAAGCCAGAGCACCAGTCAGTCAAGTGGGACACCAAAATCATCTTTTCCATAGATGTTGAGATGTCATGAGGACACTGATAAGAGACTTTGGGGAATTCACAAGCATGATATAATGACAGTCCCCTAATGAATAATATATATTCAGCATAACTCACAGCAATTACCTCATATACAGTGTTGTATTTCTTGGGGGTAAAATGTTGTTATCTTTGAGACATCAGCTACATTACAGATTAAATTTGAAACCACTGGTGTACTCTTTTCTGGCACTCACTACTCATGGATGGAAATATTTTTACACAGCATTTTGTACTCACAAAGATTTTGGCACAGCAAGGTCATTACCAACATCTGTCTTAGAGAAAGATAGTCTTTATCACTCAGCTCAAAACTACATAATGGGAGAGAGATCTTGGCAGCAGAAATCCCCCAGATAGTTACAAAATCCCACCACTATGTCACCATAAAAGGAATAATACATTGGTTTTTTTTTTCCCTTTTTCAGTTTAGGAAAGAGATTTAGAAAAGACAGGTCTATCAGTTTGCTCCTTTTACTGCCAAACATACACCATCAATTTTTAAAATACCAATACATGTAAAGAGCAGTATCTATACAAGATTCAACTGATAAAAAAAAATCCTCTTAGGAGCTTCTTTCCTAGATTTCTTGATGAACATTGGCAAAATATAAAAGAGCTATTGATTTATCCTTTTCACAGCCTCCTGTATTCTCCAAGGCATACTCTAAGAGAGGTAACCACCAGCAGCTCATTTGGACATTGCTGTGTTAAGGGTACTCAGCACCTCTGGCAGTCAAACCTTACTACGCATGCTGAGCCATGGCTGACTTTTTCCTAGGATGGCAAAGGGGAAACTGATGGCAGTGTTGCCATTCAGGCTTTAACTACTTGCCATATCTCTGGAAAATAGAGATATGTACCAAAAGACTGTTACCTGTGATGAGATATCCCCCACTGCACATACCCAAGTTATGTTCCTGCAACACTCTTCATTACCATTAGTCACAGCAGCATGTCTTTTATGACCTGGAGAGTTAACTTCTGATCACAGCGTATCATAGAACAGTTTGGATCTGGAAGGACCTGAAAGATCATCTAGTAGAGTAAGAGCAATTGAATCTACACAAAGTGTTTTAGAGCACTGATGCACTACAAAAGGCAGATCTTCACGTGTGCATGGACAGGCTGGTGCAGTGAGACAGCTGTGCTGGTGTAAGCCCTGCACTCTGAGCCCAGGGTCACTCCCGTGCCATTGCAGCTACGTGCCTTCCTACCTGCTCATTCTGTGCTGACAGACTGCTCTCGGGACGGCTTCATGCAGACACTCCTCAAAAAGACATCTGGTATGGTCTTGAAAACTCAAATTGCTCTAAGGTCAGCTTGGGGTGCTTCATACAAGGAACACTCAAGATCTGGCTTTTTCAGTCCTTCACTAAAAGCCCAGAGTTCACAGTACCTGCAGTCCTCAGGCTGACTTCCACATTTCTATTAATTAATCTTGTTGGGTTTGACTATAAGGAGTTCAACTGTGATCCTAAGAACACTTTACATTAGAAGTACAGTGATCTGGAATAACACAGTAATACTGAGTGTGTAAGCCAGTCACCTGCCCAGCCCAGACAGTTTCTATACCAGATGAAACACTATTTGTCAATGAAGTGATGAGTCAGGGAAGTCAAAACCATACCAGTAGCTAGGTGTCATTCACACCTAAAACCAGTTGAACTGCACAGCTGGAAGGGATGCATAATTCTTTTGAAAAATTGCCACAGTACACTTTACTATGACTAACCCATAACAGCACACAGTAGACTAAGCTGTACAGGAGTTTGGAGGTGTAAGTCCTTGCATCCCACTCTCCCACCTCAGCTGGAGATCTGCAAATAATATAAAGTACATCCCTTCCTCGTCCTCTTCCTCCTGGATCCCTCCTCAGGAAACAAAGAGCACAGCTTTGAACAAAGCGGTTAACCAGGCGGGCTCCTGGATACCACACTCCCCCTGACTGACCTATCAGACACAAAACTTCTGAAAATGCATGGAAATTAAATCAGTCTACTCCAGATAGCATCAACCAGCCCTGAACCACTGGCTCTTTGTCCTGAGGCAATGTCACAAGGGAGACTGCAGAAAGCAGCAGGGCAATACAATTCCTGGTCTTACAGCAAGTTGTCTTTGCGCCATTGAAAGGAATAGCACAATTTGTCATACATGTACCAAATACAGCCTGTCCCACTGAGACTTCAATATTTGCTTTTGGGTTCTCTTCAACTCTGAGAAATTCAGGAGAGAAAAAGGAAAATCATCCTTTACTAAGACTGTAAAATATTAAAATAGTGTCAGTGGTTGATCTATTGAAGTCTTGCATTTTACTCTGTCCTTGTTGGCACTGCTTCAATACTTCAGTTTCAACCCTACAGATCTTCCAAATCCCTTCATCTAAAAATCTATCCAAGCCACAGGAACACAATATAACACTCTGACTTTTGATGACAAATTTCCTAGGAAACACCAAACAGTGCCACATATCACCAAAGGTAGTGAATATCTGCTCATTGTTCTGTTTGCCGGCTTGTCACTGCAATCACTGGCTGACACACAAAGAAAACTGTAGATCCTTCTTTTTGAAATTCATTTCAAATTCTTCTTAAACCCACGTGGGGCCCTATAGCCCCAGAAAGACAGGATGCTCTCCCTCTAGCTCTAGTGTAGCATTTGCTCTTCTTTTACACCAGTTCTAAAAGGAAAAATGGTTTGTTCAAACCAAGTAATTGTGCAGTTCTTCCCATGGAAACCACCAGGAGGCATAAGGGATGATGGGAAGGCACCAAGTGCCCATATCCGAGAGCACTGATGGATAGATCCATCTGGCTGCCGAGCTGCTCCCTTGTACCCCTGCGCTGACCATTCTCAGAAAGACACACAAAAAAAAAGGTTCACAAGACTTTCATTTTCATGAACGGAAAAGAGTGGCCCTGTAACACTTGGAACAAACAGTAGCAGAGCACCTGCAAGGGTGAGACACCAGTTATGGAATAATCATTAATTGTTATGGATACCTCTGAGAACTGAAGCGAGCCGTGCCATGACTTTTTTCCCCTATGGAACAAAACAAAGAGCTGCACAAAGAACAGCAGAATCTGTCGCCTTAAGAAGCCCTAGACTGAAGGACATTATTTAATTGGATCTCCCTGGTTTTGAGATTTATCATTTCATAGTTGGACCTCAGCCACAAACTTCAGTAATGCAATAAACAGAACAGGCACAGGCACACCAAGTGTTTGCATCAAAATTATCATAAAGGATCCAGAGAGGAAATGAGCTAAATACTTCTCTGTTTCTCACATGTCCCTTGTCTTGCCTTTCAGAGTGTGCATTTACTCAGCTGTACTATCCTTTAGGGCAGGTGAATGCCTGGGCTGCCGAGGGATGCCTGCCTGAATCCACTCACCTCCAACCACTCCAGAGCTTTTAGCTTATGGAGCGACTCCCGGTTTTGGCAGCATATCTGGCTTTTTTGCCGCCCATTATTTTCCTACCGCCTAAATCTTTGGCAAGTTTCCTCTAAGCCCTCCACACAAGACACATACCGCGCGTAGGACCGACAAACTCGAGTTTCCAAAAAGCCTCTCAGTGGAAGAAATCGAACCACGTCGCGGTGACCGGTCCCCCCCAGCCTCCAGTGGCAGGCTGCTCCTCAGCTCGAACCTCCGTTCGACAGGAAAGCGAGGAGGGGGTCGGCCCGGAAAGCCGACGGGATGGATCTGGAAAGATGGTTCTGGTTCGCCTTTGCCCTGACTGACTCCAGGACTGTAACATGATGCAATCTCTCGGCTATGATGAAACAGATCAAATGGCCGAGCCTGCGGGGAGACCACCTCTGCCCACCCCACAAGGCAGAGAATAAGGAAGCTCGCAGCGGTACAAAGCAGCAGCGCGGCTGCCGGGCCGGTGCCTTTCCCGAGAAGGGATGCGAGCTTCGGGATGGCGGACACAGGAACAGAGGCTGCGTTCCGGACGATCTCGGCCGGACTCCTGCCTTTCCACAGCCCGGGCAGGGGCCGCCACCGCCCGATAACCGGGCTCCCTCCAGCTCTTTCCATGTGCTGCTTCCGGCCAAGAAAACGAGCGAGACTTTTCCTAATTTCTTTCAGCTTCTTTTTTTTTTTTTTTTTTTTTTGCCAGTAAACCCACAGCTTTCCTAGCACGGGGCTGCCGGGAGCAGCGGCGGAGCAGCGGCTGAAAAAGCCCATTTCTGAATCCAGCCCTTCCCCTCCCTCTTCCTCCCTCCTGTGCTCCCTCTCCGCCCGCGGAGCTCGGCAGGGATGCTGCCCGGGGCGGGCGGGGAGCGAGCGGGGCCGGAGCCCTCCTACCTTTGCGGCCGTCCTGCGGCGGCTGCCGGCACAAAGCGGCCAAGCGCGGCTCCTCCCGCGGCTCCTCCCGCAGCCCCGCTCTGCCGCGGAGCGCAGCCAGCGCCGCGCCGGCAGGGGACAGCGGGGAGGGGACAGCGGGGCGGGAGCAGCCGCCCGCTCCCACCGCCCCCAGCCCGGGCCCGCCCCGCGGGGAGGGGACAGCGCCGAGGCGGAGACAGCGGAACAAAGGCGGCGGGGGCGCAGCGGCCCCGGGTGCGGGGCTGGATAGGGCAGGTGTGCGCAGCAGCCTCCGGGTATGGGGCGGGATGGAGCAGGTGTGCGCAGCAGCAAGGGCAGGATGGGGCAGGTGTGCGCAGCAGCCCCTGGGCAGGGGCAGGATGGGGCAGGTGTGCGCAGCAGCCTCCGGGTATGGGGCGGGATGGAGCAGGTGTGCGCAGCAGCCCCTGGGCAGGGGCAGGATGGGGCAGGTGTGCGCAGCAGCCCCCGGGCAGGGGCAGGATGGGGCAGGTGTGCGCAGCAGCCCCCGGGTACGGGGCAGGTGAGCCGAGGTGCTCCTTGCGAGGCAGATGCTGGCAGATCAAACCTGCGCTTCTTGCCCCAGAGTAAAGCCTCCCTTGTTCCCCGAGTAAAAGCTGGAATACTGCGACATCACAGCGGGAGCCTCAGTGCAGCCCATGCCCTCCCCGTCCCTGCCCAGGAGATGCTGTGACCTGAGCACTGAGCAGTGGAGGAGTAGCATGGATTTGGGCCATAACCAGCATGTCTGCATTTATCAAAAATTTAATCTCTTTTGTTGTAATGGTGTAAAATCATGCACAAACCCAACATGGATTTAACACCTGGTTCCATCATCTTAGTTTAGCTTAATATAATCAAGGTGAGACTAAGGTTTATATTGATTGAACCTGTAGGCTTCAGTTTGTATGAAAATTGCTGAACCAGGGCAACCTCACATAGGGGCAACCTGAGTAAACATGTTCCAACTTTGAGATATCCATTTATTTTCTTTCCTGTCCATACAGAAACTGAAAATCTGAGGTCACAGAAGAATGTCACTAAAGGAAGAACATTAGTTAAGGCAACTCTGTCTTTAGTCCAGCTGGGTGTCGGAACTCCTTTAACTTCAGCTCTAACAGTTGGATGCACAAGTGTGCTCTCGTGAGAAGTATTTGGGGAACATTGGACATGCAAGTGCATAATTCGGTACAAGCTTGTAGCTTACTTTGTACCATAGAGTATGCAACTTGTTAAGTACTTTAAATTTTGATTAATAAAATTTGGGTTGTTCTGGCCAGGTTTAATGGGCTCTTCTGTCCTGTTTCATCATCCTCAGTCATTCCAAGAAGGTCATACCAAAGGTAACAGGTTCGACCAGGGAAAATTCTATTTAGTCAGCCTGTACACTGTCTGGCCACTTAGGATAGGATATGCATGAGATCTCTATAGCCCAAAACAGGAGAGCTGAATTCACAGCCCAACCTTTTCAACGAGTATTTCTTAGCCTAAAATCTCACTTTCAGCTGTTCTCTTTCTTGTGTGCCTTTGGGTATGGGCAGGGAAGGACTTGCCCCCTGGATGAGCTATTACAGCAGCAGCCTGCTCCTACCTGCCTTCTTGTATTCTGCTTGTTGAGAGTTGGCGGGGGGAGCCTTGGGGTACTTAGAAGCAGTGATTTTTCAGGCAATAGTAAAGTGCTTAGCTGGTCTTGAAAAAATTAAACCACAGCTCCTCTTCTCCATGGTTCAATTGCTTGCAGCTATTGCTCTCTTTGAGCTATTTAATTTGTATCATGACCTGTAAAATATGATCTCTAGGGAGAACAATCCAGTACTTTGCTGTAAAAGCACAGCCCTTGGCTGCTGTGGCACATGCAGGACCATTGATTTGTATGCTTGCAGTGAGCACTTCCATTATTTGCTGGCTTTACTGACTCTAGTTTTATTGTTTGTTTTTTTTTTTAATTTTAATGCACACATCACATTAAGTAACACTTCAAAACAGGGCATTTGGTTCGAGCAACACTTCAGAGTATTTCTTCCACAGAAATGTCCTGGAGAAGTTAGGAAGCTGATCAGCAGAGAAACAGAGATGAGAGAGAGTCATCACAAGACAAGCAAGAAAATAAGCTCTTTGTGCCCTCTGCCAGATATGAAAGTGAGATAACTTAAGGGTTTGTCCTTAGGCTGTTGGAGAGAGTGGTAAAGACTTCATGTCTTGTGGTGGTAACTCCATAGGGACTAAATAAATGGGCCATCTATCATAAAGACAATCATCCGACAGCACAAGCTGTTCCTCATGGACAAACTCTCTCTCAGACTGAGGGGCTCAAAAGGACTTTTTTCTTATTTGAATTTTTAGTTTTCACAATGCTACACTTCAAAATGGCATTACTCCCCCACTTTTTCTTTTGTACACATGCATTCTATAAGCTACTTTGGCTGCAAAATACAACTTAGTGATTCATTGAGTTTCTTCCCCATGAACCTTTAATGACACTACTTAAATACAAATTCTATTTTATAGAATTAAAAAGAACAGCATATAATTCATCTAGAACACAATATCATCAAAATAAATCAAGTGATTCCTAAGGAATTGCTTGCAGGGAAACTGAAGTCACATCATTAATAGGAAATCTGAGGTCCACAGTAACTGTACGTCATACTTTGCACCCAATAAACTTCTTAAACTAATCATCTTTTAACACAAAGCAGCAGAAAGCAAATCTGTGTAAATGTCCCTATTTGAAATACATGTCCTCCAGCTTGAAAAAGCACTTTTTAGCTTTAAGAGCAAATATTCATGCAGTGTTCCAAACTGTCTTTATTCTCAATAATTCATTATAAAGTTCTACTCTATCAGGGTAACTTCATTACTGTAGAAATAATCTTCAGAAGCTTTAGGCAGGACTTGGTGAAGCTTAGTCATAGGGATCCCCAATCTTCCTATAATCTTCTTAGCACTGGTTATCACAAAAGAAAAGAAAATAATCAGAGCAAAGAAAAATAAAACAATCAAGTAGTCCCAGCAGTAAGGTATCCAAATAGACTTGTTTACAAAACTGCGACTTTAACCATCAGATAATCTCTAGTGTGTTGAAACAGAGAAGCCATGACAATGACAGACCATATTTATTATCTTTAAGATGTGCTTAAAAGAGTTATTTATGCATATTTAAAGGTTTTTTTTTTTTTCCCTTGGAAAATCAACATTGGATGAAATCTGAGAAACACGGGCATGAGAAAAAAAATCTCCAACCATTTGTTGTGATTTATGTCTTGTAAGGTACTCCAAGCAATTTGGATTTGGCTCACTTAAGTAATGTAAAAAGGCAGGAAAACAGTACTTTAGGCAATTCCACTTCAAATCTGCCTTGGACTGAGTCCATAACCTGACAATTCACTAGTTTAAGAGGCCCCAAAAACTCAAAAACATCCTATTGAGAAAACAAGTTTAAGAAAACCCATTGGATGCTCTAAGTGATGGCTGGTATTCCCTGAAAGTCTGCTCAATACTTTTCAGTAAGACCTTTCAGGGTGCCTGTACAAGATTATGTTCTTTATTTTCAGTATCTTAAAGTGAAATCATAGCAGTCAGGAAAAGCCTGTATGTTCTTGATATTTGGTATCAGACTGACTGTAAAATAATTTGCCTCTTTGGATTGTTTTTTCCTTTTATTTGGAAGGGGGGTTGAGCAGATAAAAAAAAATGCCTAGAATTGGCAAAATGTTGACTTCATGTGAGACCTGACACTGCCCTGTGACACTGATGTATCAGGCAGGGGAGGTCAGGCTCCCTGGAGCAAGCATCAGCTGCCTCCTGATGAGTCCCACCTCCTGCCCTCGTATTGTATTGCCAAGATGGTCTCAGGGAAGAGTGAAAAGGAGACAAAAATACTGTGCAATCTGGGCTGTCAAGAGATGGAGTGACAATTGCCACTCTCTTCAGTAAAACATATTGATGGCAGGATTTCAAAAGCAGGAGGCAAGTTATGCCTTTTTAGAACAGAAATCTTCTGTTACTTCGAAAGCATAATTTTTCAGTAAGGAAAACATCACTGTTTCTGAAGTTGTCTCAAACACTCAAGGCATTTACAGAGTAGGAATAAATGTATTTTACAAATAGAAAAAAAGCTCTTGGTAAAGATAGGGTCTTTTTCCCTTTCTTATGATATACTGTGATCCTGTTACAGCAGAATCTATTGTTATTAAGAACCTAATAGCATCTTTTTG
The DNA here is from genome assembly GCF_015832195.1 of Motacilla alba alba. Classification (NCBI taxonomy): domain Eukaryota; kingdom Metazoa; phylum Chordata; class Aves; order Passeriformes; family Motacillidae; genus Motacilla; species Motacilla alba. The sequence goes on along the minus strand of NC_052019.1, from coordinate 10,760,930 downwards.
ATTTTTTTAAAATAGTGTGATGAATTATTTCTTCTTGGGTCCCACATAATTTCCAGGTCCACTGGGGGAAAAAGTAATTATATTTTAGATACACTTGAAAAATTTGTTTCAGGAATCTTATAGTGCTGAGTACATATATATCCCAAAAGGACTTATACAGCAGAAATGCCATTCAGCCTTGTGCAAAAAGCAAATTTGAAAAAGTGTGCATTATAGAAACTTCAAGGGCAGGGATTGTGGTGCTTTTCTACAATGCACAGGCCTCTCCTTACTCTCCACACAGGTAGGTCATCTGTGTAACAAAACTATCTGCAAGTAAATTCACAGAGATGTAAATACCTTAAATTAGGTTCTTGGTTTTGAATCAAGACAAAGGAAGAAATATATAAAAAAGGATAATATACATTTTACAGAACCTTAATGTGCACATAAAAATACTTACTTTCCACTAATATTCTTCTGTTTGAACTAAACAGAAGCAAACAATCCTTCCTTATGATTTCAGTTTTGGAAGAAATTCTGTATAACCTGACCTTTGCGCTCTGGTGCAGGTACAAATGCCAGTGATTTCAGTGGGATTAGCATTTAGTTACTGACATTTTCAAAATACTATGCTAACATCCTTTTATTAAATGAATATTAAACCCTCAGAATCACTGAAAAGTAGCTCTGCCTTTGGGTATTACTAACTTGAAAAACAAAATCCTATTCTTGTAATTTTACTTCTTAGAAATTCAAATTTTATATTAAAGTTGAATACAATAGGGGAAGATTTCCTCTAAGTCTTGCTTCCTTGCCCCTGCTTTCTTTGAATTCAAGCAACATTGGGCAAAAAATGGAATCTTATTGAAAGATAAATTTCAGCTTGTATTCTATTTGTCTCCTGTGCCATTTAAAACGGAGTAAATTATTTCAGTAGTCTTTGATTATTATATTATTTTATTTCACTATAAAAATAATCAGTTGTCATACTGAAAAAAGGGATTAAGACAAAGAAATGCAATTGGAAGAATTTGATTCTTATACAGCAACTCATATAGTCCTCCTGAAACTTCCATCTGTCAAAAACTAATTGTCAGATGAAAAATGTCTAGTATAAAATTGGGAAAAAATGGGGAGCTCAAAGTGTTTATGCTGCACATCCATAACTTGAGAGAATTTTTTTTTTAAAGTCTGACTAGCAAAATTGTCAAGTGACATGAAGAGTTTTAACCCTGTTCCTCAAATGAATTATTCCAGGTCAGAGCACTGAAAGGAAGTTCAGACAGACCATTAACGACCTCAGTTGTTTAATTTGCTATCAGTCATGGTGCTTTCTTAATTATCAGTTAATAGAAAAAATTTATAGCAGTAGAAATAACAATGACTCATGTCAGAGTTCAGAATCATGTCCACTTGTATGGAAAAAAAAAAACCAGCAATTTGCAAGAGTGAGGTTAGGTCAAGCAAGACATCAGCATAATGTAGGTTTTTAATAAAAAAAAAGTCAAAGACATTCTCAGTTTTCTTCTTCCCCACCTCCCCCTCCCTAAAAAATAAAAAAGTAATAGTTCTTGACATAGCATGACAAATAGGAAGCCTTTATTCTGTCAGACCATTCTGGAACACAAGGTACAATGGGCTGAGAGAAATTTGCAGAAGAACTATCAAGGGCAAAGAAAGGCTTTAATCTCAAAAGAAATAAACACCATTGCATTTTTCAGTAGAGAGACAAGGTAGAGGATGTAAAAAAAGAATGTATCATAGCAAATGGAAAAAACAAATCAACAGCAAATCATCCATGACACAAATCCAACCAGATTGCAAACCAGAAATCAACGGAATCCAGAACTGTAACAAAAGGCAAATATGTAAGAGCTGGGACACTAATGCCCAAACTGTGATACATTGATACATTTACCTTACATTAGTGCGGGACACGATGCTTTTTTGGTTTCCTCCTGATCCCTCTGGAGCTGCTGCTTGTCCAGATTGGCAGGGAAGGACTGGCTGGTCCCAACAGCCCGGGTGCTGCAGGCACACATCTGTCCACGCATTACAAACATGGAACCTACCTACTTACCTGTGAGCACAGGTGTCAAACAGCGAGGGGAAGGAAGAAAATGTCCTAAATCATGAAAAGTAGCAGCATTTAGAACTAACCTCTGAGTGTAACTCACAGAGACGGTGGCTGTGAGGAGGGAGTAACAAACTGCTGCAGTAACACAGCAAACTGCAGTTTGGTGAGGGTGCTTCATCACCTGCTTCATCACCTTTGCTTTTCATGGCCATGTACTTTTACTGAGTACCACCTTTTCTAACATGGCTCTTCAAGACCATAAAAAGTGAGAAGGGATACAAAGACTCAAAAAGCCTGAGCCAGCACCTCCTGTGAGTCTTTAAGGATTTACCCATACCTCAGAGGCAGCTTGGATATGATAAGGGGATGGAAGCCTCAGTATAAATTTACAAGAGCGTCACATCTGTCATTTAGATATTAATAATAGCCTTTTTTTTTTTTTGGGGATACTCAAGACATATGAAAATTGGTAGCCACAACTGTGACTTATCAAGTAATCACATTGGTCAAAGGTCAGCTGAGATCTTAGGAAGCTTATAAAATGATCCTGTCCTTTTTCTCACACACAAATCAAAGGGCCAGGAGAATATGAGTATAAGGACACTCTGAAGCTTATGCACCAGAATTGAGTGCCAGACAGAAGTGCCTGGGATCTCATCCAGCTCATCTGCAAATAACAGAACAGCATCTTCTGGCAGATATGTGAAAAGGTTAGTAAAATAATTGGTCTGTCTTGGTCACACTTGGGAAATGTCAATTAGATGGCTTCTCAAAATCAAAATGTGGAATGTAAGGCCAGGCATCTCTCTTGGTCTGAACCATATCTTTTTTGCCCATGTAAAATTGGCCTTGCCTCAGAAGGTTATTAGATTCTGGTACTGTCTCACAACTATGTATTTTCTTGTTTCTGCAATTACAGGTTTCAGAGTTCTCCCCTGAACCATGAGGAAAACAAATAGCAGAAGGTCAGACAAAAATGCCCAGCCTTCTCAGACAGCTATAACCTGGCACGCCTGGTTTCCTAGCGGGAATTGTTGGTAAGATATTCCTTCAGCAACCACAAAACCCAACATACTCCTTTGTCTCAAAGACTGTGATGATGAAATGCTGTCTCTTTCATTGCTGAGTTTGAGACACGTCTTCTTTAAAATACATGAGGTGAGAATTAGGTCATCCATAGGGCTGACATGAGCAGCTGAGACATACAGCTCAGATCCAAGAATGAAAATGAAATTTCGGACAGAATTCCCCTGCATCTTGCATACGTATCAAAATAAGTTTCTCCAAGAGCTATATTGATCCTTTTGAGCTGCATATCCCCATCCACACTTACAAAAATGCTGAAAGGCAGCATGTCTTTGAAAACAAGACTATAGAACAGTAACTTAATAACTCCAAAGAGCATTATCTGAAAAACAGCCTATGATTTATTGAGACTCAGTTTTTTACTGCCAACACCAGACCACACTATCAGATGGAACATTCTGGCAAAGTCTTATCTCATTACTCTGAATGCCTTTTCCATTTCATAATACTACACTAGATTAGCATATGGAACCCTATTAAAATAAATCTGAATATTTACTACCCATATGTCAGTCTATCCACATTTAATTAGACACTCAAAGTTCCTGAGAGAAAACAACATGCCTGAAAATCCAATTTGCAATTTTTAAATGGGGAAAACATGATAGATTTTAGAAACGGGAATCTTGTATTTGCTGGTATACCATGGTTTATGGAGTTTAGGTGACGTACAGACAACTTAGCAGTGAAGTAAATTACAATGCTACTCACTTTATGGTCCTTTTACACTGGTACATTTAGCTGGTGCCAAATCCAGCACACAATATCATACTGTAAATGTGAATTTAGTTAGGCTGGAGAGCATAACTGAATAGGTCACTGCACCAAATGACAGTAGATGCTTTAAATATAGGGTGATACACTGGCATGTATCATGTGAAAAAATGAACAGCTTCCCAAGCTGTGCCACCTTTGCACGGAACAGACATCTACAGACCATTTCAAACTTCCATGGAAATGAAATAAGGACACACAAGAGTACTTGTTCATCTAAAGTCAGCAAAGGTTTTGTGTATGGAAGCCAAAATTCCTTTTTGGTTTTGGCTGGTAGTAGGAACGTAAGTTGATAAACTGACTGTCTTCTAAAACATTTTTGCGTGTTTGGCATTGAATGTGTGCCTGTTTAGTGAATAGTATAATGAGCACAAAAAATTACTGTGTTAGGGAGTTTTGGGAGATCTGTGCAACTCAAAGTACTTTCCTGATTGCTTGAGAGTGATTTGGTAACATAGTCTAGGAACTGCAAGTGGTTTTTCAACTGGTATTCTACCAATTGGTAAAAAATGGGTTATTTCCCTCAATAGACTGTAGGCATAGAATTAATTTCATCCAAGATCAGGTAGCCTGCAATGTGTACTTCTGCAGAGGCATTGCTTTTCTTTATATGGGAAGGGACATGATAGGGGCAATTCATCTTGCATTTTAAACATTAGGATATGAATGAAGCTTTTTTTTTCTCTTCACTGACCATAAAAGGAAGCACAGAATGACAAAGGAATTTGTCTGCAAATATAGAAAAAGGAAGGGGTACAACTCCTAATAGAGTTGGGCATTGTGGTAAGAGCTGATGCTCGTGAGCTAAAAACTCTAGATGGGGGTATGTAAAACAAGAGTTGTACCTGATTTAGCTCAGGTCCTTGTCTGGACCTTCAAGAGACACTTTTAATGCTTGACATTATAAGAGATGAACTGTCTCAAAACAGTGTAAATGGGTCAAACAGCTCACATGAGCTCACCATCCTCACCTGTCATCAGGCACACATCTGCTGGTGAATAAAACTGTAGAGCAGCACAGAGCTGTTGATTGCCCGTGATGCTCAGTAATGCCCTTTTTCCTTACAGCATAGGTTGAATCCTACACCAGTACAAAAGCTGCTGTGGTTAAGAAATTTTCAAATTATTTATGAAAATCCATAGTAAACCTGATCTGCACTGATACGTGGATTTCTTTGATCAACCTGAGATTTTCTTAATCACTGAGGAGCTGCCTGTAATCAGTATGATGTCCCAGGAATGTGTGGACGAGAAGAGTGGTCATCACCAATGTCAAACTTCCTCATAATAGTTCTCCAACCAATTATTCTCCTGGATTTAGTTTTTCATAGTTGAAATGGACCCTGCTGGTCACATTTCAGATTGGCCCATTTCAATGGGCTGCCAGTTTTCACAAAATAATGCAATAAGCTACTCTGAGGTTGGAGAGCATCATGAATGTGGTCTACATGTGATTGGGAGCTCTCATTTTAAACTGGCTAATGGTTCCCTACACAGGCTGGTGCTTCTGTACAACACCAGTGAAGCAACTTCTGCTTGCTGAGATGTGGCAGCTGCTTGATTGTTTAAATCAAGACCAACTTTACAGTAACTTGACATTCAGAGCTACCCTCAACACTCTCCTCAGTGAGCAAATTTAATGCAAATTAGATATTATTTTTATTAATATAACAGGAAGACCCTATCCAGAGCAGCAATATGATCTAAAAAAAACTATACACACATTAGCAAAGTCATTCAGTTATGTCTTTGTTTTAATGATTTTTTTTAAACATTTGTATCATCAGACAAAACATTTAGGTAATGAGAAAATATTTATTTCCAACAGCATGGACTCTGAAAGTTAGTTGGAAGAAGGCATGTTCAATGCTATGATTTTTCCAATGCTGGGTCAGTTGAAATAGTGTGTTGTAGTGCATATATTAACCAGTTACCTTAAGGAAATGAGAAAAGACATAGTGAACTAGGAGGTGAGTACAAACATCCAAGGCAGTAAAAATGCAGAATACTGACACATGGCTGAAAAATGTACTTTTTGTAATGCTCATTTAGTATCACAAAAAACTAGCAACTCACTTTAAAACATTCTTTGTCAGCAACCATACCTCTGACCAAATGAAACTATTAAATTTAATAGAGTCTTTCAGCTGGAAGAGAAATTAAGGTCTAACACTTATATCAAATGCTTAGATTTTGTTAGCTTTGCTTGTTATTTAAGATAGTTTCAAGGTACTGCACCAGTATCACATAGTTTGGTTTTTTTTTCAAATTGACTTGTACAGAAACATGCAAATAGTAATGCATGAGGGTTTTATGGATTTGATTCTAATTGTCTGTATTATTGATAGAGCACATCAAGCTTTTTTTTTGTTACATTTTATGCTGAACTGTTCCATTTCCACATCTACCAAATGCCATCATGGGTCTCATGGCTTACTGTGTCAAGCTGGAAAGTTGAGAAAGTAAGAATGCCTTCACTTAGGACATATATTAATGAAAATAATTCTTTTATAGATAGATATCTCTATCTACATAGTAATTAAGATTACATGGTATTTTATCAGCATGAAATGTAAAAAAAACCATTCTTCAAACACCCCAAGCTAATAGGAAAACACAGTCAACTGGCACAATACACTCTTCAACCAGTTTTGTATAAGGCTTCAGTTTTCCTGATGAATGGAACTAAATCTTAGTAAGTCTGTATACATTTTAGTAATTATAACTGTTTTATGTCACAATATATTCTTAATAAAATAAAAACTCTGGTGTTGTAATTAAAGATAGCTAGTTACCTTCTAGACAAATACGATTTTTTAAAGAGTACACTGTGTTTAAATATAAGAAGTAGAATTAAGGTGCTTCCATATTTCTGCTTTCATTCTTAAAAAGTACCACGATAAACAATTGCAATAATTGCTTGCGGATATGCTTTTCTTTGGCTTTTACCATATTTTTAATAGCATCTGATCCCCCGCTGGAAAATTTCTTTAATAATTACTTACTTGGTTTTGTAAAAATTGCATTATAAAACTGAATGGAACAAAATGTTGGATGCATTTCCTGTGTACAGCTACACTTTTTTCTCTTCCTTTCAGAATTTCCATTTGCATCAAGCAACAAATGCAAGCAACAATAAATTTAAAGCTAGATTTTTTTGCACATTGTAAACTGGGTAGGACCAGGAGTTACTGACAAAACCAGCTGGAAATGCAAGATTAGCAAATTCTCTGTATCCCAACACATTACCATCTAATCTGTCTTGTTTCCCCGACACATACTAACACAATGAAGCTGGACAATGGTTCAACAGCAAGTGCATGTGATAGTTCTGGCAAGACTATTTTTGTTTTGATTAAGCACATATTTTATCCAGGAGGGTTTAGAAAAGCAGGGCCTTTTTCTTCAGGTCATTCCGCTTCCAAAGTGCCAGACGATCAAATTCCTCAATACTCATTTTGAAGACTTCCTGGAACTCTTCAGGGGACAAATGCCTCTTGAAAATGAAAATACAAAAGATATCATTAAGCTTGTCTGTGCACAGGAATATTTCTGCCCTAAGTTTTAAAACACACCACAAAATAATGCATTAGGGTTCGCATTTAAATTCCAAAATTGTTTCTGGAAAAGATTGCATCGAAACCAAATGAGCTCAGAGTAGCTGGGAAATGAAATTATTGATGGCAGTAGTGACTTTTAAAAAAAGTAATCTTTTCAGTATAGTTCTAACTGGACAGAAGCTATGGTTTTTGAGAAAAAGTATGTTTATCCAGGGTGCTTGATGACAGAGCACACTGAGACAAATTCAAGTTATTCCAGGACTTTAAAGAGATTGATAACAATGTAATTTCAGAGTTGGATTTGTTTTGCCTTGATCTTTAATGAGAGCACTGGACACCACACTGGTCCACTAATAGCAACCTTGTTACAAAGGAGAGAGCATACTGCTAAATTCTGAAATCCAACATGTGCTTATCCATGGGGAGAGACTCCAGTGAAAAGTTCAGGCTGAATAAAGTAGGGGGTTTTTAAATGTCAAGAAATACACTTCTATTTGATGTTTTCATGCTTTAATATTAAAAAAAATTTAAAAGAGATGCAAAAAAAGGGAAGAAATCCAACATAAAGAATTGGAAGGCGGTAGGATAACAATTCCCTAGCAATTATTAGCATCCACACTGAAAAGGTAGAAAAGGTAAATATGTGAATGAATTTGAAAGTAAAATTTCACTTTCCATTTATTAACAAATACTTCATCTTTGTAATGTAATTTAGTCAAGAAAACGAAAGAAATTGTTTGTAAGAAGTCATTATATATAATTACTTTGAATGGTTATCATGGGTTCTTGTTCCTTAAGAAAGGACAGACTTGATTTTTTTAAACAGGACTTGTTTTTTTCCCTTGAGATTCCACATATTCAGAACAACAGTGACTAAGATCTTGGAACCAAGCCTTCACTTTTCATTTGACAAATGACAGCAACCCACCATAAGCACTGCTCATAGCACGGAACAAACACACCATGCATATTTAGCAAAGGAGATCATTTTTCACATGAAAATGAACAACATCTGACAATGTATTCTAGAAACAATCTCTCACTGACAGAATTTAATTCCATTGGCTCAGAAAGAAATACTAACTTCTCTCTGCATTGTTCTTTTTTAAAAATATTTTCCTGGTAATCCAGTGGACAAATGCAAGTAAGTTTAACTTTAGCAACTTCCCACAGCAAGGAACATGTCTGTAAGCTGTAGGATGAAAAAGAAGTCTGGATGAGCAAAGTGTGCAATATTTTATTTTATTTTACTTTCTAGGTTGTGGATAAGACTTGAGACATCTCCTCACTGAGGAGAAAGCAGTGGCAAACTGTAGTTCTTTCTCAGAAAATGAGAAAGCCTATATACCCTTGCAGGTAAAGCTACCTTGCCAATCTTCCAAAACCATAGAAAATTACATAAAACTTTAAAAAGACTGTGTTTTCACCATTTTTCTTTTTCTGAGGTAATTTACACCATATATTATGAGAAACTGCTGTGATCTTATTAGATCTGTTCCAGTACTGAAGGTCAGTGTAGGAAAACTCAAGAAGCCCTAAATCACACAGAATCACAGAATCACAGAATAATCACCCCTTTCCTCCAGAGTGCCAAACATTTGCTACATCTTCCCCTCCTAATGAAGCTGCCACCCATCTCAGCACAAGCTGTGCAATTCCCCCTTCCCTCTCCAATGTTGTACTTTGCCATTTATCCTTTTGCTTTGCCCTCAGGCTTAGTGAGCTTTCCATCCACACGCAGCTACCCAAGCCAGAATTAATTAGCTGTGCACTGTGCTCCTCTGCCTGTGCCCAGATGACACCACCTTCATTCTTTGCACACACTCATATTCCATTTCTTATACCTGAGTTTTGTTTTATAACAGCACCATTTTTCCCTCCTCACAGAAGGTCTCATTTGGTGCTGCCTGGTCCAAAAGCAGTTAACAGCTTCCAGCCCAGGGACAAAGTGACTGAGATGGGGAAAGCATAAGCTCACTTATTTCCACATCCATTCAATTAGAGAGCTTCTTTGTTTTTAATTTTCTTCCACACATGCCCTCATCTCAAGGACTAACAAGTTGACTTCCACATCAGCAGTTTCTTACTCCATCAATGCTTTATCCACATGCAAAAATAGTTCTGGTAGAAGGGAACATTTTCCCTTTGGTCTGAACTCTCTCTGAGAACGCCAGTCTGTCCACAGTGTAACGTATTTCCTGCTGCTGTCCCTGCATCTTAGAAGCTTTCACCACACTCTTCTTAAGCACCATGGGCTCTAGATTTGGGACTGACTCTAGAAGCAGCAATGACTTAAGTTCTCTCTTCAAATTTGGAATAAAACCTTGGTCCCAGAAAGATGTCATCAAACTGGCAAAGCTTCAGATAAAAGCAATGAAAGTAATCATGGGTTGCAGTTTAATTTATGAGGAAACACTAAAAGGCCTAAGTGTGTCTGAGCTCAGCCAAATGATGACTAAGGTAAAATATGGTAATATCTACAAGTATTTGAAAGGTCTAAACACCAGAGGAATGCACCAGTGTCAGAAGTTTATGGTTACACTTTTCTATGTATATGTGATGCTAAGTTTTGCCTCCACTATTGTTGGGATTATCCTAACAGCTTTCCTCAAAGCTTTAAAACCTAGAGCTCTTCCCAAACCTAAAGGCAGAAAAAATGCACCAGGAATCATGGACTGATTCATCTTTCTTCTCAGCTATTGGAATATTAATTTGCCTTAACTGAAGCGTTACCTTCTCTCATTAGTGAAACAAAAGAAGGGAAATTGAAAACTATGAGCAGGGAATATGAAAGATATTCATCTTGAGGTATGAGAGAATATGGGTGAATCTATGCTTTACAAGGCCAAGAACATAATTTCCTTTTTCTTTTTTCAGTAATGGATCAGCTTAAAATATCCAGCTATGTTAATAATGCATCACTGGGCTATTAAAGGAATGGCCAAACTTACTAGTAAAAGCAACATTCATTCCTTTTTATTTATTTTTTTTTTACTAGAGTTGGCCTTGTTTACATGGGAAGTCTGGGTGTTTTACAGTGTGCTGGTAAGTGATTCCTAATTCCCTTTGTGACAGTTTGGCCATATTCAGGCAGCTTAACTCCATCTCCTTCTCTGCTCTGTATCAACAGCAAGGCTGGGCACATTGCAGACACTGAGGAGAGTAGAGGACTTACCAAGGTCCTGTTCTGCCCACACTCTGAACTCACTGCATGTCAGTGAGGTCATTTGGGAAGCTACATAATGATGTTAACATGATGCTACCTGAAAACTTTGCTAAAAGATAAGGTAAGCAATTTAAAGCTGATTCTTCACTATGATGCCTGCTATACTGGACCTCACAGCATCAGAATATCAGCATTTGTGATAAATGTGATATTGCTACAGTAGAAAGGACTGTGGCATTCTGCTGTTTTGATAAAATTGTATTAATCTGAGGCTTTATTAGGATATACAGAACTAAGCAAGGGCTGAGCTAAAACTCTCCTCTGCATTGCAACCACTAGAACAGAAAATCCTCATCCTCGATGAAACACAATCATGAAAATGAGCAGTACAGACATGACCTCATTTTTACTCTCTCAGAACAAAAGTAATTAATTGCACATTCAAATACTTGCTCCACAGTGTTATCTCAGAAAGAAGTGGTGCTTTTTGCTATAAATTAATGAGGCTTGTCTCTATTTCTGTGGTCTGCGAAAAAGCCAGTAATAATTCTAAATAGAGTTATAATCTTTACTTAATTCAATGAGATTTCTTTTCCCCAGGAATAATTTATCTCTCAATGAAATTCAGAGATACTCAAAACCAATACATAGTGTCATGGTTTCACTGCAGCTGGCAACCCACACAGCCATTCACTCACTCCCCCACTAGTGGGATCAAGGAAAGAATTGGAAGGGTGAAAGCTAGAAAACTCATGTTGAGATAAAGACAGTTTAATAGGGAAAGAAAAAGCCACACACACAAGCAAAGCAAAGCAAGGAATTAATTCACTGCTTCCCATGGGCAGGCAGGTGCTCAGCCATCTCCAAGAGAGCAGGGCCCATCATGCATAGCAGTTACTTAGGAAGACAAAAACTCCAAATGTTCCCCCTTCCTTCCACACCCCCCCCCTTATATAATGAGCATGATGTCACATGATCTGAATTATTCCTTGGGTCAGTTTGGGTCACCTGTCCTGGCTGTGTCCTCCCAGCCTCCCATTCACCTCCCATTTCCCTGCCAGAGTGGAGAGTGAAAAGCAGAGAAGGCCTTGGCTCTGTGTAAGATCTGCTCAGCAATAACAAAAACATCTCTGCCTTATCAACCCTGTATTCATCACAAATCTACAACACAGCCCCACACCTGCCACTGTGAAGAAAATTACCCCAGCCAAAACCAACACTTAGGATTGTGGCATTAGTATGAATAAATCACAGGAAGATAAAATTGCAGTTCACTGGCAGCCATCCTGCAGGACATGGTGACCAGGGGGTGCTTCACAAGCATCCCTGCTCTGTGTCAGTAATTGGATGGGAGTCATCGTGTATACACCTGCTGATATAGGAAGCTCAGAGGATATCCTACTTCCTCATGAGTCAATATTGAACCAATGAAAGAACTCAGTGGATGGCAGCAGGTGATGAGTTGAAGACTAGAAAAATCAAGGTCCTAACTCCTAGAGGAATTTAAAACCTCAGGTTTGTTTCTCTTTTGCTCTTTGTTTTGCTGTTCTCATGGGAAATGACAGCTGAGCACTACACTGCCTTTGCTTGAATCTGTGGTGACTCTTTCAGCCAGTCTCTCTGAGGCCCTACTGTGCACTCTGTTTGATAGAGTGAAATTTTAAGTAGCTGTCTACTTCAATTCATTTTTATCGGAAATCCTTCCAACTTATGATTCACATAATCCAGAAATAAAAGCTACAGGATCTTCTCCACAGATTTCAGTATGAGAAATACTCAAAATAAACAGAGATTTATGGATAAAGGTTTATTCACAGGTAAGTGAGCATTCATGTAAATAACCAAGCCTTAGTTCTTCAAGTTGGTGCACAAGCTTTGCTGCTGAGATACAATCTTTTCCTATAGTAAGATTCAGGATTGTAGAAGTATTTCAACACTTAGAAAATAATAGCTTCTTCCCCTCTCCAGTTTTTCTCTTCTTCACTGCCCTTCCAACTCCCTTTTCTCATGCCTCTCAAGGTTAGCCCAAATAAAACTCTCACATGGCCAATCAAAATTTGCTGGAAATTTTTTCTATTGACTTTTGAATCCTCATTTTGCTTTCACAAGGTTTGCACTCTTCACCTCTCTTTCTGCTGCACTGCTGGGGCTCAGCAGGCTTTTCAGAGGTTTCTTCTAAGCCTGCTGCATGGCTAATTACAAAGCTGTAATTAGCCATGTGCACATTCCCAAGGGAATATTGAATGTTATGCTCATCTACAGCCTAATTAAGCTTCATGCTCAATAAATATTTGAAACTATTAAGTAATTATGTGATTGGGGAGGGAAAGTTAAGAAATGGCATGAATTGCCACCTAATGAACTTCAAAAGGTATCAAAAGATCACTAGGACAGCTCTGCTGATCAGAGGATAAGGCAGCAGGCACCTGCAGTTACCCCAGATAAGGGCAATTAGGGGTAACACAAATAGTTGGAGCCCTTGTGCAGCCAAGCCTTGCAGAAGCTGTAGATCCCCCTCTAAGAAGCAATATGGGTGCCCAGAGGGGTTCCCAGGTACAGCAGTGTAATGAAGCAGTGAGGAAAAGAGTCTGAGAGCCTTCCTCATGCCCCTATCACCCCAAGCACCTCTACAAGGTCCTCCTGGATCTGGGGCTTTATCTCATTCACTATTTCAGGGTACCATGAAGTCTCCCAGAGAAGCTGCATTCCACTCAGCACTACCACTGCCAATCTAACCTCCTGGGAAACATCACAAGGCACATCTTCTATGAAGAAGATGAAGAAAATCTTCTGTAGGAGCACTGTACAGCCAGTATTTTGCCCAGCTGAGTCATCCATAAAGGTACAAAAAGCTGGGACAATGTATTTCTCTCAGGTACATGAGCATTTTATCTAAATAGTGTTCACACAGAATATCTCTGATGATAACCTATGCTACCATCTTATCATTCAAATGACCTTCTTCATTACTGACATTGACATAAGTCATTGCCTCCAGCTGATGGCTGCTAAAAATGTCTGTGTAATTAAGAAAATAATTCATTAAAAAACCCCAAACTTGGAATCCATAATAAATTATGAAAATACAAAGAAGACAATGAGTTTCAAAAATTTCATTTGTTTTAGGCACAAAATACCTTATTCTTAAAACAGATTTTCCAGCTTCCCTTAGTTTGGACTTCAGTGCACCTGTAATATAAATGTTCCACATCTAACCTCTGTTCACTCCTACAGTGTTTCCACTCACACAGAAATCACTTTTCACATCATATCCCATCAATTCTAATGCGTATTTTCATTCTATAATGGCTCATTTTGTAAAAGGCTTTGAAATCTGATGTAAACATGCATCACTGATCACAACACAAGCACATGCCTAGAATGAGAAACACCACACGTGTATTTTTCAAGTTTAACAGTGTGAAATAGTTCTACTGAAGTCAGTGACCCACACTTTTTCACCCCAGGTTATGAGCTTTATTGTGAAGTCAGTCTGTAACCTCAAACCCAGCCCCAAACTGCAAACTGTAAAACACACAGCATTTCAGTCTTGCTCTCGTTTTCCCCATCTGAGCTCCAGAGGAGGTGGGACACACAATGCTACTTGTATGAATGACATCCAGGAGCTTGGGGTCTTAAAAATTCAGGCTCAGTTACTGGAAACAAGTCCTAAAATGGTTGAAGCCCAAATGGCTGGAACCCAGGGCGATTGTTGAATGAAAACCAGTGGAAAAAATGTTATCCCTAAAGCAAATCCAGACAAGCAGTTCCAGGAGGAAAAGCATGTTTGACTTAAAGTGAGTGCTCTGTTCAAATAAGACCACACCCATGTTTAAATCTCTTCATTTCTGTTTACAGGAGAACAAGGTGGCAAATAGAAGTTTGCTACCTGACATTCCAGAGTACTTTTTCCTTAGCAATTGTCTCAGTTAAACAAAGAATGAACAGGCTCAAACAAAAAGTGGAATAATTTACTTTCTACTGCATTTGACAGGCATGAATGGATAATGCTTTTAAGCCTTGACATTCAAAAGAAACAGCTAAAAAAAAACCTAAGACACATTAAGATAAGGAAGTCATATGAAAATACTAAAACATGGTTTCCAAATGGAAGATCCTCACTATACTGGCTTTCAAAACTACCAGCCTGTGACCACAAAAGTAATCTTATACTCTGTGATAAAAGCAACTGCAGAAGGAAAAAAATATATAAATCCACGCATTTGGGCATGAACTACCAATATGAATGTGCAATGTGTGCACTGAACCACATTGTTGTGACTGAAGAACAGGCAAACAAGATCCAATCTAAGATAAAAGTATCAAATGGATGCTTTTAGGAGCACAAGGCTCAAATGATAAAGGCATTCGAGTACTTAAAAGAGGTTGCAAAATATTTGAAAGTGTCTGTAAGCCCAACTTTCCTTGAGAAGCATCAGGTAAGGAGTGCCAATGTGTACTATCCAAAGGTAATGTTTTAGTCCTGAAAACTCAGGACTTCAAGTTGTCCAAAATGGGGAAGTTTGGTGTAGAACACTTATAACTGTTGCATTAAAAAAAAAAAAAGGATAAAAAGTTCCAAGATAGACCAAACTGTCTATATTTTTTCAAATGCTATTGCAGCAAACTCACAAAATAATCCAGTTTTCTAATTATACTATATCTTCACAGAATATACCAATCTAGGCAACTTAGAGACTTACAGAGGTCTTCAAAGCAGGGTCAACTTTAAAGACCATGAAGACTATAAAGACAAAACAGACCATGTTCCTCAAGGCCTTTTCCAGCTGTGTTCTGCATGCCTTCAGGGGTAAAGATTCCACAGTCTCTTGGGCAACCTGTTCACTGCACTGCTCTTCCAGTGAGGAACATTCCCCTTACATCCAATTGTAATTTCCTTTCCTGCAGCTTGTGACTGTTGCCTCTTGGCTCTCCAGGGCCACCCTCTGGGAAGGGTTTAATCTGCCCTGTAACCTCTTTCCTACAAAGGTGAGTTGCTGTTTCATTTTCAGCTGGTTTCCCATCAGCATCATCAGGTTCTTTTCCCCAGAGCTGTTCCCCCCATCTTGTCCTGATGAATAGCATTACTTGGTCACAAGTGCTACAATGTGGATTTATCTTCACTGCATTCCATGAAGTGTCTGTCAGTCATTCTGCAGCCTGGCCAGGTCCCTCTGAACAGAGGCTCTGCTCACCTAAGCATCAGCTGCAGTTCCCTCATGTTCATGTCATCTGCAGACATGGCGAGGGTGCAATTCCTCTCCTCCACCCAGGTTATATAATCCACCCATGTTACTGCTTGGTTGTTCACATAACGTTATGTGAATGAACTTGTTCTTCACCATTTCCTGTTAGAATAGCTCACGGGAATGCTGCTCTGTTCATCTAACATTACAATAAACAGTACTGTGGTAGAGAGAAACTCCTAAAAAAATTCCTCGGCCAAAGCCTTATCTACTGTAAACTCCTTGCATTTCTAATCAGCTTATACAAAAGTGAGATCCAGGCTATTTATTCAAAAACCAAAGTGTCAGTAAGGTATTTAAAAAATCAGCAGGCTGCTCATTATAACCACTTCTTGGCGCTGCATGTATTTAGTTCACTGTTGGCATAAACATCTCCTTGGAAGAGCACAAGGAACTGGGTACTTCTGTCTCACTGCTGAGTTAAGACAAGCAAACAAAAACATGCTGAGTGTTTCTATGCTTAGTTACACGTACTTTTGAGGAAAGAATGACTATTATTTGAATGCATTTATTACCAGTTGAGCCATCCTAATCTCTAGATACCTCTTGGGCTTAGAAAAATATGCATTTTTACAGGAAAATACTTTTTATAATCCTTAAAATAAATTTCTTGCACAACAGTGTAATCTAGAAAATACTCATAATGGGAGTGAAGTTAGGAAAACACTACCACCCATTAAACCCCCACCCTCCTGTGGTCCTTGAACATTAGCCAAGGTTTCGTTGTAGCCTCCCTTAATTTGACCCCAGGAGCTAATATCACTGACTTGAGTTCTCTTCTCCTGATAGGAACACTCAATGTAGGAGACTTTGCTTGGAAGAGTGAATCATAGACAAACAATAGTGCCCCTTCCATGACATCTATGATGGATCATTCAAAGTTCACAACAAACTGTTTCACAAAGAGGAGGCTGCTTCAAGTCAAATTGTGAGATGGCTCTTAAATAAATCTACCTCATGCAAACTTAGTCGAACTTATTGCTCCTAAGTGGATCAGGAAATCAGAAACATCACTTGTGAGAGAGATATTCTGTTGACAGCAGACACAGTAAGACTGTTTGAGAGCTGATATGAAGCACAGAAGTTCTAGGTCTCCTTTCACAGACACCAACTTTACCCTTGGCCACAGCCATCACACCCAGGAACTTGCTCTGCTTTGCAGCAGCAACAGCCAGGTGAGGCTTCAGCCCACACAAATAATCAGAATAAAACTGGTGTATTAGAATAGAACATGGATTTTTTTCTTAGGAGATTTTCCTAATATATCACTCTACAGCTTGGATAATACATGGACTTAGCACTGCTACCATTTCTGTAGGTGAAATCCAGCCCCTTCACAAGTGACACTGGATGTGCAGGAAACCTATCAGCTGGAAACCAATTCAGATTGGAAACAGCACTTGCCTCTTAGAGATCCCAAGCATTGAATCATACAATCTAGCAAGTGTTAAATGGACCTCAAGAAAGGGTGAAATATAACCTTAGTACATGCTTTCAGTATTTTCAGTGCTGTCCTCAAAAGCTTGAAGATACCAAGGTATATGAAGTGGGCTCTCCACTAACAGACAGTAGCCTATATCCACATTTCTCAGCCTGGTCTGCTTCTGTGCAAACCTAAAAACCCACATAGTCCTGGGCTCCCTGAGTTCTGTGTCCTGCCCAAACCTGAAATCTGCTGGGTGTACAAGTCAATAACTAAGTTACTATCTTCTACTTCTGCCACAAAAGGGAAAAAATGATAAGCTGCTTTTCTATGCAAAACTACTTATTTGCAGGAATTCTGTAACACAAAAGAAAGGGTCAGGAAGGAGGGGAAGAGGCTGACAGGGAAGGCAATGGTTTGTGCCTGTCACTCAACTCTGCGTATGGTTTGAATGCGTAGATGAGCAACTGCCTCTGCTCTTACAGTAGTTAGAGTGCTATTAAAACTCTGCTAATTTAATTGTTTAAAAAACTACCAATCCCTAAAGACAGTCTACAAAGGAGTCCTTCCTGCAGACACTATGTTTAGCATAGTGCAGCAATCAGCAGGACTGGCCTGGTCCCCTCACTGCTTTTCTGGTGCAGGTTTGAAGCAGATCTTGTTTATTGTTCTTTTTTGCAAACCTCTGTGAGATCTTTGAAGTGGTTGGGCTCCTTGAGCCAACAGGCTCTGTGCTGCACCTGGTATGAGACAGACTGAACAGCTCCAAAGTTAAACAAACAGCAATCCCAGCTGAGGATGGTGTATGAGTTACAGATAATGGCAGCCAAGGCAGGCATCATCCATCCAAAGCAAACTCTGTGTTGTATTAACAAAGCAATTTAGAGCTGCATTTGCTATTCAGACCAGTCTGCTGTGTTTAAACAGAGACTCTATTCTTTAACACACACATACACACGTGTGTGTACAGATATATATGAAAGAATCCTTTACAGGGTATGTCCAGAGGAGCATCCCTCCAACTCCCTGCTGCTTTTTCCAGACTCATCATGCTTTTTGGTATTGCTATCATGCCTTGCTATAAACCAGACTTAAAACAGCACATAACTGAGGCTCTCTTTTCCTTGCAATCAAATCAACACTACTTGTTGGGAAATCAAGTGACAAGCACATTCAAGTATTCAAGAGCATAACACCAATTTCAAAACATAGTACATGTATGCAGATTTGGTAAATTAATTATTTTTAAAAACTGATCTTTAATGAGGAAATTTCTGCTCCTTCTAAGTTTTTCTTCTTTTCTTGTTTTAAAAGTAAAAATCAACCTTGGGAATTTTGCTTGAACATCAATTTCAGGATTTGATCTTTGGAAACTCAGCTTTCTCTTATGATAAATTATATCTGCACTTCTTTATCTTAAGCAAGATGTGGATGGTACAGCAAAGCTGTAGTAGAGTGACCACAGATTACACAGCCAAAGGAGAGGCTGAATAAGACAACAGACCAAACAGAGGTCCATGTGGTTTCAGGATAAATTGAGCCTTTTTGTAATATTTAGGTTATTCTATGAGGATGTTTTTTATATGAATTCAAACCAAAACAAACTTCATGTTTTCCCATTGCCCATCTGAACTTCCAATACCTTGTAAAATCATCCAAAACTGATGGGTTTCATCAGTATCTTTGTAAAACACCATTTGATCAGGCATTTGTCAGTTTTTTTGTCAATTTTTTAGTTAAATTGCCTACATACTGACTTTTTTGAGAAAAAAAAATACAATACATAATGTCATTCTTCTCTTCTCTCTTTGTTCCTGTTACTAAGGCACAGGCATATGCAGGATAGTAAGCAAACAGGAGAAAACATCATTCGAGCAAACATCATTCCTACCTCCAGCCTGGTCCTGTCCACATCCTTGGGCAATTTCACACGAACTCGGTTTGTTACAATAAGGGTTTCATAGGGATAAATCTGTTAAAAAGACAAGAGCATATGAACTCCAGCTGGACCCAATTCTGAGGCATGGAAATGGTGGTATGAGGGACTTACTAAAAAAATGGTACATACTTGCATCCTGATTTGACAAAAATTTCACTGGGACAAAAATTAACAAAATGAAATAAAAGAAAGGAACCCATGTAACCTTGCTAGGAAGTGCTGAATCTGATTGTTCTTCCAGTGCTGGAAAAGCCCTTCTTACCTTGTATTCTGCAAAAGAATGAGAACAGGTTCACAGTTTAGAATTTCTAGCCATCTTTTGGTGTCACCACAATGAACATTTAGGTACATCACAAATGTGCTACGCTACTACAGTTCTCTCTTCTCAGTAGCTGTTGGATAACTGCATGCATAGTAAGAATTTGACCCCCATGCCCTAAATGCCTCTAACACTGTCTATTACCAAAGCAATTGTCCTGGAAATCAAAGGCTTGTTACAGAAAATCCATCTCCTGATGCCATTGGGTTACACGGTGAGTGTGTCTGGCAAAATTGGATATCTCTTTTTACAGGAGGCTTATGTGCAGAGTTAAGTCAGTCTGTCATCCAAAACTCCTGCCCTTATTGTTCTTTACTGAAAACAGTTAAAATATATGGATTATTAAAGGCATGTCAGTTTGGAAACATAGATGAAAACCACTGAGATAATACGATATTACAAGAAGCCGACACCCTGCACTTGGGCTGACTGAAGTGGGAATAACAATATGGAAGAAAAGATGATTTGGGGATGTGGTAACAGTGACTCCTGGATCTATGTTAGCACAAGGGAATTCTAGTTAGGTCAGTGTATGACTATATATGATATAACTACACAATGTTATCTATTCACAATGGTGATTAAATGCCACCAGGATAGCCAAAAGGTTTTCACAGACCTCTTTAGGGTCTGAAATTAAATCAGAGGTTGAGTCTACTTTTCAAAACCTGTACTTTAACCTATTCAAACATAGAGACAAAAATTTTTATCAACACAGAGTCATGAAGTGAAGCATTAGAGTAAGATTTTTAAAATGAGTTAAAGCATCTTGGAAATAAAACTTTTCAGCTGCTCTGAAAATTCCAACCCAAGTTCCATATTAAGTGCACAGTCCACTTAAAACTGAAAAAAAAAAAAAAAAGAAAATACTGCAAATAAATTCTGCATTTTGAACTTTGCACTTTTTAACCACATTGTAGAACAACCAAGAAGCACAATGGACTTTTTCCAACTAAACTTGAAGGATTTATTATCTTAAATTTCCTCCTGTCTTTGATATGAGACTAACACCACAAGGCTGTTGCCACATATCAAGGATCCTGCTGTTGACTCAGCCTGGTTGCACCACCCTATGATGCAAGACTTCTGTCAGGCCTTTAAGTTGGGATAAGTAAAAAGAATATTCTTTGTGATAAACATGATACTGAGCTGTGTCTCTGGCTAGTCATTATTATGTGAACTACAGGAAGAGCTCAGAATAGTAACCTTTATGGCAATATGTTAATTAAAATCCTCAAAGGGTGAAAACACAAGGGGAAATTATATTGCAAAAAAAATGTACCTTTCATCCCCCAGCTTGCATCCTGGTCCGTTTCATATTGGCCCATAGTTTCAGGCTGACAGAGAAAGAAAGAAGCAATGTAGCAGCAAAATACACAAAACCCCCACTCTGAATATTGCTGAGAGAAAAAAGAAACACATGGAACCCAAACCCAGATCCTTGCGTGAGAGAAAGAGAAATAAGTCTCATTCAAATTTGACCTAATTGCTCAAGTAAGCAAGGTAACACTGAAACTGTCACATTCTGATGTCTTATTGCCATCACCACAAATCACTTCTGCTGCACTGCAACTTTTCTCCTTCTGCTTCACACTGCTGATGCCACTGACCAGGGAGAACTCTACATATACCATACATGTGCTCTGTTTGAACCACTGTCTTCTTCCTTTGCTGAAAAATGTTATGATGAAAAACAGTACAGGAGATCAGAAAAGCACTATTATATGATTTTTTTTTCCAAATATCATTTTTGCCTGCTAGAGTATCAATGGTGTGCACAGCTATGCCCACAATAACCTGCAAGGCTCCTTGTTGTTTGCTTTTGGGGTTTTATTTATGCAGCACTAGGATGGCCGATTGGAAATAAGAAACCACAAAAGCTGGTCTGAACCTACAATCCAAACAGAGGTCATCCATTGTGAAAGGAATTTTGGCCTCAAGGATTTGACCATGAGCAACCTTTTCAACTCTCATACAGGTTTGGGATTCTGTATATGGGACAGATGCTGCCATCTGCTGCTCTCCCATCTCATTGCAAGGCATCCTGAGTGCTCTGGCCTCGGGAAGCCTTGGGATGGCTTTGGTGCCTCACCAGTGCAGTGGCTGGGCACAAGTCAGTGCCTTGCTCACTTCATGTTACTGGCAACACCTATTCTGAACAGTCAGAAAAATCTCTTGACTCATAGGTGGGATTAGTTTTATATGGACCCTTTTAAATTTCTAAATATTTTTTGACAAAATTTCAGTATCATTCCTTTCTTCAGAGAAGAATCCAAGAAACCAGGTATTGAAGCTACACAGACATAATTACTCCTGTAATATTAATTCAAAGGGATGGACATTTCAGCAGCTACTGAAAAATCCATTTAGCTACTCCTTCAAAATTTCTTTCTTTTAGTTCCTTCTAAAAGATTCTCAGTTTGACTCTTGTCACTGGGGAAGTTTAATTCTCCTCATATGCTTTTGCAGATTTCACATCTTCCTTTGGAGAAATAAAGGAATTTGAACGAGGTCCTCTCCATGCAATTTGGACACAAATCAATTCTTCAAAAGGTAGGTGCACATGCACCTATGTATTGATCATTACTATAAACCATACTGGTTTTTCACCTAACAGTATAAGCCATGAACTGAGAATCCATAATGCTAGATGCCAGAGAGGCCACATTGTCAAAGCTTCCTTTTCGTTAAAGATTAATAAAAGTTGCAAAGAAGGATTAAAAAATAATTTCTCGTCTGTTCTGATCATAATTTTGTCAGATAATTTTCTTTCAAGATTGCTGATTGTCATTCAATCTTCATTGATCCCTCCCTGCCTTCAAAGTACAATGGCTGTGTGTGAATACACACACCACACACAGACACACATGCATACTAGAAAAAACAGAACAGATGGTTCAAGGAATGCAATGGATGTGGGCTGTTCCACCTTTGCTCTAAGATCATTACTTGCCTAATTATAGGCCTGTCTCTATCATTAATTCAAGCTATCCTATGACTAATATGTGCAGCCTGTACATTTTAGATCGTTTGTTTTGGGAGGAGAATCAAGATTCCCAGTTCTCACAATGAACACAATTAAAAGGAGAAGCCTCAGTCAGTCTCACTCTTGTAGAGAGACAAACTGTAACCCACTTAGGGAATGAATCTGTCAGACAGGGCTGGCAGACAAAACACCTTTGAAGTGTTATTACTGTGTAATAAACTAGATTTTCAACTAGTTACTGAGTTGTCTATTTATGAGACCTTATTCCCTGGAGAGTATATTTAAATGTGTACCTACCTGATGTAAGCCATTCTTTCCATAGCCAGGTAGAGAAGCAGACTTAGAATATGGAAATCCTGTAAAAGACATAATATACTGCTAAATCTTTCACATCCTGTAAAAGACATAATATACAGCTAAATCTTTCACAGCCTACTAAAACAGGGAATCCAAGAAAACATCCAGAAACAGCAATTATAAGATGAAAGCAAATATTCTATCAATGAGATGAGATATAACTGACCTGTGCTCATCTTTTCTCCGTATTTCACGCACATGAACATGTGTAGCAATATCTAGAAACAGCAGCATGCCAGGGGCACAATGTGGAGGGAGTTGTGGGGCTCACATTATGGAAGCCTCATGCACTTACATGATGCAAAGCTTGTGATTTGAGAGATTGTGAAATCTCTGCCTTCCAGATTGGTGCTAAATCATAACTTGAACTTGGGATTAAAGGAATTTAGATAATCACTTCTGAATGTGCTATATGAGTTCTGGGTTATGGTTTTGTTTCTTAAAAAGATGGGTTGATACCCTACCACTTAAAAAAAAAAAAGAAACAACACCTTTTTTTTTCTTTTCTTTCTGTGGAACATCTCTTAGAAAAAAGCAAAAATGAAGATACAGCAGTGGATAAAGTAAATCAGCCAGAGTATATATATCCAAGTGAAAGAAAGTTTTAAGATGGAGAAAACTGGCAAAGTGGTGTTACCATGAATAAATTATGTAATACAGTGATGAAACTGAGTGTGGTCATTATGAGCCAACTGATATGCCTTAATTTTAGTATTAAGACTCCAATAAGAAAGTTTAAAAGTTAAACAACAGAAGAACAAATACATGTGTATCAAACATTCCTGATTCCAGTGTAGGACATTATGTAAAACTGGTGCAAAGTGTTATACAAGTCAGATAGCTCAAAGAATTGAATGTACAATACTTCTTTCTGTCAAAATTGTTAGCAGTCTGTGTCCAAAGAGGAATGCAGGAAGGGAATCCAGACCCCACTGGATTAATAAATACCCTAAGGAGATTATTAGTAATAAGCATGCAGAAAGAAAAAGCAAAAGATGGATCAGCAGAGAGCTCAAAATGTGCTGAGATAAACTGAAAACTGCCAGAAGTCAAGCTGAGTTGAACACTGAAAATGATATTAAAACAAATAGCAAAAGTTTCTCCAGCTATCCAAATAAAAAGAGAACAAGGCAAGAAGAAATGGGATCACTGGGAGTTGCACTGTGTCAGTACTCAGCACTCAGCAAAGGAGAAAGACAGCCCAGGTAGGGCTTGAGCACTGAAGGAGTATTTCATCCAGAGAACAGATAATGCAGTACTGAGCACGGATGAAAAGCTAAAGGAGTAAGAGCAGGCCAGTGAATCACTGTTATGATGGAAAAAAAAAAAAAAAAATTCAAAGCACTTAATGTACTTAAACAGGGAGCAACAGGCTCACATTGAATTGCGAACCAAGTACCTCCCACCACTGGAGAAGGGCAACTACAGTTTAAGAGAGGAAAAAAACCAACAAAACAAAAACCTTATAATTGCCTGTTATGTGAATGGTAGTGCCAGCAGAGATCAATGAGTAAAATAATAGTTGAGCAACAGAACGCCTGCATCTGCCACAAAGCTGTCATCTCTGCTCCTGCCTGGAAAAAGCTGCTATGTTGGACACCAGCGTGGAGAGCAATCTTTTGGCCTTTTGGCTACAGAGAAAATGGGCTAGTGGGGTTTGTTTTGTCGCTAAATAACACTCGGTCACCGAGGAACACCGCCCCTAGGTAAAGAGGCGCGGGCAGCAGAGGCAGGCAGGCGCGGAGCCGCCCCGGAGCCGCCGGGCTGAGCCGCACCCCCGGCGCCGGCGACACCGCGTGGCTGCCGGGAGAACCGGAGAGCGGAGCCCGGACGGCCCAAAACACAGCACTGAGAGCCGGTGTCCTAGGCTGACTATGCGATGCTTTTATCCCCAATCCCCAAAACACAGCACTGAGAGCCGGTGTCCGAGGCTGACTATGTGATGCTTTTATCCCCAAAACACAGCACTGAGAGCCGGTGTCCTAGGCTGACTATGTGATGCTTTTATCCCCAGTCCCCAAAACACAGCACTGAGAGCCGGTGTCCTAGGCTGACTATGTGATGCTTTTATCCCCAGTCCCCAAAACACAGCACTGAGAGCCAGTGTCCTAGGCTGTCTATGTGATGCTTTTATCCCCAGTCGTCTTGTTCTGTTTATGCTGAATAATGAGTTTTGCACCTTTAAGACTTGTTCCAGAGAGTGAAGGGGGCAGAGAAGAAGCACAGTTTGTTTTCAGACACTGCTCTCACTGCTCCACATTCCTGCTCTGGGACTGTGCTGCCTGCGGATGGACAGACAGCGGGACAGAGCTCTCCTTTGTTTTAGTTAGTTTTAGCTAGCTGAGGCAAAGAAGTTCCCTGGACTGTGTTTTTTTTTCCTTTTTCTTTGGCCCTGTTTAACCTGCTCTGCACTGAACACCCAGCAGAGCACCGGCAGCTGCACCTGTGGCCGCCAGGCCGGGCCTGGGCCGCGGCATTTGCAGCGCCAGAGGGACTGATGAGAGACTGAGTGAGCTGAGCTGCAACCTGGAGAGGGGACTTTTCTGAGTTTGTCATCTCTTTTGGAGCAGCAAGGGGTTTTATTGTTTAATATTGTTTAGGTTTTATTGTGTAATA
The DNA here is from genome assembly GCF_015832195.1 of Motacilla alba alba. Lineage (NCBI taxonomy): Eukaryota > Metazoa > Chordata > Aves > Passeriformes > Motacillidae > Motacilla > Motacilla alba. Next base: position 10,735,399 of record NC_052019.1, on the reverse strand, counting down.
AACAGTTTTTTCCACTTTTCTCTAAGGGGGTGTTTTCTCCTGAACCGGTTGGGGGAAGGGGCCAATTGAATCTGCTTTTCTAGAGGAGCCCCTTTGGCGATTCTCTCCCAAATTTGCCCTGAACCAGGGCAGCCGGTGATCCAGCTACCCTCCTCTGTGATTAGACACTGTCTGAACATCAGCTACCCTCTGCAGGGGTGTGGCTCCCTGACGCTGCCTCTCAGCTCATCATGGACACATCAACAGCAAGGGTTACATGCCTTCCTAGATGCCTGCTTTCCTAAATACACAAAACTTACAATCATCAATTATGGTAAATTATTAGCTATTACACATCTACGTGTAAAGAAACAAGACCCATTTTCACAGATGGACGTAAGGAGACACACACTCCGCTCCTGCCTGTTGACTGCACAAGCCTCACGCTGATGTGCTGTGTTGTTAATTGTGTTCTTCTGGGCATTTAAGTAATGCAATGTGGCAAAATTTCTTCTAGAGCAAAACAACCCTTCTTTGGTTTGTTCAGAGGCTGGACAGAAAAATGCAGGGCTTTTTGCTCAGTATATCTGGAAACATCACTACCAATTCACAGCCTGCTAACTCCCTCCACTCTGCATATAACCACTTGGCACCAAACCTATGCCTAACTATTTTCTCCGATAGTCACTGACTATGCCACACGAATGGGGCTGAAAGCCAGAGTTCTCAAGCAGAAGTGCAAGAGGTAGAGATGCCACTCTTCTGTGGCCAATGGGGGGCATACATGACAGACTATGAATGTTCAGAACTAAATAGAGAAACACTGGATAGAGAAGGAATTAATTAGTATGTCCACAGGTATTAAAACAGTCAGGTAAGTGAATAAAAGCATAAGGAAAGGAAAAGTGTAAATTTCAGGAAGATAAACTTCCTCAATGTCATTTCCGTGTAGCTGCTAATTGGGTGATGGGGTCAACTTTCATGAGGGACAGAGAAATGCTGATAACAAGCAATGGAAAATGAACTACAGAACCTATACTGGCAATAAATGTGACATTGACCCTGACACAGAGGTGTGAATTATCTATTGCATTTCTAGTTTTGATAGTTCCACATTCCCAAGACAATCAAAGAAGTGCTAGTATAGCAGAGTGACAGGTACAGCAACATTCTCAGGGGAAAAAATGAACACCATATATGTTCCTGTATAACAGTTCTTGGTGTGCTATGTACTTCTCCCTGCTTAAAATCTGCACGTAAGGACTGGTCTCTCAAAACATGTGTAGAACAGCATCAGATCTACTCCATAAAGCTTCCAGACATACCCCATGTGTGTATGACAATGAAAGGTTTCAAATGTGGGCTATGATTTACAGATGTTAAGTGTGTGAGGTGGTCAGACACAGTTTCCCCTGCACAGGGAATCCTGTAGTACACCTTGTGCACATGTTTGTGATTTCTAGTGAGATTAAGTTATCAAATTCCTTTTAGACCAGTGAGACTGATAACCTAAAATAAGTTTTCTTCTTTATCTTGTTGCAGCTTTGTGACAGACTTTGTAGCATCTGTTTCCCCTCTTCCTTGCATAGCTAAGCCATAATTTCCTTAATATAAGTTGATGGAGCCAACTCTCACATTACCAAAATGCCCACAACACTGACATCCTAGCCCTGCTGCCAGACATGCCTTGCATTGGGTGCATTCTTTTGGAAAACTGCTTCCCCAGCTCGCTTACCCTGGATGACCTGCTACTGCTGCATGGGGTAAAAGTGAGGAGGCAAGGAGAGGAATGTCCCAGTTATTTCTTAAAATTCATTAAACTTATTTTTTGTCATGTATGTAACTTTAAAGTAAAATTCAGGCCCAATAGTAATGCTTCTGACTTGCTGAAATGTGTAATAAGAAATGTGTAGAAGATGTTTCTGGTACTGACAGCTAGCATGGGCATATGGTCTCCAGGCCAGTATTCAGTTACAAAATTATTCCCTTTCCCACCTGGAATATTTATGTGCCCTTATAACTGTGAGTGATAACAAAAAACAAACAAACAAAAACCAAACAAACAAACAAACAAGCCTAAGTAATCTCTGAAGCAAGGAAATCTTTATGTGTATCATGATAGAGAAGAAATGGCTCCATCAATATTCAAAAAACATAGTTTGTGACAAGGATTAATTAGCACAAATGAAAAATCTGCTTGATACTGCCATCCTGTCTACTGAAAATGGGTATATAATAAATGGGCACTTTTGTGAGAAGTGGGTTTTTGTGGTAAGGAATCTCTGCTCTCCAAAGAGACAACAGTTCATTTACACAGGCAATGCTGCTCCTTTCACTAATAAGAGACTATAAACAATTTCACCATCAAAGTCTGGAGGCACTGAACGCTCCCAAGCCACGGCACCACAGCCAAATGGGTGTGGTGGTGGCAGGGATGAGGCACAAAGGCAGCCAGGGAGCTGTGTGGCTGGGGTGCAGCCCAGCCCTGGGGTGCCCAGCACTCACGGCAGTACTGCGCGGCCGTGCCCTCCTGCGCCCTGTCGCTGCCGGCAGTGAGCGACAGCGACCGCGTCTCCGAATCCGGGGAGTTGGTTCTGGTCTCCACATCCCCTTTCAGGATCAGCCAGCTGCTCTTCAGCTGCAGAGAGGAAAAGCCCGTTACAAGATACAGGATTTAACACCTGGAGGCAGTTCTCCTGCCTCGGCTGTCTCGTATGCCTTGTGAGCTGCTCGTCTGTTAATGCTCACTGCACCTTGCACCACCCTTTGTCAAATTATGAAAGCTGACTATATGGAGAATTAGACATCACAGCTACCAGAAACTTTTAATTTTCAGCTGGGCTGAGGATAGTTTCTCTGTTCATGAAGCTGCCCACTGTGCCCCACTTTAGAAGATGCCGTTTTCTTATAATGTCATTTTCTTATAATTAATCTGCTCTTGACCTTTTTCTTCTAGTTTGATATGCACCCTATGTCTGCAGGATTAGCTGAATCACCAATGTAGATATTGAGACGCAGTGAAAATCCATAGTTTATTGCTCTTAATCTCAATATCCCTACTTCTCTTTACTGTATAATGTACATTCTAAACCCTTTGGGTCAGAGATTAAGCTTTTCTATGTCTTTTTGGAAAGACCTAAAAGTAGTAATGATTATTTAAATTATTTAAAAGAATACTTTTACATATGAATGTGTTTTAAAAACCAGTAACTTCAAGAATGATCAATACTTCCTTTTGTTCTTTCTGATCATTACCTTTTTACTGTCCTGATCCAAGCTTCCATCTTCCCCTTCTGATCTTCTTGCTGCTGTAAGATTAAAAATAACTTTAAAAATTTGAACAGAATGAATATTATTTTTTGTTTTCTTTTTTGACTAGTTATGTTCCAAATATTTTTAAGCGGGAAGAAAAATCAATTTAAAAAAAAACAGAGCTTGACAGATAATTTGATGTGTAGAGCTATGGTTTCTCATATTAATCAAAATAATTTTGAAATTATTACAGTAATCCTCATCCTTCATGTATACAGTGACTTTAGAGAATCTATTCCTGCTGGATTTTGAACCTGCATTTTCAGGAAGAAACTACTTTTGGGGAATGATTGGTGGAAAAAAGAATTGTACATCATAACTCAGGGACAAATTTCTATGGCCACCACACACAGGGAAGCCACTTCCCCCTTCTGTGCTACAATGACCATGAAAGTACAAGTAGTCACACAGATATTTTGTAGTCAGCACACGTGGGTCTCCTGGGATCCCAAAGAGGGCAGACAATCACGGTAAAGAAAATTATGAACAAACTTGGCATTGCCTCTTTATAAAATATGCATGTGAGATTGTGTCAGACTCTAAAATTCTAAATTCCTGACCAACCAGTTTTTATGACTGTATTTTCCTCTTCTGCCCATATTGTCCTGTTAAAGAATGTTTCCCAAAAAAAGTTGCTGATGTTTTACCATTGGGTTATATCCTTGTAAATTTCCAACTTGCTGAGAAGAAAACTGAAAGCCTAAAAGCTCTTCATTAGATAGCTCCCAACCCTCAAATGTGCTTTTCCTTGTCTTTTATTTCCCAGGGTACTGTTCCAGACACCGAGTCACACTCGAGAATCTTACAGAAAGTTTTGTGCCAAATTTCACACAATTTCAGGTAAGTTCTTAGAATTTGAGCCCTACTTGCCTTTATATTGCTCCGGTTAGTTTGGGGAGAATTTTAATGGTGCAAAACTGGAATAATGGAAGGACATAGCATAACTTTAAGCCCATGAGAAATGAATGTGACAAGAGGGTTGTCTGCAATGCCTGAGAAAAATGACCCCGTGCAATGCAATGTAGACAGAAAATGTAATTATTATTAAGAGAAAGAGTACAATAATACAAAAGTTAATTTCATCTCAGATGAGATTCTTAGAGACAGAGAGAGAGGAGATTAAATTGCACCATTAGAAGTGCTGGAAAACTCCCAGCAAGTTTGGAAAAACTCTGCCCTCTCCAGTTCCCCAGCCATTATGTCTGCAGAGGATCTGCCCTGTGTCTAAACAACACAGGTGAAAGGCTCCACCAAAAGCATTTCAGTGTTATTCTGATGCAATTTCTGGTGCCATTGTACGGCTCACATCCAAACCTTAACTGGTTTAGCTGGGGTAGCTAAAAAGTGACAAACTGCCATAAGGAAAATATCTGTAGGTTAGAGGTGAAAATCTGGAGCTGTAGAGGGATGGGCTGCTTCCCCCACTTCAATTTAGAGTGGGGGGGGGCGGGGGGGGGGAAGCTGGGTTACAAAATGTGAACAGCATTATGAAAAAGGCTTTCACAGTTATCTCACAGCATCCTGATAAGGGTATTTTCCCAAGATGGCAAGGTGCTTCTCTGAGGAAAAAAAAATAGGAAGGAATATTCAAATATGACAGATGAAGAATAAAGTCCCTCCACTGCAAGAAGAATCTAAACCTGGTTCGCAGATATTTTGGGAACACACTCTAAACTGCAAGTCAACAAGTTATTCCAGGTTATGTGTACAGATCTTGCTCTCATTAAATCAGAAATTTGTATAGAGGATCTGATGCGTTTTTGTATATTTTATTTTGTTTCAAGACATTGATGTTTGCAAAGGAAAAACACGCCATGCTTGATTCAAGATTTCTATTCAGAAATTTCAAGAAAGTTCCACAAGATCTTGTGAGTATCTGACTTCAAAGAGATGCAGAGGACTTACAGCCAACATCAGTGAGGGCCATGAGCCCCTCCCAAGTTCCTGAGAAGGCTTCATATAACACATTGCTGGCAGATAAATCCAAGTGCCCTGAATTTCATCAGTACTGAGCATTAGCTTCACCACTACAAGGGACACTCAGTTCTGCCAATCCCAATGTGATTTCAAAACTTTTTTAGTAACTTTGTGTTTTAGAAATGTCTGAACATCATTCAAACACACACACACACACACAACCATGCAGGCTCTTACACTCTTCACTTTCCAACACCAGCTCTGAGCCTGATCTCTTGCATGTTCCATTCTTGCACCACCTTTTTCTCATTCTGAAGTTGGTTGTTTATAATAGAAACACAGAAGCTGTGGCTATAGCAGATCTTTTGAGTGCTGATGTAACTAAAACCTTTTAAACCAAATGTTTTGGAAGAGCTTCTTGCACTTCTTGTTTTAAAGAACATTTTTGTGCTTGTTTGTTCAAACTTGGTCTCTTCAACAAAGGAATGTTCTCTGGCTCCTTTTCAGTATGAATTAGTTCAGTGCCCATTAGCTTGAGGAGCTGAATCATCAGCTGCTCATGTGTTCATGCTTTAGCTGGAAGTCCTTGCAGAACAAAAAATAAATATTTTTAAATTTGATTTTCATTTGTATTATTTTTATTAGAAGGAAAGTTTATTGATTTTTGTTGCTGTTGCTGTTTCTGGATTTTATGGTTTTTGGTTTTTTTTTAGTTAGACTAAATTATGTTTTGTCCTCTGGTAGAAAAAAAAAAAGTATTTCCAACATAATCTTTATGAACGCCTATAATCTAGAAAAGAAAGTTTAAAACATATATTCTTGTTAACCTGTTGAGATTGCTGACTCGCTAGTTTAATTCTCTGCTCAACTTCAGTGATTACGAGGACAACTCCATACAGCAGTGCAAAACTGACATAATCCAGCCTTCAACAGACAGCAAACTAAGATAAAAATGCCCAGCCTGCAAATATAAAGCTGTTGCTTAGAATCCTCTTTACAAACCAAAAGTATCAATAAAATTAAATTACACAGCCAGAATACAGGATATCAGAGTCCTATTATCAACTTCTGTAAATTAGTGAAACTATGCTGACTTACACTACATGATTGTTACTTTGCATTTGTTCATGATTTTTCCAAACACCATTACAATATTCAACTTTTTTAGTTGTATTTTTTTTTTCTCAGCCTGAGAAGTTACATCTAATGATTTATATTGAGGAGCAGGCACAGAGGGGCAGGAGAGGGCAAACAGGGCATGGAACAGCAGTCAGGGTGTAACACAGCACTTTATGTGGCACTTATTATCAGCTCTGAATCATCACAACATATCAAAATACCAGTATCCCAGTTCTGGAGAACTTACTGTATCCTTGTACATCATGTTACACAAAATGCTATTTAATTTTCATGTCACTTTTTCTCCTTTTCTATTAGAGGTTATAGGGACATAATGAAATGGAAAGACTACAGCAAATGAATTTGGGAGTCAATACACATTTTTTGCAAAGACACATAGATAAAATTGCAACAGAGAAAAGCAGACTGTACCATGCTGTTTGTAGATAGGAGGTTTCCTATAGATGTTATCTTTTACGCCAGTGTCTGAGGAAGAGGAAAGAGAAAGGAAAGAATGAAAGAGTAAGCAAGAAGTTCAGACCACACTGCTCTTGTCTCCTCTCAGCAACAGTAACAATGCAATAACTTCAGCAAAGTCTATGCATTCATTCAGTGTTTTGCCATTCACTGGTTATTAAAAGAGAATGGAACTTTATCCATCATATGCTGAAAATCTTTATAACTACGTATGCAACATAATCCCCCCCACAGTCCCTCAAAATGCTCTAAGACATCTTGAGTGTCATCCATTTGGTGATATGTAAGTGGTTTCATCTGCACTACCAGAATATACTGCATAATCAGCAAAAAGGAAACTGGCACACTTGCCACTATTTGAAATTCATATAGGAGTACAACAGGCTACCACCACTGTCACAACTGGAAAAGGATTTTCTCCATTGTGTATAAATAAAGTGTACACGTTCAGGTATGAATGTTTATACTGTAAATACAAACTGTTATTTTAGGAAATCCTATAATTTGTCTTTACTTTGAATTGTATAGCTAACTTGGCTTTCCAGGAATTTTCTGGAAGCACTCAGAGCCACAGTATAGGGTTCCCAAATCATATTGTACAGACATCAGATTTACTCAGTACTGTGGACCTGAGCAGATAGAATTGCTAATTGTGGTCTGTTTACAGAAAGATTAACCACAGAAGCTAAATGTGAATAAATAAAGGATTACAGTGAGGAGGTAGATGTGTTAGCAGTCAAAAAGCTGAAAGGTTTGGATGTAAGTTTAAAGTGCTTGTTGACTGAACTAGAAAACAATAGAGCACATTTACAAAGATAGCCACCATGAACCTCCTGCAGTTCTGAAGTCTTCCAGCTTCTTTCAAAATTTGTTACTATTAATTAAATTCAGATAATAGACTGATAAGAAAAAAAAAACAACCAAACAACAAAAACCCCTTCAGTCATTCCTCCTGCACACAAATTCAATACATCTATGCAGTTATGGCACTATAAATCACAGGATCATAGAAACATTAAGGCTGTAAAAGACCTCCAAGATCATCTAGTTCAGCCACTAACCCAGTGCTGCTGTAACTTTATACTATTGGTAACATTTTTCATTCTGTTCCTTCTGTAAAGCAATTTTTTTAACATATAGGTGCATGAGCACACAGTTTTCTTTTATTTTTGAGACGAAGCTTAACAACAGATATTCACTTAGTACACATTTTCTCTTTCTGCACTTTGAAATTCACAAATCAATGCCAAAAAAAAAAAAATTTACATTCAGAAGAGAACAAACAGGTGCTAGAAATTGAAGATCAAAAGCTAAGCAGTTAATGCCTACCTGGAATATGGAAATGCCTAGGAGCCTGCTGATAGACAGAAGGTGAAGATTTGCTGTCAGAGTACATGGATAAGCTTGGAGTGCTCCGACCACTTTCACTGCCTCCAAGGGGAAGAGCAAAGAAAGCAGATAAAAGAAAAATGGAAAGCAAAGTAGAGTATTTCAAGCATAAAAGCTTGTTCAGAATGACTTGTTAATCCAACAGTTTTAAATACATGTTTTTGTAAAACCCATTCTTTTTCCACATAGTATACTGGCTCCGTCTCCTAACACCTCATCAAAAATGACTATCTGATAGATATCAGATTAAGATGCCCTACTTTGAATTTGAAGTGAAAACTTCTCTTTTAATGATGCTTTAAAAAAAGAAAATCAAAGGATAAGAACATCCAGAATCTTGCAATGTGTTTTGCATAGCCTTAACTGAATAATCTATTGATCAAGTGTTTTAAAACTTAAATGCTATGGCTCGTAGCCTGCCCCTGAAACTAGTAATACATAATTCAGTAATGTTTAAATTATCTCAAAACAGAACTAGACCAAAATATAAACATCATAGTTAAGTAAAAAAATCCTGCACATATCAGTGACAAAAAGAGATGCTGAAATTCGGCTTTCAATTGCAAACTTTTCCTACAAGTAACATGCCACAGCATTTTTATGCAAACAAGGTTGGATTATCAAGTCATGGATCTATAATGCCATAGTCACTTCACCAAATTTCAAGACATACATAGGATTTTTCCATATTAATTTTTCCACTTGTTTTTTCAAATGCTTGTTAGGTGTCATTCATCTCCTGTTGGCTTATTTCCCTGAAGCACACTCTATGGCATTATAGTGCTGCTTGGCAAACAAAAAAGTAAAGCTCTACTTTTTTGGGACTTGTAAAATCCTTTTAGTTTACAGCACTGTTAAGCAACTGGAAGCAAACATGACATTTATTCTTACATCAAATGATTGTTAATTTGCTGTTATTGTTTTAGTGTGGATGAAGCACAAATTTAATGCCTGGAAATGATGATGGTGTAGCAAGTTTCTCTGGGGTAAAGTGCAGCAGCTCAGGGCATTAGATCTGCAACTGGGTTCTGCCTTCATGAAGGAGATGTTTCATAACCACAGAGCTACTGGGTTACCAGAGCTGTCAAGGCCATGCCTGTGGAGGTCTTTGCTGACACACAGTGGGTGCATGGCCATCCCACTGCCACCAAAGCCAGCCTTGCCATGCACCACTGAGGGCAAGGGGACAGCGCCACCAAGCTCAGTGGGAGCAGAGACAGGACAGACGAGGTCAGAAGAGCTAACTAATCCATCACTAACGAATCCATCCTAAATTTTGTGTGTCGTGTTCACAGTAGACCAAAAATTAAAACTCAAAAGCTGTTCAGCTGCAACCACTCAGTGATTTCTTGTTGGAAAAGTGTAATCTGGGACATTGAGAGATTGAAATCCCAACTACAGTTGCTGAGAGCCTATGGTCCTTCCAAAATGTTAAGAAAAAGTTATGGAATTACTAAGAATCTGGTGCATCACCATGAGCTTGCAGGCAAGTAGTCCTCACACAAGAAACCAGACAATTATTCAGTTTCTTGATTCCCACTTTGCACTTGGAAGGAAAAAGTGGGGACAGGTTTTCACTCATTTATGAATTCCCTCTTTCCCCCTTTCTTTGCTGCTTGCTGCCCAGATTCCTGCCTATCCCTATTAAACAGAAGAACCCTCCATGTCACTGCTAGATACTTAGTAAAATAAGTTCCATTAGACCTCCAAAATTCTTAAAAATTTTGTAACTTCACTCAAATTAGATATTGTTATTGGATTTTTCTAATTTAAACAAAAAATGAAAGTTCTCAAGCAATTTCCACAGTGTATTAATCCCTCATTTACTTTAAAATTAGCATATTATTAAAACATCTATTTATATATGATCTGCATGAGTAATCACGTCATTGAGCAGTGACCCAAGGTGCTGGTATTGTACACACACAGAAAGTCATTCTTCAGACAGGGTAGAGTGCCAGCAAGGAATCAGGAGGAAGCATTAATTAAGAGGAATAAACTTGTAGGAACACAAGATATAAGTGCAAGTACCAGGGGACAGGGAATCTAAAAATTGCTCAGAGCAAGGATCATCTGTGTGGAGCAGTTTGCAAAGCCATCACCTCTAACTTGCTCAAAATGGAAGAATCAAGGATGAAATGATGGAAAAGGTTCTGCTTGGACTCCACTCATACAGACTGACGCACATTTGAACTTTCACTCTGCTACTGATTCAGATAAACATGTGCGTAGTTGTATTTCACATTTTGCATACCAAAGTAAGTGTTTAATAATAAAGCAAACTGAAGATCCATGTAGAAAGTTAATGAGTAGGAACTACAGACAGCCACTTAAGCTGGGCTATAATTTAAATCTCTAAAATGAGACTTCGCCAATAAATTATCTCTTTCAAGGTTTGCTTAGTATAGACTAAAGAAGAACTTCAAATAAATTCTCAGAGAAAAGACAACTACCAGAGAGAGCAATTTTTCAAACTTTTGGGTTTGCTTTCTGCCATAAGCAGCCACAGGCTGTGATCTTCTCTACTGATCAGTGAAGAGCAAAAAACCAGAATCCTGAACTCTTCCCTGGATGTTGTTTAACTTGGAAAGAATCTGGGAAGGCTTACTTTGAACTTGAGTGTAAACCACAAAAACTTCCTTGTGTCTTCTGGTTGCTGACAGGGCAGGCTGTGCTTTTAACCCTGTGTATGCAGAGCCAACAGACCAGGGCTCAGACTATGCTCCATTTCCAAGGAAAAGCATAATATTGCTTATATCTCCTACTTAGTCAGCTTTTATCTTATCTGTGAGGATGGGAAATTTTATAATAAGTTACAGCAAGAGCTGTCTAAGTTCAGGACTGAAGAACAAACAGATGCCACTGGTTGAATGAGGGAGCTGTCCAAGCCTACTCACAAAACTGGCCCTTTAATATCTCTGCCCATGGTGCATTAAATTAAAAGTAGTTTTCTGAAGTTTGATGACTAATTCTTTTCAAGTGTTCAAAGCCAAAAAAAGGGCTCTGGAAGCTGTGCTCCTGCACTAGAAAGGCAAGATAATTTCCACCATGTTTTAAGCAAGCATTTTTTCAGCAGGGCTCAGCACACTCAAAGACTCCATCACCTCAAAAAGAACCATTACACCAAGCATAGGTGCTTGGAATATCACACCTATCACTAGCAGTGGGATGAATTGTGAAGCTTTCTTGAAGTGATGTTGTCACAGAACTTATTTTGAAGACAAAAATCCTTAAAAGACCACAACCAAATCATCTGCCTCCATGATAAATAACAGCTTATCCCATTACACTTCATGGGAGCTAGACTGCAAAACACTGATGGAAGAACAGGAACTTAGTAATCATATTTATCACTGGAAAAAATTATGAACCCTGTTATTCTCAGGAAGAATATGAGACAACCTTAATGAAATCAAAAGAAAGATTTTGCTTGCCTTAATTTCTCTAGGGTAGTAATGTATCTGTCTACTGGAAGTGTAAAGAAATCTCTTTTATGACATATGTGGAGTGCTGGTTTTAAAAAGATTACTTCTAGTAGAGTAAAGCAGTGTATTATTTTTGGATCTTATAATTTTTTTTTAAATAAGCAAGATTTCATTTTCTTAAAACTGAAGTGGCAACATTATGGTTGGTCTGGATACAAACCAACTATTGCTACAATCCCACTCTTCCCACGCTAACCACTTTGAAGAGAAATAAGGAGTACATACACATCATCAAAAGGCTCCTTAAGATAAGGAAAAAAACACATTCTGGAACTCTGGATTTAGAGACCTTGAAGAGGATGAAGCAAATCTTCTGACTTATTTTGGACAGAGACATTAACTCAGTGTAAACCAGTGAAAAATCTATTCAACCTTGGCAGGGCCCAGGATTACCTACTTAGGGAAATTATAAAAAGGTTCACCTGCCTCACAGGAACACTGTGAGGCACTGTAATGTACTGCCTGCAAAATACTTTAGCTCCTTGATAAAAAAGTGCCTCAGAATTGCAAAATATTATAATTTTGATCACATTACTAATAATTATTTGGGCACAAGGAGCTACGACTTAACAATCCTTCCATCCAAACATCAGCACTTAATAATTGCTGCTGCTCTGAGAAACAGCAAGTGGCACTGAGCAGAAATTCATTTGCACAGGAGTGCTGCCAAGCAGCTGCCAACAGGACCTGGAGAAAGAGCTTTCCATACACTAAAATTGTGTGCTGCAGCACACTAAAGAAGTTTCTCTTACTCAGTACATCAGGCTGGATAACACCATCCAAAATGAGAGGACAGATACAAAAACAATTCAAGCAGTTCCACAGAGAGTACCAGGGATTGTGCCAGCCTTTCAAGAAATGTGTGGGAGGCTGACTGCTTCTGGTTGTGGAAAGGAGCTTTGCAGGTAGCCTCTAAAACAACAACAAACAGTTGATCTCATCAGCTCTTTCCTTCAAAATTTTCTCTCAAGGATCATATTTGAATGTCTCAAGCTTGATTCTGTTCCTGTTTATCCCAGTGAAATTCAGCTGACTGGGCAGCATCAGGGCCTAAAAAAGATTCATTAGTTGTTATTCCAAAGGCAATGTGTACCTGCTATTCACTTGAATGTGCAAGTCTGTCTCCTGCAGAGAGTCATTCCCTTTTCTTTACTGGCTACAACCTCAAGAACAACAGTTTTACTTTATTAAATCAGAGAGAGTATATGAGAGTCAAGAACAGGCATTGAGAGTGTTTGCCATTCATATGGCCTCACAGTTCATACTGTTAATAGAGAAGACTGACTTGGGGGAAGACAAATGTGGTAGGTGAGTGCCTTCTCTCTCAGACATTTAACAACTGACTAAAAAAAAGCCTTTGCCTCAAAGGTTCTTGGCATTCCTCAGCACTGTCCCATCCACAACATGGAAGTTGCTAGAAGTTATATCCACTGCAAAAAAACTAATGGCAAGGAGAACAGATTCAGTTACTGTTGTATAAAATATAGCACAGACTAATTGAGAGTCAGTGCAGCTGCACTGATGTAACCAGCTGTCATAATTTTTGGCAATGCTAGAAATAATATGAAGAATATCTAAATGTAGGTTGGAAAGTTAGATAACTGATCATCCTATGTTGTATCAAATGTGTAAGCTTATTATACTATTTAGCATCACCAGAAAGGGTAAAGGTATTTTAGAACTAACAGGTATTTAGAACTAAAGGTATTTAGAACTAACAGACTTTTAAATATTTCCCTTCTTCAGTTTCATTATAAAAGCTAATTCCTTCCCTCTATCCCTTTGAAAGACACTGAACACTCACTGAAAAAGCAAAAATAAAACACCCCATACCCACTCAGTTTGTAAAACTTACACAGTACATCAAGGAAGCATTTGCACAAAATTAAGACAAATTTTATCCAAGTGGAAGCCATGCTTGCACAGACATAAAAGTGAAACACAGCTGAATAAATCTACATTATCACAGCACGGTTTTGCATTCCTGGACCTTACCTTTGAAGAAAGGGATGTAATGATGTCTGAATGTAGATGTAAGGCTTGGGTGTTGGGGCAGGGAGATGCAGCTACTGGTACCAAGACTGTGAGTACCAGCTGGGGGCAACAGAGAGTAAGTGAAAATAAACTATTTAGTTCACTTACTGAAAGCCACAAATTACAATGCCATCCTTTTTTTCAGGAACATTTTCCTCCTGATGCTTAGAAAACATACAGTTTACATTTAAGTCTTCTTCTTTCTCGGGTTATTACTAAAAACATGCCAGTGGCCACACCATGGGGTCAGCCAAGGGACAGGGGCAGACAGAAAGGGCATCACCCAAAACGCTGTAACGCATCAGAAAATATTCCAGAAAAGGCACCACAAAAGGCATGGCTGCACTCAGGGGAAAACCTGCATATTAAAAAGCTGCAAGACGGAATGAGAAATGCTCATCATGGATCTAATGAAATGAAATGGGAAGAGCCTCTCTGTCTCTGCCGAGAACTGTGCCACGAGTGGGTCCAGTTCTCACTGTCGGCGCTGCACACTGGTAGGATTCAGTTCACAATGCACCAGGGCACTCTAGTGCATGGCTAATTTAAACACTTGAAGAAACATCCTGAAGTTATTTGAGCTCTGAAAGTTAGGTATGTGATTAAGTACCTTGGAAAATACTCTCAAGTCATCTCTGCTTTGCTGCAATAATGTCCTGATAACACAGTTTGGAGGATTAGGGGCAATTATTAAAAAAGGTGATTATGAAGATTATCTTCTAAATTTTAAAACATTCAATTTTATTTGGAATTCCTTTTGTCTTTCCTCCTTGCTTTAACATTGTGCTACTAAGACGAGGCGTGACAGCTACCAGACCTTCACAGAGATTAATGTCACTCTAATAGATTTTTTTTTATATTCCACCTCATTTCCATTTTGTCAAAGACTTTGTGTAGTACAAATATTCAAATCCTGTAAAAACTGTTTCTATTACCTCTAAAATCTTCATTTCCCCTGGAAAGATTAAGAACTTGCATATTTCCAAACTAGTTTAGAATTATAATGTATCCCCAAGGAAATTAAAAGACAACAAAAAATAATATAAATACTCTGTGTTCTTCACCTAAATGATAGAGAAAAAATACAATTAATTTTGAGCAATTTCACCAATTATTTCCAAGGATAAAACCCTGTACAGAGCTCAGATATTAATGGGGTTTTGTAAAGCATTCCCATGCAAAGGTCAAAAGCAGATGATCCCTCCTGTCTGTGTGACAAGAGCACCAACACAGCTGCTACTGCAGCCCAAAGCTGCAAAAAACACTATGTAAACTTCTCAAATAAAGCAACTTGGCCTTGAAAATTCAGCCATCAGAATTGGTCATTCCTCCAGCTCTTGCACTGTGGGAAGGGGACATGAACCATGACCCTGTGGTACAAGAACGTAACACAAGGTCACTCGATCACCCTCGGCTTTGTGTGCATTCACTGCCACTGTGCCACACCTTGGAAGA
The DNA here is from genome assembly GCF_015832195.1 of Motacilla alba alba. Classification (NCBI taxonomy): domain Eukaryota; kingdom Metazoa; phylum Chordata; class Aves; order Passeriformes; family Motacillidae; genus Motacilla; species Motacilla alba. The sequence continues at coordinate 10,720,232 of NC_052019.1, read as the reverse complement.
ACTGTGGAATGAGTGTGTATCTTCAGGCAGGATGAGACCAGGATTAAGTCCCTTAAACCCTCCTATCTTGTGTCTACACAGAATCAATTTTTCATAAATGCCTGGTTTTGTTTTCTTGGATGCACATTCCTGAAGCGCTTGTTTCCTTTCTCCCCATGGAACTCGCTTTTCACCATAAATAAACCCCTGCAATGAACTGCTATTCCACCTTAAACCCCTGACTGCTGGGGTCAATTCCACTTACAACATAACACAAAGTAATGGAAAAATCTAGAGAGTAAGTAAGGCTGCTTTTGGATTACCTGGTCTGCTGTAATGCTGAGGAGAATGGGAGGTGGGGGTGTACCGACCATAGCCCAGGGAGCCAGCAGAGCTAGGACTTGATGTCCTGTACTGCTTGAAAGATCTGTCATCTTGGTCACCCTTAGAGGAAGAGAGAAAACATACGTTATTAGGGAAGAGAAGCAACTTCTCAAGCAGGCAGAATATGCCATCTCAAGTGTTTCTGTGATGTGTAGATGGGAGTCAATGCTGTCCTAAGATTCCATGCAATCCTAATGAAATGAGGTGGCTTTCAGCATGTCCACCTGCAGAGTGACTGAAAGAGCTCTGCGGAGTACCAGAGAATGGTCATGTTGCCAGGAAAGTCAGCACAGACATAAATTTAAAATTATTATTTAATTTGAAAAGAACTGTGAAAGTGTTGCTTCAGAACAGTGTAATTTCCTGAACAAATGAAAGTGGGTGGAGGATGAGCTCAGGTCAGCATGACAATATTATGGTCACTTTGTAGCCTTATGAATAGATGCATAATGGTTGCAGACAACACAAAAATCAGCATTTGCTGGTTTCACTGCATCATTAAACTGATTGTGTATAAATTGCCCAGTGTGCCACACTGTAACATGGTCATTACTCTAGAGAAACCAAATATTAACACATCGGCATTAATACTGCACCATTGTACAGAGCCATTCATACAATCCAATTCCCACTAAACCTTTGGCTTCAACCAGTCAAAACCATGTACACACCCACCAAGCCTCTGATTTTCAACAGCTAGTTAACTGTTGAATCTGCAAGTAGGGTCATAACAGTAAAAGCACTACTGCACTACTGAGTGAAATAGATGGGGAAGTGACTTCATGTAAACTTGCTATAAAAGCAAATTCAAATGGGGATGCCTTTAGGCATCTGTGTGATTCTCACTGGATCATTCACCATTTAAACAAGCCATACATCCTACCACCATCTCCCAAATTCCTATCAGAACGACTTAATTATGTCCATACCTTCATCTTTAGATGAATTTGGCTTCTCTGGCACTATCCTTGACTCTACAAAGATGTACAATATTCTCACATCATCCAGTTTACCCTGTGGATGGACCAGAGGTGCTCCATCCTTTCAATGTCACCCCAGACCTACCAGCTACATTTTCAAAAGTGGAAAATCAGCTTAGTATAGTGGCCAGCAGCATTACTGCTTTAACATCAAGTTCAGAAGTAGTTTTAGAAAAAGCAAAGAACAACTAAAGCCTTCCCAAGCGTGCAGTGTTCTGTAGGAATTCTGTCACCAACTCCTCTCAACATCCAGCTTGAGATGTTTCCTTCCCACTGAACCTACATTGTCTAATACCCCCCCTATTTGTGGAGAGAATTACAAGCAGTATTGCAATGGCTCTACAAAGTCTTGTAATGATATTTAAATTTCATATGAGTGTCAGCTAATGGTCTGTGATGTGTCCAACTGTATGACACAGTGGAACACTCCTCTAACAAAAAATCCCTGCAACAAAACTGGTGACAAGTTTGCAGATGATGATGCCCAAGCACCTGATCACAGATTCGTTAAAAAGAGACAGCAAGCACAGAGAAGCTGGATAACATGGGAGTATACACAAACCATGGCAGTCCCAACCTCCACACCAGTATCGCTTCTGGAATTTAATATTGGCAGTTTGGTAACTGAATTTAAAGGATATTGTTATAATCTTACAAAACATCAAGTTTTCATATTGTTTCAGACCTTACCTTTGTCTACCTTGTGTCTCTGAAAGGAACAGTCAACCTAGTCCATGCCACCAAATATTACATAAAACATGTTTGTTTTTTTTTAAATTATCAAATAAATTACATCTCTACTGGTTAACTTTTTCTGTTAACCAGTTCTTAAAGTCCTTAATTCTCCATGATCACCAACATTTTGTAGTACATAAAATTGGGATAATGGAGAAATTAGCCAGACCCATGATATGTAATTGAGTTACTATCTGGGAAAATACATTAAATGCTTTCACTGCTTCCAAAGTGATATTTCTTGAAACAATGACTAACTTAATTAATGCACGTCAAAATACACAGACCTAGAAGTTCAGGTATGTGCAAATGATTTAAAAGGAGCTGCACACAAATAGTATAAGTAGTTTAACTATTTGTGGAATAAAAAAATGAGAAGAATAAAAGAGAAATCTATGCCGAGCACTAATTTGAATCAGCTCACACTGGCAGCTTTAAATGTGAACATAAATCATATTTCCCAATATAATTTATTCAGTAGAGCTTGAAGAAGTGACCACCATACAACCTTTATTTTGGAAAGCAGAAACACGGATGACAGTGGAGACAGATGCATACAGATGACAATCCAGAAGCAGAGCACATATTGAACACAAGTAACACTGAAAATCATAAATTATAAACCCCATGCACTGTAGAGTCAAGGGGTGAACCCCACACTTCAGACGCTGCTGGATATTAATATGACCAGGTTTATGCATCACAAAATGGGTCAGAATAGCAGAACAAAGGCACTGGGGATTACCTCAGTAGGTGTTGGAGAGAGCAACTGAGGTGACTGCAAACAGCAACACACAACAAATTAGTGATACAAATTCATGCATGATGTTACTCGTGAGAAGAATTACTCAAAATAATCACTATCCATGTTTAACACATGATACAGTTAGGAAAAACACCTGTCAATTAAGTTAGGACAATTTTTTTATTATCTGTTTTTAATTAAGTACATAAGGACTAATATATAAATAACTTCATATCTGTGTTTGAGTGATTTCTCTACTACAAAATCCTGGGGTCTGGTGAGGCCAGTCCTGTGCCACAGAGAAGGGCAATAGGGAACTCCCAGCTACAGCAACTGCCTGAAACTACACACAAGCCCTAATTAAATCTGCCTCGAAGGACGTCCAAAATCAGCACTAGAACTGACAGTTTTAAGGGGAAGAAAAATGCCTGCACTATTTATTTTCAATTAAACATCATGTAATTTGACAATCTGCTGCTCATTTTCTTTTCCAAATCGAACACTATGTTTGGTTAGTCCAGCAAACAGACTGAAAGTATTGCAGCTGCAGGTAAGAAGCCAGGATGCTGAAATTTGGAAGACAGGATTTTTTTTCCTCCCGATAATATCAAGGATAATAAATAGTTGGAGCACCATGAAATATGTTGCATTGCACACACAGTCCATGTTTGGTCTGTGCACCTCTGCCAAGCCTGGATGTCATCAGGTACTTGAGGAGGACCACAGCCATCATCAGCACCAACAAATTTTGACATAGAAAGGAAGCGATTATGCTCCACAGGTTCAGGGTGAGGCAGCAGCATTCAATTTTGTGAAATCAGAAACCTGAATACCATTTAAACCCTTTACCAAATACAATTGATTTATTTTTAAATACTTTACAATGGAGCTATCATTGTTCAGCACTGTGCAGAGAGGGCCTGGAAGAAAGTCTGCAAAACCTAACATATGCACTGCACTTCACCTGACAGTGCTACTGAGACCTCAGTGGTACTGATTAAGTGTGAAAGGTGCAACTGATAGCATGACTAGGTCTATTACAAATATCATGACCATTAATTATAGCATTTATTTCTGCCCATTCACTGACGCCTGGAGAGAACCAATCAGACTTCCATGCTAGACTGTATGTATATTTCTCATATGTAGCATATTGTAAAGGTTTAATTTGTAAAAATCTAGCTAAAATTATAAAAGCAATCAGAAAGTCAAATGAAATGCAGGTATGTTCAGAGAAGAAAACTAACTTGCATGACAGGAGTTATATACAAGTATGTTTCACAAAGCCCAGAATTAGTATTAGTTATTAGTATGTTAGTATTGTGTTAAATTAGATTTCATTAGCACAAACTGTATCATATTAGCTCTGCATATGAAAAGGCTGAAGTGCATGCATGACATGAGGATGAAGTTAAGTAAGGGACAGTTGAAAGAAATTTGTACACAGGAAAGTGATACCATTGTTTTGTTACCAAAATAACATGGTACACTTTGATTTAAAAAAAAATCATGAAAGACATTTGGCTTTGCTTCTCATTTTTGCATTGTAATTAGCAATGGCTCTTGCTTCCTACCACATGCAGAACTACTCCCATGGAAAAACATTTTAATTACATGTCATCTCTTTAAAAAATGATCACAGAAAGCAATGTTTTAATTTCTACAAACTAAAAAATGAAAATAACAGAAATTAACATCTTGGGTTTGGTTGTTGTTCCCTTTTTTTGGAAGACATTGAGAATGAATGGATGACATGACTCAATTAAAATTTACTAGAGCTACAAAAGTTACATTTAAAAAAAAAACCAACATTATGCACATGTTAATAGTCTTTGGCAACATGTTCAATGATGCACATAAAACCTGAAACTCAGAGTAAAAAAATACCCATGTTTCAGTACCTCCCCGTAACTATGCCTGTCATCTGAAGAGTAACTGATATATGGAGAATAGGAGATCATATCTGGGCGGTCAATGTTATAGATGGCTTTATTTTTAGGAAGAGCAGCCAAGTCCCTGTAGTCAAGAATTTCATCTCCAAGCTTTGCCTAAGAAAAGGAGGAAAGAAAGCAGTGAGAATAAGAAAGAATATGAGCAGGATGCAATCAGACAAGGAAAGATTAATGCAGGTAGAAAAGTCACAATCATAATAAATATTTTTTGGTTTTTTTTGGTTTTGAACATTTAAACCTCTTGTATTTACTACCCTATGCTAAATATTAATGCTGTTTCCTTTTATATACTGTTGCCTTCTACCTTGTCACTGGCATTTGGCTAACAGGAGTAGCATGGTATCATTCCAATTCCCTTGGTAAATTATAAGTTATAACTTATTCCCTTGGTAAGCAAATTATATCCCACTTACTTCTGGACACACAAACAGATATAGGGGACAGATATTGTAGTCTTTTTCAGGCAAAACACACTGAATTTTGAAGTGGTTTTGGTGTGCAGAATTCCCCTGCTGTAAGCAGTAGTGAATAATCAAATATTTCCAGCAAATTATTCCAAATAATCAATATTTCCAGCACATACTCTCCAGATGCTGAAAAACATTAATCAGCTCTTTGATCTTTCCCATTCAGCTGTGTCCCACAGCCTCACCTCCATTCCTGACTATGTCTAAACAGCCCTTAATTATGGGTCACAAACCAGCAGATGATGGATTTGCACCACGGTGGAACATCACAGATGCCACTCAAAGTTCAAATCCTCTCATGAGACTCACACAACCAACAGAGGGAAAGGACCCTGTGCTGCTCCCTGTTCTCCTCCTACTACACATATTCCAAAATAGTAACTTATTCCCAAGCTGCCACATTTACACAGATTACCCTTAGGATAATTGCACCAAAACTGTATCCAGCACATACTGTGGTGCAGATATGATGACAAGTTGGCCACACTGAGAGTGAGAAATGGGCAGCACAATGGTCTCATTCCCCCTTCAAGTTCTGCAGAAGGATAAGCTCTTTGTTGGCAACAAAATGATGAGTGAATCTTGCTGTGCTTTGAAAATCTCAGTGTGATCAGCTGTAAAACTGTAATAATGTTTTCCATATGCAAAAATACAAAAGTATCCAGGATTTATGTGTGCAGTAATTCTGTTTTTTCTTAGTATGAGCTAAGATAAGTTCAATAGATTTTTCCAGGGGAGTTTTCTATCAGGTTAATAATCCAGAAAAAAATTTAGTCTGGCAACTTCCAGTTGTCCCTTTTTCTAAAACAATGCATGAATTTGTGCAAATATAAACTGCATGAAAAGAAGGAAGATCACTCTTCAATAAGAAAGTAGAACCAAGGTGCCATAACCATCACATATTCACATCTTCAAAACTAATGAAAAAATGTGTTTTAACCAAGTATGTGATTCTTCAGCAATCTACAGATCTCACTCTCTTTGCAGCTCCTTTAAGAAGCTGAAGAGTAATGAAATAGCCTCTTAATGAAAGTAAGTCCCTCCCTGCTGAGAAAGCAGCAGAGAGCTCTGATGCAGAGACAGGTAATGCAAAGGTGAAGAATCTGTCTGTCCCATCTGTCCCAGAAATACTTTGGGCAGCATTATACTTACAAGGAAGGCCAAAAAGGCTGTGATTTCAGTTAAGGTATCCAGGTTTTTGGCCATTATTCTAGTGAATCCAAAGGAGTTCAGAATTGGGAATATTTAAATGTGAATTACAGTAATTTTGGCTCTCCATCTAGATGTGCAACTTCCCATTAGATTTCAGATTTGTCAGAGGAGTAAAACTTAACTTGTTATGTAATTCCTTTCAGTTTAGATGTAACAATGTGGGCAAATTTGGATGAAGAAACACCTCAGGGATACAGTTGCTTTCTAAACACTCAATTCTTCAAACACTGAGTCTACACTGTATTTTTATTTTATTTGTTTCACCTACATTCAATTATGTGAATGGAGTTCAAATCAGCTCAGGAAAGCTCAAATTACAGCTGAGAGGCTTCAAGCCATTTCTTCAGTAATTTGGTATTCAGGGTTCTGGTAAAACCATGCTCTAAGTATAGAGTATCTGTTTCATTTGGAATATGTAATTTTACAAACATATAATTGTGAATATGATCTGTATAAAATACAGTGGGATTTCTATTCCTTGTATGAGAGCACATGTAACACAGCTATATAAACTAATGTAAGCCTTCCAGTTGGAATATATTGGGTTGGAGCACCTAATTCTGTCTTAATAAAACTAGGCAAACTATAAAGCAGGACTTTTACTTAAACCTTATTTAATTGCATTATTTAGAAATCAACAAATTTTTAATTAGGAACTCTGAGGGGCTGCCAGCACTAGGGCAAATTTCAGTCTGGATATGATGAAGTCATCCCTACAGGTCATGAAAAGATGCCCATTACCTTCAAAAGGCACTGGCCTGTGCTCTCTCTCAGTGCAAGAGGACGCCAAATTCTGTTATCAGTAGATGAAGAAGAAGTGGTATGGCTTTAGTAAACCATCGGTATGAGGCACATTCACATTTATGTCAGAAAAACCCTTTGTTCACCTTTCCCTATGTGACCACACCACCGTGGCACAGGAGCACAGCTGCCCTGTGATGGGGTGGTGCCCATGATCATGCTCAGCACTGCTCTGACTCAATGGCTTTGGAAGTGTAAGCACCACAAACCCACAGTCCCTAAGATGGAACTGTTTTCTCTCAATTCTTTTGTCCATTAAATACTCCACAGAGCCCACCAGCTGGTAAGGTATGATTTTACTACAGGTTTAATGATTGGATCTATGCTACTGCTGAAAACTGCTGCCCTCTGTGCACCATACCCACCCTGTTCTGCCTTCTACATTAGCATCAGATGTCATGGTTTTTTTTGTTTTGTTTTTTTTTTTCCTCTTTGGTTGTCTGGAGGTTTTTCCTGAGTTATTGTTTCGCTCAGTCTGGCCTCAAATTTGAGTGCATATCTCTGTGTGCACACTAGTATAAGCAGCAAAGAGGGGATGGGAAGGCACAGCCAGAGAGGGACAGGGCCACATGTGGGTGGGACCTTCCTTTCAGTGGCAGCAAGAATTTAGGTTTGGCAAAAACAGCCACAAAAGCACACGAGACAGATCTTGAGCATGTCTGTATGTCATAACACTCCTGTAAAAGAAAACACATGTAAGAACAGACAGCCAAGGGACCATTGTGATAATATAGAAGTCAGTAACAGGTTTTTAATTCTTTTTACTTTCCTGTTTGTGAAAGCCAAAATAGGATTGATTCAATCAGTCAAAATCAAGTTTTGACAATTAAACAGTGAGAGATGGGACAGATAGAACAAAAACTTGCACTCCTCTGGGGAATCTTTTTTTTCTGACTGACTCATATTGCTAGACAACTTGATTATTTCCCAGTCCCAGCTGTATATTACAGTAAAAAACATCAGGGTTGTATGCTGATTTAATGATAGCCTTTAAAAACAAACAAACAAAGAAAACTAGAAAAGGAGAATGGAGGTTCATCCTTGACTTTTAACAGCCAGTAAAGCATGTTTAAAGTTGTAACACAAACATCAATAAAAACAGTGCCATCCTGCAGTTAGATAAATGTCTCTTAAAACATATAAATCTTAGGAGAATTCTCATGCTTAAAAACACAATGAGATGGTGCCTGCCTGAAAAAAAGAGCTCATCCGGCCAAAGAAAGTGCTTACATGATAACAGGCTCCCAGCACAATGAACTGTCTTCACAATGACATTTCTTGGCTGGTAATACACTACTGGTATGCAGCAGCACTCAGAATCACTGAGAAGCATCTAGAGAAGGGGCACTTGTTCCACTGCAAGTTCAATCTTACTCAGATAAAGCCCATATTGTATTCAAAACAACTTTGAGGAAAAAAAAGACAAGTTTGGATCCAAAGCACTCTTTTGCTTGTCTCTATGTAGGAGACAAAAGCCCTTAATGTTTGTATAATAACTTCTCTGGAAGTCAATTGCATCTCCAGCAAGTTTCCCACTATATGGCTCTAACTGATGAGGATGACCTGCATACCCGAAGAATACTTGACCAGGAGAAAGAAAAGCCCTGGAAATGCTGAAGCCCTGCAAGAGATACCTGTATGGATCATACCACATTTGCATTTTTTATCTATTGCTGGTAGCCTTGAGAATTTGACCATGAACACTACACTACAGAAATTTTGATCTTGTATTGAAAAAAAAAACCATAAGATTTTATTATACTTGATATTTTAAATTCTCTGAATGAATTTTCCAAAGTGTTTCATAAACCATAAACACATCAAAGGTCCTCTGAGCAAGGGACTAGGATTTGGCATGGGCAGAGTCTTGCAATCAGACACGAGTGTTTTCATAAGCGATCAGATACAGGCTTAGGAGCTCAATTTAAACAAGTTGTGTTCAAATCTAAGCTTGTAATCTACCTGTGGGCTGTACTGTTTACTTAAACTTTTCTTTTCAGAAAGAACTGTGGTATTCTGCATGCTTTGGTATAAGCCAGCTCTAGCTACAGTGTAAGTGCTACCAATACACCACAAAACATAAGCGGAAAATGCCAGAATTCTGTAACAGCAAATGCAGTACTCAAATATTTAAAACTCGAGAAAATAATTCCATTTTAGAGGAATCACCAACTGCAGTGGTTTAGAGGCGATAACTTTCCATATAACGTGCTAAATTGTAGGAGGAAGCACGAGGTTTTCCCCATCCCACAGAACAAATTTCACTGGGAAATACTCACATAGATCACACGGCTTGGGGAACCTGATGTACTTGAAGCAGGTACAGAAATAATACTCTCAGAGGAAGTCCTAGTTTCCTATGGGAGGAGAAGTGAAATGGATACGAAATACAGGAGTGTCAAAGATAATATAGCAGTTATTTCAAAAAAAGCACACAAAACATTTAATTTAATTCAATCTGTACCACTCAAAAATGACATATTATAGAGAGCTCAAAACATGGAGTTAAAAATAAACGAACACTTGCAGACAATCAATTTAACCTTTTAAAGTGCAGGAATTGTTTTGCACATGGCTTCCTTATCCCTTCTTCAGAACAAAATGGCCCAGAGCATTTCTGGGGTGCCAGGACAGCCTTTGGGCACCAGTTACAAGACAATACAGTGGCAACACTTTTACTCAAGGTTATGCCATCAAACCATTCTACATTCTGACTGAAACATGTCACACTGCCATGCCATTCACTCACAGTGAACACAACACAGAAAAGGACCTGGGGAATGATCATTTGAGACAGACAGTCTAATTAAACACCTCTTCTGCATAATTAAAGCACATTTCAGTTTTCCAGAACTTGTGGAAATGACATGAAAGTGTCACTGATACACTCATGTCATCTACAAACCGTATTTCTCTTTCATGAGGTTGCTACAGGACACTCAATGCAGAAGAGAAAAATAACTTTAGAAAATTACGTTTTTCCAATGTTTGAACCCTGTTAAAGTAAAATGGCAGTTTTGGATTTAGCTCAGGATTCATAGATAAATCTTCAGAGCTTCTTTCTGTGTCCTGAGCATGCTCATGGGCATCTGGCCCAAGGCAGTCAAGCTTTAGCAGAGGGATTGGACAAGATGACTTCCAGAGGCTCCCTTCAAGCTCTGAGTCTTTCCAAGGGCAGACAAGAGGTGAGTCCTTTTTTCCTTACACCTTTTGGAAGAGCCCAATCGTGGCATTCCCTGGTCCCAAGGTCACTGGAGTTCCCAGCACGAGCCTTGCACATTTCCAGTAACCTCTCTGAACTGCCCAAGTGGAAACCAGTAACGAGTGGTGTTCTTCAAGGGTCTGTACAGGGAGCAGTAATACTTAATATCTCCCTGTGGGATTGAGCACATCCTTGGAAAACCTACAGATGACAGCCAGCCACGTGATGGGGACAACACGCTGGAGGGAAGGGATGCCATCCACAGGGATCCTGATAAGCTTGGGAAGTGGGGCCATGCAAACCTCATGAAATTCAACAAGGCCAATGCAGGGTCCTGCCCTGGGTCAGGGCAATCTCCAATATCACCTCCACAAGCTGGGTGGTGAAGGGAGAAGAAGGACTTGGAGCATACTGCTGGCTAAAGAATTGGATATGAGACATCCCACATCTCTCACATGCTCTTTATTCTCTTCATGATCCGTTACCCCTTTTAGCATTCCCATCCACACCTGCTCCACATCATCTCCCAGCTTTTTCAATAAAACCTCACACCTTTGTTGACTCTATTGCCTCTGTTAGTTCATTTTTGTACTACACATTTTTCTTCTTCCACCTACCTCTTTTCCCTATATGCCTTCTTATAAACCTTACTTTCCCTTGCTGCTTTGATTTCTCCAGTCTTTTCCAGCATCCTCCCTTCTGCTTAAAATCTCACTCTCCCATCATCTTTCTTTATGCTGTCACTCTCTTTCACAACTTCTTTTTCATCTCCACTCCATCTCCAAAGTTTTGGAGCATGCTGCCACTTTCTCCTTTTGCCTTTGCCACCTACTTTAATTACATGCTGTTCATATATCTATATATAGGAAGATAACTTAAAAACAACAAACTGCAAGGTCAAACAGTAAATTTCTCTAGCAGTAGATCTAGCAGTAGATCTCATTCCAGACTTTACAAGTTATGTTGAAAAGTTCATTATTACTCCCTTAAAAATGGCATCCTTCCTTCTGGTTTTATTTTTTCAATCATGAACATAAAGATCAGAAAGTAGGAAAAACTCCAGGAAAAAGAAAAACTGCTAGGCTCGGGAAAATTATTTGATATTCAGAGCTTGTCATAAACAACACCAAGCAATCACTTCCCAAACACATGGGTACAAAAACTACAGCCAAGATCCTTTAGGGTAAAGCCCAAACTTTTTGTTTTTTTTTTAATCTGTAATTTAGTCAAAGTTGGACTTTCTGACACACCAGATCTAACAATCTTTTTATGGATGCTGCCTGCTGTTCTGACTTGTCCCATGTGCCTTCCTCCAAGCCTTGAACCAAAGCAGAGCTTTTTTGAACAAGGATACCAAGGGTACCACTTGGGGCATCAGAGAACATCAAAAGAGAAAAACCCACACTTGGCCTCTACATTAAATGAGATAGTTGTAACTCATTCCCACCACTTCAGAAGGATCATTAATTCTTCATGTCCTAGGGACACCTTATTTATCTGCTAATCTTCTGCCAGAATTCCTCCCCTTTTCCCCTTGCACACAGAGAGGTGCACAATCATCCAACTTAAGGAGGTACTTAAAGCCAGAGATTAAATTAAATAGTGGCTGGCTTGCCAACATTTTTGAAACAAATAATAAAACAGAAACTCCAAGGGATTTTTTTTTCTAAAAACAAATAAAGTAAAAGTCCTCTGATCTTTTAAGTTTAGAGCCACATGAGAAGAGAAGAGGTCATGAACTGATAACATCATAATCAGACAGAAGTTAAAAATGAACTTTTTTTTCTTATTCATATTTTCACATATTTACTTATTCAGCTTATATATATAACTCTTAGGTCAACATTCTTCTTTATCTATAGCTTTAATCACTGATTAAAAGCAGAGTATTTATATTACATGATTACATTTCATTAGCCAACTGGATTCCCATCATTTAAAATTTAACATTACAGTAGTGAAAATTTTCCAAACCCTTCCATCCATGCCTGCTGAAGAAAAAAAAAAAAAAAAAAAAGAGAAGTTTTTTACCTTGTTTTTTTCTTCAGCCTTTGCAGCCTGTCTACAAACTGGATGCCAAATGGATGATCCTGCAAAGTAAATTTAAAGTTCTGCTCAATTCAGTTCCACAATAAGAACCTCTAAAAAGTTCAAATAAGAACCTTATTAAAACCTCCTATAAGGTTTTATAAGACATAGATTACTGACTACTTCCCCTGCTAGTGCAGGATACTTTCAGAGGTCAAGATGACAGCCTCTCAATCTCAGTGAGCCTGATCATAGACATTTAAAGGATTTCAGAAAGCCACATGTATTCAATATGGCAGATCAACTTCAAAATCTGTGTCCTAAGAAGAGTGATATGGGATCTCTGATGAGATAGTTGTAACTCATTCCCACCACTTCAGAAGGATCATTAATTCTTCATGTCCTAGGGACACCTTATTTATCTGCTAATCTTCTGCCAGAATTCCTCCCCTTTTCCCCTTCCACCAGTCCAACCTCCTGCTCAAGGAGGTCCCATTGGAGCAGGCAGGGCTGTGTCCAGCTGGGCTTTGCCAGTCTTCAAGGATGGAGATTCCACTTCATCTCTGGGCAGCCTGTTTCATGGTAACTTTTTTCTTTATATATAGTTAGAATTTCTTTCCTACACTCCTATAATATATATTTTTGTAGTAGTCAGGCTTGGCTCATACACAGCAGCATGCCATGTTGGGATGGAATTGTACACACCATTGTGCCATGTAACCCCGGCTGAAAATCCAGTCTGTCTATCATTTATTCACTGTTCAATCTTGCACTTCCCACATGTTTGTCTCTTGTAAGTCAGCTACTAAGGAATTGCATAAACTCAGGGGAATGGCCATCATGGAGGAAGCAGGAGATACCAAATGAACCAATTCTCTCTTGCATACAGGTATTGAAATGAGGATCTTAACGAGATGTAAGTAAACAATGAGTGTGAGATAGAAACTTCAATAGTTTTCCACTAGTTATATTTTTTTCAAAACGTTGAACATGATGTTTAAAATAGTGTTCAGTAGAAGTGGAATGTGCATAATGATATAAAATAAAATAGTTATTTGCAAGTCTTAATAGTAAGAAGAAACCTTCATGTTTATGCCAGTCTGATCTCAGACATGCCACAGATTAAAGCTCCAGAGGTAAACAATGTGAGTGCACTACAACTTCTGCTGGACTAAACTGGAATCTGAGAACCTTTGCATAATAAATACTTAATGTTTATACTGGGTGGGGAGTATCAAGAAGAGTTATTGGAAATGCTTTGTTTTCACAGCAGTTTGAAAGTTTTCTAACTAGTGGATTTTGGAAACAAGATAGAAACAGAGCCTATTTCCCAGAAGACAGATGGAGATCATTAGAATTTATTTCACAAAAATAGCCCAGATGAACCCAGACTCTTTAAGTAAAAGAGTACCTATAAGAACAGACCAGATAAATTATGTTTACTAAGTTACTGGGGTTTTTTGTTACTGAACAACTAAGAAACATTTTTATAGCACCTTTAAATTTAATGCTAAGTTATCTTCCATTTATAAGTGGATTTGAGCTTGCCTCATTTGTCCCATAAATTGCTTCAAATTATCCCAATGGATTTAAGAAGTATTTAGATTACTTTTTTTTTTAACTACTCCTGTCTATAGCCAAGCAACACTGGGAAACTTTTTCACACTGAATAAAAAATGTCCTTTCACCCAAAGGCTGTCTGTTGGATGACCACTGAAGATTTCTGCTAAGGAACATGCAACACCTAAAGTAACTTTACAGTAGTTTATTAAGAGGATGAAGAATACATTATAAAACCCTGGACTCTGATATTTTTTTATTATTTAACAGGTAAGGAAATCCAAATAACTGATCATTGATCTTTCATGGCATTAACACCAGTTTCTAATGGAAATGGCTCTCCAGTGAAGACAAAATGGTATGACAGTAAGCTGGTGTAAACATTCCATGCATCAGAAAATACAGTAAGATGGATCCAAATTAATAGAACCTGAGCATACCTTGCTATTATTTGAAATAATAATCAGAACAAAACCCAACAGGTATCCACCCTTACGACAAATGGGACTTAAAATGAACATTGACTTGTAAACAAGTTTCAGGTTTGAAGTCTAGAAACAAATTTGTAGTTTGATGCACTTTTTAAAAGCATTGATTAATTATGAGGTTTTAGCAAAGCTAAGATCCTTTTCAACTGGAAGAACTGCAGAATTTTCTGGCTCCTAAGGGAAAATTCATGAGCACAGACAAGTATCACTATGTCTTTTAATGAGGTAGTTCTTGTTGCAAACCAACGTGATAATAAAATTGTAATTTAAAACAAAGTACTAAACCATAATTAGACCTTACTGAGACCACTGCTGTGTTCTAAATAAAGTCTAACTTTTCCAGCTTAAGGAAAAATTTCAAAGTACACCTTTAGAAAACCATGAACAATTGCAAAGTTGTAAACACAGATCTGGGCAGGCATATGATTTTAGGATAATACACCAGCCTTGTAGTTCCCACATCCTACTGAGTCTCTCTTTTCTGATTTCCTTTTAAAAGATACTGCCAGTCAAAGACATACACAAAAGCCTTTGTTTTCTCTGGTGTTTTCCCCTGTATTTAACTGTGTAAGCAGTTTTCTTTGATCAGTTTAGTAGAGCTAGAAGTTGCTACATATGAAGGATTTCACCTCATATTTATGTCAAATGACTTTTTTTCCCATTGCATACTTTATTGCACAAGTCCTTCTGTAACCCTGAATTTCTCCTGTGCAAGCCTATGGTGTGGGCAAGCAGGTGTGGGCAAGAGAGCCAAGTGTAACTGTTTTATTTTTTGTTTGTTTGATTTACCTTGAAGATACATTTCTTCTCCTTCTGCAAACATCTGATTGCACCTGACACATCGTGCGCAGGTTGGGTGATAATGCTTTTCTCCTGCCTGTTCAGAAAGAAGGTACAGATGATTAATATTGATGAATTTAGCAGTTTTTCTTTCATTCTCTTGAATATGAATAATTTAATTAGTTAATGACAATTAGTTCAACAGTCTCCTACAACCACAATGCTGGTTTGTCATTCTAGACAATTCATGCTTTAAAATGTAATTATGGTCTTGCCTACACAAAGCAAAAAAAAGTTTATATGCAAAAGTCTCTGAATTTACAGGACAGAAACAAATTTATGCAATTAACACATTTTCCCTGTAAACCAAGTGCAGGGTAGCTTAGGACTTACCTGCATGAGGAATTTGGGAGGTCATAACCTTGAGCACGGATTTGCAACTCATATGCTCATCATGCATGAACTCAATACACAATCTTAATGCTCAGCAAAAACCATTCTGTGCAACAAATGTTTATAGCTGCTTTGAAAGTGTCTTGCAGGTAACTTGTACTAAAGAGTTCCATGAGGAATGAGTGTAGCCTGCCTATAGTACAGCAAGTCCAGAGCAGGCACTTTTGGGTGCTGTGCACTCACACCCTCACATGGACAGGCCAACAGTTTTGCCATCTGCTCAGAGATTAATCCACATGATTTAATACCACTGTTTTCATTGACTGGAATGAGAACAGGACTGAGCCCTCAATTTGCTCAGAACTGCTTAGTTACTTACCAATTTTCATATATTTAAATTCTCAATGACCTGCAACGTTGGCTTGAGCCAATGACAAAAATAGCACTCATGGAGTTGTGCTCTGCTGAGTGAACAACATGGGCCAGTCCCTCAAACTGCACTCCCACCCCATCTTTCAGATGGCACTGACAAAACAAAGTGCCAAAGACAGCCCTTGCACGTGCTCCCAGCACTCCTCACTCTTCAAAATCCCTACGGAACTGAAAGCCAGATCTTGGCATCTCCTTTCTTTTCTTCAACCCCACACTCTTCCATGCTACACAGAATTGCCCATGGTTTAAATGGCTTAAGGTCAATGCCATCTCCACTAGGAACAAAAGCCAGGAGACCAAGTAACTCTACAGCTTAGAGCTAAAGTAAACTAGGTTTGGTTTAAGATTAAGCTAAACCTGACTTTAGTAGAAACTCTCCTGAAGTTAAAAAAATGCAAATTTTAGTCCATTTAGAATGTCTCATAACCTGCTTACCTGAAAAACATTAAAAGTGCTACTAGGATTGTGGATGCCTTTAAGAAACTACTATCAACTATTGCCCCTCTGCCTTCAGCATGTAAATAGGCTCTCACAGCACTGCACTGCAAATCCCCTTCTGTCAATCTAGAAATTTAGCCCTGTTACTACAAAGGTGACTTTTCTAAGTCTTCTTCACTGAATTTCAAAGCTTTCAGAAGCATTTACATTAAAGAATGTAATCTGTGTGTGGGGGCTATTTTGCCATTCACAGTACCAATAATAGCAATACAGTAAATCTAGATTAAAGAACCTCTGGTTTCACTGCACCAGTGTTAACTTGATTCACTCCTGAAAACCTGCTGCAGCATTTCAGATTGGCAATAACACATCACATCAGAATTGCCATTTTAAAAACAGCTCTGCTCCAGTTCACTCTTTTTATGTTATCATTGTGCAGATTTCAGACTGATTTTTGCAATTTTAGACATGGAAGATGGTCACTAATATCTGTGGTAACACCTTTAAAGTACCAGACCACAAAGTATCCGTATTGAGCTTAAACTTCTGGTTTAAACTTGCTTGCCCTAGTGCAAGTGTTTAAGCACAGAAGGGTATTTAATTATCACCAGACAAACTTATGTTTGGCATATCAGATTGAAAAGAAATACAATCTCCCTTGGAAGTGCACAAGTTTTGTTAATGGAATGCATAGCCTCAATAACTCAACTGATTTAGCACAGATGATACAATTCCCAGGCTAACATTCTTTAAGGGAATTAAATTACTTCTTTGCTAAAATAAACTGCCAGGACAGATTCTCAGATAACCTGGATGCATCACAGAACAAAGTCTTTTTCCTTAATTTAACAGTACAACCAAATATATAATTTTAATTCACTTAGTGAAGTCACTTGCATAGTCAGTAATATCAACCAGGTATAGAATGGCCCAGAAAGACCTCTTTTATGACATAGACACAACTGTAACAGAAAAATTAGGGAGGAAAGTATAGTGATCCTTCTGCTGATGATCACACCAGGAAAACTCCAACGGATTTTGCATAAGTAGCTCTGAATTAAAATGGCACAAACTCAATAATTTTCAATAAGTCTAAATGCTGACAGTGACTTTTGTTGCCCCTTTTACATTTTTTTAAAATTTTGTCCTTCTTCTAATCAAAGCACAGAAGACAAGACATAGCAGACACTTCAACACTTGGAAGGATTTAAAAAAGACCACACCATATTTCTAAATGAGAGGTGCTAGGTGAACCTGAGGCTAGGCACCTGATGCAGGAATTAACTGACACTATTTATTGATATGAATATGCAGTTACCTTGATTAGATATCATTAATTATATTCAAAACTAGGACCTGAGTCTGAACCATATAATCCCTGGGGTAAATGCCAAGGAGGCTTTCATCAGTGGCCCTTTCTCCTGTCCCTTCAATTTCAGGGGCTTGGTCTCACAGATGAACAATTGGTTCCAGCAGAACCCAGCTATTTGATAAGCTTAGGGCAGCAAATATTGTATGGTTTTGGTTTAGTTGTAGTAAAGGCCTCATCATTTTTTCTCTTCTTACTTATATTGATGTGAGGTAGTTCAATGCAGCAAAAAAATTCCTAACCATATGGTTACTTCTTCTTTGCACAGTTTGAAAGCTTAGTTTGACAGATTGTTGTCTCAGTGTTTAATAAAACACCAACACACTCACAGCACAGAAGAAGCAACATTCATCTCTGAGAGATCTCTTATGGTTCAAGTGATAGGTTCTAAAAAACCTCCTCAATATCCTACATTTGCTTCAAGTCTGCACCAGGTCTTTGTGCCCAGAAATCCAAATGTGAAGACAGTATTAGTGTGAAGATCAATTTAAAGACTAATTTTCAGCTGAGATTACCTCAAACCTGAATAGCAAAGTGTGTCCTCAGTAATAATGCCGTACATATACCAACAATTTACTTTTTCTTCAACTGACCATGAACCAGCTTCCCACAATCACCAAGTTGCACTCTTAGTGTACAATTTAAATGGAGCCAGAACAGTCCTCAATACCCTGAGACAAAGCATTATGAGTTACTTGTTTCCCTTTAGTATAAGAGACCTCTTTGAATGTGAAATCTCCTCTGCAGAGAAGGAAGAGCCTTCTGGGCTGATAACTGAGGAACGATGTTTATTTTGGCTGATCAACGCAGACCTCCTGCAGTCCTTGCCTGAGCACAGGGACCATCTCAGTGCTGCAACCTGTCCCACAGCACATGGACAGACAAACCCATGCTTCACTTAAAGCAAGAGAGGAGAGCTCTGCAACAAAGTACATACAACCACCTTTTCTCATTTCTCATAACTTGAGGGCTTGAACTAAGTAAAAGGAGAATAAAGCTGATATGACAAATGTGAATGGCATCGTTCAAAGCACAATTTGGAGACAATAAGGGGTGTTACTCAAAAATCTTCAGAAGAGTATGATCACCAGGCCTGGAAAACATGCCGGTCTAGCAAAACTAGAGTAGTTCATACCAAAAGGAATAACCTTAACTAGTTAAGTTTGAGTTTTAAATTAGCTGTCATCACTCAGGAAAAATATATTACATTACTGCAGACAGCTCAGCAAAAAACTCTGCTCATTTTCTGGCTATGACTGCCATAAGTGATGAAGTGGTAGAATATATAAAAGATGATATGCATAATAACTGTAACTCTACCACAATGACATTGCTTGCCTGATCTCTCATGCTGCTTCTAGAAGTGTGATTGATGTAATTTTTTTACCGCAGTCGATGAGCGACAATTGCTTATGGATTGACACATGAGAAACTGTGCAAGCCTAAAGCTCAGAGTGAGCTGAGCCCTGGAAGGAAGACTGAAGATTTCTGATGTTTGATTCATCACTGAAGTCTAAGTACATCCTCAGTGCATTACTCATTGAAGTAATTAGTAAAGGGAAGATAGAAAGTACAGAAAATCGTTTCATATACTAGATAAACTTACAACTATCCGATTCTTTTCCTGAGAATTAAAAGCTATCAGCAAACTTTTTCCTGTAAAAATGAAAAATAATAACAATAAAAAAAATCTATCTTGTTATCAAAATGCATAGGGATAATTGACATCTTTTATTGCAGGGAGTAAAGAGTCTGTGGAAGTGATAAAAGGTTAGGTTGCTACACTGATTCAATCATATCAAAGCATATTTTCCATTTTGAGTGTATAATACAATATAGTTGCTATAATAGTTCCTCATTACCACTAAGTGTTGTCGATTTAAGTAGATCCAAGTCCTACCAACATCATACTCTAAAATCCCCAAGTCCTAACTTTATCCCACCCTGAAAAGAAATAATGAAAAACAGCCTACAAAACATAGAGCTGATGGGTATGCCAAGGCATGGTGCAGCTGCCTGACCCACAAACAAAGCCCACAGAAGACTGGTATAAAGCATTCTTAGTTAAAAGCTTTTCACACGGAACAAATTTGTTGGAGAGTTGTGTCATCACCAGACAACCACCTGTCCAAGCAAAGGGAAACAGAATAAAGCACAAAACCACTGACAGTCAATAAGCCTTCCCATCAGGCAGCTTCTCAGCCTGAAATGAAGAATTAAACATCTTACAGAAAAAATATGACTTGACTTCTGTTGCTTTTTTAAGTGGAGGGGAGCTACTGTTTGTACAGGATGGGAAGGGGAAAAATACTTAGGCAATGTAGGGATGGGTGAAATTGTAATACTTCAATTGCACAATAAATTATTCTCTTTTGTATATTTTGTCTCCATTTCCTGAGTAATGTCCATTCACATGGACATTCCCATTTGTTCATTAAAGGACACTGATATTCCTTCAGGTAAACTTCATAGCACAGGCAACAGAATTAGAATTCAGTTTAAAGCCAGGAAGTGTGCAAGTGATCACAGAATCATAGAGTAATTCATCTCATCCAACCTCCTGCTCAAAGCAGGGTTGATACTCAATTCAGATCAGCCTGCCCAGGAATTTTTTCAGTTGAATACTGAAAACCTTCAAGGATGGACACTGCACAACCTCTGAGAATATTGCTCCAATGGACAGTAGTTATTCTTAGTTATTCATAGTGATTTTTTTTTTCCTTTTTATCCAGTCAGAACCTCCCTGCTTTAAATTTATGACAATTGTCTCCTGCCCTCCCACCATGTGCCTCAGTAAGGTGCTTGTCTGCACATATTCAAGGGCCTCCTCATAGGTATGGGAACACTACAGTTAGGTCCCATTAAAGCCATCACCTTCCAAGGCTGAACAAGTTCAGCTCTCTGAGCATCTCCTCAGGATACTTGCTTCAACTCCTCAACTATCATGGTTGTCCTCCACCAAAATCACATTGCTAGTTCTTCCACTCTGTGGAAGACTTCCTTAATATCTGCTGGCTCTGTTCTACTCCCATTCTCTATCATTTGGCACTTGCTTCATTATTTATCATTTTAAACTCAACATTGAGGAGCGTGTACTTTCACCGGGAATTTTTTTTTCAGAGTATATAAATAAAAAGGTGGAAAATCACTGAACTGCTTTAATGGATATTTAATTTATCCTGTTTATACTTCTTCATTCATTCCCCAACTGATTGTTTTTACTAAGCTATTAGGCCATTATGTGAATGAATTTTGCTTTTTCTTAGATGCCAGGAATGTACAGGAATCTGATAATGAAGCACAGGTATATCTTTATGAAAATTAATAAAGTTTTTGAATGAGATACAGAATTTTGTTGTTAAATACCCCAATCAGTCACTGCATTGATTTATAAAGGCAAATTCCCAATTTCTGTAAGTAAATGCAGTTCCCTGACTTTGGCTGAGATAAGGTTTTAATTCCTGCTCCCAGAACTACATTAGATATCTAATAACTCTCTGATCTAACAGCACAGGACTGGCTCAGAAAATTTTTCTATCAAGTCAATTAGACAAACCCAATCAGAGTTCTTCTTGCTTATTCCCACATTTTAATACAACCCTCCTGCTTCTGGCCAGAGCTTCAACCCACATTGCACAGTGTGCATTTAATCCAAAAGGCTGAGTGAAATCTAGAGCTCAGATGTTTGTCCTGTCTTTCTCCCAGGAGTACCATGAAAAAGGTGCACAGCACTGCACCATCAAGTGTTATCAATGGATGCACACACTGATAACTCTGCTACTGCATCCACCTTGTGGCACATTACAAGGACTATACTGGCTTCCAAAAACTGAATTCTAAGGGGTATATTCAAATTAGAGTGATGCTATTCAGAAAATACCCTTTGTGCTTAGAATATAACACTCTGCTCAGTTAACAGCTTTAAGTGGAATCACATAAAACCTCCACTCACATTTCCAGCAGAGCCAGAGTTTTCCATATGCAACAGAAGGACTTGAAGAATTACTCAGAAATAGTGGTACACAGTAATGGTAAAGTTAGTAAACAGCTGTCATATCATCTACTGGATTTGAAGGGACAGGCAACATTGTAAAGGCAGAGGTATTTAGCAAAATATCCATTGTTTATGTCACACAGCAGTGTTGAGCAGAAAAAAAGTGTGAGAGCCTGAAGTTAAAAGACAGAAGTCTGTGGAGAAAAACTCTCACTAATTCTCTTAGTCACGGTGGACCTGACTCACCACTGACTCACTTCAACAGCGCGCCAGGGCAAATGAACCATTTTCATCAGGATTTACACCACTGTAAATGCAGTGTAATGTTTTGTATCAATCATTCTCCTCATCTTCTCCGTACTGGATTCATTTATCATCCTACTGGATGCCAAGAAACAGTCACATGAAATGTTCACTACACACACCTGCAGCATTACCTACAGCTTTAGCAGTCTCACATGTACAGTTATTTCATGTTGTCTTGGTTCTGGCTCATCCTGCTGTGCTTTGCAGAGCCTTGAGAATTCCCACCCACATTTGAGTCATTTTAATTGCTTCCCACACACTCCTTATTCTTCCAGGTATAAGGTGCAAATCAAATGTACCCCAAGAACATTTATCTCAGAATGATAACAACTTAGTACAAAACTGGACTCACAGAAGAAGAAGTTTCTAATGGTTGTGGGAGAAAGTAAAATAAAAGTAATTAAAAACCATAAAGGGGATAATTGAGAAAAAATAAATAATAGCAGGAAAACTAGCACTATTACGACTGTAATCTCATTCTGTGACATCTCCAAACAAGTTCTGGCTCAGGAGCAAATTCAGCCCTGCCAAAATCAGATAAAATCTGGAAAAGGAAAACAGTGCATTTTTTTTATACAGAATTTGGTAAATGTTCTTGTAAATCAAAATGGTCTGTCATACCTAAAACCACTGATTTTGCACTCAGTTGTTTCTGTTTTGGAGTGAGCGATCTGCCTCTTTTGTCTTTTTCTTCTCAGCTTTGCAATTTTTCTTGCCACCCACTGAGGCTGGAAGAGGCTTCTGTTTTCCATCTGCTCAACAAATCTCCTTTACTTCTTTTCCACTTTCCCACTCCTTAAAACCCACCTAGGGGCCAAGACAAGCTGCAGCTGGCTCTCACTTATGCCAACTCTTGATAGGAGAGAGGGAGTGAAGAAGGAGAAAGATGACTTGCAGACATATTCCCCTTAATTTTCAACTTTGCAGCTGTGTATTTAGCACACCCATTTCAGATGGGAAGAATGAAGCTCAACCAACACTGAACAGCCCTGGAGAAACAACCCAAGTTATCAGAAGAAGCCAGCACAGCCCTTTTCAAGCTGAACGTGGTGATCTGGGCTGTAAACATCTAAGAACAGAAGCTGCCTCTCATTCTGTGCCTGAGTAAGGACTGCTGTTCTGGATCACTAGATTTACCTGAGAGAGGAAATGCTGCTGTCACATGCAGAACTGACACTAATAATCCTTCCTGAAAGAAGGAAGTTTCTTTCAGACCTAATCTACATATTTCCAGTTCAATGTACCATTCAGAAGTTCTTACTTTGGCAGGGGTGAAAGAAATATGAAAAAGCACAAAAAATGCTGAAGGTTAGTAGGATGAAAAAATCTTAAAGCTACAAGAAATGAGTCACAGGCTGCTCTCCTGCTATTAGCTGACACGCTGAACTGTTTTCACATGGGCCAGAGCATCCTGGAGGTACTTTATCAACAAGGCAACTGTCACTGAGGGCAGTCACTGCTGCAGCACTGCCATGGTTACACACAGAGCTGGAGGCAGGGCTTGTGCTGCTGACTGGGTCAAGGGAGCTCCGGGGCTTTGCAGAGCTGTGCACCAGCAGCATTCCCCTGATGTGGGTCAGAGGACCACCGGGAATCAAAGAATGCATGAAATAATTGGATGAGGGACTGAAGCCATCCATGAGGTGCAATGTTTCACACTGTAAGAACACCCAAATGGCAAATGGCACTGGATGTTAGTGCATCACCACAGCAATACATGGCTTAGGGAGGCAGGGTAGCTGCAGACTGTGCTGCTGGGGTCTGAGGCTCAGCAGGTACCAGGGTGACTACTGGAATCACTCCTTTGATCCTTCAGTCAGACAATTCAGATAATTTGAGATAGTTAACTGGTACTACATTTTTGTGTGAGGAAAGGCAATGGGCACCACAAGTCTGCCAGGCTCAAAAATCAAACTGTGCACTAAAACTAACATGCACAAACCCACACAAGCACAAATGCACAGCAGCACTACTGAGGACTTTCCCCACACATGTGGGAGGAATTCTCAACAGAAAAGCAAATAAGCAGCGGAGAAAAGAAATAAAAACCCCCTCACAAAACCTGGAACAGTCATTCTTTCTTCTCTATCAATCAGTTTCCCTCAAATCCTAAACTTTTCTATGTTATTCAGAAATAGTTTGCAGAACCCCTTCTTTTGGTAAAAAATGTAAGTCTTAAGCTATCAACAAATGGTATTCAGTGCTCTTCAATAAATCTAACAAATTATTTACAGTAAATAAATAATTTTAAAAGCTTTTACAGGGTAAAAGCTATGCAAAGAGTTTGGTTTAATGTACAGTTTTCTCCTGACACATTAACAATTTGTGAGTTTTTAGCAGTTCAGACAATAAAGACAGATAGGCGTAGCTCTGTATTTCTGGAGAGAAGAGGTAGCTAAAAACAGAAAGGCTGAAAGTGGGAGAAAGATGAGGTAAATTCATCTAGACCAATATAACTGTGCTACAGAAAAAGCTAAAAGATAAGGAAAAAAGCTATGCAAATTTGCATTGCTATCTATCTTCTTGCTGATAGTTTTTTTAATGATGCCTGTTTTAAAGCAGAAAGTCTAGGTCAACTGTCAACACTTGCCCAGCCAAATTCAGATAGAATGCACTGATGATTAACCTGCCTTTGCAAGCCAGCAGCCCCAGATAAATGCAAGTGGCACCAAACCAGAGACCATTCCCAAGCTGCAGAATGCCTTGCATCTCAGCAAACATTATGCACTGAAAGGGCTAGTTAACGTTTCCTACCTTAGATGGTCTCCTTTTGCAAAAGCTAATGCTGATTTATTTAGATTTGTCTTTCCAACAGTTTTCTTTCTTCTCTGTTGAAGGGAGAGAAGCGCAGAGAGCAGTTTCTA
This sequence comes from Motacilla alba alba, assembly GCF_015832195.1. Taxonomy (NCBI): domain Eukaryota; kingdom Metazoa; phylum Chordata; class Aves; order Passeriformes; family Motacillidae; genus Motacilla; species Motacilla alba. The sequence goes on along the minus strand of NC_052019.1, from coordinate 10,695,123 downwards.
ACGAAGGCAGCACTGACACTTGGATCCTTCTGCTGCTCTGACAGCCCTCCCGAGGCTGCCCATGCACAGGGAACCCTTCGCTCCTACAGGCAGAGCTGCCTTTATTGCATGGTTCACTATTAATGCCTATATAATAAGCTGCTCAAGCACCTTTCACACATCAGTAGGTCCTGTTGTTAATGAAACAGCAGGGCAACAGACATTGCAGAATGAACCATTCTTGCACACTGCAGGCAGAAATTTGTACTCCCTGCTGTACAGAGTTAGTATCGTCTCTCTGCTATACTGAGACTCTTGCAAAGGGGAAGGCAATCGATTTACAAAGTAGATATGGCTGCAAACAAAATCAGCTCAACCCTAGGGCAAGGCAAAACACAAACTATGAAAAATAAGATTCATGTTTTAATTAGTAAGTCACTGTGACTTTGTCATAAGTGACGTTTAATTGACATATAAATTATTGACATTTCTAGTCTCATTCCTGCCGGGTGCCCACTGCATTTGCTCCCTTATTTCAAAATAACATATAGTTGTGATTAATAGATTTTAAGAACATATATTGATTATGTTTTTCTAGACATTTACACATACATGTAAACAAGTAAAATGCTAGCTCTTTCTTCCCCCACATAAACTGAGTGCCATGCTGCCTTGTTAGGATGTCAGATACTAACCATAAAGATGGTTCCAACTGCTGTGATTTTCAACAGCACTTGTAAGCCACATTTACACCAGAGTCATGTAGCTGTGAATCACTGGACAGTAGTCGATAAAATTGAGTGCTGAAAATTTGGTATTTTGGCCACTGATGGACGCAGTTGCCTATCCAAGCAAATGTGATCCCCTCACAGCCTATGCTGTGTTTGACATTAAAACATCCCCAGAAGGTTATCTGTTGATAAGGAGGCTTCCTCTAACAATGGAGGAAACCACCAGCTGGAAAAGTAGATGAAGAGAACCCCTCCCCAGAAAGTGATGCCTCAATATCTCGCTATGGGCTGTCAATGTTAGAGAGCTCACAGAAGAAAACTGCACCAGTGTGGGATACACCAGGAAAGCACTTTCTTTAGAAATGGTGTTACTATCAGTGCACAAGATAGTGCTGAAGCATTGTCTGGAGTACAGTGTTCATCCATGCTGAGACAAGGTGGTTCCAGTCAGGAACCCACAGCATCACCAGAAAAGCCTGGAGCTGACTTTACCAGCAGAGGAGAATTGGGTTCACTCAGTTTCATAAAATAGAAGTTGAGAGGAACTAAGACTACTCTCTATAAATTCTCCTTAGAGTTCCTCAATTGGAGGGGAAAAGAAAAAAAGCTAAAAATCAATCTTATCCAGAGCATTTTTAACTCTTTTAATGTGGGCCACTTTAAATAGAGAGATGCTGGAATTGAGATGATGTTTCTAAATATCAGATGTTAAGGAAACCCAGACATGCCTCCCAGGAGAGCACAAGGAGGAGTCATTGGCTGTCACACAGCTTTGTCATGAACCTCAACAGCTTTCCAAACCTTTTACACAACCTGCTATGTGGGAAGGACCGAGAGACAGACTACACATCTCTGCCTCCCCCAGCAAAGTGCAGCTAAAAGACTGATTAAAAATGAGGAAACACATGGAAAGTGTTTTCTTGAATGAAAGGGGTTTAAAGCAGGCTCTGTATTATCGTAAGATATACAGTAATTTTTTTAAAAAGACAGTATATTTCTTTAGCACAATTACAACTCATTAGCACAAGTTGAAATTTTACCTAATAAATTACTGCTTGTAATAGAAAAAAAAAGGAGAAAAATATTTTAGTGCTAAGTGCAGAGAAGTAGATTGCAACATGACAAAAGGGAAATGGCTGGTCATAAAAATCAATGGCTTGTTATTTTAAGATGTGTGTTATTGCATGATGCTAACTATTGCAGGATTGGCAGCAGAGATACAGCATAAGCACTGAAGTAAACCCTTTCTCTCCCTGGAGGTTTTCAGTCACAGTGCATTTTAAGTCAAACTACAAAAGTAAACTCCAGCAACTTCCTGCTCCTCACTTAAGCTGGCAGGTTTAACAATATATATGGTCAGGGATAAAAGAACACAACTTCTAGGAGAGGATTGATTTGCATTTAAGTGTGTTCCGTATGCATAATGAACAAAGCAAATCTTGCCCATAAATGCACTGGTGGGTAGGGTTAACAAAACAAAACAAAACAGCAAAATCATTGCTTTTAAAAGTAATAAAAATTATCATCTCCATGAATGAACTGCTCAGCCCCTTTTATAGCTTTTCCAGTACAAGTTGCCTGGAAGAGTGGGTGCAAGCCAAGGTGGACTGGAGGGGAAGAAAGAAACTAGAAAGGAATTATAAACAAAGCTATCGTGTGTCTAAGCCCATTTACTACATCGAATGAATCTGGCCCTCAGAAAACGGGCTGAGAAAAGAATTTAGGTAACTAAATCATCATTGTGTTTGGCTGACGACCTACAAAAACAGCCATATTTTATAACTTATCAGCAACTCACACTAGTTGACACTCCCTTCCTATCTGCTGAATAAACACTTAAAATGAACAAATGTTGGAAAGGGAGACAATATTATAAAATCTGGTCACAGACTAACGTTGGAAGCAGCTGTCCTCCTGACATTATCACAGAAATCAGAGATGGAAAAAATCCTATTAGGTCATATAGTCCCTCCCTTTGTCATTGCAGGACTGTTCCCTAACATAGATTTTCCAGTGCCTTGTCCAATCTTGTTACAAGACTTTCAAAGTGATAGTTTCCAGCAGCTCCCTTGGGAGATCATTCCCCTGCCTAATAACTATTGCTGTCAAAATTTATCCCAAATTTAAGAGCAATTTTCCCTATTATTTCTGTGTTTCTCCAGATAATATTCAAGATGGTAAAAAGAAATACTGATGTTTTGAAAAACGTGTCAATATTCCAGACAACTCCACTAATAATACACCTTACAACAAAGAACAGGCATTGCTACCCTGTATATTCTCTGTCCTCCTGACCAGGAGATACACAAACATCTCAATTAGCCTGCTAGTGACAAACAGACATCGAGTTTGATACCAAGACCAGAGAGAGAGAGAAAAGATCAGCCCAGTTCCAAGGCTTTAGAACAAGCCCATCTGCTGCACACAAACAACAAATGCCTCAACCACGTTAGCTATGGACACGCTCCCTCCGTCCTTTCAAATCTGTTTGCTCAGCCCCTGACTTTTTGTTTGGCTTCCTGCTGAAACGAGGTGTGTGCATTCCCTCCTCACCCAGCTCCTCTCCATGGTCCACACTGAAACTCAGTGGCTGCTTTAAGCGATCCCTTACAGAGCTCCAAAGACTCCTGGAAATGCAGGCTGATCACCATGGGAGAAAGCTCACAAGAGCGTGAGTCACTGCTTGTGAGCAGGCAGCGGGAATGCACAGAAAGCTCTTGAGATGTGTCATGGAAAAACAGAGGGGATGGGAGCAGATATCTGGGGAGATGTCATGAGGAACAGGACCTACTGTGACAGCAGAATGCTAGGACACGTGACATGCACCCATGTTCAAGCTTCATTAGCTTTGTTGCACAAAAACCAACAAATTGTTTTGTACAGCTCTATATAAAAAAATTTACAGATCATAAAATTTCCAGGTTGTTCCAACAAGTGTCCAGACATTAAATGTCATTCAAATCCATTTCCTGTTCCATTCTAACTTCAGCCTATGTTTCCTGTTTCACAATGATACCATCTGTGCTTTTACAGATGCTGAAAGTCCTTTCTCCTCTTTTTTTTTTTTAAAGGTTTTGGTATCTTGCATCAGTATTTTTTCCACAGTTAAATGCCACAGACCAATGAAAGCAGCTCCCAGCTTGAACCAGTACCAAAGATGAGGTTCAGTGGTACAGAGCTGTCCTTAGAGCAACACTGGGGAATGGAGAGGAGAGGGACACACACACACACACACAGTGACCAAAACCATCCTATGTAATCTGTCATGGTAGAATTCCTACAATAGCTTTCAAAAATTAGCTTTTTTCAAGTTTGTTACTGGTCCATCTACAATAAAAACAAGGAAATGTCTTCCTATTCAGTACACTCTCACCAAACAGTCGGAAGAATCAACTACAGTCACATGTGCTCCAAGGTCCCACAAATCACACTTGGTACTGCTACTATGCAGATTTAGAAGGCTTTTTTTTTTTTCAATACCCATAGAGACAGTAAGGACCCAGTCCTTAATCACATCACACCACATGCCATTGTTTAAAACCATACAGCAGGTAAAATATTACCCCACAAAAAGAGCATTCTTGCACATATTTCAAGGCAAAAACCAAGACAGTTAAACACAATACTGTGAAGCCAAGAGTCAGTACAGAAACTGGAGCTTCCGTTCTTCTCCTATCTCAGTATTAATCACTCCTTGTAAACTGCTCTGAGTAAGTGCACTCCAAATTTGCCACAGCTTTAACTCTTCTCTGCATTCACCTCTCTTAATTACCTTCACTTTCAAATCTCATCCCCTTTTACTCCCTTTCATTCAGTGTCAATGGTTGACGGCTCTGAAAACATATAACAGCTTCCACTGGTCACCTTTTACATTTTTGAAGGTTTTAAGATGTTTTCTTTTGTTTTGCCTCTTTCAGTTGAGACAATTGTGTGCAAAAAAAAAAAAAAGTGAGAAAACTGTCTTTATACTCCTTCAAATTCCCTTTTAGAAATCTCCTTTCAGAGAGGTTTGTAAAAACATTTGTTAATGGAAAAGTCTCTCGTGCCTCTGTTAACACCAGAGCATCCCATCCAATACAGATTCTCATCTAGTATGGGTACTTGCTCATCAGTTCCTAACAAGTTATAATTGTCCACCACTTGGACAGTTAAGTCTTTGTGTGACACCAAGCAGATCTTTCTCTGGTGGAAGCCCTTTGGGATTTCTCCAGGCTTTCTTAGCTGATGAAGAGAAAAGAGTGAACTGAGCAACCCTTCCTAACTCAACGCACTGCTTGGACTTCACAGGGAAAAGCAGAAAGAAAAGGTAGACAATCAACCACACTGACAGGGTAACAATACACTTAGATCTAAGGATAAATTTTATCCTGATCAAAGGAATATATTCATTTTGTGACACTGGGCCAGTTATATGGGAATTTTTGAATAATGCATAAACATACCCCTACACTAAACAACTTCCTGCTTCTTAGAACAACAAGTGCAAAAAAATCTCTGCCACACAGTTCATTTCTGGTTGCAAAGACACAGGCCAAATCATTCATTTTACTTTTCAACAGCTTCATCCTATCTTTGGGGAACATAAAAGAGAATAAAAAAAAAAGAAATTAAAAATGAATTTAGTGCAAGTTTTAAAACGTGCCTGATAATACATTCATTTATTACTTCTGCTGCCTGAACATTTTCTAGTACCACAAATATCCATTTAGGGAGTTTGTGTATTACCAAATCATTAACAGAAGAAACAAAAAACCCAATTACAGAAAAAGTTCCTGGTATTCAATAAATGTAACATTAAGCTGTAGCATTAATACTCATATGTGAGCACAGGACCAAACCCAAAAGAGCTAGTCTTTTTGTACACTTTGAGATGTGCTTGAATGACAGGCTCTCCTTACCTCGAGCACTCTTCCAGTGATGTACTTTTCACAGTTGTCACACCTGATCCCAAACTTGGCGTGGTAGTCTGTTTCGCAGTATGGAACCCCATCCCTAGGGAAGAACAACAGGCTGTACAGATGCTGCTTTATGTAAGCTTACAGGTCACTGGGAGATTATGCATCTAAAACCTGTCAATGTTTCAACACTTCACAGGGTATTTATGGGCTTTCCTGCCTCCCTCGTAGTCATCAATACTGTAAAAAGCTGAAGAGTAATGAACAACTATTTTGGACCACTTTTCTCCTTTGTTGCTAAACTCAGCCATCAGCCTTACAGTAACACTCAGTCTCTGAGAGCCTCACACCACCTGTTTAATCATGTTACCCATTAACTTCTTTCACGTGTTTCCCCCTCTCTGGAAAGATAGTTATTTCTACATATTACTCTTCCCCTCTTATAATCTAATTCATCCAATTGATGTATCCTGTGATATATGTATTATCTAATCCTTTAGCTGAGACTGCAGAGAGCAATTTCTCAAATATCTTGTCTGCAAACCAAGTTTTGATACACACTTAAAACTACTGGCACTCTTGACTGGACTAGCTTGAGGACAGTCATGGATCAAACAACTTGGGAATTGCTCCATGGAAGCCAGCAATGACTACAAGAATTCAGCCTGAGCAGCAGTGTCCTCATGCATGATGTAACCAGCTATTTCACCACCACCAGTGAGTTAAGATACAATTTAGAGATATGAAGAAAAAAACTGGCGTCCCAGCTTTTATTTTAAAGTGTCAAGACCAGAACATTTGGACTATTGCCCTGACAAGAACCTGTTGATTTTACATTTTACAATTTTACTCAATTGTACATGTGGACAATTAAACTGATGAATGAAAACAAATTGCTCTAAGAAGAAACTGGAGATTCTTCTCATGCTTCAAAGTTCAAGTTAAACATATTTAACTGTGTTTTGTTTGTTATACTAAAACAGCCCATGATCAGACAGATTTATCAGCAGAGGCATAATTTTATCAGACATTTTCCTGGAGAAATATAGGAATTAATTTTATAGCCTGGAAGTTGGATTTCTTAGAGGCTAACCTAGAAGTTATCACAATAATTAATTGAATTAATTAAAGACAGGATGTTTCTTCTCTTGGGTTATTTTGCTTGGCATTTAGCCTTTTAAAAAAAGACGATTTTGCAGTAATTATATCTTTACAGTTTATGGGGGGGTTATATTCAACAACAAGCAAAAAAAGTACTGTACTAAAATACAGCAGACTAGCCCAACATTGAGACAATGCAAAACCTTATTTAAGAACACCCTTTTAATAAACATTGTTCTCCAGTGCAAGCTGTGAAATTAAATGCAGTACTTGTATTAGTTGAAATCCAATGAATTGTTGAAAGTCGGTGGGACATAGGCTCTAAACTCCATCATCTCTGGGCACTGGTGACTGAGTTACTTTGCTGCTTAAGAAAATTTCAACATAACACACTTCTCTGAAGCAGAAATTAATCCCAGATGCCTTGGCCAGTGAAAGGCCTGCATGTCACTGGCCTGATGGAAGTGTTGACATGGGATGTGGTCTGTGTGAGTGCTTTGTGCTGTTTCTCAGTGCTGTCATCACATTCAGTCCAAATCTGACACCATGAGGGTCTGGAGCTGCACAAAATCATGGCATGTACATCCCTAATGAACTTCTGGCTAACATTTCTTCTTATGTCACGCCTATAGAAAGAACAGTACCTGCTTGTTTACATTACAGCATCACTGAGAGAAAAGCCATAGGTGACTAAGGGCATACATTTGGGTCTTGGAAACATATTCCACCTGCTGCCTCTCTGTAGCATAGCTGCTTTGTCAACTCCCATTCCAGGTAAATGGAAAAATGTTACTTCTACTTTTCTCCATTTCATTTTTAAAAATACAATTTAGGTAATTCTTTAGACAATAATCTGTAATATCTTATATATTTCTGAATATATATATAAAAATAAAGGTAATGCAATATGCATTTATATATTACATTGCTTAATTATATTATTATAATATATATAATATTTCTATATTATGCATTATCTTTATAACTTTACAATGCAAATAAATGCAATGATAAATCAATTATTTGGCATTAAAAGAATGCTTAAAAGAGGTGAAAATACTCCTCTACTTACTTGCTGATATACTCTGCATTCAGTAGCTTGCCACATGTATTGCACTTAAAACAGCCCAAATGCCAGTGCTTGTCCAAGGCGACCAAGGACTGACCATTTTTTATTTCTGAACCACAGCCCCCACAGTCTGCAAGAGAAAAACCCAAATGAGTGAATCATATTCTTTAGGTGGCCATGCAGCAGTCGGTTACAGCAGCACAAGGATCCATCAGTGTCCCAGTAACAGCTCACGAGGGCTCCACTCCTCACTGATGGATGGCAAGTGTTGCTGCCCTTAGAAAGCTCAGAAGTTTCTACAAGACATCATTCAAAGAAAAAAGCTGATGACTTCCGTTTCCTAGTGACTTGGGCTTTATTTTAATTCATTTATACTGTGTTTAAAAAAACATGAAGTTTTGCTGATTAATTTTTCGAGCGTCATAAATCAGCCTGATAAAAGCAATAAAAAAGACGAAGAGTAAAACAAATAACTGATTCTTCATATTAGCCTTTGCCTTTGGATCTGCTAGCTCTACTTATTTCAAAATTCTTTTTGCAACCATGAAAAAAATCCAAGCTGAAATTCTGGCATGACATTTCCTGTAACCAGTAAAACACACCAACACTTAGGAGGCATTAGTGACATTTCAGTATGTGGAAGTGATGGATGTCTATGTATTTATTCTCTATAAAAATTCACTGACATAAAGCTCCAGGACGTGCTAACAAAAAATACATGTAAAACATGCAATAACTGGTAAAGAGGTTAGTCTGTGTTGGTTAAACAGGCTGTAGGTGAACTAGCTATGCTCCCCAGAAAGAGTAACTGAGAACAAGACTCTGGGGGTTTGGTTGCCTTTCTTTTTCACAATGGAAGATTTTCACTAAGCCAGTAAAAGCCAAATCTACAATCAGTTTCTGCCCTCTTCAGAGATGTTATGTAGACATGGGATTTGTCTCTGGTTCTCTATAACCCAAATGAACCCTCTAATACCCTACAAGGTCCATCTCTCATTCATTCTTCACTCTACAGATTTCCTGTCTATGGATGACTTTCTTACTAAAAGTTAAAATAGTAGAATATGAGGGGAAAAATGGATAAATGCCAGTGATAAATAAAAATAGTAGCAATATCTCAGTAATCTTCTAATGCTCCACAAAATATCTTCCATCTCATGTGGAAAAATACATCTTATTTTCAGGAATTCTTCAGGTAAACCAATCATTTTCTAGAGAAAAGACAAAACCTGAAAGACACTTAATCATTCAGAAATGTCAGGAGAGAAAACAAACCCATAACAATGTCTTGCATGGAAGACAAAGCTGTGCAAGAGCATTAGAAAGATTTATCTAGTTATTAAGAAGGAACTCTCAACCTAGGATCTCATTAAAGCATTTAAACAGTCTTCTTAAAAACTTTCTGATTTAAGACTGTATTTCATTGGTTACATGACCCTAATGAGACAATCTAAGTGAAATTGTAAATGTTTCACTTCTGAGCACACAATGATAAAGCATAGTTTGTATTTTCCTTTAGTGGATTTGGAATGTATTGAGGGAGCAATAATGTGTCTCTTTGTTACCCTCTAGAGCACCAATACCTGGAAACAAGCCTAGCACAAAAGCATGTGCACTACAGATCAGAACATTTGAGTTTTGCTAATAATAAAGAACATTTGGGTGTGTGCCTGGTTTTAGTCCCTGCAGTGATCTACAGTATCTGTTGTTAAACTAGAATCAGAAATTCGTTTGTGATCTCTCCTGTACTGGGGATTCATCTGGAAATCTAATTTAATCCGACTGCTTGAGGGTTTATTTCACAAACTGAACATAACATCATGTGCTCAAATGTCATTCACCTTTCATCTGGTTTAAGCTTGGGTGGGCAGAAATGCAGCATTTTGCGAGCTACTTTTTTTATTCCCAACTGCTGCTTTCTCTGTAAAGTGCCAGATAATCACAAACAAATATTGTGGTTGCTATGCCAACAGTGCCTACTGATGCATGTCCTTGTCTTCCCATCTTGGATGCAGCATCCTTTGGTGACTCAACTAATTTCAAGCAATAACTCTGAAGAACACATCAATTTGCTGCTCCATGTTAATGTTCTTCCTTGAGTACTCTCTCAAAATCAACGCTGTCACAAGAGGTTTTCAGAGCTACTGTTTCATAAAACAGAACAAAACAGAGAGGTAGGTACTTGTAGAGTAAAAAATTCAAGGAATCAGGCAGAAAGCAAGTATTTTACATTCTTCATTTCTTCCAAATGGAATGCACGAAGGAGGTTAGAAGCAAAAGGAGTGGCTGAAAATAGAAGGACTTGTCAGAGGGGGCAGTGATGCTGGGAGCTCAGTGAGTCCCCAAGAGATGTTATGAAAGCACTGCTGGGATAAATAGGCTGGGGAACAGCACACATGGTACACATCAGACAGCTTTGAGACGGGAACAAACCCAATGTATCAGTGGGTCAATGTACTACTCCTTCCTTGAAAAAGTTTGCCTGAGGTCATGTTTTGGTACACTACTAACATGAGTTGCTTGCTTAAAGCATTAAGGTCTTTCCCAAGAAAGCTCTTCTCAGGAGATACACCATTCACTGCTCTATGCAATGTAGGGAAAAGGAAAACTTATTTTCCAGGGTCAGGTTTTGCCACAGAGATGTGCTTGCTCCCAGTGCTGTTTCCCTCTGAGGCAAGTGGTTTGCTGAAGTTTGCAGGTATCTGTGCTCTGGGAAGGCTCAGTGCAGTGACCTAAGAGAGCTGAGGAAGTGCAATGGCAAGAAAAACTCTCCAGTGTGCATGTGCACAGAGAAAGGGAATGTAAAAACATTAAAGGATTCTGTACCACACATAATCAAATGAACTTGTCCTGTCAGTACTCAACCAGGCTAATAATGTCCATTGTAGTCAAAGGCACTTTTCACATATGACCAGGAGACAGCAAAGATGGCCAAGGAGGATCCATCTCAGAAATAAGTGACAAGAGAAAGCACCTAACAGAGAGGGCCAACCTATCCCCAAAAGAGAATGGCATTTCCAAGAGGAATCAATGGGGCATCTCACAGAGCATTGACACAGCATCTTTTGCTGATGAACTGTAGAAATGAGATGGTGAAAACTTCTGTGAAGAAATGTGGGAGGGAAAAGATAACAGAAAAAAGGAGAGATTTCTCCCAGAAGTGGGCTAGATTCCTTTACGCAGGAAGATGAGCAATGCATGGGGCCCTTCCTCAGCCATGCTGAATCCAGCTTGATGTAACAGTCATTAAAAACTTTTCTGTCTTTGCTGTTTCATTGAATTGCTGCTGCTGTTTAATTACATAAAGTTAGCAGTGGACTCAAAGCATGGCAGCACTTCATGAGCAAAACAGTAGAGGAATGGAGTTCAGAGCTACACCACCCCTCTGTGATTTACTGTAAAGAAGTTGGTGTAAAAAGACCACATTTCTTTCCCATAGTGTTTGAATCTTCTGATAGTGCACAATAGTCTGAGGTCAAGGTGAATGCTCTCCACTGATATTTCACACATTAAACCCCTTGCTGAGTAATATTTAGCCATGCAGTCCTGCCACTGATATTTTCTGAAGCAATACTAGAATACTTAAAAATCACTGCATCTCACTTTGGCTTTCATTTCAGATGGACTTGGACTAAATCCTCAAAAATATTAGCATCTATATTATGTTTTTCTCCAAATAATTTGATTTAGTTCATTTTAATCAAATCTTTGAGAGGTTCAATGTATTGTTAATCCAATAATAGCACCTTCTGGGCTTCTTTTTAATATCAGACTTTCTTGAAAAACCACCCTACACTTTTTCATGTGGCTACCTTGAATTTCATGACACCTCTTACACAGCAGAGTAATGGAAGTTCCAATTGTACACACTGCTGTAAAAATATGTTCTTGAAACCTGTGCAGACTAAGAAGCACTGACTGAAAAAAGTAGAAATCTGTACTTACTTCTCAGGTTCTGTACAGGGAAGGAGCCAGTGCTGCTGGAAGGGGGCAGGGAACATTTCTGGCAGATGCATTCCTTCCCATTAAAAGTTACCCGATCACCCGCAGGGAAAGGCAACCTGCAACAGCAGAAACAAAAGCAAAATAGTCTCATGCCTTTATCAAAATTAAATATCTTCCCACAAAGGAACTGACTATACTCTGGCTTCTTTTTCTCTGCTTGCCCAGTTCTCATTCAGTTTTCCAGCCACTTAGAGGCTTAAGTATCAAAGAGGCATATCAAACAGACAACTTCAAATGCAGATGGTTACAGCTCCTTAGGAAAAATAATAATATCTAAAGATACAAAAACACAGGCAGCACTCAAGTCCAAATTGTTGTGTATCTAAGAAATGCAGTATCAGCCAGAGTTCATCACTAACAGGATCAGTTACAGAATGAAAATAAAATTGGCATTACAGGGAGTTAAGTAGAGGCAAATGCAGCTCCTTTTATGTTGTTAAATAGCTGCATGAGAGTGATGACTTTTATACATTAAAAATCAGCACTTGTCCTCACAACTTTTATCACATCAAAGTCTTTCTCTTAATCTATGCGCTCAGAAAGCAAATGTTATTGAATTCTCAAAGGGAAAAAACCTATCCCAGTTATAAAACCCACAGTGTCTACATTATTTGTTTTCCCTACCCAACAACAGCTCTCCTTACACTTAATTAAATAATTCCTTTTTATCAATGTTCTGAAAACAAAAGCTCTCTGCTGTGCACTTCCTTGTCTGGGCACAGAAACCACTGAGGCTTTTCCTCTAAGAGAACCAGATGGACAAATCACTTCATATGAAGCAAAGGATGGTGAGGATTTAGAAACACATTTCACTCCACCCAAAGCTCACGTCCATCTAAATCCCTACCCAAGCTATCAAAATATGGCTTAATGGGGCACAAACATAACACACACCTTCTGCTTCATGGTGAAGTCCATCTGACCACACTACTTCATTAACTTTCATTAAAACTCATGGCATTCTCCCACAAATGCTATCAAATTCATACCAAATCCAAGGTTGTCTCCATTACAAAAGCTACACAGATACTTTGTGCTAGTCTTAACCATTATTTTGCTCCCTAAACTGCCTAAGAGATGCTTATTCTACACTTGAATTACAGTAAAATAATTTTTTATTACTTAGAAAAATAACAAAAGCAAGGCTGTCCTTTGTTTCTATATCATGTTACTAAAAATATATTTGAAACCAGCTAAGTGCCACCCATTTTAGACCACTGGTGATAATTTAAAAAATCATGAGGAGACATGGAGTGTAAATATTATTATCTTTTTTGATATCTGATTATGAATTCTGCATTTCACCTTTTTATTTCTCTTTCTCAAGTTTTTATAGGCGAAAAAACTTCCTACTTTGTCACTCAAAGTTACAATAAGTAAAAATACTTTATGGAAATAGCCTTTAATATTTCCTTATTCTCTGACCCAATTCAATGATCCGTGCATGACTCTGGCACAACAAGGTCCAACACCAGGTTAGTACAGATCCAGGAGGCCTAAATTTCCATCTGTTCCAAGAGGATTTTGTACCATGAATTTTACTCAATAACCTAACCAGAAGACAACACTTTCTCTGTGTGACAGGCAGGATGTGGGGGAGCTGTACTCCAGTGAGCAAACCTGTCCTGTCTTGCAGCAGTAGTAAGCTTCTATGTTACATATTCAAAAAAACCTCCCAACACGATCTTTTTAGGTCATAACTGTTGTCTGCAACAGATTTTGATACCTTTTAAAGTCAGAGATGCTTCTAATACACGGAATAATAAAAGAGCTTTATGAACTCACAGAAGAGTTGAGGCTGGAAAGGACCTCTGAAGGTCATCTGGATGAACCCAAAGCTTATTCAAATGAACATGCATACATTTGAATAAAAATTAGTAAATGGGATACACTTCTATATAGATAATAAAAATTCATGACTAATTACCAAAAACGGGCTAAAAAATGGAGTGATACAATTCAAATGCTGTCCTAGTTTTCTACTGCAAATGTGACAGAAACTATTTAATCCTGTTTTCATTTTAAAGAAATATTACAAAATCAAGCCTAGAACTTAGCACTACTAATTGACCTGGAAAGACCAAGGGATTTCAGCCATTCCAGAACTGAGACAAGAACTTGTATCCAATCTCCTGCATGTTTTCAGGAAGACATCTCATCTTGATTTACAGATGCACACAGACTTATTATAACTACTGGTAATCTGCTCCAAATAAACCCCTCACAAAAGCAGCATCCTGCTGCACTGATGCCAGCCCACAACCACCCTGGCATCTCTCACTCCTATGCACAGCTGCATGCCCTGGGCAGGACAGTTCCTTCAACTGTGTTTTGCCATGGGAACCAAGGCTGGGCTCAGCTCATGATCCAGCTGAGCTCTCATGAGATGTCTCAGTTAAACAGCAGGCTTTGCACCTTTAATAATCCCAGGGATGGTGACACGCTGGAGCTGTGAGCAATTCACTGCTCTGAAGAATGACTGTGACTACTGGACAATCTTGTATGTAGTATACAAGGAGCAGCAGGGACAGGTAAGTTGTATCTTATATCTTCCTGACTCAGGGATACACCTAATAATGACCAAGCTGAACTTCTAACAGAGCACAGACCCTCTCAAACAGATGGACCAAGCAGCTAATGTAGAAGCAGGGACTGCCCGCTTTGAAACTGGCTCACCTCATCATTGTCTAAGCAATCAGACAATCTAAAAGGAAGTAAGTTAAAACTAGAGGAGAAGAAGAGGAGTATTGACCTCCTATGGCAGAAAGACAGAACCAGGCGGACGACACCTCCAAACAAGCCAAAGCTGATAGGCACCACAGCAAGTCACAGAGCCTCCTTAGATGGCAGGGCACATAGGGGTTTCCTAGACCATAAAATACTGTACTTGGTTTATTTTCTAATGGTTCAGTAGCTAATCAGCATGCCTTCCCGTTCCAATGGGAGAGAGCATCTTTATTGTTCTCCAAGTATGCAAGACATCTTGCTCTAAAAAAAACCCAGAGGAATCTTCCTCGGAGCTGTCCACCCCAAGGCACAGACAGACATTTCCTCCCCTCACAGGTCTTCTAAACCCATAAGTAAGTCCCAAAGTTTGCTTCACTGTCTTGTTCACTGGGAATTCATACCCAACACATTTGTCAGTCTTCCTGCGCCAGCTGACCTCTCCCTTTCACAAGCAGCTCTGCTCAAGCATTTCAGCGCCAGTATGAGTGAAGGCACAACAGAAGGTGGTAACAGCCAATTAACAAGGTCTCAGTTTCTGAGCTCTGTAAGTTGTGAGCAGGACTATATATAGAATTTTAGGCTAAGAGTAGCATATCTGCCTTCAAATACAATGATATCTCACCACCAGTCACCCACTGAACACTGCTAGGTATGCAAAAACCAGGAGAGGGTTTTAATTAGCTACTTATCCTTTAATAAATATTCAGTGAGATTTTCACAGTTAGATAACCTATTTTTAAAATGAGAATTAAGAGCATTTTTAAAGCAGCTCTCTCAAATGACTTGCAGAATTTTAATACATCTATGATTCATTTCCCAACAAATTTTGTTTTATCCACCTGCCTACATTATTTGAAAACCCAGAAAAAATCTGGAGCTGATCAACAAAACTATATTGTAAAACATTGAATCACCATCAGCCTAATCCAGGCTGTGTGTTGAAACCAAAAGGTCTTGTCTTTCTCTGCACCACACCTCAATCTTTGCAGCTGTGGGCAAGTCATTCAAGCTTTCTGGGAGGGGAAAAAGAATTTTTTTTTTTTTTTCAGAGCAGATGGATGCCCATCTACTCTTTAAATTGCTGATCTGACTCTGTGGCTGAACAGTCAACTCAGTTTGAGATATGAAAATTAAGAAAAGCCTGTAGTCAGGCTGTTGAGAGAGCAAAGCTATTCATTTCAGGAGGTGGCTGCAGTTACACCAGGTCAGGTGTAATGTCAGACAGCAACCTAAGGACCAGAAGGATCAAATTCTGCTCTAACTTGTACCTGGTAAAGTCACATCCCTCAAGGTGCTCCATATGGATGAATCCCTGTGGATTAAAATGATGATACCAAGTGGACATTGAGTGCTATCTACCATCTACATAAATTTAGGCAAGGGAAAATGCTAAATCCTGCAAGCAGTGAGGAACAACCCCATGCACCACAGGGGTTAATCAGCTGGAAAGCATAATAAGATGTGGGATCCCAGTGGACTCTGTGTTGGACATGAGTTACCAGTGTGTCCCCACAGCAACTGAACAGCCACCTCCTGGGAGGCATTAGGGTAGCCAGCAGATACAGGGATGTGATCTTCCCTCTGTTCATCATTTAGGAGACTGCAGCAGGCACCATCTTGGGCTCCTCAGGAAAAGATTTTCTGGAGGGTGATGAGGAAAGGTGGCCAGGTCCAGAGAGCAGCACAGGACACATCGGCAGACAGGGCCTGCAGCAGATGTACCTGCTCAGGGGAGATGGTGTTGCTGTCTAAAACTACCTGATTACATGTACAAAAAATTATAGCCATGCTCTTCTCAGAGGAAAAGAGTGAAAGGACAAGAGGCAGCAGACGTAAGCTGGAACATGGGAATGTCAACTCAATATAAGGAAAAAAAATTACCATGAGCTTGTCGAATGCTGGAATACACTGTTCAGAGAATCTGTTGGAAATATGTTAAAGGAATGCCATCATCTGTCTACTCAAACTGGACTTGCTTTGAGTCAGGGGCTGGACCACAGAACCACCACAAATCCCTTCCATCCTACATTATTCTAGGGCTATAGGGATGCTCCATATGGAACCAAAGAATCCTAGAACCACTAAGGTTGTAAAAGACCTCCAAGATCATCAAGTCCAATCTTTGACCAAACACCACCATGCTCATGTCCTCACATAGTGCCATGTCTCCTGATTTCGTGAACACTGTCAGAGATGGTAACCCCAGCACTTCCTTGGGCACCCTGTTCCAATGCTTAACCCCCTTTTCAGCAAAGAAACTTTCCCTGATATCCAGTCTGAACCTCCTTTGGCACCACACAAAGACATTTCCCTTTGTCCTACTGCTGGTTGCCTGAGAGAAGAAACTGACCCCCAGCTCTGACCTCCTTTCAGGCAGCTGTAGAGAGCATTGTCTCAGCCTTCTTTTCTCCAGACAAACAACTCCATTACCTCCAGCTGCTCCTCAGAGGACTAGCACTCCAGACCCTTCCTCTAAAGAGCAGGAGACCTAAACCTGAAGAGCAGCACACCACCACCCCTTTTTTCAGAAGAAGAAGAACCACATAGTGATAAATATATTTGGTTTAGAATCAAAATGCCAAGAACACTCAGGCTGATTACAAAATCTTGGGCTCAACACCCTACCAAGCAATGTTCAATGGATGACTGTTTGTGAGATGAAGAAGACCACTTCATGAGATGCCTTAAGAAGCACCAGGTACTGCGCTTAAGTGGAAACCAAACCCTTTCCAAATTCAGCAGCACTAAAAAAAGTGAGCAAATAATAAGGTTTAGCATATTCAAAAAGGCTGTCATGATTGCTACGTTTAAGAAGAAACTGAATTTGAATTTTTAATTTTCAGTGTTATCCTAATTTCTTAAGACATACATACACAAAAGATGTCAGTTCTTTCTAGAAGTAGCAGTGTTATATATGTAGGACTACACAGACTTCTGCTGAAAAAAAAGAAAAGAATTTGAGCTTTCTGATTTTTTATATTCAACTGCCTGACCAAAGTGAATTCCCTTCTTGAAGACTCCTCCAACTGGGGACATAAATGCCAAACCCCCAACTTTACTAATTACAATAACACCCATAAAATCAAATACCTTTTTTTTTAATATTCAATGAACACACAGCCACAAGTAACAGAAAATGTACTCTAGGTATCACATTAGGTGGACCATACATCTTATGTATAGTTACTAAATCTATAGGACTTGTTAACACACTAAGACATCTCCTGAAAATTCCATTTTCAAACTGTTATCACAGGTATGACAACCCATTTCTTTCTGAAAGATTTCATGTCCTGCCCTTTCCCTTCCTAAATAAGAGCCAAACTGTCCAGACTACAACAGCCATGGAAGAAGTATGTGCACAATTTTAATAAAACTAAGCTTCTACTGCTATAGCCAGCCTCAATTTTCTACCTCTTTCTATTTCAGTTTTACAAACACATGAAGCTTTTGAAGGAAATGTCTTTGGCAGCCCTCTGGAGGACACAGCTCTTTCCAATTAATGAAGCTATAAGAAGATTGCTCAGCCACTTCCTGGGAATTCAAAGTGAGCGTTTAATCCGCAACAGTTTTCAATCTATGTTGTTATTCTTCCACTCATTCCTAGTTTTAGGCATTATCATCACAAAACACCACAGCAGAAAAAAGGTTTCACTAGACTATGAACAGCACTGGAAGAAGGAGGGATTAAGTTTTTAATTTTTACTCCAGCAGAGCAAACACGCAACTGAAACCTGATTTTTTTAAGAGCCACTTGGTTAATAAATCAAATAGGATGACACAATGTATTGTACTTCTACCAGTTTTTATCTGAATTCTAATTTCTTTTTTTCCCCAGACTTTAGCTTGTGGCAGCCCTGGGCAGTAGCATCTGAATCCCAAGAGATGCCCAGGGATGAGCTGGATTCCTGACACTCCAGCTTTTTCACAGAGCAGGGCAGCAGGTTACAAATGAAGTGCAGAGGGTACAAGGAACACAGTTCCCTGTGACACTGGGCCATGTGGCATCCAACAGTAGTAATTTCAGGAGACAACTGGGCTTGGATTGCTGACTTTTTCCCACTGCTCCTGCTAGCTAGGTTTTCCCACTGCTGCTACCATACACTTCCCACATGTTTCTATTCAAACCTTATCTTCTCTGAAAATAAGGTGAAAAAAAGGACTTGCTACTGGCACTAGTTTACTATGCAATGTAGAAACAGTTTAGAAGTGTTACTTCAGCAGCTACAGAAATAGGGGTTGCAGAAGTGCTCATTTAAAAGAATTCAACAACCCTGCAGCATTCTGGAGAAATGTGTCATGAGTGCAAAACGCCTTCTGCTGCCAGTGTTTTCATGCTGAAGATGGTAAGAGCCTGGCTCGGTTTCCATGAGAGCAGGATCAGCCCCACTGGCAGGCAGTCACCACCTCTGAAATTCACACCATTCTGGAGGTTAGATTTCTAACACAGCACCTACATCAAAGTCTGGCTGTAAAAGGTAATGCGAAAGGCAGTTGGCATCATCCACCAACCACTACTGACAGTGTGCCTTGGCGCAGTATTTCAGGTTTCCAACCATCTGTAAAAAACAAGGACATAAATGGTTCTCCTGACTCTTCCCACCAAGGGAAATACCAAGGCACAGAGCTTTACACCATTTTCCTCCCTCTTTTATCATTACTGTTTCTTAAAGAACAAACAAGTTCCTTCTTTTGGCTTAAACAACATGTCTTTACAGTCTACCAACCTTATTTTTACTGAGGATATCACTCAATAAAATAAATGCTGATGATGTTTAGATAGGACAACCTTCCCCATAAAAAACATAGGTTATGTCTGGCTTGCAATGACAGGGGTAATTGAAGCTGATTTAAAGCATACAAACACATGACAGGATTCTTCTGCTGCTCTGCACCACAAATCAGCATTACAACCCCCCTGGGAGACACTAATTGAATCCTGCTAGTCAGCAGGGCATTAGCTGGCTCTGATGAAGACAATATGAATTTGTGTGTCCTTCCAAGAAAAGCAACAGAAGCAGATCTGGGTCTCTCTACTGAATGACTAGAAACAGCAAAATAGCATTTAATACAACTGTTTAGTTATACAGAAGGTTAGGGAACATGTCTGATTTTATTTTTGTGTGATATATTATTGTATCAGGAACTTAATTTTTAAAAGCTTTACCACATCTTCATCACACATTGTATTTGCAGCATGAATATTTTCACAGTGCTGCAATTTAACTCACCTGAATTGTTAGGTACTTAAAAATAAATATTTTAGTCACAAGGAAAATTCCAAATTTCCAGGGAGACAAAATAAACTGTATCACCAAGCTCCAAACTATCAGTGGAAGGACTGACTAAATAAAGCAGGAGTTGGTATTTCCAATGG
This sequence comes from Motacilla alba alba, assembly GCF_015832195.1. Classification (NCBI taxonomy): domain Eukaryota; kingdom Metazoa; phylum Chordata; class Aves; order Passeriformes; family Motacillidae; genus Motacilla; species Motacilla alba. The sequence goes on along the minus strand of NC_052019.1, from coordinate 10,675,239 downwards.
CCTCAAACCCAAGGTAGGTAGTTTCTAAGTACAGTAATACACAGTTAAATACATTTCTGCTAAGCTCTAGTGCTCTGACTGAGGATACAAGCACACTTAGCCAGAAAAATGGAATCAACCAGTTTTTTTCTTTTCTCTTAAATGAAGGAGTACCTCACTTTATGGAAGGTACAAGTGCTGAGAATAAAGGAACCAAAAATTAGCTCTGCTCATCTCTAGAAGAGCTGTAATACTAACAGGCTGCAGGCCAATATCATGTGCAGCCAGAAGTTAATTAATGTGATAAACTTGAAGTCATTTTCCTTTACTATAAAAGGAAAAATAAAATATGAAAAGAATTTTAGGATTTTTCTTATCTTTACTCTCCACATTTGTTTTAAGTATCCAAAAGGAAAAATTGCCTATTAAACAGATCAGAACTTAGACAGAATTTAATATAATAAAGGCTTGTTAATCTCAGAGTCTCCCCTCTATCACAGCTATTATTACTATTTGTGCAATTGCTTTATTTAATTGAGATTCTGTCAGGAGCCACAGCTGCTCTGGACTTTGATGTCCTGCTCCTGCATCAGCACAGGAGGATTTTTGAGCTCCGTGGGCAGGGCAGGCTGGGCTGGCAGACAGCCACAGTGACACGGCCATGCTGGTTTGGGACTGCACAGTCACCTGCATGAGGCACCAGCACACAGAGCATCTCAACTGTGCTGCACCAGTGCCTCGCTGGGCTCTGAAACCCTTTCAAAGTGGGGCTGCTTTTCCTGTACTCCTGAAACCTCGAGTTTAGCCAGAAAAACTATGGCAGCATTTCCATTTGCTCCAAACTGCTAAAACAGATTGTTTTCTGAAGGTTTAGTGCACTTCAAGCTTCTTCATGAGGTCCTCAAAAGATATGTTTGTGCTATTTCTACACAAGAGGATTAAGATGCAGGTCAAAATGACATCAGTCCCTTGTATTGCTGAGTTTGGGACACATGTGGGAAATGATCCCACTGAACTACACTTTAGGAGCAGCCTGCTGAGGATTCAGCCACTGGCACTGGAATTCTTTGGAACTTCAGGCCAACAAACAACCAAACAGCAGACACCAGAGAAATTAAGCAACACCTGGGGCAAAATGTCTTACAACAAAGACAGTGGAAGTTTCTAAAGTACTTTGAAAACACCACATGTAAGATAACATAAAAAAGAAAAACACATTTGGAAAAAAGGGAAGCACTCAAAATTACAGGTGTTTTTTTTTTCTTTTTAATTCTGCAATTTTTTAAGGAATGAGTAAAAGAAAACCCTATCTCTAGCTATAGGTTTGAATGCCTCCTTGGCATTCAGGGCATTCTGGCATCAGAAACACAACTTTATGTAGAAAACATACCTGCAGACAGCACACACAAAACAGTCTGGGTGGTAGGTTTTGCCCAGTGCTGAGACCACTTCTCCCTCAATGAATTCATCACAACTGAAGCATCGTGTGCCATAGAGTCTCTGGTAGTCCAAAGTACAGATGTAGTCTCCCTGTCTCACAAAAAATCCTCCTTGAGCCAGGTCACATCCACAAGCTGCAGAAAGAGAAAAGGCAGACTCAGAAGGCAAGAAACAAATGCTCCAAGGTTAGGCTGATTTTTCACCTGTGATCTGAACGGTTCATAGTGCAGTATTTAAGCACTTCAATGCATGGGCTTATGATCACAGAGCAATGTGCATCTGAGAGACAGTAAATTATATCAGTCATGTATTTTGGATACTAATAGCCTGGACGTATTTAATGTAAAAACCTCAGTGCAGCAGCTGTGAGCACAAAGTTAAAGTCTGAAGAAGTTGAGTTCAGGGTTACCATATACAACATCTAACATATGTAACAGGTTAAAAGAAATGCATAAAGGATATAAATCTTTAAAATCTAAAGCACCGCTGTTGCAAATAAACATCTCTGAGAGATTACAGGTGTTTGATATTTCTCACTGACACAAAAGGGTTAACTAGTGCTGTCTCTAAACATGGGGGCTGATGGTCATGGCAACTGCTGAAAACTGCAGTTGAAAACTGCATGTTTTCACAATTTAAATCAGCTTAAAGCAGCTCTCATGTTTACTTGATGAGCACCACCCATCACATATGAACTGGTTCATCTGCTCCTGGCAAAGGTTAGGTTTTAATCCTAAATGTCAATTCCTATTTCTTAAATTAAACCTATAGGAAAGGGTTAAAGTTGATTAACCAAAGGCTTGTGAGATTGTTCAGGAGTTTTCTTCATTGCACCAGGGGGGGAGCTAGGCTGGAATTTTGAGAACATATAAGATGGCAAAGGAGAGATCCAGTGGTCTGGTGAAGTCATACTAAAAGAGCAGACATATAGAACATAACCATCATCCACATTAACCAGGATCTTTGAAAACAGACTTGACCTGATTTAAAAGAGAACTGGACTTCAAAGTGGTGATTCTGCTGCTGTGTTGATTACTCCTTCACTGCAAGTCACAGCACCACACTTGTTACTACAAACTTCTGCTCCTGGGGATGTTCATGTGGGAATGTGTTCCCATCAGCAAATGGTGTTTACAGTCAAACGATGCTGAACCACAGCAGTGTCACTACTCACACACAGCCCACAGAAAAGGAGTGGGAATGTTGCTTATTAAATTTGGGTTGCATGTACTAAACATTGCAGAGTTGCTCAGTGCCTCGGTCCCTAAATGGCAGAAGTATCCACGCTGTTAAAATTCCAGATTGAGATTTGCACTTAGGTACCTAAGAGTCCACAGGCACTTTGTTTTCTAAACTCAAAGCCTGGCAATTCACACCCAAGGCTGTTTGCAGTGTCAGAATCAGTCATCTTGCTCCTAAACTACAAGAAAAGAGTCCAACAGAGGTGCCCAAGGCACAAAGCAACACATACAGCACAGAAACCCCCCAGAAAGCAGAGGATCCAGATCATTCATTCAAAATTACATCCAATCACCCTCCCTTTTTTATAGTCTTTGTTAACTGTAGCACAGGAGGCCTGGGCTCAAGGCTCTTCTTGAAGCCTCTGATGGCTCACCCCTGTGTGGGATTTTCAGCGCTCATCATTCTCCCTGGAGATGGCCTTGACTGCTAGGAGTCAGAAAACAGCAATCATGCTAGAACTGTATTAGTGCATGGTCAAGAACTGGAGAACTATGGGCTCGAATCTCTCCAATAATTCAAAATAATTCCAATTATATCGCATCTGTCAGACAACATGGATTAGATGATTTATATTTGAGTACATCGTTCACATTCTCTATGTCACAGGCTTAACACATTTAATTTAGCATTTCTCTTTCTCACCTGTGCTCTCATTTTTACGAAGGACAGGCTTTTTGAACAGACTTCCCAAAAACCTTGCACAACTTGGATATCATGAGTTTCTTTCAGCCTATATATTTCAGCTACCTACTGGTGTAACAGAAGCAGAGCTCAACTGTGGATCCAGGATGATGCTGAGCAGCATGCTGAGCTGACACTGATGCCCCAGAGCAGTTCTAAATTGCATCATACAGTGCTCGAGCTTGTAAAGTGGATCATAAGAGAAAAAAGTTAAAAGGATATAACTGCATTTCTGAAAAGAGGAAGCAGGGGTTATGTCCCTAAATATGTCTCTTTATGCTGGTAGTGGCACACCTGACTGCAGTGCCGCTGGACAAAGGCACCAAGAGCCACTTGGAGCTACAGAACAGGCACTGGTTAACACATTCTGCTGTGCACCATCACAGAGGGACTTGAAGCTGGGCTTCCATAACCAGAGGAAGATGACTTGGTAGCGTAGGCACAAATTATTTGCCACTGCTCTGTTGTGCACTTTTGTCCCTGTTCACCTGCTAAAATGAGAGATAAGCACAAGCACATCTATGTTTATTGTCTAAATGGAAGCCAGGCAGTCTCTATCTCACTGCGGCTAAGAGTGCCCCGGTGCAAGGTTTGGGGCATGGTGGGGTCAACAACAGTTGTGCCACTGGCATTTGGTGGCACTTTGGTCTCACCCTGAGGGTATTGGCCTCTCTCTGGTCTGTCGCTAAAGCAGTCTGCACTAATGCACTTATTCCTGGCTTCTCAGGAAACCCTGCAGTGAAACTGCTCTCTTAAAGAGAGCCAGAAAAACAAGTTATTAAGACTTCAAAATAAAAGTGAGCTCGGCGTCCTCTCACCAGGCCCCTTCCTGCATCACCATCACTTCAGCTTCCCCATATACAAAGAGTGGCTGAATGAACACCACCACCAGCTCTGCTCCACAGAGCACAAACTGCTCCTTGAGTCACCAACCCTTGCCTGCTCCTTCACTCTCTGAACCATCTGATCCAATTTAACTTGACACCCAGCTGACCAGAGAAAAACATAAGGATTCCACTTAAATACTGGCTTGGATAATAAAATAGTCATGTTTGAAGCTGAGAAGAGCAGCTCTGAAAAGAGACCCCCTGGCCTTCCCTCAAGTGAGATGCTGTGCCCCTTGCTGGCTACTTTTGTGGGCACAGGCACTGCCCATCTGAGATGATGCTGCAGAGACAAGAAATTGGGAAAAGAAAGCTGGAAGAAGTCTAGGGAGAATATCTGAAGGCAGCTACCAGATCTTGCTCTCCTAGGACAGGAAACTAGCATTATGTCACATCCACTCCTACCTAGAATTTGTCTTCCAAAAAGAGTATCTGGAGGAAGGGTTATTTTTAACCTAGAAACAGTTTTCAACGGTTTCTGGAGTTCATCTTGATGCTAAGAGAAAAGCATTGAAAATAGTAATTATATTAATGAAGAGACTAACACAGAGTAACTCATCTTCTTGTCTTGGTATTACCCTGCATACATGGCAATGCCTTTTCCTGAGCAGTTATAAGCTTTAGGTGGAATTTTTAAGTAGTGAAGAAGTGTTTGTCTTTTATTCTTATGATATTTAGAAGCAAGCCAGTACCAGGATGTGCTATGGGACTTGAGAGGGACAATATCCACACCATTTTTAGGGAGGATATCTCAGGGTGGCTTCTCTTACAGCTGGATAATTCCACTTTTCAAGACAGTTTGCAGTTACCTGACACCAAAATACTTCATATATAGATGTAAGGGGTTCTTCTACTGGTTTAGAAACTGACTTCTTTTTTCCCTAGCACGGTGTCTGCAACAGCACCTGAAGCACTGGAATTTATGCAGTGTGTAATGGTAATAGTTTTAAACTAAAATAGATGCAATTTGGACAGGATATATAGAAGACCTTTTTTTTAAGTGAGGCTGGTGAGACACTGGAACAGGTTTTCCAGAGAGATGGTAAATGGCACATCTCTAGAAACATTTAAAGTCAAGTTAGACAGAGCCCTGAGCAAACTGATTTGGTTGAACATATTGCTGCTCATTCCAGGGGAGTTTGGACTAGATGACCTTTAAATGTCCCTCCCATTATGCTATGATTTTATAAAAATAAATAGCAGTAAATCAATTAATCAATGCACTTTAAGCACATTGCTATTTCCCTACTGTATGCCATCAGCACTCCATTTGCAGTGTACAAATATAAAATCCATCTATTTTCTGTGCTGGCAAATGAGCCTACTGAAATTAGATTAATTTTTTTGGCCTGCATGCTGGGCCTAAAAACCAGCTGTGTCCTGAGCTGCCTGGAGGATGCTACGCTCACTGAGCTGCTGCACATTACAGCAGGCTGCAGCAGCAGCAGGCACTGCAGGTCTTGTCAGCCCAACAGTGCTGTTCTGCTGTTAACATGCCAGACAATCAAGTGGTTTGCTTACATGCAACTGCACATATCAAGCCTGTATTTTTCCCTCCCATTTTCTGCCTGATGTAAGTTAAAAAAACTTTTCTTCCTCAGCACTGTGGTTTTATGTCCACGTCTGGTATTTTCCTCCATCCATGAGATGGATGCCGCTGGCTGACCACGATCCCAAGAATGACACGTAGTACACTGCTGATATTATTCTCTTTTGGCAGCTAAATTGTATGTATTCATACACCACCAATGAAGTCTGGGATCCCATTCTCCAAAAGCCCATGATCACATGTGGAACATTTCTCCTGGTCACTGTGCCTGTGAGAAGGAATCAGAACCACCTGGCAAACTTCCACCACTACAGCTTCGACTGAAGTTCAAACTGAACTGCAATTAATCTGAAGCAGTCTAAGCTCATTTCCAGCAGATGGCTGTGACTCTGATACTCCTTCTTGCATGGTCTGCTGTGGTAAGTCCAGATAAGCTTTTCACAAAGCTTTTGGGGAAGTCTTTCCCAGGTCCAAGTTTGTTGGCATACAAATACTGGCATGGGAATATCATCTCTTAGTTAATTCACTCCTGAACCTTCAATCTATAGGTGAGCAGCAGTAAGACAGAAGGAATCTTGCAAATATAAACCATACAATTCAATCACTCTTCTGTGCACAAGTGATCATATGAACTGTCTTTCCAAACACATCTATGAAATCAAGAACACTCAAGCCTGTCAGTCATTGGCAGTATATTAGCAATAATATCTAAAATACCATCTATAATCTCAAGGACTTGAATGACACCTCATTTTTTTCTACTACCCAGGGCAAACAAAAGTAGCATGCAGCCCCAGAAAAGTCCTGAACAGACCTGCTATCTGCTGGTCTCTTCTCCAGCTTCCAGCCAGGAAAGGCAGGAAGACAGACAAGTCTGATGGAAGAAAACCAGCAACTTTCAGGAGCAGAAAAGATACAGAGAACTGTGGGGATATATCATATCCTGCAACACTTCACCATGCATGTGTAGCACTGACAAAGCTATAAAGGATAGAGAGTACAGCACCTACACAAGCTCCCTGGCTACACTGGCCACGATGCCCACAAATTAATTTGTGGAGTGAACACTTCCGTGCAGGAAAAAACCCTTTGAGATTCAGAATCCTCTTATGAGATTGACAAACCATTAGAGTGTACCAGTTAAAATGAAGAAGAGTTTTAGGAAGTTTCTTGTGCACTATGTACCTTGACTCCTGTAATAAATGGGAACTATACATTGAGTAATTTTTCATTAGAAAGTATATTTCCGTTTTGCTTCTGGAGAGCATAGTTTTCCAATAGCTTAGAGATAGTGTCACTGCCCTATAAAAGCTTCCCCATAGTCTTAGAAGTGACTAAGGTACTAACAGCATTAGGTGTGTTGCTGTTTCAAACTACCAAAATAATCCCCAGGAAAACTGGAAAAAATGTCTCATTTATACTAATTTCTTATTTTAAGGACTCAATCTGGTTCTTTAAAATTTACAAGTATGCTAAAGAAATGTAAGAACCAGGCTAATGTGCTTTAATCAATTTTAAACCTAATAACATCTTAAGTGTCTATCATAAAATACTGCTGTCATTAGCCAGACTAATTAAAACAGGTTTTCAAAAACAATAAAATACAATAAAACCCACAACCCAAAAGAAACCCCAACATGCAAAGGCAACAACTCCAAATATTTTCAAGATTTTTTTTAACAGTGCTTTGGGTGCCAGTTCCAGGTTTGCAAATGAAGTCCCTGCTCTATTCACAGATATGGCAGATGGTCTCGTGTTAATGAGTTGCAGCAAGTGGGAGGTGGAATGACACCACTGTGGCAGTGAGGAATTTTAGGCAACAACTCTCTCTAGGTCTCAACAGAGGCATCACATCACCTTAGTGCACTGAAATGCCCAGTAGCTACTCCAGAGTGCTGCTGTATCCCTGCTCTGTCCTCAAGGGAAAGAGCATCACACAGTCTGGAAGTCCCCTGCATAAAGGCATCCTTGCGCTCACTTTTTTTTGCACGGGGAAAACCTTACCCAAAAAGAGAACTTGAGTAATTAAAAAGACTTACAGGCTTTTTTAAAATAATAATAATTCTGTGACATTATCTAATGTGGGCTGAAACTATGTATGTTCAAAACTTCTTTATATGAACAGTATCTTTACTGCCTGCAAAGCTCACATAGATTTGAAAATCCTATCCTCTAATGAGCACTTACCTTTCTACTATAACTATAATGGACTAGAAGGATGCAAATTAGGGGTAAATAAATTGGAAAATAGAAGCAACAGAAGCTTAGCTTCCTTTGGTGGGTAGTTAGCTACCTTCTATTGAATGCTACTAAGATATTCCTTTACCAGAACTCGTAATCATGATTCCTCCCATTTCACCACACTTTACTAATATTATGTATTTATTAAATTCATGAAAGATACTCTTAAAAAAGATTAATCAGACTCTGGTTGAAACATATATGCCATATTGCTAGAGTGCTGTTGTGATGGGTATATGGCCAGGATGTGAGGGGCTGCAGAAAGTTCTTAAAGAATGCAAAGAAAGGTTGCAACAAGAACATAATTGTAAAAAAAGGAAAATTATCCATTTCTTTGTGATAGTGCAAGTCAGCTAACTGACCAAAATTTTTTTGTGCTTTAATTATTGAGTTGTTTTTAGAAAATCAGTGATTAAAAATTTTAAAGTTCAGGTTTTTAAACTGAGCCATTGGTTCTATGGTTCTGAACCACAGAACCATTTGCCGCTACATTAAATTACTTTAGCACCAGCAAAAGTGATCATTGTTATCATCATCACAATTTCAGTGAAACAAAAAGTACAAGCTAACATGACATTGGTAAGGCAGCCCTAAACCTACCACACTCTGCAACCTTGGTGAGCATTACACTGGAAACAGCTTTTCCTGTTATACTGAGTTAATTCGATCAGGGATTGCAAACTCCTGAAGGACTCAGGAAGTGTTGGACACGTTGCTGAGAGTGCCTGATGAATAAGAGTCCCTACACTAATCCCCAGTGCCCATGACAGCAGAAATGCCAGAAATTGCTAGTGCCTGGCAAAAATCTGGGACTGGGAAATCTTACAAATGAGCTTCCCGTAAGTGACTCCCATTTTGAAACGTGAAACCCCGTAGCTATGTTCAAATGTGAGTCCCTCAGATTACTCAGTGTAGCTTAGAACTTATTTATATCCTAGCAGATGCACTTGATCTAACAAAGAAATAACTCCTGTTGCCAAGTTACTCCATGTTTTTAATATTTTCACTGAATATTTTGTCTTAGTCCTTCCCATTAATAGGACTTCCCAACAAATGATGTAACTCTGGGTTCTGTTGCATGTTCTACTGAGAAAATGGAATAGAAGTGATATGTCCAGACCTGGGCTTTTTCACAATTCCCAGGACTGCAGGATCACAGAAACACTAATCCCCAGAGCCACATACCCCGCTCTAGGCTGAAGATGTGCTAAACTCTAGCATATTAACTAAAAAAAACCCCATGAAAATTAATGGGAAGTATTGTTGCAAGTATTATTATTGCATGTGCTGCACCCCCATAATAAGACAGCAATCAGGACAATTTTGATTAGGGGTAAAACAAGATATGTGCGAGATACAATTAAGCAGGTATAGCACAGAGGTCATGTTTTCACCTCTGTGGCTCAGACTGGAAGTTTATTTCCTTTCATCAAGACAAACCAGGAAAGGACACAGATGTGGGTTATAGTTCTTCTCACATATGTACAAAGAACACCCTTTAGCAAGATGGTATGAGTTCTCCTGTTTAAAATGGTCACTGCAACTCTGGAAAGGTTAGGATACTATCAAAACACAGAAAATTAAATACTTGCCAAATACTCATAAAACAGGACAAATTCTATCCTTACCAAAGATCTAAGAGGCTACCCAAGATAATATAATTACAGCACCTACATCTTCCTATCTACAATTCTATGTTAACCTCTCTCTCTACAGGGGCTACTGAATCACAGCTATAAGCAAGCTCCAGGATAATATTTGTCTAATACCATGCACTCCATTAAATGCAGTTCTGACCTGACAGACACCCTCAGAATAGTTTATATTCAACACTTTTTTTTTAATTTGACAGTCTAAGTCATAGATGTTTTATTACAGTGCTTTTTATTACAGTCCTTGACACTTTTATTACAGTAGTAACAAATAAAAAAAAAATTAGCAAACATGGGAACCAAAGACCTTGAAGTCTGATGAAACTTTGCCTCACTATATCAAAGATATCAGCTTCATTATAACAGTACTTCTACAAAACCTGATTAAAATGGGATATATTTTAAACCAAAAATTAAGTAAAAATTTGAAGTGAGGTTAGATGGCATGTTCCTTACAGAATTTTATTAGCAGATTAGATGTGCAGCTGAACAGGAAATAAAACATTTGAATAGACATGAGTATAAACCTTATTTATAATGCCTATTTACCTCTCTAGGTCCTATTATACTTTGATACTGAGCAAAACCAGCAGATGCTCCCAGTACTGCTGTTAAATTTTTAATCTGGATGTGTGTCTTAATCTTGAGTAATAAAGGAGTTGTTCACCTTTTAAAAACTTTGAGTTGTTTAGAATCATTATCTGGGGAATGTAAGAAGAACTGCATGGGAATGAAAGAACTGCATGGGAATTAGTGACTTTATACTAACCTTCCTTGGTTATGTAATTTAATTTGAATACAAAAGCATCTGTATAGTTGCTGTTATCTTTCTGAAACTCCCAATCCCCATAAGAAAGGCTGCCCAGAAAAGCTGTGGCTGCCCCACCCCTGGAAGTATCCAAGGCTGGATGGGGCTTTGAGCATCCTGGTCTAGTTGAAGGTGTCTTTCCTCATGGCAGGGGGGTTGGAATGAGGTGATCTTTAAGGTTCTTTTCAACCCAAACCATTCTATGAATAATCAGACAGCAGTATGGCAATACACAAAACTACTTTTCGAACCTACATAAAGAAGGGTACAAGTACAGAACTCAATGTATTTGACCCTCTGAAACCTCATCATTTATCCAAAACTATCAAAGAAATAGCTTCAAATTTCACACGTATTCCAAAAGGTGTACCTTCTTCCAGTGTAAGATCATCTGTCACTGATGAGGTCATTCAAACAGACCTAAAATACCTCTAGACACCACGCCATGGTCATTGTCATTCTTATCAGTTTGCATTTTCCACCACTGTACAGCCATAAATTCTGTGAGAGGAACCAAAATTTCCTTGAGCTTTACAAATATTACATGTGTTCTGATGCAGCCTACAAGATGGTTTAATGCAGAGGCAGTCAACCAAGCAGGCAGGCATCTTAGCAGGGCAATGCAGCCAGCCCACCCATGGGATTATCTGTCCTGGACAGTCCTGCAGCTGCACTGGGTGCTGGATACACAGCCTCGTTCCATGTGCTATCTTTGGTGGATGAGGTGAGACAGGACAAACTGCATTGCTGAGTAGCATCAAAATAAATGCACCACAAGGAGGAATCAACAGAAAGATAAATACATTCCCAGAACCATCACCCTGCCCGTGCACTGCAGGGATCGTGGCACAAAACTCTCCTCCAAGGCTGAAAGCAGATTGACTGATCAGAACTGAATACCATTTTTTTTGCTAAATCCTAACACGTGAACTGTATTCTTTCATCCATTAATTTAAAAATCAAAGTCACATTTGCCTAACCTGCTTTTTCTCCTTTTATGCAGCTAGTGAAATGTATATTCAGTGCTCTGTTCCAAAGCTCTTCTCACCTAAGAATATGGCAAATCCATATTACCAAGCGACTTATGCTTCTTAAGTAACAAATAAAGCCCAGAAACAAAACAAAAACAGATACCAGAAAAGTGCCAGAAAAACTGATGGCAACCCATGAAAGGTGATAAAAGAAATTAAGGCATTTAAATAATGAGAGAAAACCCTCAAACCAATCATGTGGGCAAACTTAGCACTTAGCAAAATTATTAGTAAGGAGGAGTCCAAGAGCTTTGACATCTAGCAGCAGTTTAACCACACCTCTGACACTCTCCTGTGCCAGCTGAGAGACTGACAGGTGGCTGACAGATGCTACCCTGCTACCTCGTTAACATTGTGATTTTTTCCTCATTTTATCCAAGATCTGCAGGAAGCAGAACAAACTCCTTCTTATCTCTTACAGACGGACAGGGCCAGTGCATTTCTACAGTGCATTCATCATTTTCTTCTGCATGGGGGTGGGAAAAACCCTCTGCACTGCCTAAATTTGGGATCAGTGAATCAGTTCAGTGACCACAGGCTGCATTTGCTGACCTGGCATTATCTAAATGGAGATTGCCTATAAAACCAATAATTGGATTCACAGTTCTGTCTTACTTCCCCTGCTGAATTTGTCTTTTCTCATAGCAAATCTACTAAAAATAAAGGAGGCTTGGACTTCATAAAGATAATAATATGGAGTAAATATCAGAATGTTACCAAGGCTTCATGAGACAAGACTCCTGAATAACAGATCAGCTACTCTTTGCCTGAGCCAGGTCTGAAAAACTGATTTAAAGGTGAAATTTGCCATAAGAACAGCTGGCTTTAAAAGAACTTAAAAGATCAATGTATGGGCTGTGGTCTGCTTTAAACACTAATCTCCTCTGAATAGATGACCAAAATATTTTTGCTATTCAGGAAAGTGCAGTATGCTTATTTTGCTTGCTGTGCAATTTTGCAAAGAACACAATTATTGAGCTGAACATTTAGGTCCTGTCTGTCTAGCTCATTAAAGATTGCCTCAGTTATTAACAGTATGTACTCAATCCCATGGGATTTTTAAAAATAACAGTATAGCTTACAGATAGTGACAATTTTCTTTTTAGTATTTCCTCTAAAGAGGGCTAGAAATAGTCACAGTAACACATCTAGAACCAGAGACACCCTCATGTTTCTAGACTGGGCTACAAGGATTAGTAAATGTCATTTGAAGCACTGATTAATAATGAAGTTAAGCAGGTTGCTCAGTCAACATCAGTTAACATTTATGTACCTGTACATTTAAAACAAATTAGATCTTAGCAGCTTCCAGATAGGTTTTTAAACAAGCAAGTCTCTACAGAAGGGGTGTTGCATCAGATAATTCCCTTTTCCTGCGACCATCCTTCTGCTTTCATGTGACACTATTAGATCACCAGGCTCCAACCTGGAGCAAACCAAGTCATTCCCCCCAAAAAATGGAAAAGCACAGAGGGTCACCCTGGAATTTAAAGATCACAGTCTAACACAAGAGAACCTGGAGATGTGGCCATGGTGCTCCCTACAGCATGCATTAGAGAGCTGGGAGAGAGGAAATCTCTGAGTTTCTGTGCAAATGTTGATTCTCTCCTAGCCCTGCATTGTCCTCCCAAAGTGCTCTTCCTGCTGACATCCCAAATCAACAGTAAACTCCAATATGGACAAAACAGCTTCATATCCATTGAAAACATACTCCAGTTTTGGGCTTAGGATGCTTATAACCTTACAGTAAGGAGTCAGGGATTTCACAGTAAATCCTTTCAGGCATGGATTGGATTGTAAAATATGCTTGAGAAGTTTGCAGGATCTTTAAGTCACACACCATTGCTAATGCCCTACTCACAGAAGCAGCAGTCACACTTACCTTTGCAAACAAAGCATTTAATATGGAAATATTTGTTCTGAACTCTCAAAACTTCTCCTTTGCATGGTTTTCCACAGGTATTGCAGAGAATTGCAGTACTGGATGGCTTCTCCAGCTGGCTATGTACAGCCTGTGGTTGTGAAACTGCAGGAGAAAACAAAAAGGAGAGCATTTTAAAGGCCATAGATGCATCTTCTGTAAGACCTACAAGCAATGATAATTAACACCTAGGACAAATCAGCTCAAGCAGATTAAAATTTTAACTTCTGGGATCTGCCAGCACAGGAGAGAAGATCTGCCAAAAGGATTTGAGCCAAGCCAACCCTGTTATTACATAACTTTGAAAGCTTTTGACTGAACACACTTCAAACATAAATCAGAATTCCTTACAGAGGAAAAAATCCACGTGATCATGTCTTGAGAGCCCCCGCGTGAATTTCAAAAAATGCTTTGTCATATTTTCTCCTCAAGAAATCAAAGAATATACATTAAAAAATATAGTTTTTATTCAAAATATCTTTAATGGTACTTGGTAACTCTTACACTGTGAGTTACTGAACTTCAAAGTTGATAGCAAATGCCTTTTTTACTGATTTTAAGGCAGAAATATAGCTCTGTAGATGCTTTAAATACTTCTAAAACATTGACATCCCTGTAAATAGCACACATATCTGACCATTAAACAAAGTTTTCTGTCATTTTGTAAGGAAATCACGATTTCAAGAGGTTAGGTTAATCTAGGTTAGTGAAAATTAAGTGAATTAAAAATTTGCTGCCATCTTGTGATGTAAATTAGAAATTGCATTCATTGTGCTGTTGATAACATGGCATCCCAATGTGTAATGTGGAACAGGTGAGATATGACCTTATTCTTGCAGTCCTGCTGCAGCGCTTGCATCAATATTTTATCACAGTGTACTCAGGAGTCAAGAGAGGAAACATCAAGGCAGTGAATTATAAAGGAGCTGCCCTGTAACTCAACACATCTGGCTTTTTCCCTGTGCGAAGAACTAAGAACAGGAAAGCATCCAAAGCATTTCAAGTAAATGACATATTATTGACATTTTCTTCTGCAATGTGGCATGCTTACTCAAAGGCTCGATTGCTTATTTCAAAATGATTCTGTTTAAATTTTAGCTACAAAATAAACTCACCAACTAACCAGTCAAGATGGTGCAACCTCTCATATGCCAATATGCTTAAGCAGAAAAGGCCTTTCCACATCCACTGAGTTGGAGTCAGTATTTCAGTAAGATGCTAAGCTTCCCACCCACACAATCTTCCAGGAGACTTGTTGCAAGTTTTACCCAAAACATCACTTTCTGCTCCTGCAACTAAAGTGGTTTGGTTTTGGTTTTTTTTTTTTTTTGTTTACCCATAAAATACATGGGCTTGAGCTTCTCATGACATTATTCACCACCCACTAGCATTCTGCCTTGTCTGCTAAAATTACACGTTCTGCCATGGTCAAAAAGTCCTGCTCAAGGCATCGTGAACTTTGGAGCAATTACTGAAGGCCTGGTTATAATTAAGGACATCTCCAATAAAAACAACACAAGCATGACAGGCAACTGGAAGTTTACAGAAAGGCAGATGCTCAAACTTGAACAAAGCAAGCAGTACAGATCGTTCAGGCTACTATGAGGATCTGATTTATTCCTCAAATAAAAACAGAGGAAACTCTGAACTTTGCAATACTTTACTTTTGACACAAGAATCTGTCTGTACTGTAACCTGCCCAAAACAAACGACCCACCCTGAAAAAGAATCAACCCTGTAAGAAAGCAAAACAAAGTATTTTCCTGAGTTAGTTACTAGAGTAGCAGCTAAAAGCGCAACTATAAATAAAGGTTTGCTCTCTCTAGATTTTCTAGCAAGCATAAAATTTGTAGCATATAACTCAGGAAAGACTTGATTTAAAAGGAACTGACCATAGGCAGAACATTTGGGCCTAAACAATCACACTTGAAATATAAAATTATTTTTGGAACAATTAAACAACTGACTTTTCTTCACACTCAACTATTCCCCTGTTCCAGCCTTTCAGAGCAGCATCTCTCCAGAGGCATCTGTGCCTGGCCAGTGCTGAAAGCTGCCAGCTCATGCTGTGGTGAGTCCCACAGGGCAGAGAAACCCAGCTCAGGAGTTCCAGCTGCAGGGCAGAGCAGGGCCAGGAGGAAGCCAGAGCACTGCCAGAGGGCAGCCCACCCCTCCAAACATCCCCGTTCCCTAAAGTCACAGCAGCCTCCCGTTCCCAGAGAAAACACTGCTTTTCTACTTGCTTTCTTGCCCCTAGGAGTCCAATGCTGCACTTGCTGCAAAGCAGAAGAACACTGAAAACTGTTGCAAAGTTGGGGTTTTTTTGGGTTTCTGGCAATGGTTGCAAGCTGAAAAATGTGACAGAAAACAGAAAAATTTGTTTCCCATGATGTATTTGGTGCTCAGTGTCCAGAGCTATAGGACTGGACTTCACACATTTCCTTCCCTTTATGTCTCTAAATTAAGGTTTGGAATTAAAAACTCAGTAACTCAGCTATAAAAGAAATTAAAAAAGGAAAATATTTAGGTTTGGGTTTTTTTTTTTTTTTTAATTCTTCTTTGAAATTTCTTCTGGAATTTTTTCTATTAATCTTGAAGTAACACAAAGCATATTTAAAATATACACTGCAGACAAAGAAGTAATTCTTTTTCTTTTCTCTCAGTTCAGAACTGAGCTATTAAGTATTTCACACAAAACCCCAGTGGGAATACAGTGCCACTGAGATCATTACAAAAAGGTCCTTCTGAAGACAGTTTATAGCACTTACTCTTCCATCTAGCACAACAAAATTGTATAATTAATCATATATTAGTTTATCTTTTAAAACATTGACACTTAATATGGTTTAGGTTGAAACTTCAACTGCTGACAATTCTGAGAAACTAATTCTATTACAGAACTTCACATTTTAACTTCCTTTTCAAACCATATTTAAGGAGGTAAGTTTACATGGCCATTTTCAGCATTTTACCTTTATGCCTTAATGTATCAAAATCAGTCTTCAAAGCAGCAGAAGAAAAAAATCAACACATTTAGTAAGTGAAATAATGAATTACTGATGAAATGTAATGATCTGAGACTGCTCATCAGATCATAACTAACTAAAGAGTTCATTAAAAATTAAATGCTTCCATTATACACTAATTTGTAGAAATTTCCTTCTTAACTTTAAGCTACCTTTTCTAAACCAAAATACAACTGAATACCTGATTCTCTAAATTTGCCTTTGTCCCAGACTACATTCTGCTCCAGCAGAGGTATCCTCATTAATCCTTAAACCATAAAAGGATCTGACTGCACTCACTTTTTGACAAGGACAAAAGCTGGCAAGGAATGAACGAGCAGTTTCCACAGGACTTCTTTGTGCAAGACTTGTCTGCTGGGGACATTACTGCCAATATTCTTGCCAACTGTCCAGTGCTCACACATCTCTGATGTCAAGACTCAGCCTGTCTCCACCAGGCTACACAGGAGATAATTCTCTTTAGCTCTGGACCAAGTAGGGCACATTAACCAGCAACAGTTTGCTGAAGAATTGCCAAATAAGATGAACTCAGACTCCCTTCTATACTGCTTCCTCTAGACGTGCACTTGCTGCATGTACCACATTATTAGAGCTGCATTACACATCTTATGCCTGCTGTAAAGTGATGTTTTCAGTGTGCTTATAACTTCTGCAGATTCACAGAATATCCTGAGTTGGAAGGGACTGACAGGGATCATCAAGTCCAGCTCTCAGCCCTACACAGGACCATCCCTAAGAATCACAATATTTGCCTGAGAGCTTTGCCAAACTTTACCCATCCACTTGAACATTACTTGTATTTGATGATCTCAAACTAATTTCTTCAGGGAAAATTTCAGACAAAATATTCAAGTGTTTTATAAAGGTGAGAAAAGGTTAATACACAATCTATTGGTTTTCAACATTTGAAAAAAAGCAGAGGACCTTGCTTTTGGAAGTATTTGGATCAAAGGCTGCAGCCTGACCTCGGTGAACACTGTGACAGGTACATTGGATCCAAAATCCACAGCTCGTGGTAAAAAACCCATCCCTTTGACTAAGCCCAGCTCCTTTGTCATTGCTAGACGAAGCGGGATTTAACAGCTACAGGAACCAGGATAAGGTGCCAGAGATAAGGATAAGATTTGGGTGAGACAGGAACACTTTGGAAGCAGAGCAAGACAAGCTGATGGCAGTGACAGAAGGGAGAGGATTCACAAGTAAGTCCCTGGTCATGCTCTGTTCAGGAGTCTGGGATAGAAAATGTCACCTCCTCTGCGCTGCGAGCAAACTGCCGAGAGAAACCAAACTCTTGGCAAAAGATCCAGTCTAGGATTGGTCTGTGCAGAAGATGACAAACCCCTTTGCTATCAGGCTCTCCAACAGCTAGATGAGAAACCTTCATGGCAGATTACAGACCTGATGAAGAAACATGTCCAGAAACTGCAGAATTCAACAAAATCCTAATGCTTTTTCCAGTTTGTTGTGTTTTGTTCCAAGTCTGCACAGGATCCTACAGAAGCCATTTCTGAGCTTGGAAATCAAGTACTGAAAATTAAGAAGTGTCATGCTTAAGAATGCACATTTAATCTGGAATCAAACCTCAACTATAAAGTTTAACAATAAAGACTTCCACTTCCTTTGTTTACTATACAGTCATAATTAAGGCCACATAACTCATTTGTGTCACATTATTTAACTCTGTTCTGAAAAACAGTTAATAGATTTACTGCTCTTGGTGATTAAAGAAGCCCAAAATTATAAAGGGCCAAATGACACAATTTGACATTATAATCTAAGAATCCTTGAATGATTTGGGTGGGAAGGGACTTTAAACATCACCTAGTTCCAACCCTCCTGCATTGGCAGGGACATCTTCCCCTACACTAAGGGCTCAAAGCCCCATTCAACCTGTCCTTCTGTGATGTTGAGATTTTAAAGAGTACTGTGATCCAAAGAGAGATGTAATTTGAGTGGAAAGACAGGAGTCATGAGAAAAGAAATTTTTTTGCTAATATTTGCAACAACATCAATTACCTCTCAATGCAGGGAAAGCAGTAATTCCTTGGTAATTCCTCACCAAGGTTCCTGGAAGGATAGTGCAGAACCACAGCCTAAAGGCAACAATGAAAGGAAAAACAAAGGGCCTAGGAGTGGGGGGCACCTTCCCTGTCCTTTCTGTGGGTTGTTCTGGTGCTTTGATTGTTGTGTTCTGGAGGTTGGGATAAAAAGGTGCAAGCCTTTCATTTCAGGCTGATACAAATAAAGTATCATTGGCCTGCAACAGCAACCAGCAACCCTCCATCAGCAGAAAAGATACAACAATTTTCTTTAGCAATTATCAGCACTACAGACTCCTCTATAAATCCTCCACTTTTTGCTTTATGAGATGAAAACGTATTTTTGAGTGGAAAAAATATGAGACATCAATATTTAAAACTGTAATTATAATTCATAATTATGTTCACCTTTTTCAACAAAGGCAAAGGCCACACTCCAACTCTGAACCAAAACCACACAGCATTGGTAAGGGATGTTATTCTGCAAGAAGGAATCACCAGCAAATTATCTTTGTGTTGACACTGAAAACTTTCATCTCTATAGCTACAGGTGGCTACTGAAAATCAAAATAAACAAACATGGGACCCAAATTCACTCAAATACTCACTAAGTATTTGAGAAACAGGGCAGAATTATTGACTGCTGATATGCTGTATCAAGTGACTTGGGGAGGGTGAGGTTCACAGCAGTCCAGAGGGGAATTAAATTTGCAATCTTCCTGGAGCAGGATTAAAGAAGACACACACAAGTACTGCTGGAATTAGAGATTGGAGTTTAAGTTGTTGTTTTAACAAACCCTTCTTGTGTCAACTGAGTCAAAACAGTCGGGGCTGAATTTAAAAACAACCAGATGAAAACAAAGGAAAGAAGCATTTAAGTGCTTCTTTATATCCCAGTGAAGCATTATTCCCACTGCAGAGCCGGCCCCTGCTCTCTCCCTGTCTTTGTGTCTGTGTTTAAAATCCAGCGATGATTTGGATTTTAAATGAGGAGCTGTGCTGATGTGAAGATAACACAGATATACATAACATAGTGATACATGCATTGATCAGAGAACTACATGGGTGTCAGCTATACATTCAATTTAGATAAGGGGGTTGGTTTTTTTCCCCCTAAGAACCAGTGATTCATTATGGAGCCTTGTGGAGGCCTGAGACCCCCTTGGTCCTTTCCGTAGAAAAGATGAGAAAAATTCTGTAATGGGAACTCCACAAGCCCTTCCCATCCATCCTGCCAACCCCACTCAGCAGTGGGCAAGAGCAATTCCCTGGCCCCAGCCCTGCCTAAGGAGTAGACACGTTAGAAGCTCTGGAACAGAACATTAAGTAACTGGTGGTAACCTGGCTTACCCTATTTCTCAATTAGTACTTTGTGTTAAATGACTTTACCAATGTGGTCCCCTGCTTTATGGTGCCTTCTCAATAACATGCCCTGTTCTTCTGTATGTCTCATGAGAAACCAGAAGATCAGGAGCACAAAGGGAAAGAAGTTTTGCTCTCAATGTCCATATTACGTGGTCCCTCGAGCCCTCCAGCTGGCCACACAGAGGGCTGAAGTGTCCCCAGGCCAGCACACAAACTCACTCCTTTCCCAATAATGCTTTTCTGCACCAAGAGGGTCTGGGGCATCCCCACAGAAGTGCCCATTGCTCTTTCCAAGACCTCTGTGGTGGCTCCTACAGCAAAGCACTGTTACTTCTCTCTTTAATTCCTGTATTATATGAAAAAATATTCACCAAATCAAATAAATCTCTACATCAATATGTCTCAATTTAATTCTTTTACATTGTCCAAAAATACAAAGTAAAATGCTTCAAGAACTGTGCTCCTTTTTGAAATGTATATCTGCTTCTACTACATAAAAGCAACCATTCCTACAATGCCTTTCCAAGGCATGCCTTTCCCAGCACTTCCTACTCATCATCACCAAAACAGAAACCACAGCTGATACAAGGCAGAACACGGGCACACAGCACAACTGAGCTGACCTCTGCTTTTACCACCAACTACAGAGTTTCTGGGACCAGAGGCAAAAGAGAAGTGTTATCCAACAGGATGTCAATAAACCATGCACGAGAGGGGCAACACAGCTTGAGTATTCACACGAGAGCTTAAAATCTCACCATAGGCTCTGTGCTGAATTCATATCACATAAACAAACCTAGCATAAGCTAACCTCCTGCCCTCATTATTATAATGAAATATTTACTGAATTCAAACACAGTAAAAATCTCTGCTGAGTTTGAATAACTGCTACTGCAGTATTTTAAAGGCTAGTTTTGTACAGGTTTAGGCAGATTGCAATGAGAGAGGATATAGAAACAATACTCCAAGATATCTGCATACAGAAATAGGGGCTTTTTTCATGTTATAGTCTAATATAAACTCTGAAGTCAATTTCAATTTAAAAAAATAAACAAGGAAAGTTTTCAAATTGAGCTGTCAGCTAACTACCAGAATCATAATCATTTCCAAATCATCATTCATATAATCAAAAGAACACAATTTACAATAAATGCTTAACCATCTTTCCCCACTCTGCTGCGCTCCCACATAAACACAGAGCTGTTACTCTCACGACAGCATCAGTGATTTAGTTACCACCCAGATGAAAAACGAGTCATTTCAGGTCTAGGCTGAGCAGAACGCGGAGTCACCACACCGTACCTGTATCTTCGGGCATTCCTGCACGGATTCCCTCCCCGAGGGGCCGCTCCCGCTGCCGCCGCCGCCGCGGGGAGCGCGGTCCGCAGCGCCGCCGCCCAGCGCACCGGGGTCAGGTGACGGGCGGGAGCGGGGCCAGCCCCGCCGTCACCGCCGGGCAAAAATAGCCACCTGCAGCAGCCGAAATATTGTCACGTCCATGGGGGGTGGCACCGCTGTCCCGGAGGGACCGGATGCGGGACGTGCCAGCGAGGGGTGTCCGCATCAGGTGATAGCACAGCCGCTTCAGGGTGGTGCTGGGCAGCTGGGGAGAAAGGCTAAAAGGACTAAAACCTGCAAACTCCTCGTCAGAAATTAGAAATACGGGCTGAGGTAGCAGGGAAACCCCTTTAGACATCCCCCAGACACAGCGGCCCCTTCCCCCGGTGCAGAAGGGCACAGCACTGATGGCAGAAGGAGATGATGAAAGCAGTGAGATGCTCTCACTGTGTAATACCTGGCAGCCAAAAATCTCTCCCCTGCTTGCTCCTATGGAGTTGGAATGTGTATCACTGGAATAACAGTGATGTGCTGAGCTATTTAAAGCACTACATGGGAACAGAACGAGCAGTTCTATAAGTACTCCAACTTCAGGAATCTATATGGTGAGGACACCACTGCCCTGGGCCATGCCAGACATGGTCTATAACTTTAAATAGCCCTCAGCTGACATGGCCTGAGCACAGATCTGATCCCAGGTCCTATAAACTGAACCAAAACTATATGAACTACTCAATTTTTTAAAATCTTCTATACGCATTATCTTGCAGCAACTACCTTTTGACATGGAACTCTTACGTCAGCTTTTTATTTTGTTTAATATTGTTGTGCTGTCTGCGCGAAGCCAAATCCATCCTCACACTCTTTTGGATCACCGTCAGCCAGCCTGGCTGAGCTCTCCCGATATTTGCAGGATTTGGCCTACTTAGTTTTTCCCAGTGGCTACTTCAGCTTGGCAGAAACACAAAGGGCACTTTGCTAAATGGCAACACTCTGAAGGCACGTAAATTAATTGGCAGGAAAAGTGAAAGGGCTTTCACTCTAACACAGCCTTTCCCTCTGCTTGCCAGGCTCCCAAGGCTAAATGCTTGGTAACTTGCATTTTAACGTTGTATGATCACAATGCAGTCACACAGTGCATGGATTTGTATTTACAATTTGAGTGTGATCCCTGAGCCTCCCCTGCAGTCTCACCACTTGGCTACAGCAAAGGAGAAATCACACTCGAGGAGCTCAGAGGGTTTTCGTGGTGTTTTCGAGAAACTCCATCGCCACTCATGGGCTTCACAGGCACAAAACACGAGGCCATTGCCCTTCATTAGCATGACGGGCTGACTCATTATGGGCATGACAAGGGACAGCACTGGCAGCAGCACAGGCAGAGATCAGAGACCTCCTGCTGCAAATGATCCAGAAAATCGTGTAGCTTTAACCTGATTTCTCAAGTCAACACAGATCAAACACCTGTAACTCCACTGTTTTAACAATAATTACAGCACACTGCCCTTGCTACAGAAAAGGGCAGGACACTTGGCTCCTCTTAAAATCTCAAGTGAAGTCCTGGTAGCCACAGCAGTGCTCTCGCCCATCCTCTGTTCCAGGTTCCAAGGTTACATTACCCAGGTCAATGCTGTCACCAACATCTTTGCAAGCAGCAACCAGACAGCAATGAATTTAGGCCACTCTGAAATGGATGAGGTGGCTGCAAAACCTTTATAATCTGTGGTATCATGAATTATAAAGGACATTTTAAAAAGATTTCAGACATGTTCCTAATTACCTCACACTTTTTTCCTGTACTCCCTGCCCTCTTCCCAAGTGTAAGCAAAAGTGAATGTCAGTAGCAACTGGACTAGCTATAGTTTAGTTTTAGGTAGTTCCTGCAAGGAACAAGGATTTAGACTTGATGATCCTTGTGGGTCCTTTTCAGTTTGAGGTATTCCAATAGGATTTTAGGAATATGACTCCTGAAGATGACAGTACATAGTCTAACCCCATTCCTGTTCTTCACTGCACTTTAGTAGGCCAATTTTGAGATTTTTTTCACAGTCTGTCTCTGAAAATGTTTTGGAACATTTTATTAAATGTTTTATTTATTTTTTTATTATATTAAATGCAGAAGAATGTAGAGTTTGTTGTTCATTATAAAATATGGAAGTATTTTCTAACTAAGAATTTTTTTAAAAATCAGAGCTATAAAACCACCTGAGACTCAGGGACTTTGCAATATACAAGAGGTATGTACCTGTTAGCTTGCAGCAACTCTTAAGTTGCTTGGGATTGGCATACTGGTTTAAATTTTTGGTTGCCCTGTGTGGAGTCATGAGCAGGACACAACAATCCCCATGTGTCCCTTCCAACACAGGAGCCTTTATGATCTTGTAAAGCTAAGTCACTAGACTTTAAGTAGCTCATTAATTTTTTACCCAATCGTCTATATGTCTGTTTAATGGCAGATGGGGACTCTATAGAATCCAGTCTCAATACAGGTTAAGATATTAACTTTTAATAAATGGCCTCTAATTAATGATTTTACTTTGAAAATGCTGGAAAATACAAGAAATCATCATATTTCACAGATTTTCTCAGTACATTTTAAGATGTATTTTCTTCTAAATTGCTAAAACTGGTTGCAGTGCTGCTTCACGTTATTTTTGCTTTTGGTAGTTTTGATCCAGGTTAGGGATAATTTGGATTTTCTACTGGGGATAATATGATCACAAAGAGAAGCACTGCCCTTTTCTCTGTGGTGACCAGTGACAGGACCCCAGGGAATGGCCTGGAGTTGTGTCAGGGGAGGTTTAGGTTGGATATCAGGAAAAGGTTCTTCACCCAGAGTGGTTGGGCCCTGGAACAGCTCCCCAGGGAAGGGGTCACAGCACCAGCCTGACAGAGCTCAAGAAGTGTTTGAACAACACTTCTGGGGCACATGGTGAGACTCCTGCACATCAGTGCAGGGCTAAGACTTGGAACTTTGAGGATCCTGGTGTGTCCTTTCCAACTCAGGACACTCTATTATATGAAAAACACAATAAAATTAAATATATGTCTATATATAATGGTACAGATTTTGGCAATATTCTATCACCAGGACAAAAATAAAATTAAGTAATAGATGTTTCCCATGTCCCCAAAGATTCATGATAGAAACAAAAAAGGACAAACCCGTGGCAGAAGGGAAAATGAGCAGGAAAGGGGTAAATGAGTTGGGTAAATGGTGCCTCTACAACTAAACTCATGTCTTCCAACTTTCTGCCCAGCCTCTCTTGCATTAATCCCATTTCTGCTGGGAATGGACTTGCAAAACCACCCATCTCTGCCCCCAGTGACCTGCTGCATGCCACAAAAACCTGTCCTGCTCAGAAACAGCCTGAGTTTAAACATCTGGCTCTCAAACACCTCTATCCTCAAGTCCATGCATGAGATAACACTTCTCATTAACTGCACAGCAATGAGCCACGTGAAGTCACCTTTAATTGAAACATGCACAAGCAGGGCAGAGACCGTGGGCTCTTGTACAAGGCACTGAAGTAAAGAACCTGCTCTAGCAGGGAGCTTGGACTAAGGCAGGCTGAACTCCAGAGGCCCCTTCCAACCTCAACCACTCTGTGATTCTCTGAATCCTGCATATTTATGAAGCAGGAAAAATCAGACTGAGGATCCACTCTGAGCTCTGACAGAGAGCAGGCAGCTGTGTTTGCTCCAGAGGTAACTGGGTCATGAGTCCTGCTCTGCTCCTTGCTATCTCTTGGGAAAAAAGAGCTCCTTCAGCCCTGAAATCCACGATGACAGCCCTTGACTGCTGGCCAGCAGTTGGATGAACAAAAGCAGAACTTCTCCCATTGCCAGCTCCTTTTTCCAAGGGGGACCTCTCTATGGCAGACTTAGATCCAGACCAAGCTGGCATTAGCCCCCTGTGCCCCCCCAACTAGAATGAAAGCACCATCTAAGATTCTTCAGAAAACTGTGCACCCAAAATAGAGAGCAGGAATCAAACATAAACTCTACAAAGCCTTTAGAAGAGATTTTATAATGGGAAACAGTGGTGTATCAAACCTAAAAACAGGGTGCAAGAAAATGCTTAGAGAACTGAAAAAACCAAACACTGCCCCATAATGAAGTGAGAGGATGTCCAGAATGCAAAAGTGACCCAGGTCAGAGGACAAAGGGATAGGGTCTGGTTAGCAGCAGTGAGACAATGAGAGCCACAGCAATGGTCCAGCAGGTCACACACCTTCAGGAATGAACCTGCCACCCCAGGACTCTGCTGACCTTATGAAACTCAAAGGGACTGCCAGTAAAATGGAGCAGACCTCAGATAAAGAAAGATCTGCTGAAGTAGAGGTCGTAGGCTAAACTTTAGCTCAGAGAAAACCTGTCATGTAATAAGGATAAGGCAAGCAATTAACAAAAGGTATTCCTTTCTAAAAGGTCAGGCACTACAAGGGACTTTTCACATAAAGGACTTCAGAAAGCAGGAGGGAAACTGTATACCCAGTGGTGAGCTAGGATAATGGGATGTATTGTATTAAGGGAAAGCATCCTGGCTGCAACAGAAAAGGTGCTGAGAACCACCCAGGAAAAAACTCAAATTTTATGGGAGGGAAATGAAAGAGGCAGAACAAGGCAGTTGGTGTTGCAAAAAATTGCACATGGTAGGCATAAGAATTAGAAAAACTCATTTATATCTTTGAATACAGGAGTGATACAGGAATATAATGTGATTTTGGTATTTAGGGGATCATGAGTGGTGCAAAAAAGATGACGAGCACTACAAAGACACCAAGATCATTTTTGGGTATTTCTTTTGGGACTAAATGGATGCATGGAGAAGGTTTTAAAGGGAAGATTCTTCTGTGTAGGATGATCCTACATGCACACAAAGAAAGAGAGAGATTATTATATTTTAATTTATCATTGGTTTATATATAAAAGTATTGTTTAAATTGTCTGGATTTTAAATCAATGAAAATTTCAAGTGCTTAAATAGAGAGTAAACAGAAGTATTACCTAAAGAATTAGACAGACTTAAAGGACCTTCATTGCACTGCTCTCTTCTGAAAAGTCACAGACATTGCCATAGTTCTTCAATTCTTCATTGCCATACCTATCTTGCAAAATTATCAAATGATGATGTGGGTTGCATGCCACCCAGAAAAAAAAAAAAAAGATTCAACCTCTCATGTGTTTCAATTGGCATCAATAAATTTAACTTTGAAGATCAAGGCACACATCTGACCCCTATGATCCCCCCCAGAAATGGGACATTCTGAGAGTTAAGAGGCGTGGGTCTATGTCTAAGAGAACTCATGTGCCTGAAATGCCACACACAAAAGTCCAAAGCTTCAAGGCTGGAAACCCCTCCTCAACACATCCAAAGGCAAGGCAAGCTGATTTCTGATTTTTCACTTCCCACTTCCCAGCTGTCCATGGCTGACTGTGGGAAAGCACCTTTGGCTTCCACATGTAGAAGGAACAGCTGTGTGTGCTTGTTTGTGCTCGTGTCCTTGTGAGCGTGGGTACCGAGGGCTTTACTCGGTGTCATCCAGGCAGATCTGAGAAGTTTCCATCTGGAGAGTTACCTTCCTTGTTTTCCACGAAAGAACAACTCTGTGACCACAGAGACCTCTCTGAACCCTTGTCACATTTGTTGGATACACTCATCCCACAAGCCTGGGATGCCTTTCCACAAACCCTGCAGCTCAGTCCAGCTATGGTGATGGCACACCCAGGACAGTTTAGAGATGGCCATGCAGAGACAGGGACCACCCTGTGCAAAACAATCTGACTATCATCTTCAAATTGGAGCCACCTGAACAAGTGGCAAGGTGAGTTTTACACCAATAGATCCAAAAGGGAACCAAATTCCTCAGAGGCTCAAGCAGCTGCAAGTCCAAGTCCAACCCTGATGTTTGCACAGACAGATCTGCTCAGGTTTACAAAGGAGAGAGACATTGAAAATCATATTTAGGATCTGGAATTCAAATCCCAAATGAAAAGCCCTGAAGAAGCAATCTGCCCCAGAGGGGAGTGGGGATTTCAGACACATCCTCATCTGCAGCACTCTGTGCCCTGCTCACACTCACAGCTCCCAGCACTTTAATCCTTGCCTTCAGCCCACAGGGACCATGCCAGAGAACATTTTTCAGCCTGCTTTCCAAATCCCATTCTCTGTGAAGGGATGTAGCTGCAAAGCAGCAGGTCACATCCAAATCCTACTTAAATGCATTCATTTTGGTTGATGATCACTGAGGAATTTGTCAATAATGCAGAGTACTGTTTTGAAAGTAAAAAAGAAGCCATCACTGAAAATGTGATGCTGTTACACTTAACCCTGCTCCCAGTAAAGTCCACCAGTAAAACCATTATTGATCTGGGTTGAAAACTTTCATCAGCATTCATTCCTTGATTCTGTAAAGTTTTGATCTTAGCAGTTGGCTCATCACGACCAGAAAGTTCAGCCTTTCTCCTCCTTGCCTGAAGTTATAATTTCCCATCAGTAATATCTGAAATGCAATTATGTGTCTGAGCTCACTTTAATACCAAGAAACAAAGCAGATTTTTTTTTTCTTAGAGCGTATCTAAATGAATGGATATTCTATATTGCTCAGTTCCAACGTAAGCAGCTCCTAAATCATAAGAATCAACTAAAAAAAATCACTGGACTCTGTATCTATTAGTGTTCTGTACATCCTTGGCTGCCTGATAATCACTTCTAGCACCTCCACCAGTTACCCAAACCATATTGCTGCTGGTCTCCTCATCTTTAGGACATTCTTTTTTGGAGAGCCGTGACCCAATACCATAAACTGTCACTGTGGTGCTATTTCCTGGCCCAGGTCTGCAGCACCTGCTGGGCGCACCCCTGCTCTGCATCACTCTTCACACTGGCATCTGCTCCATCTGTATCCCCCAAGGGGGGGAGAGGGACAAGCACATTCCCTGGCTTGGAAATGAGCAAATGTTTGCAACTGGGGAAAAACAGTGTACAAGGAATTTCCACGGCTCATTTGTCTTTCCATTCCCTGGTACAGAGTAGTACTAACAACAGTGATGCCTGTTTGTTACAGCAACACCAAAAAGCAAAAGCAAGATAAAATAATATAGAAAGCAATAGTTCATTTTGTTAGCCAAGCCACAATATATTACCCCAAATCATTAATGAATAAAATTTACTGACTTTCCACTAGCACTATATGAAATGTATTTCTAAAAGAATTATAATTAATAACTTAGGGACCTTTGCAAAAGCTCTTTCCTTTTTATGTTGTAGTCTACAGCTTAAAAAACTGTCTAAAATAGTTACTCTGAAATATGAAATTGAACTCCTGCTTTTATTTGCTCTGCTTAATTTGGCATTAGAAAGGGATTAGTTCTTGTTTTATTGCAATCATAGAGTTAATTAAGATATACATAGATATTGATGTTACTGAAGTTCTGGTGCTAAAGTCACACTACCTCACACAGTGCTAATTAGTTATCTTTGGTGAATGTTTCACAGTGTGAGAATTTCTTCTTAGATTCAGTTACAAATACAGTTACTCATACAAATCTAATTCTGCTTCATCCCCATCAGACAAACCAGCACGCTGCCTCCCTTTTCACATTCAGGCTACACAATTTCTGCAATCAGTTATCTCCTGACACTGTATTCATAGCAGAAATGTGTTACATTCACACCAACACGACCCCAGAGCCTGCAGCTACAGTGCTACTTCTTGCACAGTTCTGCAACTAACAGTTCTATTATCAACAGGAACATTTTCGAGGTATCTATACAACTTGCTTTTAGACCAAGTTTTGAGTTGCTTAATTTGCAAACCACCACCTCATTCAGACAGCAAACGGGTTTCAGTTCAAAATAAATATTTTGTTCTGAAGCTTTATATTCACCTTTTCCTGACAGAAGGGGAAGCAGCAACATCATCTGATAAAATCATGTCTTATATGTAAAAAGAAAGATATTGTACAGCATTTTTCCCAGGTAACGTACAGAAATGCAATTCAGTGAAGGACAGATGAAAATCCAATGCCAAATTCCACACTAACCTCTCTCCCCTGATTTCAACAGGGTTGAAACATGACGTATCTTTATTGTGTCAAGTGAACTGCAGTGTGGTCAGGAGGTCCTGAAGCACACTATTCCCCATCCAGCTGCTGAAGCTGGGTAATTCCTCACACTCCACATAAGACATACAATTGATATAAATTGCAGCCAAGGCCTGGTGAACACGGAGAACCTTCATTTCCCTCTGTCTCAAGAGAAGCCTTTATCTCTGTCCCTAACAGAGAAAAGCCTAGCAAGCTGCTGCAGTGTGGAGCTTGGCAGCCCCCTGGGCAGATGTAGGTCACTAGTCCTCCTCCCTCTCACAAGGGCAAGGAAACCAGGAGCTTCATCTGGCTCCTAGCTGCTCCAATTGCCAATAATCCCCCCAGTTCGGGTCTCTAATAACAACCTGCTAAGACGGCAGTGACGCACGACGCTGTCCCTTGACCCACACGCCACCGGAGCGAGACTTGGGCTGCTGGGCCATCACGGACATGGCTGTTCCAGGACCCAGCTTGTGCCACCACACGTTCCAGCACATCCCCTCCTTGCTGCCTGCCCGGCTCTGAGGCTGTTTGCACTCACAGCCCTCCCACCTTAAGCACTTCAGGCTCCCTTCCACTACCCCACAGCAGAGGGTCGCTCACACATGGGTTTGGTCTTCACATTGACGGCTGCTCTTCGGGCAGCTGGCTTTACGTAGAAGCAGGACAATTATGCATAGCCAAATCTGGGGGACCACGGGGTGCAGGGATGTGTCCACACAAAACCAGCAAGGAGACCAATAAGCACATGCAGCCCCACCAAACCCACACACAGTTTAAGAACGGAGGACAAGCTATGGCCATGAGGCACTGGCCTCATCCAGAGCAGGACAATGCCCAATGACCAGTTTACTTGCAACTATTTACTTCTAATTTAGCTCTATTTTCCCACAAATGCTCTTCCCTGACTGCTCTTAGCATCTCATTTTCCCAACTTCAATCTTCCTGGACATCCCCCTTCTCCTGGGCACACAGTTTCTTCAAACATTCCTTGCACCGTGTTGCTGGAGGAAGTGAGTCTCCCTCACTGTTTCCCAGGGCTGCGACACCAGGGAGCTCTGCTCACCCTTCCCCACTGTTGACATGTACCAAAGGAGCAGCAGAGCACAGTCTGGCACTGCTCTGCTCCCAGAGCACCACAGAAAAATAATGGTTTTAATTAAAGAGAAGCCTAACTTCAGTTTAATGCAACACACAGAAAGAACAAGTGATCCATGCTACCACAGCACATTTCCAGCATTTATTTCCAAACAGAAAATAAAGAGTCAGTCCAAATACTCCTGAAGTAAATGATGACTCAGATGGTAAATACCCTTTCCATCACATCCCACTTCTCTCTATCATTTGGAGTGACAGCCCTGCTCTCACTGAATTAAAGAAGACAATTCTGCTTTGTAATGAATGAAATCAACATTCTCTCCTGTATGACTTGTTTTTCTGCACTGCTATGCACTATCATTATCTGGACTTTAAAATTACTTCATTTTAATAGTATTTCTGTAGAAACAGGCCTGAATTTCAAAAAGTTATTTTGCTTTTTGAGGTGCTCTCTTAAAATGCAGATGTGATTGTAGCACTGAGTGAGGTACCTAAGAAAAACATGGTCTAATAAAATTACACTGATCAAGCTGGAATCAGTGAGTATTAATTTCATATTCAAAGCACAATATGCAACTCCGTGAAAAGACTGATGGGTTCCTCAGGGTGTGAAAAGTGATATGATGCAATTGAATTTTCTCAGCAATAGAGTTTGTTACATAAGAGCTAGGAAAAGGACATAGTAAGGGCTAACATGCTAAATAAGCAGAGAACTAGGAACAATTCCTTAATGCAATCCAATCCTTACCACTGTAATAATTTTAGCTACAACTGTCACTGGGGCTGTGGAAAATGTGACATCTTATGGAAATGCTTCTCTCTACTGACAACCAACTAGCTCACCCAACCAATGAGACCTTAGGTGCCAAAAGCAGAAAACTCTGAATTAGCCACCATGACTTGCAGAAATCCTTAATTTGACCTAGCTTCCAGATTCAAGTCATTTTGACAACATTTTTCATACTGTCAATCACAAATCAGTCCCAACTCTTTGTGACTCTATTAGTAACATTTGCTGGATCACTAAGCATTAGAAATTCTGCTATCTCAATTTCAGCCCCTCTTCCAAAGCTGAGCTGAAACAGGGTTGAAAACTCAGGTCTGAATTTCAGTCTGGCACAGAACAATGACTTCCACTTATGCTCCAATCCATACAAGCTTGGTGACCCCCATCATGTCACAGGTTCTCTGTCTGAGACCCTGCTAGAGCCCAGGACACACAGGTTTGATACACTGGCTTGATAACAGCAATGCTTTTAGGCACCTTCATATTTCCAGAGCACTGTGAGTAAATCTAACAGGGCATCTTTTCCAATGGCAGCTGCAACCTTCAAAGGAACAAGTCTTCAGTTCTTCCCTCTATGTCAACACGAGCTTTATACAAAGAGAGAGATCAGGTAACATTTCAGCCTTCCATTGTTTGCTAAAGTTTCCTGAAATGCTACTGCCAATAGCAATGCGAATTTTATCAGAAGAGTTAGGAACTCCCAAACAAAATCACTCAGTGAGAACTGTACATGAAACAATGTGCAAATACATTTCACTCAAAGCAAAGAGATATTATTTAATGGTTGAAGCATTTCTGTTGGGCAAAAATTAACAATGTGTGGTATTGTGTAATAAAAATGAAACATCTTTAATCTCTAGCTTTAAAATTAGGCACTGGAAGAAGAAATTATCTTTCTGATTATTTTCAAAATGTTACAAACTTATTTCTAGATGCTGATTATTCAAGCTCAGGATATAACCAAATATTAAATAAATGTGCAAACTGTATCTTTAATGTAGACTCATATCAAAACTTTACAGACTAAGTGAAAAACAAAGGAAGAAGAAGAAGGAAAAAAAAAGAAAAAAATAACAAAGCTGCCTCTTTTAGGGGAAGATTTGTAAAACAACAGAAAACCCCTGCATACAAATACCTGGGAACTGCTGGCCAACATAGATGTGGTCCTGAGGAAAGAGAAGGACCAAGGGAAATGCAAACCCCAAGAACTACTACTTTCAATAATAAGAGAACAACAACAGGTTCTCTAGAGTGGAGAAACAGCAGGAGATCTCTGCCTGATCTTGGGCTCTACTATTCACACAAAACAGGCTTTTCTTCATACTATTTTCTTGAGAAAATGTAATTTTGCAAGGAATTCCTGCTGTCAATTCCTTGTCTTAACCAAAATAATAAAAAGTGCCCCAAAGACTAGCTAACCATTTGGAAAAAAAATGAGTAATACTGTGTCATTCTACAGCTGTCATCTAAAAATACAGGATTTTTTTTGGTAAATATTATTTTTTCAAGATGGTGTCA
The DNA here is from genome assembly GCF_015832195.1 of Motacilla alba alba. NCBI lineage: Eukaryota > Metazoa > Chordata > Aves > Passeriformes > Motacillidae > Motacilla > Motacilla alba. The sequence continues at coordinate 10,642,549 of NC_052019.1, read as the reverse complement.
TGGAGGTTTTCTATACACACAGCAATAACATTATCTTGATTTAGAAATACACCACTAACACAAGGCCTTTCAGTATGGCTCTTCAGAAAGCAGCAGAATCCCTGCACCTCTAGTTCAAGAATATTTTCTGCTGCACTTGACAATTTGCTTCTTTTAAACCTGTATTTAACTTTCTTTCCAACTGCAGATCAAATCTGCCACATAATTCCTGCCTTCAGCCCCATTACTGACAGTCTGCTGGGGCGGTTATATCCATACAGGTGTAACCAACACTTATTTTAAAATTGATTGGGTTAATTTCAGCTGTGAGTTCCACTTAGCATCGGGTGAGGGTAAAGGAAAATTGCAGGAAGTCATCTCTATTTTCCTCCAGACAGGCAGCCTAAGAGCCCAACTCTTCAGCACTATAGCAGCAGTCCCCAGAGATGCGCCAGCAGGCTGACAGATTTCCCACTTCCATATTTGGTCTGTTAATAATTACCAGAAACTGGAAAAAGACAGAAAATAAACTCATTATTATCCCTCTGAAATTACTGAGATGGAGTTCTTCATTCATTTTGCATGTTCTCTTTTCAACCAGTGAGATTACATTTGTACAAAGGTAGAATTATAAATCACTTTAGAGTTTATTATTCTACTCACACAGTAAGATTTAATTTATTTTATTTAAAGCACCAATCCAAAACCTTTCAAACACACTCAGACCTACTCAAAACCCTTAATACTTATATGCTAAACCTCAACTTTGGCACTATCAATCCATTTATTGGTTGTATGATTAGTTATGGACATAATTAGAAAATGTAATAAAATTTGCTTTTTTAACTTTAAATTGGTCTATCTTTAAATAAAAGCTCCTTTTTCTCAGTATGTTTTGCTATCATTTTACAGACAGTTTTATACTACTGAGATTATACCTCTCCTATCTAGGAATTTCCTATATTTTTGACATTCACTCAAAAAGAAAATAATTGTCTCAAGATTCAACTTTAAATCAAGACACTATCTCAAAATTGTTCTAGCTGTACTAACAACATATTAAATTATAATGAGAAGCTGTATACTCTGCCGTGCAGTAAATCCACAGACTACTAGAAATTTATTCTCAGGTCAGCTGTACAAGAGATTAGATCTTTTAATTATCTGTCACAGAATGGGAGCTAGGAGCCTCGAATCCATTCAGCTGTTCAGTTTGTGACCTGCAGAAATAAATCTGACCTCTTACAAAGCACATGTAAGCACCACACACACTCTGAGGCACAGCTATGGTTTTAAAATTGCCATGTAACTCTGGTGTAACTCTGTGCTTCAGAACAACTGAGCTTCCCCTGGAAATGTACGTGAGCCTGTGTTTTTTGGAATGGCTGCACGAGAGTCCCAGAAGCATTGTCTTGCTGTCCTGCTTTAGCTTTAAATGTAATTTTAATCATGCCAAAGTCAAGTTTAGCACTCCCACACGCTATATTTAGAACCAGAATAATTTAGGTTGGAAGGCACCTCTGGAGGTCATTTAGTCCAGCCTCCTCCTCAGCACAGATCCCACGAGATCAGGTTGCCCAGGGCCTCATCCTGTCCAAATCTCAAATCTCCAAGGATGTAAGGCTGCCACTTTCCCTGCTCCAGTGCTTTACGGTCTTCTTGGGAATTTTGTTTCCTTTTGTGCTTAATCAGAACTTGCCATGTTGCAAGCTGCCGTGGGGTTGAGTCCTGTCCTTTTGCCACACACCTCTGAGCACCTGGGTCCATCCTCTCTCCAGCCCAGCAGAGGCACATGAGGACACTGATGCTCTCCCTCAGCCTCCCAAAGGAGCCTGGCTCCTGCAGACCCTCCTTGTACATCCAGCCTCTGCCCATCCAGCCTGTCCACAGCCCTGCCCCACTTCCTCCGGTGCCAGGACCCTGGCACAACAGCAAAGCAGAGCTCTCTAAGATCCCCCTCTAACGTGAACACCAGCACAGCTGAGTGAGGACACAGATTTAAAGCAGGGTGATTAAAATTAGCCTTCCAAACCCATATTTTGTATCATTTGAAAGCTGAACACCATATTTTGTATCATTTGAAAGCTGAACACCTTTAACTCACAGCATTTTGCCCATCCAGGTGTTTTTTTACACAGCCACCTTCCATCATAGTACCATGTACCCTAAGGAACAAACCAAAACCCTTCTATCTGGATCTGCCATAAAGGAGTTTGGAATGCCCTGAGGGGGGGATGTCAACATTTCTCATCTGGAAATGTAGCTTTAGACCACTGGATTCTAAAAGAATAGAAACTAATATTACACTCACGCTTAAATGGCTAAATAAATGCCTTTCTTTTAGGTATAAATGTCATAATTAATTTATTGTCCCACAGTGTTACCAGTCACAACAATGTGTAGATTTGCAGCAGCCTAACCTGAGGACTGACCCTACAAAGCAAGTACTAGATACACAGTCACATCAGTGATCCCACCCCCAAAAATTCACAGCAGAAGTAGAGCCGCCAAAAAGTTTTTAAATCTCTGCACAGACCAAACACACAAAGAAACCAAGGCAGCTTACAAAGTTACACATTTGACATTGCAATTCACATTAGAAGTAGAGATTTTGTTGAGACAATAAATACCAATCCCACCTAACAATATATCCATCCTCAGGATCACAGGCATTACTGCACAGTTTCCAGTTTCCAGCCTCTACACCCTGCCCAAGCTCCTTGCAATTTAAAGAACAGGCAATGTGATTAACACTGCTAATCTGGCTGCACTGTGAATTTTGGCTGACTCTTCCATATGGGAGCTCTGGGAGTTTTGACTGCAATATAAGAAGTATTGTTAAGCCCTCGAAGTTCTATCACAGCCTTGAAATACTTGTTGTTTTAAATTAAGTACCATCCCTCAGAGATATGTGACTGTGCAGCAATCTGTTCTTTAGTTTTTTATTAGATTAATTTGGTTCTAGTTGTCATAGTTGCAGAAAAAGGTTAGAAGTTTTTAACATTCTAGAAAGTCTTCTCGTCCCTTTCCAGTATGAACAATATAAACAAAATGCAAATTATAAAAATGAGCCTCCAATTTCTGTTCCATCTTATGATTATGGATGCCACTGCTTGTGATTTTCCCCTTAATGTTCTTGTGTGTGTGCACGGCCTAATTTATAGAGCTCAGGAATATGCATAAGGTTTGGGTTCTGCTTGTATACTCTCTAAATCTATGATATTATAGTATTTTTTAAAAATATATGTATTTATTTATTTTACGTCCTGGAGATACACTATAATGCCTTACTTTGGAGAAAGAACACCAACCACATGAGATTTGAAGTAACCTTCCAACAGCCTAGGAAATTTCACTCACCAGTGTAGCCCCAAGGAAAGGAAAAAACATTCAGGGAAAAAAAAGAAAAAAAAAAAGATAAAAAATACTCCCACAGCAAGTGATATTCCTCTTGGAAACAGCAGAAAAGGCCTCTTTGTCCCACTCACTGATTTTATGTCTGTGGTGGGGGAAATGGGACAGTGGGGACACTGCCCACAGCTGAGCACCCTGTACCAAAGCAAGGCAGGGGCCAAAGGCAAAGCACCAACATGGCTGGTGCCAAGGGACCCAGAACTGGCCCCAAGCCCTCCAGCACTCAGAGCAAATCCTGAGCTGCTGGATCCATCTGTGGATCTTTGCTATAATACTTCATTTTCCAGCCCGTAGGCAACTGACAGAGCAGATGTCGCTGAAATGACTTAACGTATTAAGCTGCTATTTGTTTAATTCTGATGTGGAAAATGTGTCACACTCTAAATAGTTTAGTATGTTAATGTACCACTGCAGCAACCTACAGCAATCTTTAATCATTTTATTTTAGACTTATTTGCTTATTTTACTTTAAATCATAATTAAAACATGTTTCCTTGGTCCCTTTTAAGCGTACTTACTCTTAACTTCACCTCCAGTTTCCTCAAGCTGAATAAACAGAACTATTATTACAGATAAACATTTAATGTCCTAGAATATTTTATCCACAGTTTATTTGCATTAAATTACATAAGACAGATGCAGATAAAACTTCCAGTATAATATATTCCTTTAACAATCTGCAGCACAATAATTCATAAATGAAGGGGCTCTGGGAGTTTAGGGCATAATAGCTTAATTTCTGTGTCTGCATAAGAAAGCAGACCAAAGCTATATTTGCAATGGGTCTCAGAAATAGTATTAAAATCTGAAATCTAAATATTCTTGAGTCGAACTTTTCCAAAAAATATTCCTCCAAATTTTAATTCTAATATAAGAGCAGATTTTAATAACTACAGAATGAAGTTTTATTTCTTATATAAATACATAGTTCCTTATGCTTCAATGGGATTATATATGACAGTACAGCTAGTCTTGAACCTGAAGATTATTCACCTCAAAAACTTCTAAGGAATCAATTTTGGAATAATTTTGAAAACATTATGATGAGCAGTACAAATGAGGAATTCCAAGCTGTAAAGATGAACGCTGCACCTTTCAAACTGAAGGAGCAATATGAAATCTACTGAACTTTTCTGTGCATTCACAAGAGATGTTGCAGAGCCTCATTAGCCTGACAAACTCTAAGCATGTATTAGTAAAAATAATCCTCTTGCATGTAGCTGCAGCCCTTTGATAAGTCAGCACCCCTTGCATTAGCACTTCTGGTTTCTCGAGGCTCTGGGCACGAGTAAGACACATTTAGCTTGCCAGCGCCCTACCCTGATGATTTGGGTTAGGCATTGCACTGTGACAGGCCTTTCCTGTGACAGGCATTGCACTGTGACAGGCACTGCAGGGCTGGCTGCTGCTTCACCAGTGGGGTCACGTCAACAGCTCTGCAAAGAACCCTCGTGAACTTCTTAAACTGTAATGTAGAATCAAAATTGTGTAGTGCACTTTTAAAAATACAGCTTCTGAAACATGCTTCTGTGCTTGTAAACCCAGTTAAAGGATAATGTTGCATGATATTGAGAAATTCCTGCAAAGAAATTCCTGCATTTTTCTGTACAGCAGGCTCATCTGACTTGATGGTGGGCAGACAGCCACTCCTCACTGGGACTGCAATGGCCCATTGCACAACGGGTGCAGGCACAACCCACTGTGAGACACCTCTGGAACACAGGCCAGAGGGGTCAAAAGGCTTCTAACAACAAAAAAGCTGGGAGGAGTGTGTTCAGCAACACTTCTTCATAACCACCCTGTGCCGGTCCCCAGCAGGCACTCTCAACGTGGCCCGTCTGCTCCACCTCTCCTTGGAATAGTTCTCATCATGCATATGATTTTCCCCCAACAATTAAATTATGCCAGCAGTGACGCTCTTCTGCAATGATGAAATGATCAAAACCTGCTGACAAAGAAATGAACACAGGAATCTGATGCTTCTTAACAGAGAGCAACAGGACACGACCAACGCGATGCCCTTCGGCCAGTTTTTTTAAGATGGACTCGGTTGTCTCAATGTCTTTTGAAGAGGAGTGCCATGTGTGGCTCGGAGCAGGTTCCCTTTATCTAGACAATCATACTCAGTAAAGAAGCTTGACTCAGTACCATCCCTCAGAGCTGAAATAATCTTCACCTCAGCAACTCAGCTTTCAGGTCACTGGGGGATACAAAAGCCGACACGTGCTATCAGTGTGACCTGGAACAGATCATAAATATTTTCTAAATTACCTTTGGAATCCATGTGATTGTAACTGATGAAAGCTGCAGAAACTGAAAAATTGGAAAGTTGCCTCAAACCCCAGCTTCCCTACCAAGCTGGGAAAGGGAGATGGGTGAGCACAGAGAAACCCAGAGCTTTTCCACTTCGCTGTGCTTATCCATAACAATGGCCTTTGGGGAAATATTAACTTAAGGCTGCCTCTAGAGGAAAAAGCTGCAGTTATCTCTTTGCCACGTTATGCCACCTTTAAAGAGCTTTAAAGAACTGGCAAGTGACAGTGACAGCTGCTGGCAGGGGTGTGCTGGGACAGGCGTCACTGTGGGCTGCACAGATTCCTTGGTGGAGCTGCACGCTCAAAGCTTGGGTGCCAGCACATGCTGCCTTTCCCTACCACGTAAAAATAAAAAATAAAAATAAAATAAATAAAAAAAATCCAGGGTTAGGTTCTAAGAATTTTTTTTAGAGTATTTCACATGTGAAGTTTTTTCTGATGACATCAGCTGCAATCTTGGGGTTTTTTTGAAATGAAATCTACTCATGGATATGATCCAGAGAGAAACAAAAATCAAGGGCAGGAATATTTAGGCTGCCAGGGGCATGGAGTTAGCAGCAGGAAACTGGCTTTGTTACAGTTGGTTTTCTCAAGCCCAACTCTTCCCTCTCTTTTTGAGCCACTGGACAAGCTAAGGACCAGATATTATTTTCAAAACTTAGGAGAGGATGGCAAACAAATTAACCTTTCATTTTCCTTTCTTACATCTATGGACAAATGTCAGCCACTCATGCCAATGCCAAAAATAACCAAAATGTATTAAGTCTTACACATGTAAAGTCAGAATGACGAAACAGAAGGAACATTTAATTCAGATTTTGGTATTCCAGACTCTTCTCTTGACTAATCCTACCCAACACAAGTCACAAATCTCTTCTCAGTTCTGCGTGCACAAGCTAATCCTCTCCTCCTGTGAGAGCTTTGCAGTCAATTGACAAAAAACACTACTAGAAATCTAAACATATTCACAAAAAAATGAGCACCAACATACCACAATGAAATTCTACCAAAAAGAAATTCTGACATCAGAGAACATAAACGTCATACATCCTACCAAAAAAAGGGGTTCCTGCAAAATATGGCAAAATTTTCCTAAAGATAAGATGTTATCTTTTAGTTTGGGATTAAAAATACTACAACTGTTTACCTATGACACAAGGCCAGAGACAGCATCTCCTCCCAACAGTTTACAAACTATATAAACTGCAGTCAGAAAAAATACAGGGAATATTAATATAACAGCAATTATCATAATAATTACAATATTTGTATTTAAAAGTTTTCCAGTCATTTATTGCATTATTGCTTTCTTCAAGCCATACCATTTCAGGATGCTAACCAAGAAGTATGTTGAAATAAATTGATGAAAAGAGATTTTAACACTGGCAGTGAGATTCAAGAGCCATGCTGGAAGCAGCCTAGAGACAGAAAGGAGTGGAACACGTAGGGTGATTTATTTGTTTGTGATTTGTTTAAGCCATTTTGTCCAATGGATTTGTGTATGTGCAGCTCCTACTGCCCACCCAAAGTCCTCCCCCTCCAGTGCTACCCAGAGCAGGTAGCCTGTGACCAGTCTGGTTCTTTAGTAAGTGTTAATTCTTCATGGCACCATAATATCAGTGCAATGGAAATAATGCCCATGTAATATTTTTTTCCACAGCACGGTTACAATGATTTCCCTAGAAAATTCACAGGGGCTATCTAAATTTCAGTCCTTTGCCTTCCAGCACAAGAGACGTGATCTGCCTTCCAGATCCACAAGGCAAGCTAATGGTAGGAATCTTCCTTTAAAATGTCAAGGTTTGTTGTTTACCTACTGCTAAGGTCTCTCTAAGTAACAATGGATGTGAAACTCCTTAAAATAGATTCACAAGTTTGCCTAGGGAAAAAAATAATTATTTTTTTTATTACAAAAACATAAACCAGTACAGCATTTCCTAAGCATGCAGTGTAACTGGCACAGAAATGGACTATCAGGAGAAGGGACATGTTCATTCCTTTTATTGTCTTGAAAGAACACACTTCTGCTTTTGCAAGAAACTCACTATTGGGATATATAAGTGAAAACAACCACTTACACAGAAAAGTAGGAGAGGATTACATGATTTAGCAACTGAATTTGACCCATAACTTAGGCAGTGTCTCAAAAATAGTTCATGCAAGTAACTAGAATTAATGATGGAATGCAGAACTGAAATATTTGTGCTTTTTGATGCCCAGAGTACAAACAGCTATACTGAAAGCATCCACCAATGTAATAAATACATAATTACTGACCATACACAACACATGTATGATAGAAAAATTACTAGGATGGAAACTGGGACTGCCTCCAATATCCAGGATTTCCATATATTTCCAAAAATACTATTTACCCTTATATTTAGAAAGGGCCTGAGAAGCTTCATCTTTGTAATTCTTAGCAGGACAGGTAAATCGAGCATCCAACCAACATTGTGGCAGTTTCTGACAGCTTCAGCTCAACAGCCAGGCTTCTTCTGCCAACTTAAATTTGCAGCTCGTGCTGTTTGCTGCTTTCTAAAATAGGCACGACTATGGCACGCTTCTAGATCTATGTAGACCTTATGTGCTTCAGAGACGAGACACAGAAAGCTCAGCCGAGCATTTCCTCAGAGCTGGCAGCACTCCCCTAACATCAATCTCAAACTTCACAGGACGCAGCCTGAATTGTTCCCATCAAAAGTCAGCTTTGACCTTGGGAAAAAACTCAGGCGTATCACAAGTTAAAATTATAGATCTATGGAAAGAAATGCAAAACGTGCCTATCGCTTCAGCAGTTTTTCTGAAAATGTATCACATGACTTCAGACTGGAAAAATTATTTAACCCCAAAGTTTAGCAGTAACAGAAGTTAAGGGTTCCCAGCACAACCTAGGCTTTAGTCTTAGGTCAAATCCTATTAATAATATAGACAACCAAATCTGCAGCAGTGTCAGTGGGTAGCTCTATTAAGATATAAATAGAACTTTGTTAAGCTGGCTTTATGCATTTAATGAAATTTAGGCCACAATACCAAAAAAGAAGCTAAAATTCCTCATCTGAGGTGATGATCCCTTAGTACCATCTTGAAAAACATACAAGACCAAGATGGACACAGCCACTGTCATCATTAGCTCCCAGGTCAGGACAATGGGCACAGCTGGAAACAAGCTACTGGGCCACACAAGCACTCAATCCAAGCTGGTACAGTCTAATGATCTGAAATAATGACAGTAAATGTCAGCAAATTGAAACACAATCCATTGTGTTTTATTATTACTAAAGGTCTCATGGCTCATACAGACGTAAAGAAGATGCTAGAAAAGCTTTGGTTATGCTCTCACTGACAACACATTAAGGCAATCTGTGAGATGCTTGTTACCTTAGTTTGGCACCATGAAAACCTGTGGCTATTAGAACAAAGATGCTGAAATGATTGCACCTAATCCTGTACAAGGCACATAAATAAATGCCCTAGTTTCAAAGAGATAAAACACTGCAGTTCACAGTGATGGGTGATGATGCTGAAAACTTCTCAAAGTCTCAGCAGTGGAGAAGCCAGATTTTCACACTGAACTCCATGTCCCAGCTGAGGGGCTCTGCAGCTGCACATACATAACCCCCAGGACAGGTCTGCGTCTTTAGGCAATTGTTCAAGAGATTTGCAATACATAAATCCTGTTTCTCCACGGGGTCTGGTTCAGGAAAGCTTACCAATGTTCATACATGCAGCTGACACTAATTTTTCTCCAATTTTCCAAGACAGGAATGAGCCATCAAAATATGTCCAGGAAGATTGGTTGGTAAATGGCCACACAAAACATTCAAGATTAATATGGCTGTGGATCTCTGTAGCAACACAACAGATGCTCTGCAGTCATGGCTAAGCACAGTTTCAAATATCCACTGAAAACTCTGGACCAGATGCCCAGAGATCCAGCTGACTGCAGGCCAATCTTCAGTTTGGCAAGTGCTGGAGCAACCTGGCCTATTAAATTTTGAAAATCTCAGAGGCTGGAGATTTCACAGCTCCTCTGCTACCCTCCTTGGTTCCCTCCTGGGTTCAAGCACTATCACTGGGACTTCACTTTCCCTTACAACCAGCATGAACTCCTCCTGCTACCCCTTCAGACTGTTGCTTCTTGCCCTTTTTCTGTGCCTTTGTGAGAGGGGCTTGGCTTCATTTCCCCTTCACCCACCCATCGGGGGGTTGAAAAACACTATTCAACTCCCCTCTGCCTTGTCTTCTCTTCTGCAGGTTGATCTAGAGCAGAGCTCTCCACCTCCTCTCCCTGGCTGCCACACTCCCAAGAGAAGCGCACAGCAGCTTTCCCGTCATGCTCACTGCACCAGTCCTGGTACGTCCACTCTGTTGACCAAGTGGGTGGGAACATCAAAGCTTAGTTACACTGTTAGTCATGGAAAGATCAGTGCAAAACAACTCTCCTCCCTTATCACCAGTACTTACCCATCAGCTGCACCCAGGAATGTTTCTGTCACTGCCTGAAGCCAGCGGCAGAGCACAGGGTTGAGTTTGGTCTGAGCAGGGCCAGAGCTGCCGAGCAAACTGAGGCTCAGAGCACTGGCAAAGCCCTCGGCTGGCAAGGCTGACTTGCAGCCAGGTTAACAGACAGCAGAACAGAGAGCATATGTGCAAGTCACAGGGGTGAGGTGCCAGGGCCAATGCCAGACACCCACGGCAGAGACATACGCAGCCCCAGCTGTTCCCGACTGCCTCGAGTCCCAGCTAAGGCCTTGGGCTGCAAACCCTTTCCCATTCCCATCTTCCTCTCATCGGGGTAACAGTGGCGACACAGCCATTTCTATGGTTTCCTTTGGCATCAGTACACAATTGTATATGTGACCTTAAAGATTAGATCCTCTGTATCTGTGTTGCATCCAAAACTGTAACCAGGCAATCGCCTTCATGCTGCTGGTATTGCAAAGCCAAAGGAAACACCACAGAAAACCCTTCAAGACCCCACAAAGCCAAACTTCCCAGCTGAACTCGGGCAAATATCCTCAGTGGGCTCTTACAAGGTGAAGAACAGAAAAGCCTGTTTGACTTGCAGTTTTCAGCCGAGTTTGCAATACAAGAACACCAACAGGAAAAGAGAGGGGAAGAACTTGTAAACAGATCAAGGCAAATGAAGGTAACTGAGAAAAAAACAAATAGGAAACTGTAAAAGTCTTTTTTATGACTTCTAGAGCATTCACACAATTTTACACTGCAAAATTTACAGCAGTCTAGGATTTATAAATGTACCTCAGTAAACTCTCATGACAGAGGTAAAAATAAATCAAGAAAAAACCAAAGTGGTCTCTGATCAAGAACTCTCCAAATGAATCCCTGCACACAAGGCTGCCCATTCATTCAGTCCCACTCAGAGTTCTCAGCAGAGAAGATCCCAGTATATATTTAGACATCAACTAGTGAACTGCCTTATGAATCACTTCTGAAATTCCCTTTATCCTAAGTCATGTACTCTATGTCATATAATCTTTAAGTCATATACTTAGGAGGAGAAGGAAGTATATGACCTATTTTTTAAAGTGACAAAAGTTCTTGCCTGACACTTAGGCAGAACAGGTTCTGTGGCTTGTTCTTCATAGGATATGCATCAAATTTTAACTCTTAGTTCACCATGAATGTTACCATACAAACAGTATGACAGTAATTCAATCTTTGCCACTGCCTGAAGTAGACTTGAAGGAACACAATTACTGAATGCTTAGTGCTCCCCTTTTGTACACCATACCCAGCTATTTCACTCCACAAACCAGTACAGGTGAGGGATTTTTTTTCCCACTGAAGCACAAATGAACCAGGCAAAAGGGAAGAGGAAGAACCACATTTCATTCTCCTCTGAAGTATCACAGTGCCTCATGCTAGAAATGAGCTGACAGAAGAGGTACTTGAAAACTTCCCAAGGAACTGGATGCCGTATTTGTGAGCAGCTACTATGCAGTAACAACCAAGATTACACATTTGTTCATCATATCCACCATGAGGAGCTACTGCAATCTGTTACTGTTTTACAATGATAGCATTACTTACACCTAAAAATAACAGTTTCTAAGTAGGAAAAAACCAACCTGCAATTAAGAACATTAAAGTATTTTCAAAACATCACTAGTGATCTCCTGCCATTCAGGAATGTGTATTTTTCATTTTCACGGCCAACTGCATTTAGACTTTGTTTTCTTTCATCTACAGATCAAGAAACTTGTCCTATAAGATCAGGAGATTCTTCAAAATATAGTTAATGATCAGTTTGACTTATGCCAGTAGAAGGATTTGATTTTAAAGAGAAAGGGAAAAAAATGGCTCCTCAAGCTACAGAAATATTCACTGAACAAAGTTTTTATTCATCTCACATTTCTTATCTGAAATGGAAAAGTAAGTAACCATGCTTCATGCAAAACAATACTCCATCTAGATTTCAGAGCACGAACATCAACTAATAAGCTGTGAAAAAAAACATTCCAATGTTTCAGATGGTAACAGTTATGAACCTTGGCACGCTGCTAATGGATCTTGAAACAGGGAATAATATCAATTCAGAAATGTTTGCCTTAAGGTTATATTTAGGGATGCAGAGAGCAAGCCAGCAAATTGTCCAATAATCTCCAAGGCCCATGCACTGCCCTCCATCTGATGCTGGGCTTGTGCGGAGACCCAGCTCGGCTGCTTGGGCCCCCTTTCATGCTGGCACTTAGAGAGCTCTGTTTCTAACAGCCCCATGCAGCACAAGCCCTTTTAACACAAATATGTTTAATTCTTTACTGTGAGCACTGGGTGCTTGGTTGGAGAACCCAAGGTCCAAAGGGGAGTTAATGGTACCAGCAAATCCCTACAGGACCGGAAAACGCAGCAGTGAGCTTACAATTAACAGCAATCAGGAGAGAGGAGTTTCCACTGCTAAAGCCTTAATTTGTGTAGAGAGGAATTGTTTGTCAAATCAAGCAAAACTAAAATCAGCATTTCTTCACTTCTCCTTGAATGTTGGCCATCCCATTGCACAGAGGAAGAGAGATAAAAGCAGCCATGCTTGTATTTCTCAATTTTCTCTACATTTCTTAGGCCTCTATGTTTTTATGTCAAAGATAATTCATGGTGATTAAGTACATAAGCAATAATGTCCTGAGGAACAAAACTGAAAGCATACTACTTGAACACTGTACTGCAGGGGCAGTCAGATGTGAACAGATACCAGCCCATACCAGCCCACAAGCGTGCTCAGTACTGGACGGGTGCTGCACTGAAAACAGGCAAGTGAGCAAGACCTCACTCAGAAAGCCAAATGTCTGGATTTTGTTAAGCAGAACTAACCGCCTTTCCAGAGATGGGCTGCAGCACTCGGGCAGCATGTGAAGGCCACCAGGAGACAGGATGTCCTGCAGACAGGAGTCACCAGCTGATGTGACATCACCTGAGAATCTCTTCTGACCTACTTTACCCTCTCCTAACTGTGCTGTGTGTTTCCACCATCCAAGAACATGCTGCCATTTAACATGTACATGCACTGAGCTGAAACCATTTTCTTAAGAGCTGTACAGAATCCTCCAAAACCGTAACAAATCCCAAGATACAGCTTCCTGATTTTTACATAGGAATTTTAATTTCTAAGAAATTAAATTGTGTCTTTGCAATTCAACCTCAGAGGAAGAAAATACTATCAGGAAATACAGGTTGTTGGGGCTCTTTTTCAGGGAAACCTGGCTGAAATGGCAATGAAATTAAGTAGTTCTACTTTTCTTTAATTATGAAAGACATAGGATTGCATCTTATAAGGCAAACATGTTCACTAGCAGGCAAACTCCAAAGCAAGCTGACCTGCTGGTGCTCCTGTCTAGTAATTCAATGCTCTTTGAACGAAGGGCTGAAAGCAAAATGCTGTATCTAAGTATAAAATATAGCACAGCCTGAAACAATCGTAACTTTTGTCTCTAGGGAGGATTCTTATCAGCATAGTTGCATGTGAACTTTGGAAAGGAATTAATCATCTTCAAGCTGAGCTGGACCCTGCGTGACCAACCTGAGTAACCTCTTTTGTAACCAGAGCCGCTACATTCCTGCTCCATTTGGGCTGTGACACTCCATTAGCTGTTCTCTGATCCATGCAATCAAATTGCCCCTTTAATGTAATAGTTTAAAGACTAAATAGCTGTGTGAATTTGTGTCATGGCATTTAATTTAATCTAATCTAAGATAACTCACCTACTATGTAATTAGCTCTGTGATTCCCTTTTTGCACTTAAATAATAGATATCATGTTACCCTATTTCAGGGAATTGAGGAGAACCTCATTTTCACAATCTCAAATATTTAACCTATTCTGTTCTTCTTGCTATGGTTTCAAGATGGCAAAGAACTTAATTATTAGATTGAAAACCATATTATAAACTCTTAAAAGTACCTTTAGTCTCCTAAAACTATTAGGAGACTATTTAATGCACATCTCCTAGGCGTAAAAATTAGTGAATAGGCTCTTTCTTAGAAAAAGCTTCAGCCAAGACCAATGGTAAGTATATATGGAAGGCAGCTGAGGAAAATCATGTGTGGAAAAATCTAATTACAACACATGTAAGGATGCATCTGAGCTGTGTGTTATATACCAGATGATCTTACGCTTTCTAGATTTAAAATCATAGCCTGAGTCTGCAGCCCATTCATCTGGACAATGGCTCAATGCATGTACTATTGAACCACTTTAAATTGTTTTACTTTCATCAATATATTACAAACTACATCACGTTTACCAAATATAAGCATTTCTATATCTAATGCCAAATGTTATGGTTAAAGTGGCAAAGCAGTGTCACAGCACTGCCTGAAACGCTCTTGATACAGACAGTGAATGATGTGCTGCCTTGGTGCAAGAGAGGACACAGACTGAGCAAAAGTTTCTGGAGTAATAAGGCAGATCCACAACAGTTTGCTCCATCTCAAGAGTAAAAGAAATAGTGGGAATTTCTCCAAGATTACCAAACCATGCAGCAATTCATTGGATCTTGTGTGGGGCTGATTTTAACACCCCACTGCACCCTTGTTTTCTTTGCAGAACCAGAAATACATTTCTGTTAGAGTAAACAGCAAACTTTGAATTAAAGCCTTTCCATAGTAATTTTGGTGGAAATCTTTTGGGAACAGCAATTTTAAACAAACCATGGCAGTGAATTTGTTGTACAATACTTGACCCATCAATGTAAATGGAAAATTTCCATTGATTTCACTGAGCAGATATGGGCTCCTCACATTCAATTTATCATGAGAATTGATTGCAGGTTGTTTACTTAGCCCACACAGACACACAAAATCAAAATCTGGAAAGATCAAAGCTAACCCTATACTTAAAACCAAAACTCCTAAAACTGCCAGTTATTCTTTCAAATGAGACCTAAGAACTCTCATAGTTTTTTTCCACTCTCTTTTTTTCCCCAGGATGTTATTTTTATCTTGGCACTGTTCTTTTTTGCTATTTAATTTACACCACGTTTGGAGCAATTACTGAGATAGAATTGTGTCAAGTCTCTCCTGCACTAACTTTTCTACTGGGTTTATAACTTCAGAGTCTATTTAATTGACATTTAAAATATTATAGACAGAAAAATTTAGACTCTAATATTTCCTCTACCAGGCTCAGTTCTACCACAGTAGAATTTAAACATTTCTCAATATTTCATGTTCTTCAGTTCAACATTACAGCAAGGCCACCAAGGAAAGGATTCCGTACCGGCATTTCACTAGTGCCAAAGGAGATGTTGCCATCCCTGTTAACTATCCCGATGCTCTTTAAAGGCAGGAAACAGACTTGGGATTTCTATAGTAGTTGAAACACCCGGCAACACATGCCTTGCTCTCACCCGCATACCCGACATGGCCTGGGCACTTCCACAGAGAGGACCGGCACGCTGGCAGTACGTGTTTCACTCACAGACCATGTGAGAACGTGGACAATCAGCACACATGAAAGCACTTACACCATCAACAAACATGAGGAAATGCCAGACTAGGCTTTCAGCTGCAATCTGCAGCAGGTGCCTGACCCCAGGTCACTCGCTGTCCTAAGCGGGAGCTCGTTCTCCTCTCTGTTTGCACCAGGCTCCCGTTTGGCTCGGTGCGAGGATGTGCTATGATTAAGCATGTTGACATACAGAGTCACCACATAATTGTAGCTATTCAGCCTCTCCCTGTTGTTGTGGTAGAGCATATATTTAGCACTACAGTTACCCTCACAAACGAAATACACAACCACCTCCCACAGTGCCCTCTCCTCTGTGCACAACCCTGCATTTGCCTTAAGGACTGTAATATTTTGCAATCAGCTGTGCTCTGAAGTAACCACCCCCCGCCGACACACAACGCAGATGAATGCTGAATCGCTAAAGCATACAGTTCCAAGTCAGTTCTCAAATCCTGCATGTATCACAGGATAAATTAGTTTTATATCGCCCTGGGCAACTGGATTCCTCCGGGCGGCAATCCTAGCTTGGGCTCCATGGCACATCCCTAATATCCACCTTCTCTATCGCCACAATATCTCGGCCAGCAGAAAAGGCCGGTTTTAAACCCAAATATCCCCGTCTGAAAAGCTGTGCGCTCCCAGCCGGGATGCGGGGCGGGCCGGGGCACCAGCTGATGCCGCCCTCCCCGCACCTCGGCTGCGGGGCCGCGGCGAGACACCCGAGCCGCTGGGTACCAGCAGGGGATGGGCACAGGGCGGCCCGGCCGCGGCCGCTCCAGCCCGTCCTGCGGGCTCCGGCCGGGGCTGCGAGGGATGCCCGGGGCCGGGGCTGCGAGGGATGCCCGGGGCCGGGGCTGCGAGGGATGCCCGGGGCCGGGGCTGCGAGGGATGCCCGGGGCCGGGGCGGCTCGGCCGGAGCCCCCGCGCAGGGTCCCGCCGCCCGCACCGCGCCGGATCCGCAGCCCCTCCCGCCCGACAGCGCCCGAGGCTCCGGCAGCGCCCGAGGCTGCGGCAGCTCCCCCCGCGACAGGCGCGCACACACATTCTCGTATTTTCGGGTGGTTTTAGGTGAGGAATTTTTATCCGGCTGCCGCTGTCCGCACCCCGCGCTGCAACGAGACGGACCCGAGCTGGGCAGCGGCAAAGATGCCCCGAAACATCGGGGGGTCCCGGCCGCCCCCCGCGCCCGCCTACCTGTGCCGGTGCTCATGGCGCGCAGGAGGGGCCGATCCCGATCCCGCTCCCGATCCCGCCGCCGCCGCCCGTCCCCGCGCCCCCGCGGGCGGCTCCGTCCCCGCCCGCCGCCGCGCAGCGGGGCCGCGCCGCGCTCCGCCCCCGCCGCCAGGTGCCGGCACCCGCAGTCCCGCCGCGGCTCGGCTCCGCTCGGCTCGGCACGGCACGGCACGGCACGGCACGGCACGGCACGGCACGGCACGGCACGGCACGGCACGGCGGCACCTTGGGAAGTGTAGGCAGCCCCGCGCCGCCGCCCGCGGACTACATCCCCCTCCGTGCCTTGCTGCGGCCGGGGGTGGCTCCGGCCCCGCCGCTCCTGCGGGCAGAGCTGCGGCAGCACCCCCGCCCCGCAGAAACTTCTCCCCAGGTCTCGGCCGGAGCCGCAGCCCGGTCCCACCTGCCGGCCGCCACCGCTCTGTCCGGCCTCCCTCGCCCTGCGGCTGAGATCTTCCTCTGCATTTTCCTGTCCCGCTGGTGCTGGGCTCGTACGATGCCCGAGCAAAGCCATGAGGTGCACAGGTGCTCCGGCGTGTCCCCGAAGCGCCCGGGCAGTGGCCATGAGGATGCTTGCCCTGTCCCCCAGCGCAGCCCAGACTCCCAGGCAGCGCTGCACCGCACGGAAGGTGTTGGCAGCAAGTCTGGGCGTTCATCAGGGAAAAGCAGTGCTTTCGGGATCAGGTGAACTTTCACTGATCCTTTGGATTTGAAAACACAAGCTCACACAATTACTATCAAAGCCATTTGTTAATTAAATACCGATTTATTCAGTATTTCATCCATCTGAAAATCTATTTTATTTCTGTGAGAGTTAATGGGATTTTTTTTTTTTTTTAAACAAACATCTGTTTTCGCAAATACAAAAGCAGCCAGCATGGTTGCATAAGCGTGCTGTACTGCACAGCTGCTCTGATGCTGGTTTCAGACTGTGCTCAGGGCAGCTTGGGGTTACAGTAACAGCATGAGGAAATAGGGATGTGAAGACTCACTTTGCATTAATATCAGTCTGCTCTGTTTCACTGACAGTTGCCTAAAAGTTATAACTTAATTAACAGTTGTAAGCATAAAACCTACACGGCTTTCCCAACCTACACCTGCAACTGAAGAGATGAGCTCTGTAGCAGCGCTTACACGTCACACTTTGATAGAGAATCGTGGTCCTGGGCCCTGTGTAAGAATGGCAGTAGCTTATGGCTCTTATGTCACTTGTCTGATGTGCATGGGGAACCCCTGGACATAATCACTGCCATCAGGAAGAACGTGGACCTGCAATCTGAACAACCGCAGGATCAGACAACCCAAACAAGTAACATCCCATTCCTGACAGCCACCATCAGAGGGTATCTGCTGAGGGGATTTCCTGAGCCAGACGTGTGTTCTTTGTTTAGAAGAACCTTCTGTGGATTTTCTTCTGTTGTCTTGTCCAGTTGCAGCTTGAACCCCTGCATGCTTCAAACAACTACCGCCCCCTGTGCAGGGAATTTCACAGCTGCTGTGAAGAACTATCTGCTGCTGTTTTGAACTTGCTGTTTGCTACTTTTACTCGATACCTGCTCAATCTTGTAATAGAAGAGATAGCAAACATACATTTCCCTTTCTCTGTGCCACTTATGACTTCACACTGCTCTGTCAGATTCCACCCTTCACTCCTACTCTAGTCAGTCATTCCTTAAAATGGGTGAGTTGTAACTT
Organism: Motacilla alba alba; assembly: GCF_015832195.1. NCBI lineage: Eukaryota > Metazoa > Chordata > Aves > Passeriformes > Motacillidae > Motacilla > Motacilla alba. The sequence goes on along the minus strand of NC_052019.1, from coordinate 10,623,949 downwards.
CAGTACCATGCTGCTGTCACTTTCTGTCATTTGTTCTGAAGTTTTATTGTTTGATTATCAACTTTGGTTTTAATCATGAAGTGTCTTTGCTTATAATAATCATGATGAGTTCAAGGCAATCTCTGGGTGATGTTGGTAACCCTGTGGCTATGCATAAGTGTTGCTTTAAAAGCTAAATTAGACAGAACTCTTGTCTTGGTGGGTGCACAATCCATATTGGAGGTAACAGAGAGGAAGCTGCATTGGGCTTGAAGGCTGCTAAAAGACAGTTTGACCCTCCTGCTGGGTGGCAGTGTGAAAGGAGGATGCATGCTAAAGCCTTTCATAATTCATTGAAGTGAGAACCCCAAGGCCACAAGAGGTTTTTGGAAGTTTTTCCTACAAGTCATAGAGACAACTTAAAGGTCGAGGTTACTACACAAACACTCAAAGTGCCCTCATGGTGCCGGATCTTAGGGAACACTGAGAAACAGGCCATGGGCTTCAAATTTCCCCTTCTTTAGGGTAATGCCACCTGCCACAAGCTTGATTAAAAGCTCCTGTGAACCCCTGGAAAAATCACAGTCTGCTTCTGGAAAGATCCCATTACTCCAACCAATGAGTAAGGGAGTAATCAGCACTTTGAAGGTCTACTGTCTAAAAAAGATCTCTAAGCTTACCCAGAAAAAGCCCTGCTTCAATGACTTTTGGAGGTAGTTCAGTATCATGGATGACACAGATGACACAAGCATTACTTGGGAAGAGGTCACAGTTCAGTGCATGAGGGGTCTATGGCAAAAACAGTTGCCAGAGTTTATTCTGAATTCTGTTGGATTTGATGTTATCCTTGCTCTCCAGAAAATCATTGTCTCTTTCTCTGAGAAGCTGGCCTGGAAAGGGTTGATAGCAAAAGTGTGGTGAAATTCTTGGTTTCACAGTCAAAGTGAAACCATCCAGAAAGTGTTGCCAAGAAGGCTTATACTAAACAATTTAATCTGTGTACCCAGTCTCACAGAATAAATAGCTCAAATCTTTCAGGACAATGATCTCTCCTGAGAATGGGCAGATACACTCTTTGGGCCACTGTAATATTCAGCCTCTTGTTACCAATCCCAGGCTAGTGGGCAGTCATCTCTTGATTTTCATTTTTGAAAGCAATCAGCTTGTTCAGCTAGGATGAAGTAGGATGAAAGGTCAGCCTTTGACCTGTCAGTTCTTTGTACCACTTCTGTCATTCCTGAGAATTCAATTGACACCTGACAAACCTGATGATCCTGTCTCTTCCTTCACGTCCTCAGTGTCATCCTGAATGCTTTTTTTTTTTGGGGGGGGGGGGGCTTGAAAAATGCTATGCAAGACAAATTTACTTTCTAGCATAGAAGTGTTTTCTAAAATTTCTTCACTAGTTTTATTTGGACAATGTTATGGAAGAACTTTACATTTTACTGTCCATGTGCATTTAAACTCTATGTCTTTCTTAACTACGTCTTTGCGTCTTGCTTTATTGTGTTAGCTCTATCAGGAAAATAAAATCTTCACTATCTACTGAATTTGTAACCATCCCAGGTATCAGAAATGCATCCTCCTCACATAAGGAAATGTATATTTATGTATTTTCCCTCAAGTAAGGGAATATATTTTCATGTTAAGAAAAAAAAAAAAAAAAGAATGAGCACTGTAAATGTAAAGAAAAAAATCAATATAGTGTGTCTTCACACTATACTGAAGTTTCCAACTTCAACGTGGTCATGGTCTTCCAGGATGATAAAATTATTACTTTTATTTGATTATTTGTCTGAAAGATTTTTAGGTCATTGCTATATGAGAGGGGTCATATTTTAAAAGCACCTCAATGATGGAGGGTCCAGCAAGATAGAGAGAGGAACTAGAACTTCTGCGCTGGGAACGAAGCAGAACCTTTATGTCTTCAAAAAAAACCCAACAAAACAAACCGACACAAACAAATAAACAAAACCACCAACAACAAACAAACAAAGAAAAAAAAAACTGTGAAAAAAGCCATTATCCATCCAGTTGCCTGAAGTGATTTACATGCTAATCCAGACTATAGAGAACTACAAATCCAAGCAGCTGTTTAACCTGGTTAAATTTTCCCTTGGCTTTATGTTCAAAGCTGATACAGTATCACAAGATTTTTGGGTCAAATAACAACTTGGAGTGAAACTTAAAAGAACAATTATTTTGTGCCAGCTATGCTATTAGTTGTTGAAACCCTTCTGAAGTTGTCCTAAATAGATATCTCATGGAAAAAAAAATCAGAAAAAAATGCATAAATTGGACCTGCTTTTGTGAATCTTACTGTGCAGCTGTGTATTTCATGCCATTAAGTTCTATTGTATAGTCCTGAAAACTGAATTTAAGCTCCTAAAAATCTACAGTAATTTTTGCTTTTTAACCTGAAGTCTACTTTATAGGCTGATTTTCAATCTGAGCTGCTGTCTTCTGACAGGTGTTATAGCTTCTGGAAGAGAAAATAAATCTTGCAATTTACAGTAATGTGTTTTGAAGTGCTTATGTTTTAAATGACAAATTATCCTTCAATCATGTTCTATAAATGTACAGAAATATGTCATTTTCCTATTAATTCAAAAATACAAATTCTTTACAGAAGATTAAGAACCTGACATGACACCTGTCATGACCCCTCTTTTGCTTTTTACTGATTCTCTTTTGTGTGACGAAAGCTCCCTAAACATTTCTGTATTAAAAACATTTCTACTTTTATTTTTCTAGTCTCATAGAACCTTATAGGAATTCAGGGCTGGGCTACTTTTCCTGGGTTACAGTAACTAGACTTGAACTTTTGTAATTTTATGACTAATTCCCTATCAAGTTATGAGCTTTTTGACATGAAAATTACTGTATCACAGAATTACTGGTACTGGGGCAGTTGCCAAAATAAGCCCCCCTTGTGTTTGCAACCAGCAGATACCTCTCCACCACCTCACTCTGTTTGTTGTATTGGAATGACATTGGTAGTAAATAAAATATCAGGCAAGTCTGAAGTTCCAGAAGAGTAACAAACTGGGATCTTAAAATGAGATTCTGGGTATGGGAATAAATTTCCAGCTACTCACTGAGCCAGAAGCACACGTGTTTATAAATAATGAATTAGTGTGAAGCAGCAGTAATGAAATAATAACATGGCACTATATTAAGATGTCTGAGTTGCACTATCAAGATGTCAGCAATAACTTTTATACAAAGCTCCTCTCACACCATGGGAAGAATATAAACACTGCATCAGCAGCTATAACTTAGATATCCATTACCCATTCCAAACCTAAATGCATTATGAACAGTAGGTCAAATAAAACTCCCAGGCAAACTTTGAAAACAGCAAGCATGAAATAACATCAAAGGGAGCAATGGCTGAGGATGAAAGAAATCTTTGTTACAGTGAGACAATCAAAGACTGTTCTCTCATGTCAGCAGTCAGCTTTGGGAAAGTTGGTCAGAACAAATAAATTTTAGAATTGCAGGCTGCTGCACGTGGCAGGAAGTCTAGCAGGTAATGATGAGCACCCATTAGAATTCATACACAAGGATGACAAACTCCTGGGTCAATGAAATGGGCAGAAACACAAATGCAAAGAACGGTTTGGGGAAGAGCCAAAACAAAGCATAAATAATCTTAAAGTCACTATACTTGCAAAAAACACTGGAAAAAATTTCATTTTAATGTGGGAATGGTAGGTGAAGCTTGCAAGGATTTCAGTGCCATGTCACACAGTGTGTGTAACCACTGATATCAATACTTACATCAGCAAACATGTAAATAATGTTGAGCTTTCTGTAGTAAACAAGATGGATAATGAGGTCCCTTTTGTTGCAGAGAGATTAAAACTTATTAAGTATATTGTGATCCCTTGCAAATGTGACTTGGAAAACCACTCTTCATGTGAAGCTACAGCTTCTCCCTTGGAGTAGTTGATATTGCAATTCATGGCCCTGAGTCAATTTAACTCTGTTTTGCAGCCCAGGCTGATGTGTGCTGATTTCCCATTCCTTATCCTACACTGCATATCTAACACTGTTCTTATGTAGAAAAACACCATACAACACAGCCTCATGCCAGCAGAATATAAACTCTGCTGAGGTGATAAAATTCTTGTGTAGCACTGTCTGTAAGTGAGGCTTTGCCTGGGAAGATGTGTGTCAGTTTGCAGGAACTTTCAGCCCACTCTGGCAGTTAACATTCCTGAGACATCAGGCCTTAGAAAAATGCAGCTATGACTGATACTTCTCTCTGTGTCCTCAGCTGCAACAAAGCCATCCTGGACTAGGAGTGTTGCTTTCCAGGCTTCACTAGGGCAAGGTCTCAATCTGTATGAAATGACCTGGACCAAGCCTACCTAAATGAGAACTTAAAGTTTACACGAGGACTGTGGATGATGTATGCATAGATGTCAACTAGGAAAAAAGAAGGAATGGAAACATAATTTTTTTTTTCAAACACGGGAAAAAGTGGAAAAAATATCACTGAATATAATTAATGTACATTAAACATGCTGTGCATTTAATAGAGTGAGTCCAAAATATGGTCATGCTTATTAAAATGTTTCTGTTTAGCTGCATAGCCCTAAATTTAGGAATCTTTTTATACCATCCCCCACACATTCACACCTTATCACCATTATTGTCAGTGGTGGCCAGTGCAAGTACAGTTGATTTAATCAAAAGTCCATAAATGGAATTGTAAGATGGTCCCAAGGCCAAATTCCAGACAGGAAGCATCTAGACTTTTCATGATTTTCAGATCTGTATTGACAAAAGTTCCACTGCCTCAGATTTTCCCTGATAAATAGAAATCTTTCCTCATATTTCTCAATACTGAGGGTTGCACTATACCTTTTAAAGATTTTATTCTTCTTATAAGAAGTCTGACCTCAAGCACTCAAGGCTGGATACTTAAGCAGAAAATGTTAAGCTTGTTTTGGTTATAAACACCTTTTAATATACTTAGTTCTGGTACCTGGGGCCAAATGGTCTAAAAAGGTAAATATGAGAGGAAAGTTGTTACTAGAAATTATAACTTATATCTACAGGTAAAGCTGCAAAAAATGGACATGTAAACCCTTCTTTGGGTCTCAACTAGAGGGCAGCAGTAATTTGGAAAAATTCCAATTATTTTGTTAGTTTTATGTGAAGACAGACTTTTACAGTTGTTTGTGGAAGCCAAAAGTATCACTATAGGATTTTCTCTAGATGTAGACATTTTGGTGGCTGGAAATGCAAATCCCAAACTATAGGAAGGCAGTATTTTTGGGCTACCTTGATCAAAGGGAAAACTACTGACACTAAACCAAGTTGCACTTAGTGAATGGAACAGAGCTTATAGGATGGTAAATTGAAATTCTGTGATTGTTTCTATCCTGATGGCTATCTATTGGTCTTCCAGATATTCCTTCAGGCATGTTCTTCCACAGAGCATTAGGAAAGCCAAAAGCAACCTTTCATTTCTACTGAATCCATATCAAAACATCTTTTCTCCAATTTTTGAATGCCTAAGGAAGTAAAAATTTATTCTCTCAATGCCAAAACTAGCTCAGAAGATATCTGTATTCCACATATATTCAAGTCCTATAAATAAATTTTCATGGCCCTGCACTTTCTAGCACTAAGCAGAATCACCAAACAGATGGGTAAAATTTCAGTTCTGCAAATTAAGTGTTTCAGTGTGTGTTTAAGGATTGTAAGTGCTTCTTTCTTGAAAGTCTTTTTATCGATCCCAGAAGTGCTCTGGCATGCTAGTAAAGAAAAGAGTTGAATATGTACATAGAAATATAAAAATACATTTCAAATAGTACACATTTATGCAAATCCTAGGAAGGGAGAAGGAACTGAAGCAGAACTAAATATTCATTGCTGCTGCTCCTCCCCCTTCTTTTTTAAGATCAAGGAGCTGTGGCTTTCTACTCCACTCCTCAGAATAAACAGATTTAGATATACTGACATAGTTTTCTGTGCTTTAAAGGACAGCAGAAAAGCTGTGACAACTTCAGCAAGAAATCTTATTCCAGGAAAAAGCCTTGAGTGGTGCTTTTTTCTAAATGCTTAATGTGGGACTAGATGCTCTTGAAGGTCTCTTCCAACCTTGACAGATATGTGACCCTGTGAAAAAAGTCCTCTGAAGGAAAAGAGATGTCAAATCCATTTGAACAGCATACCAAATAATCTCTTCTCAAGATATGATTGTGATATATAATTATTTCCTGGCTACCTATAAGAAGGTTTCCTTAAGAATAAATTCTTATTTCTAACTGCAAACTTCAAGCAGCTGAAAATAGTTAACCTTTAATTAAAAATCACTTCACCTAATTATAAAAGGAAGTACCTGTTTTTTCTTTAATTCTCCTGTAATGCTGCAAAAGGTGGGGATTTAGCCTGTCAAGGGGAATTTTTTTTTTTTTATAAAAAGGATATTCTGTGGGAGTTTAAGTGTAAAGTGTCTGGAATACTGATTTTTTTTCCCCCTCCTTTTAATAACTGGAGGTTTTTAGATGAACAGAATTATTGTTTCCCTGTCAACATATGTTTTCTAATTTCTTTATACTTGGGTGTTTTATAGGCTCTATTTGCCAAGTGGTTTGTTAATGCCAGTAGATAAGAGGAATTTAATTCTCCTTGCAAGATGAAAGAAAAATAGGGAAAGCTCATTTCCTATGCTGAAGCTTGTGAATACAAACTCTCAGTGCATTTGGTTTGGGGTGATTGAGCAGTAATGTGCTTTCTGTGCTGCATAGGACTCCAAAGTTTGTGCTTGATTTGGGGAGGCTGCTATTCCTATGGGGCAGAAAATAAATCCTGCTCAGCCATAAAGTACAGAAATGAAATTATTAATCTAAGGATTAGTGCTTCTAAGTGGTAAGCTATAATTACAATTTTTATTCTGAGCTGATGAGACTCTTCTAGAAGTTCTCTCCTTCTGCTGTGGAAGGCCTATGATCCATGCAGTGGCTGAGATGGAATTGTGAATCCAATCGTGACTGCATCCCCTTTTGCCTGCTGAGATTTGAATATGGGCTTCCTTGGTTAGGAGTACATTGGCTTTTTGGTCTGCAGATAGAAGTATTTTCAAGAGAGTAGCAGTGGCACTTGGGAGGAAGCTCTGTCAGGTGTCTACCGTTGTCCTTCTTGTGGCTGGGAATAAGAAGCTCAGTAACATCTATTATTAGCATTTTATTTATTTAATTTAATATTATATAATATCAACTAATTTAATATAATATTAATTTTATATTATACTAAATAATATAAATATAACATAATATCCTATTTAATCTAGCATTAATTAAAGTAATATTATATAAAATTAATTTAATATAAATTTAATATTATTACCATTAGCATGGTAATTGTAAGCAAACATAGCCATTATCTGTTGGTCTGTGTAAATAGCCCAGGAACTGTGGAAGTGGTGTCACAGCTGGATGCTTTGACTCAGCATTTTCCTGCAGACTAGAAGGCGACAGCATTTCCATACAGATGGGTAGCAGTGTGTTTTTCTTTTCATGTTTTCTGTTGTTCTTTTCTGAACCTGGCTATGGAGCTGGGATGGTGTTTTTTCTAGACCTGGGGGGAAGTAAAGCTATCTGGTTTTCAAGCAGGCAGGTGCAAAGATGACAGGAGATCAGAAGAAAGCACTTTAGCTCGTTCTATATGCAGTTGCTGTGGAGAGATAACATGCTAATCAAAAGGAAACATATGGCCAAACCTACTTCTGTGGAAGTTGTGTGTAATCATAAGGTGCACATAACTGATATCCATGCATGCTTATTATCTGGCTAGAATTAATGTAATTGGCTATGTTTGCTATAACATTAACACTGTGAGTTAGTACTTCAAGCTGAATGTTTTTCACATCTAGGGGCTCAATTGATATTTCTTTTTGAACTTTGCAATACAGATTGTATATTATTACATTTTCTTTAAGTGGGTGTCCCTCAATTACTAGTTGAAAGAGGAACCAACAGAGGCTAATTTAGCCAAGACAGTATCCTGTGTGATTTCAAATTTGCCATGCTAGACATAAATAGTGGAGAATGCCAGTTTCAGCAAAACATGGAACAAACAGGATTTTTTTATGGTGGGTTCCAGCAAGGGACAATATACTTGTTGACATATATTGGACTTGGGATGAAAGAAATCCAACAGGAATTTAGTAAAATGTGTAGAAATATCCCTTCTCACCTAAACCTGGTATTTCTGTCGCTTACCAGTGAATAATCAAATGAGTTATGCCTCAATATTTTTACAAGTTAGAGTTAATCCCTTTGGCAGTGGACTGTTCCTTCATAGGTATTTCCCCAACTGTGATGGAATAATAGTTATACTGGAAGGTATAAGTCAGCCTTAAAATTAAAATGTGTTGTTTTCCCTAAAACAAGCTGCTGAAGTGAAAAAATGGTCAGACAAACATGCAGCTGCAGAAGGGCAGACAAACAGGATGATAAAAAGCAAATGCCTGTGAGAGACAATTAGAGGAAGTGTTTTGTATCAACACCCAATGTCCTTCCCAGCCTCCAGTCAGCTTCTTTTAATAATTCTGAAGAGATCAGGGACAACCCAACATAAACAGGACCATCAAGTCTTCATGTAATTTTATTAGTTAAAGAATTGACTAGAAGAAACAACTTTGAAGCCTGTTTTTAGCAAAAGGAAACCTGAAACAGGTAGCACAATCCATAGTAATCAGAATGTAGCATAAGGGATGTGATTACTAATGTGGAAACCAATCTGTGCTACCTCTGTTTTTTTCCTGTTTGCTGCAATATGTTGGTGTCTGGAGTTATTTCATGAGAGCAGCTGTCCACTGAGGTTATTCACCTAGAGTTTTGTAATGCACATTAGTACTGTTCCAGCAAGACAACAGGAAGTACAGGGCCAACTTTTGATGTCACTTCCTTAAAACTGAAAACTTTGTTTTTCTTGCATCCACCCAAACTACACGTCCACATACACCACCAAGAACTGAAGTACTGGCTGTGGTGTGATGAAATACCATGGAGCATGACTTCAGAGTAAAATCACAGAGGAAGCTGAAGATTTCTGATCTAGTTGAAGATTGCAGGGATAAGACAACTTTTAAAGGTCCTTTCTAACCCAACTATTTTATGATAGTATGGAAAAGGGAGCTAAGGAGCCTGGAGTTCAGTTGGTGCTATTTTGTTATGCGTTTCTTGAAGTGAGTTGCATCTTTACTAATTTCAGTACTCTAAAATAAAACTTAGTTGTATCTTTGAAGACTTTAGGGACATACTAATCAGTGGTAGATTCTGCAATGACTGGGACTCAGAAATAGGGAATAAATAATTATTATCCATTGGGGAAAATATAGGCTTAGATGACTCTTTGAGGTTTTTTCCAAAGCTGCTTTGAATCATATAAAAAAAAAGAGGAATACCAGTGAAGAACTGATGTAATAAAATGTAACCAAATATTATATTTAAATGTACATATAAAATAAATGTGATGAAAAGACTTAGACATTTATGAAATTCGTGGAAAATTAATCAGTAAAGTGGTGACAGAAATGTGCTATTTCATGCTGTTGGCATAGTTACTACATAAATTAATTACTCCTGAAGTGATATGCTTTGTGTACTGCATTATAGTGCAATATCAAATTAGTTCCCTCTGGGATGATTGGTTGGTTGTGATTTACACAATCACTTGAGTACCTTCCAAATGCATAATTTCTGGGAAGATGGAGAGTTCCCAAGCCCACTGCAGGAACAGACTGCCCCATCAGTGTGAAGTAGCATTTCTAATTCATGTTTATGTGGGGTGATGGGATGAAGTAAGGCAAATGAGAGCATGATTTATAATAAATACCTGATTTCTAATGTTTAAAAACAACTCTCAAGTGCATGTTCTTTGAGATGGACTGGCAGGAGTCATAACTAAGGTCTCAAAGGCATCTGCAGGGTCTGGTTTTGGTACTCCTGCTGGCAGGAGCTGTAGAAGAGCAGCAGTGCAGTGGGGACAGCCCATCACCTTCAACCCACTGCTTTTGTGGGTCATTTAGGATATGGCACATGGATCAGTCTTATTACACAGAAGATAAATTCTGAGTGCATTCCACAACAGTCTTGCTCAACTCCCCAGACTGATATTTAATGCTGCATAGTGCATGACAGATCTGCTAAATAATAGACTTCTGCATTTAAACCTGAGCATATTGGTGTAATTTTTTTGTCAAACAATTTTTCATCAGTGTTTTTTTCAACTGTAATAATAGCAAGAAATCTAATTTTGCAATCAAAAGCAAAAGGGTGACAAAGTCCTGTACTTTATCTGAAGGTTTTTTTCTGAACAATGCTTTTTTAACACAATGGCCTGGATGTGTCCCTTGGAGATTTTAGCCACCAATGCAAAATGCCACAATGAATTATTGCTTTGAAAAGCTGGAGTGTGTGAAAGAACCTTCCAGCACACATTTCTGGATACATTTCTGCTTTGCATAATGAACTTTAGTAGCTCAACTCCTTTCTCAGGAATGTTTCTTTCTTTAAAAAAAGAAAAAAAAAGTTTTGGAATTAACAGTATTGGTTAATAGACAACTTTTTGTACTGGCCACATCCAAGCCAGGCTGTGCAATCAACAGGAAAGATAAGAAGGTCAAACAGGAAGAGCTGTGCTGGAGTCAGTTTTGAGCAGAGCTAAGGAAGGCAGGGATCTGCCTGCTCTTTACCAGCATGTTGCAGTGGATCAGACCTGGAAAAGGTAGGGGAAGTCCTGTGGTCTATGTCTGTATCTCCCTCTTTTGTTCTACTTTAGGTACGTGTGGTCTGGTATTTGACTATTTTATTGTCAATGTGTTGGAATTGCAGCCAGTTAGACAGGTAATTTCGGTAGTGTTCTGTTCTTTGGTGTGTCCATAATGAAATCACTGGAAAATATGTGTAAATGTGATCTGTCACAGTCCTGAGAACCTGCTGGGATTTTCTGTGCTGCTCTGTTTCCCTCTTCTAGGTAGTGTGGTGTCAGCTGAGCTGTGATTCAGTAGCAACAGCTCCTACTTTATTTCTCTGCATTATCTGCCACAGGCCAAGTTCTGTCACATCTAGCACTCAGAATGAAGTTTTGAGATTCACAGATGCCTTTTATAGTTTTCTAACAGTGATCTGATTTTTATTTCAAAGCATCTCTGGAGTTTATGCTTATTTTTAAGCAGTTATGAGATTGTGGATTTTATTCTCCAATTTTCCATATCTAAACTTGGAAATTTTGGACGTATGGTGCTTGTAGAGCTGTGTTGAGGATGGAAAATATATTTCAGTGCTACTAAAGAAATTTAATTGTAGAGAGGGCTAAAGCTTTTAAAGGCATCTATTGCACCTCTGAAGCCTCCTAGGGCTTTTTTGTTTGTAGACCAGTTGAGAACAATGATACCTATTGCAACATTGTTTACTGAGAATTGCTAACTAAACTCAAATTCCTTCTGTGATAAAGGAGTCAATCTTCCATTTTTGGAAAGCACTCAGATTCCTAAGTTTGTTTACCCTGATTATAGATTTGCTTACCTTTATGTGGAATACATAAAAACTGCTGCAGAACCTAATATGATTTTTTTCCCTTACATTTATGCCTGTGACTGAATTTCATAGAGATCAAGTCTGATTTACTCTCTAAGGAAAAAGTTTGTAGTGATCTTGGCTTTAAAATGTTTGTAGCCTAATACAGAAGATGTGAAACGTTAATTGGAACTGGAAGGAAGGAATAAAATAACTACTCTAGTGTCAGTTTGGGAAAATGACCTAGATTAACTTAGGGCAGTACAGTTGCAAGACAGGTCGTTAGTAAGTCATTAGTACATTTTCCTGAGGCTCTTAGAGGGAAGATGATGAATGAAAAAAATATTGTATTGCATACAGGTTTTGGGCAGCTAGTTTGAATAAAGCCCATTTTTGTATACCAGGTCCTAGTCCAAGAAATATATCTTTAGAGGGAGAGAGAGAATCTGGTTCAGTGAATGTTTTTGGTTTTCTCCTTCAACACCCTTTAGATGGGAACAAATTGGTGTTCCTGTCATCCACAATGTGTCTTAAAATAATTTTAAAAAGGCAGAGGAGAAAAACAACCCTCAGCCTACATGGAAAATCTCAAGCTATATGCTTTTTTTTTTCTGATTAGCTGGGCTTTGAAAACACTCAGCAAAAAGGAAGCAGCAACACACAGAAAGGCATGATAAAGGAGGGAAAAATAGTGCCTCATTTCCCCCTGATGTCCAACAGCTGTTGGATACTGTCCTTTCCTGCCTGCTGTGCCCTGAGAAGGGACAGGGAAGGTGGAGTGACCTTCTGAGCTTCACAAGCCTGGACAGGGGTGTGGGGCAGCACACAGAGCCCTTGGACATGTTTTCAGTGTCCAGGGAGATCAGGCCATGGGCAGGGAGGACACAAGAGCACCCAAGGTGTTGAACTGTCCAGCATCTTCTGCTCCTCTGTCTGCTGCCTCAGAAACTGAGCCTCCCCCTGAGCAGTGGGGAGAGCCACATCTTGGCTGCATGGCTTTTGAGTAGAGGTTGGCTCTGGGCTCAGAAGAAAAGGATGATCAGTAAGTTTTATGGCCAAAATCCTGCACCAAATATGAATTTTTTTGGTCAAGCCTCAAAAAGCATGAGAAAAATAATTTTTTCTAAATTATAAATAAAATGCTTAGTCAGCACACATAGTCTGCACATAAATGTAGCTTGTAAGAACTAGTTAGAGATGACAAACTTTATATGGTGAATGCTAGATCTTTACTCTTGAAGATCTTAATCTTGTATTTGTTGCTATCAACAAATGGTCAGTTGCTAATTTACCAGTATACTAACTAGCATTATAGGTTTATGAAGAAATCTCTAATAATGAGAGTGACTCAAGCACTGAGGTTTAGTATTCTCTAAAGCTGTTTTATATTAGATGAATGTTCTTCTCTGGTTTTGTGCCATTAAGTCTGCTTTAATTTGTGGTGGAACAATTTAATAATTGAGAAAGCATCAGCATAACAAATAGGATAATTATACTGTAGCTTTGCTTATGTGTCTTGGGGTACTTACATGATAGTTAAAAGCAAATAATAAAAGTACAGGGATTTAATGTCAATTTCTATGAAATCTTTGTCACTTGGGACCAAAATTGTGTCAGTTAGGATATGTTTAGATGCCAGGTAAACATTCAAAACGGCCTAGGTAGACAAGGGGCCTAGCTATGGGAAAGTTTACTATTTTGTTCTCAGTTCTTAGACAAAGGCACCTGGGTTGACATTTGGTGTTTTAGGCAAACATTAAAAATGGAAAAGAAATCTGTAGAGGAGAACATGACTGCTAAAAATGTTTGAGGTTTGACTTTTCTACTGCGCATCTTGGAAGAACTCAGAGAAAACAACATACATATGGACATTCCTGTTTTGCTTTTCTTTCACTCATTCTGATTTTTCCCTTGGCTTAGGCTCTATGACTGAATCTTCTTAAGCAGTTTATATCTATTTTGATTTGTTCAGATGTCCTACTTGCTCTTGTAGCACCAAGCTTTCTAAGTTCATTCACAGACTTACCAACAGAAGCTGATGAAGAGAAGAAAAATTGTATTGGCATCTCTTCTCCAATTCAACTGAATTCTAATAATTCCAGTCAGAATATGTTTTCTTCCTAAATTTTGTGCAGGATGATATTTTTGCTTCTGGATAGGAGCTTATGGAAAAAAAAAGAATAATATGAACACTGAATTTCATTTCTGGGATTAAGGGTAATCCTGATCTAAAAATAACAACTGGCTTTGGATTCATAGAACAATGTAATTTAAACAACCTCCTCTGGAACAAAATTATCATTAATACCAAAATATTTACATCTGCATCAACAGGACATACTAATATTTACAAAATATATGCAGAAAAGTATTTAATTTCTAAGTGTGAAAATTGGAATGCATTACATATAAGCCTGGTACAGTAATGAAAAGAATGGTGTTAGCTACTGTCATTACTTCAAGGAAAAGATCAGCTATATAAATGGAAAAACAGATCCCTGGCAAAGTGAGTTTGGCCTTTGGCAGGCCTGTATTTTAATCATTTATAACTAGGTCATCAAGTCTGATAGACAGTCTTTCAGTGTCAACCAAATATGTTAATTAAATTTTCTTTTCTGAAAGAAGGGATAAAAATTACTTGTGTTTGAGTTACCACCTGTGTTTTGTAGGGGCATACATGAATTTTTACACATAGCTTTGTATAGAGAACTGTGATGCAGCACCAAAAGCATCTTTTGAAATTCAGCCTCAGCACTCTGATAGGCACTTTTGAGTAAATGGCAAAATGGGACAATGAAAACATTAAAGCAAAATCCAGCCTAGATTTCTTCATACTTCATTAACTTGTGGTAGATCTGGTTATGATTTAATTCTCTGAGCTGGTCATACAACCTGTGACTATACCTCATTAATTTTCTATAATTGCATAACTTGCCTAGGCCTATATATAGTTCACTGTTTTTTTCAAGAAGTGCTCATTTGGGGCAAAGGTTTCAATGACTGTAAAAGAGTAGGAAAGTTCTGCAGACAGATCCTGCCTTGTCCCGTGTACCTGCTTACCCTGGCAGGCTGCTGGCAGCCGTTGTGCTGCTCATGTTGCTAATTGGTTTGCTCAGGGTTGGGGATCTATGATGTGAAGCTTGGAGGGCAAGAAGTGTAGGAAGGCAGGGTTGTGAAGGAAAAAGCCAGAACCATGTGCTTTGGGACACCCCATTGCATGGTAAATGGAGAATAGGGACATTTCTTGACCAGACTGAAGGCAGATCATAAGTAGATCCTGGGTGACCAGGCACTAGTCTGAGGCTTTAGCAGAGCAGAAGTGCATTTTTCGTCTACAGCTTCAGATTTAATTACAGCTTCCAATTTCTGCTGGAAAAGAAATGAGATGAAATTTCCTGAAGATCACAACCTTGGACACTTATCATGAATGTAGCTCGTTAATGAGTGTGGCTGGAATAAACACAGAGGAAGTCAGATTTAATCCAAATAACAGGACTAAAGCAGAATCTATCCTGTGGCTTTCTGAAATCATTTAGACACATGTGAAAGCCCACTGAGGAAAAGGGTATAAATATCAGTGGGCATGTTCTGGCTACATGAGTCACATCCTTTGCAGATGCTTTGGCTGGTGGTCTGGCTGCATCTTCCTGACCCTGAAGTAGCTTGTGCCCAAGCAATGGGATTGCAGGATGCCTCACCTCAGTGACTGCAGGGAGCAGTGAAGCTTACAGCCTCTTGTGCTCTACTTCCATTTCTATTCCTTCTTCCTGATCATGCCAAGTGGAGTCTTGCTGCCAGACTCGGCCTCTAGCTTCAGCAAGGCTTCATTTTTCTGCTTTGCTGCAGAGTAATACTTGGCTCTTTGGATGCCTGTCTTCCTGCACAGTGGGTTCCTGTGGAGGATTCATTCTTTAGCTGAATTTATATAAACCTTCTTTGTAGTTTGAATTCAGCATGCAGTACTTGTTCCACTCTTGTCACCTTTAGAAAATTATGTTTTTCCCCTGCAATTCTTCTGTTGATGTGAATGATGTTATCCCTGGGAGGCTCTGCTTTATAGCTGGCCAAGAACAAGTAATTAGCAGTGGGCACAAGTACATTTCACTTCAGGCCTTGGATTGTTGCTGTTAGCCAAGTCTGTTGCTTTGTTCATAAAGCAGTGATGCCACCTCATTGCAGGAGCTTTTTCTGGGATAAATTTGGGTGTTACACAACAGTTCCTCTGAAAAAAAGCCCATAGCAAAATTCTTTAATCCATATTACAATAAAAAATAACTCCTGCAGGAGAGGGACAGCTCTTGAATATGTTCATATTTTCTATGCTTTTTAAAACGTATTATTGATTTTAATTTTTTTTTCCCTTTCAGGTTCTTGATAATGTTAATTGTATCACTGTGAGGAAATTCAAATTATGGAGAGTTTGGCAGGTGGCACATCTATGCTCAGCACTAACACCGTTGTCCCTGCTCTGGAGGGAGAGCAAGACAGGAACTTGGAGAGGGAAGAAACAAAGCAGGAAATGTGCACGTGTGACTGCAAACATGAGGAGAGCAATGCTGCCATCAGCACCCTCAGGGATGGAGTTGGGATGGACACGTTGCAAGAACAAATGGGTAAGAGCTCAAACAATACATCCTGGTGCCTCTGCTCCTGACTTCTCCTGTTTGAATTACTGCGTTTTTTAAATGGTGCACAAGCTGAGAACTCTCATGTGTTTTTCACAGAATCACAGAACCCAGATGGGCTTCTTTAGAAATACATAGAAAACGCTGCATATATTGCACTATTGAACAATCTACACTGAAATTCACTGGGGGCAGGCAAATGGGTTATCTTTTAGTAAGATAAGAGGAGATGAAAATTATCAGAACCCAAGAGCCAGGGTACTGAAATATAAGTTCTTTTTCTAGCATTTTTTGCTATATCTGTAAGATTCAGAAGCCAAGTTTCTATTTTAATTTTTTTTAAAGTTCCTTTTTCATCAGAAGTGTATTACTGCCTTTGTACAAAAGAAAATCTGCTCTGTGGGGTAAAATCATGCAAGTCAGAAGGACCTCTTGGGTAGAGGAGTGGAGGGACATAGGTATGTGGCTCTTAGTTTACAGTAGGCTCAAGAGTGTTCTTAATGTGAAAATAGTTCCACAAATCATCGACAAAAACCTGTTTCATTTAAATGTATATGTCCTGTGACTTGCACAATATCTTTTTGTTCACAACTGCAACACTTCTGACATCAAAGAACAGGTACAAGCATCCCAGGGCAGTATAAAGTTGCTCTTTAGCTTTCCAAGAAGTATGCAAGACATTCTACCAAGTAGGAGTTAATATTAAGTTTTTGAACCTAATTATAGTGCTTTAAAAGTTTAAGCATATTCAGACTGTATTTATAGTAATTCCCTTTCACTCAAATTTAACAACTAACTAATATTTTAAATGCAACTGATGAGTAATTCAAATGCTTGCTGGTAGCCTTTGCCTTTTCCTAAAAGTCACAGAAATGGATGTTAATGTCTTGATAACTACCTTTCAAGGAAAGTTATAGTTTTTAATATCAAAATAATAGTTATAATGTTTCAAATATCAAAAACATATGCTAATTTATTGTTCTTGTCAACTATTAAATGGTTATCAAAATGAAAACATGTTGTCAAAGTTTTGACATTTTCTGTTAGTAATTGTGACTAAAACCAGAAAAAGCAGAACTACAGGTAAGTCTAGTCCCAGAAGCTCTAGGGGACTTAAATTTAGAACATTTCCTAAACACAGTCAGCCTGCACTGCGGTGAGCTTACTGTTGAATTTCTAGTTAGAAACAAACATCATATAGTCCACATTAAGAAAATAAATAAAAGCCCAACCCCAAAGCTTGTGTAAAACACCTAACCAAGACCCTACAAAACTAAAGTGTTTGGGGATTTCAATTTCTAGTTTGAGTATGTGCTAGTAAAGGGCATTAAAGACAATGCTTTTAGTGCTTCCTTTATTTTCGAGGTGGAAAAACTCTTTTTTATGTATCTTTATTTATTTGCATGACTTTATTAATGTAACATTCATAGATGCACTTGAGGGAAGATGCAAAAGACTTGGAAATTACGATGCCCTGCTATATTACAGGGTTTATTTTAAAAGCAGAGCTTCATAGGATAATTGTCTTGGGATACATGAATATTGCCTCAGAAATTTTCTAGAAAAAAATGAAAGATCTATTCCTCTTTTATTCTTAGAAATATGAAGCCTTGTCTTCACTCCCTTGCCCAGGGAGCCTTAAGAGAATGGAAATGGTTGTTTTATCAGCATGAAAATATATCATTCCCCAAAGGAGAGGAAGAAATATGGGCTAAAGGAAAAAAAGCAGATTACTATTAATACAAAATATACCTTATTTGTGATATTTTCCTGAAACTTCAAATCACTTGATTTTACAGTACCCCCTCACAAGTGTTACATACCCATATAACAGAGAAGAGTTATTTTTCTCCATGTATTAATTGGTACAAGGCACAGCGATTTATACCACTGAAGCATCAGTGGGAGCCATTTTTAATATAGGTGCAAGGGAAGAGAAAATTAGGTCTGACCCTTGCTCTCTCCCAAATGAGAATTCTGTTTCCTGTGAACCTTTCTTTCCACCAATTCCTCATCTTGAAATTTCACATCAAAATGATGCAATAAAGATTTAACTTCCCCCTCCAGCCCAGGAGGAAAGAAATATTCTGCTGACATTTTTTTCTGGGGTTTGGAATTATATAGCAGGAAGGGGAGAAAATAGTTATTCTATCTTAGAAATAATCTGATGCATCAAATGCTTTGAAAGCATGGGGTATTTTGTTGGGTTTTGTTCAGGGTGTTTTATATGACTTAAAGGCGCATAACCATTCCTTTCATTTATTGTAATAGAGTGTTCTCCAAGTGAAAAATGCATGAATGTCAGTTCAAGAACCCTTCCCAGTCAGGCTGAGAATTTTCCAACTGGTAAGGCATTTTTTCTCTCATCCTACCTTTGTTATAATGCTTTTCTCATAGCTTACTTTTTATTTTTGAGACAACTCAACTATGTCAACAATTGTGGTCAGCGTTTTATAATGTATTTCATGGCAGCTGTGAAGTGACCAACTTACACATAAGATTTGTTGAGAATTTCTCACTAAAAGAGGAAGCAACCCATATAAAAAAACCAGAAATACTTGATGTACTATGCTGTACTGGTTACCAAAAAAAAAGAAAAAAAAAAAAGACAAGCAAATAAAAAGTTCATAGCTTGTTTTACATATGCCTTTCAATCCTCCAAATGTCTTATCTTTTAAAGTTTGTGGCCTTTCCAAATCTCTATTTTTATTGTTTAAATGCTGTGTTTTCAGTAAAGTGTCAACTGAGTGCAGTTCTTCAGTAAGTGGGTTCAGGAGGCTTCACCTCTGGAGGCTCATGGCAGGCACTGTGAATTGAGGGTCTTGGCACATTTCCCTTCTTGTGCCATCAAAACCAGCACTGAGCTGTTCCCTGCTCTCTGGCCTGACCTGACAAATCACACCAGTGGCAAGCAGTCTTTCCCAGACATATGGTTATTTCTAGTCAAATCTTTTGTGCTTTATGTACCTGCTTGTCTTGCTTTGTACAGAATTTGGGTTCTTTGTAACTGGAGTCAGGGCTCACAGAAGCAGACTGGAGATTATAATGGGGTTTTATACCATATTTCATCTCTATAAGGCATTATTAGAGGGGATTTTTGACAGAACTAGCTGTATTTCTGTTGTTTTAATTCAATGTAATAATTATTTCATCAACTTTTATAGAAAGTTAGATTGCGTGTCTACTATTATATATATATATTCTACTTCAGAACCAATTTAAGTAAAATGAATGTATACATTTTTAAGTCAGTCTTCTCTCGTGCCAGTTTGTTTTTATGTTTTCAGGTAAAATGAAAAGGTCAGTAATTCTACTTTAGCAGTGATCTGAACAACATTTAGAGGCTCTATTTTTGCTCTTTCTACTAACAATTGACTATATGACCACAGCTTAAAGGGAGAGGCCTTGTAATTCAGTAACACAGGTTTATATTTCTGAGCCACCCTTCTTGACCTTAAAGTAATGAGTAATTTATGCAAGTCGTGGTAAAACTCCTGGAGACATGCATAGGACGCCCTCTGAAAACAGAGCAAGATACAGCATATTAGACTAGAATGTGAAAACCATTTATTTAACCAGATTAAAACGTGAAACTCAGAGGAGGTGGAATATTTTAGTATGCACACCAGTCCCATATTGCTAGAAGTGTGACCTATTTACATTCTTTGCAATTGGAATTCTTCCTGACTGGGTATTATTGGCTTATATATGCCCATCTGGGTGTCTGAAAAATTATGATTTACTGTTATTGAGCTAAATGAACAAATTAATAGGGAACAAAAGCAGCTTTATCAAAGATCCTCTTTATGTGAGAGAAGCTGGCTGGAGCTGCACCCTTAGCTGTAGTAAAAGCTTCTCATAAACAGATGCCAAGAGCTTGGGTGTGGGGTTTCACCTTCGGATTGGGATGACTCTAAAAGATGGAAGAGTTCCTCCTCTAAACCGCGCCTTCGAAGAAAGACTCAGTAGTCTTCTGTTGTCTGTTCTCAAGGTTGTTTATTGTTGGTTATTTAAAAGATTCTTCTCTCTGAATTGCTGTGGCCCGTTCAGCAGGTCAGACAAAGGCACACTGCCCTCCCAGGGGCTGGTGCTATTTTTTATATCATATATTACGTACTACATGTTTATGCTTTTTCTTCAATACCTACTATCTATATTGAATAGTGACTTTCTACTCTAAACCAATCTGTGAGTGCTAACATCACTAAAGACATGGAGGTTAGGAAGGAGAAAGAAAGAGGACAGGGCACACTCAAGTCTCTCCATCTTAGAATTCCTGACCCCTATGTACAAAACTTGGACCCCTGCGTACGAGGCTTAAAACCCCCCTGTACAGCACTTAAAAATCTTTCCTTTTACTTCGTGATTATCTCTACTATGTTATCTAAACTTGTGTGTGTGGCTTGTAATTCTTCATACAGAGTTAGTAACTTGCTCCATGGGCTAAGATCAAAACCCCACGTGTGTCTTTGGCTGCATGCCAGGGTCTCAGAGCCCCCTGCCAGCGGCTCTGGCCATCCAGGACACCCAGAGGGATGTTCTGGATTCTGACACTTGGGAATAGGTATCTAGCTGCTTTCAGATGTGCTGGGAAAATCTTCTAAGTGAGCATTTAGTTAGACCATTTAAATTAGTTGGTACTGTTCAACCAGCTTAGTTGAGAAATAGCTTTTACAATATTTGAGTTATAAAAGTCTTCTGAAGCAGTAGGGGTGACATCAGATAGCTATGAATTTAAGACTAGCATGAAGGTTGTAACATGCTGAACTATTTGTTGTTGTTCAAGGTTTTTTTTTTGTTGATGCCAGTATCTGTTTGCTTTGATTTTTGATATGCATGGAATATTTGGAAATCTGAAGATGTTTGCAATGCCCAGAGCTGTCTCAATTGACAAATTACCAATCTACTTACTTTTTTCTTATTTTTTTTCCTTCTCCATCCATAAGTATCAGTTGTCTCTCAAAATTGCTTCATGCTAGGCTCCTATGTCTACAGGATAACAAAAATGCAAAAGAAACATGCAGTAGATCAGTGTACTGTGTGCCTGTCTCTGAAGCTGAAAAAATAATATCTTAATGTGTATTCTAAGATTTTGAGGCTTTTTCTGGTTTTCCAAAGCTGATTCACAAAGCTTGTAGTACTGAAAATGGATATCCTCCTCTAGATATCTCCTTGAAGTTAACAATGGTAAAAAGAAAGAGTGGATGTCCTGATCCCAGGCTCCAAAGACAGCTCAGAGGGCAGCTCCGTCTTCTGGAAAATGACAGCAAGGAGGTGATGACTGTCTTCAGTGTAAGTCAATTGCTTGGAAATTGTTTTATTTATTCAGATAATACCCCCTGTGCTACTGAAATAGACTGCAAGGTATTTGGGTCCTAGTTCCATTTACATGCTGGGTGATTGAATTTGAGTGACCAGTTTCCTGCGGCCCAGAAACATTTAGGGAATTTAGAAATATTGAATTATTGAAAAAGACTGGAACACCAAATTGATATAAAATAAATAAACAAACCCACCTTAAAAAGTAATTGAATGAGTTTATTTTAAAAGTGTTCTGCTTTCATTTACACCAAGGGAAATAATAGGGCTTTGATTTATTTTAATTTTCCCTTGTATTGACTCATCACTTCAACTTCTAGACATCTGGAGTTATTTTGCATGCTAATTTCCTGGGAAGCTCACTGCTAAGCCAAAGAGGAAGTCTGAAAGAGAATAGCCTAAGCATTGGACTTCCTAGGGCTAAATGGCCATAACTTTAAATAGCATACAATTGTTGGCCAAATTTTATTACTGTCAAATTTTTTTTGTATATGGGAAACCTGTCCTCTACAACCAGTGAGGTTTACTTTCAATAAAGGCTAGTCTCCTCCTTTCTCTTGGAAAAAAAAATACCATTTAACCTTTGGTGTGGTTTTGGTTTTTTGTTTTTTGTTTTTTTTTTTTTGTCTGTGACGTGGGTTCCAGCCTCCTTCACTAGCAAACAAAACTACTGAAATCTTAATTAGTTATGGTTTTTGACTAATACAGACACTTGTTTCTACACCACTTTTTTCTTTTCATGTGCTGCGACCACCCCACCACCAGGCTGCTGACTTTGTGGCTGTGCAAACAGTCTGTACTTCTGCTTCTCTGCTCTGGATTGTGTTTAGAAGGAGAGGGAGGAAGGGAGATGGGATTGGGAGGCAAAGGAAAAGAGCAAACAAATGGACTAGATTTGTGGCCTTATTAGAAACAGACTGGAAAAGGCTTTGAAGGAAACAAGATTGATAATGTTAAGTTTCATTAGAATATTGTTTTGATATTCAACAGTGCATGAAGCCCCTGAGGCTGACATACTTCAGCATGTGCTGGCAATTTATTAATAGATTTCAGGCTCTCATTAATATATAATCTGGTGTAGAAAGGTGCATGCAGAAGATCAAAGCAGTGATGAGACATGCCTGCTGAAGAAGTCTAGGTTGGATTTTTATATTTAATGGGTTCAGATTGTGTGAATTGAAAATAAGGATGTTAAACAGAATTAATTCAGAGATATTTTTAAATTGTGCTGTAACAGTCATAAAATCAGTGAATCCGCTCCATCTCACTCAGATTAAAAAAAAAAAAAAGTTTGAGGGACAATTTCTTCCCTGCTGCCTTGAGTTAGAATCAATTCTAACTCAAGATCCGGCCGTCAATTCTTTTGAGCTGTATTTCAATTTTAGTGTGATGGGAGTAAGTGAACAGTAGCATCATACCTGTTAGCTTTAAGTTTGATTTATTCTTTGAGATAGGGATTCAGATACTTGTCTCATGAATTGCATAGTTCTTTGTATTTCCCTGAAAGGCCAGCATTACTGGGGAGCCTTGTTTTTAAGATACAAACTGGAGTGCAACCAGACTCTATATTATCCCTTGCTGTCTAGAATCCATCAAAATGTGTTTTTCTTTCACTTATTTGAAGGTTTATGTAGTTGTTCCTTTTAGCATTTCTGAAAAAACTTAAAATCCATCATCACCACTTACAATGATCATTGCTCATCTTTGTTAAAAGTGAATTTAATGCTATTCTAGCAATATGAACCATTACAAATGAGGATAAAAGTATCTTACTGCATCTTTAAAAAACAAAAAATAATGCTTCAGTATATTTGTTTTAAACAAAATAGACTAAACTTGGAAACAATTATTCAATATCTCTTCTGGATAAAGACTGACTATACCAGGAAGCAGGTTCAAAGTTGCTTTAAAGGAGCTGCATTTTTATGTGTGTACAGAACTCTGAGGGTAATCTACAGCCAGAAGTTGTAGAACCTAAAAATTTACACTGATCAAGTGAGAAATTTCAAGTTTAAAAAAACCCCCATATTATCTCCTTTCCACTGTTTAATATTAATGCCCACACGTCTGGCAAAGGCAGTTCCCAAGCTGTAAACCACTCTGTGTGGAAGATATTCTTGGAAAGAACTACTATATACTTGCCTATATAGATACATTTGACTATATGGTTATGCATATGACTACACATAGACATTTCTGAACCAGACAAACCTTCAGTCCCACTCAGTGTGTCTTTATTTCCTCTGTAAATTAACCTCACTGAAACTGTTAGTACAATTGCTAGGCAAGAGTCAGATTAAAATTTGGCTCCCTGTATGTTAAAGAACAGATATCTCATACAGATAAAATTCTGTATTTTTTTTTTAAATCCTTCTTAACACTTAGGCTAAAATACTATGCATTATCTAGTGAGAAATTGTGCTTAAATCTGGTGTAATTGTAATTAAAGTATTTAATTTTTGATTTTTAGGAGCTTTCTGCCAGACTCTTGTCTATTCACAGTGATCAAGATTTAATAGTGGTGACATTTAAAACTTTTGAAGAAATATGGAAGTTTCTAACCTACCACTCACTGGGTAAAGTTGTTTCACCATACAATAGTTCAGTATGTTCATTTGTATTCAATTGCACACAGTTTCTGGGAATTTGTTGAACATAATTTTGTGATTTATACATTATGCATTAAGTAATAATGGAGTAGTCTCTAACTGTCTGAAAGTTTTTATTTTTGTGTAATACTGTAAAATGGAAAAGAAAACAAATTGGACTTTCTTTTTCCTAGGTTTTATAAATCATTGCATGGAGAATTTATTCCTAGACCAGTCTTTCTGGCTATATTCCCAAGAGGAGGAAGATACAGGCATTGAAGTCTCTATAAATGAAAAATCATTAAATTTAATGTATAGAAGTCTGCTAGTACAGGAAGGTAAGTAAGACTGTACATGCTAAGACTAGGTTCAGGGAAGCATCTTTATTTAAAATCCCCAAATCAGATATTAAGGCCTATTCAAATACTTAATGAAGTTGAAGTTTAAATTTAATCACTCCAAATGCAGATTGTAAAGAGAAAAGAAAGGAGCAAACACAGATTAGGTTCAGTGAGATCATGGAAGGATTGAAGAAATTCATGTGCAGCTGGTGCATAAATGGATACCAAAGGGATTAGGGAGAGATGTACATTCCAACTTGCTTAATATTATTGTAGGCTCTGGAGATGTGCAGGAGAAGGATTATAAACAATTACCAGGCTCATGCGCTTCTCCTAAATGGCATCACCTGCTGGTGCTGCCAGAGACAGGATGTCAGGGTAGGTGGTGATTTGTTTCTGCAATAGGAATATGCAGAATTGCAGCAGAGGGCTTTGTGCTTCATTAAGACATCATCCCTGCCTTTTTTTTTTCCCTACTGAATGACACACTAGACAGAAATGTATGAATATCTGACAATCAGCAAGAAAATTCTTGACAAAGATCAGATTTTCAAATTCTAAATGAATATTACTGATGATCTTGAAGCCGGTTTTAGGGCTTATATGACATTAAAAAGTTACATAAAGTGACATCTGCTCAACTGCTTTTATTTTAGGATCTTTTTTTGTTTTATCTCCTGATAATACGATAAGAAAGATGATGGTTACAGGCAAGGAAACAACTTATTTTGAGACTGGGGCTTTTACTGAAGATGTGACAGGTGGATCTGTGGATAGTGGCATGCCCATGTGGTCTAGTGCTTCTCTGGAGCCATTGGAGCCTTTCCATCAGTAGGTACCTGACTCTACCTACCTATTTCATATACATCTGATTCACAAATGCATGTCTGCTTAGAGATGCCTCTAGCTGGGAGGAAAAAATAGCAAGACTTTCTCAGTTTGGTTTGTTCTCCTGAAGTAGCAGTACTTTTACTACTAGTATTAATGAAACCATAAATGTGTCTGAAGTGTATGGGCAGTGCTGAAATTTAAAGCTAATTGTGGGAGGGTCACATTAGTTTTCATACGTATTTTAAATATGACTGTTACTGTCACAACACTTAGTGAAGTGATCTATACACTAACTTAAATTTCTTTTTCTGCTTTCAGATGGTTTCTTAAAGGGTATTCTAATCCCATTGACTTTTCATATAAAAATGAATCTAAATCTATCAGAAAAGTTGGTAAGAAACTTCATTCAAACATCAACGTTCAAATAACCCCAAGCTTACTCTATGCTCTTGCTATAACACTCTAAAAAGTTTATTAACTTTTTCTCCATTGTATTGGAGTGGGGAAGCAGCTTTCAAAAGTAGTTTGCAGTAAAATTAGTGAGACTATAAATTTGTCTAAGATTAAATTCTAAAGAGTCAAGCTCTAAAGCCTTGTCTTTCCCCTTTTTCCCCCTAAATACTATAGAAGGTAGCGCAGAGTGACTGAGTTGAGGATGCCTCAGAAAATGCACCAATGTAATTGTAGAACTTTCATATGTATGCTGCTTTTTCTCATACTACCAGAGAAATAAAACTTATACAGATGGTTTGAGGTTAGAGAGCAAATATGGCTTATTTTCTTCCATGATTTCAGTTTTAATACTGCTCTGACTGGTATATATGCATATTTATCCCACAGGAATTGTTTCAATTGGTTCAAAATTGCTTCAAGTGCTTTACTCTGGCCCAAGTTCAGAGCCCTTTATAAGAGGGAATGTAAGGACTTATAATGGAGCAGCAAAAAGAAATGTTTTGAAATTTGATAGAATTGTGAGAATATTTTAGGCTTTGCTTTCTAAAGGAAATGAAGATATTTATGCTATTTACAGATCTAATTATCAAACCAATGAGGTTTGGATGCTTCAAATCTTGTCACAGCAGATATTCAACTCACAGGTTCCAGAAATGTCTTTTGTTAAATATATTCTGCTGAGTTGCTGTTCTATTAAGTGTATTTAGAAATACACTTAATTTGTGTTATACATTTGTTAAATGACTTTATCTGCAAATATTATTTATCTCCTTATTTACACAGCAATGGGATCCTGTCTAGCTGTGATGAATTATGAAAGTATTGTGTTAGAAGAGCTGAGTTTCCAGGAAGGGGACAAAATTGAGATCCTTGGCTACTTCATTGAATGCATGGAATGGTTTCTTGGAAGACATGTGTTTACTGGCCAAATAGGTTTTGTAAAGACAGGTCATGTTAAACTGGACTTATCTAGAAATAAGTGAGTGATACCTATTTATATCTCATAAACAAATAGAACCTAGTCTTCTAGTTTCAGCTTTGAAATGCTGATCATTAAATTCAGAGTGGGGTTTTTTTGGGGGGGGTTTTTTTTGGGGGGGTTTTTTGGGGGGGGTTTTTTTGTTGGTTTTGGGGTTTTTTTTGTGTTTTGGGCTTTTTTGTGTTTGGGGGTTTTTTGGGGGGTTTGGTTTTGTGACTTTTTGTTGTTGTTTTAATGTGAATTGTCATATCGCGTATCAGTCAAAACTGCAAAGGAATTGGAATATGAAGTCTGCTTAAATACTGCAAAATATTATTAGTCTGTAGCCAAGTTTCTTCCTGGGAAAATAGGTTGCTGGACTTATATTGGTTCAGTTTCTATTCTTTGGCTCATAAGATCCAAGCAGCTTTACCCTTGCTGATGGTTCTCTTGTTGGTCTCTCAAGATCTATGCTAAAGCATCCAAGTTCTGTTTGTTTTTTTTTCCAGTACCCTCAGTTATATGCCTTCACTTGCTTCTAATGGGACCTTTGCAAAGAGCTGCTAATAATGCAGACTGAAACCTCTAAAGAGAGTGTATTTCATCATGCGTTGGCACCACGTAAATAGGCTGCTCTTATTAATATGCCTGAACTGTTTGCATGCTGAAAGGAGTTCCTAAATGCTGCTCGCAGGTCCATTTCATATGTACTATGTACCTTTAAGCTTATATTAGAAAATCAATACCATAAAGTCCTTCAAGACTCATGGTCCTAAGAAATACTCTCATAAAATGCTATCCACTGACATAAAGCTTACTCTGATATGGCAGAAACTGTTAGTTGTGAGCATAGATACGATCAGTTTATATGCATATTTTATAAATTGACTGAAACTAATTTTGAACACAGCTCAACCAATAATGTAAATATTGTATTAGTTTCTCTAACAAGTTCATGTGTGACTGATGCAGTGAGCTCCTTAAGCCAAATTCCCTTTCAGGCACCTTCAAAGTTTCTCCTTTCCTTGATAGACCACAAGATCTGGATTTTCTTGAAGCAGAAGAGCTATCCTTTTTTTCAAAAGAAAATAATTTGGAAGAAGTAGTACATTTGTTGAAACAAACCTCCTTCACAGATGTTTGCTCTGTGTACAGAATAGGTAAGTATGAGTTTTACCCCTTTTTACTGCACAAGATACATGTGTAGCTCCTATACCCTTGTTATAAAATTCTCTTCAATGATATCTCAGCATTTACACCTACTTTGAAATATCTTAGTTATCAATTGGATCTTTGACATGACATGTAAAAATCCTTTATATCATCTTTGCTATTTTTCTGCTGTTTCAAGGCTTTTCCCAGCAGAGGATTTGTAAATCTTTTGCCTTTTTTTCTTTTTCCTGAGTGAATTTAAACAACAGGCTTTAAAAAACTCTCTTATTGTGCTGCACAGATCTCCAAGCTTTTACATGAATGAATTACAAAGTATAATTTCACATGGCTGCATTGTAAAAAGCAGTATGCTCACCCAAACACTGCTGGCTTTTCGTCCTGGGAAAGGTAGCACAGCATAATAATTATTGACAGCTAATGCAAACACACATCTCTTCATGCTTGATTTAATTTTCAAAGGTATAGAAAAGTAGCAAAATCTAGTCATAGTAACATAATCTCTGATACAGCTGTTATTTCTCCAAGCTGTGCATAAGCAATTGGGGTAACTGGGGTTTCACCTTCATAGACTTACAGTAAGGCAGGGTGATGTAACGATGTCTTGAGAAGGCCAACCTAGAACAGAGACTGGATGGAGCTAAAGAATAAAGTAGGTATCTATTAGGAGGCCTCAGCAGATCCACCTTGGGCAGCACAAGAGCACAGCCAGGGTTACACCCCAGGTGAACCCAAAATAGTCACAAAATAGGTGACCAGTCACGGGGTCTCACACTTTTTTAAGTTTTGGTCCGTTAGCATATTGGAGTTAATTGTCCAATTACAGCTCCAGCCCATGAAGTTCCATCCTTCTTGTTTTTCTCTCTTCAGTCCGCCATTGTTTATGCTCTTGGGCCTGAGAGCTGGATCATTTGTCCTTGTCTCCAGCTAGAGAAGGAATTGTTTTGCCCACCTACTCTGTGAAGAGAGCTTACTATCCTCTAATATGAAGCCTAGACCCACACACTAAAGCAGTACAGGATCTGAAAAATAGAAAAGCTAAAACCTGAGGCATCAGTAATAGTCTTGCTGCACTGAGGAGAGGCAGTGGTTTCTTATTCCACCACAGGCTGTTGGTGATGCATTTGCTTGTCCAATATCTAAGGGAGTTTTATCTCCATTGGTGCCATCCTGAGAGACAGGCCTGTAGGCTCCAGGTTGAAAGGACCTGCTGTGTAGGTTGGAGTCAGACACGTTGGTTTAATTCTGCAAATTAGAGCAGTTGTGTGAGTGTGAACAATAACTAGGGTGTGTCAGACCTGCCCTGGCAACGTGCAAAATGCCTGCACATCTCACCTCCTGTGCCCTAGTGAAAAGCCTCAAACAAAAGCTCAAACCTCTAAGGTACTGAGGCATGTCATGGGCTTAATGGACATATTGCTATTTTGCTGTTGCACATTTTTCACTACATCTCCTCCCTAATCTTTGTGAGGACCACCTTCTTTTGCATCTTCCCAAGCTCATTATACCATCTTTACCACTTTTCTCTTAAACAGCTCAATTGATTCTCATAACTCATCCAGAGTTTGTTGTGCGATCTGACTAAATGGATTTTCAATTCTTCCATCTGCATCAAACTACTGAGAAGTATTTACTTATGAGCACTTCCCTGATTAAATATTTAGAGTATTAAGTTACAACTACTGTAAACATCTGTGGCTTTCATCCACCAAAGTCAGAAAAGCATTTATAAAAAGGACTTCCAGAAGTAAACAGTCAGTGAGAGGTCATTCTCAAAGGCTAGTAAAGTAGCTTTCCACCAGTCTAAATAGGTCTGTGAGCCTCTGCTTTTGTATATATCCTTCATATCCCTGTACCACTTCTATTGCATCAAGTGTATGAAAGACAGTGAAAATATTCCTGAAATGCAGCATGACAACTGAAATGCCTTGAGAAATATCTGCTACTCAAAATAGTAATTCCTAAATGCTCTACAGATGTGCTATGTTTAAATGTAAAGCTAGATCTATAGTTATAATGTCTATAGAGTCAAGCTAATTTTTTTAAAATAAGAGTAGTTTTTTTTTTCACCCACCTCCTATTGGAATGGCTACAAAAGTCTTACCTACACAAACAACCCCAAATAACTTCCCTTCCCACCTCTTTCCCCATTACCCTGGGAGTGACACTAAAAATATTAAGGGCTCCTTGCTACCTCATTTTATGAGCAGGTTGTGGAGAATGGTCATATCTTTGCTGCCCATATCTTTGTCATATCTTTGTATTTTAATGCAGCAGAAATGCCTCCCTCCTGCAGGACAGGTTGGCTTTTGTTCTGACTGTCATGTGCTCCCCACCTTACTGAGCAGAGGCACCTACTTGATGATAGCCATGCAGAAGCAGTAAATTGTGTCAGCAGGAGGGTAACTCCTTGTTAGCTTTGTGTTAGATATTTCTAAATTTCAAGGATCTATCAAATTCTTCTGATTTAAAGAATTATGAACTAAATATAGCCTTATTTTAGGAGATTTTAAACTGAAAAATGACCAAGATACTATGCTGATATGATTTTTTTTTCTTGCAGATGAAATAGAAGAACCTGAATTTCAGAAAGCTCATGAATGTGGTAATACTTTATACACATACAATTTTTACATAAAAATAATGAGACTTCTGATATTTTTGGTGTCTTTGCCAGATATTCTCCTTCTAATGTCTCTTCACATGCTAATTTTCTTCTCTCATTGTTTGCTTTGAGATTTTGCTTTAACCCCTTCTTACTAGGTTTTCTGTAAGACATTGTGGGTTTTCACTGATATCAAATGTCTTTTTTGAGACTTGCTATCCAGCTGCAAATTCTATGACACACTTTCACTGATGTGACACACACTCACCACCTCCCTGCCCCTACACATTGTTTATCAAGACAAAATACTGCTTATGGGGCACCTGGCAACTGCTGAGTTTGAATTCCAGCAGATTTTTTTTGTTAGAAAACTTCGTCCCAGAAATAGATTTCCCAAAGGAGATATTTTGTTGAGAATGCAGAATTATTTCCCTTTGGCATTTTGTTGCTAAGCTGTCACTATCATTACTCATATTGTACAACATTTTCCTAAACAACAATTTTTGTATTTATGATTCTGCTGTGGTTTCAGAAATAAGATTCTAAGGGAATTGAGCTCTAAATCTGTGACTTCAGCAAGTTCCTGTTGATCTGCATCTGTAAATTTAAGAACTGACTATGACTGCATACTCCCTCCCTAATCCCTGCCCTATTAACTGGCCTTGAAAACAGTGGGAGGATTAAGAATTGATGGCATATCTGTCTTTGTTGAATACCTACAAATTTAATAATGTTGTCACTAGGAGAAATTAGGACAATGGCCATATCAGTTGCCACACATTGGTAATTTTGTGAAAGATAATCTGTGCCAGCAGAGAATCAGGCTGGTATTTGATTGATAGAAGAAATCCTATTACACAAGACACAGGCCTGGCTGACCAGGACAGGAGAGCAGAACCTTTGCAGGCACTCCCAAGCACAGTGAGATGTGACCAGCTCAAATAGCACAGTCCTGCTCCCTGCCCTGTCTGACCTGCCTGAGCATGCTGTCAGGACACCCTTACTCTATGGGAATGTCTAATTCCCACTTCCTTCACACCTTAAGTCCAGCCAGCATCTATGCCCTGACCCTGGCCCTTTATCCAGCCTCCACTTCAGACCTTGGATCTTCCTAGATTTCCTTCCTTTACCAGCTAGTCTGAATTGCATTTCTTTGGCAGGTCTCTTGTTCAGGTACACAAGGAGAGAACAGAGAATATACACTGACTGTACTTTCTGAGTATGCACAGACAAAAGGCAGTTTGAATTAATGCTGGACTTCAGTTGGATTAGTGTTGGATCAGGCCCAGGGCCTGGCTAGACAAATGTACTGATAACTAACCTGCTTACATATGGCACGTTATGTTTATTCCCACTCCTCCAGTCTCCCACACTTCTTCATCCTCCTTGCTATCTTTTTACACCTTTGGCTTTTCTCCTAGACATTCTGTTAAGAAATCATGGTGTGTTTACATAATGTTTTTGTAACAGCATCTTCACTGACAAATGTTTTAGTTGATCTATCAAAGTCCTTTGTGTGAATGCATACAAGAAGTTGTGATCTGTAATTTATTTTTAAATTTCAGAAATTGCACTCTCACCTTCTAGCCCAGGATCCACTAGCAAGAATGGCAAGGTAGAAGAATTGCTGAAAAACTTCAAGAATTTGGAGGCCAGTCAAGCTGAAGAGTCAGCTGCTGAAGGGAAGCGATCTGCTGGCTCTCCAAAGACTGAAATATTTCCTCTACCTGAAGGGCCTTGTTTCCACATATGTCAAGAAGATATTCAAGCATCTGACATCTTTGAGCCATTGTTGCTCTTCTTAAATAGGAAAGAGTATGAGAGCAACTTCAAAAGCCTGTATAATTTCTCTTACTCATTTATGAATAACATGTTTTGCGGATTTTCAGAAGAAGAAGAACTGGTTAATTTTTTAAGATTAGCAAGGGAAGCAGCAAAGAAAGCAGGTCTGTCCTGGGCACTAGCAAGGCTATGCTTTCTCTTAGGTAGGCTCAGTGTCAAAAAGCTGAAGTTTTCCCAAGCTCGTGTGTATTTTGAGGAAGCATTGAGAGCAGTAGCTGGAGGGTTTAGTGATTTGTACTTTGTGATTGCTCTTTATGCAAACCTAACAGTCATCTATTTGACCCAGAAGAACAAAGAAAAGTGTTCTCATATTTTTGACAAGGCTGCATCTCTTCTCCTGGGAATTCCCAGCTATATTTGCAGTGCTGACCTGGAGTCAGATATACTGAAGTATGCTCTGAAGAGGACAATTTTGAGCCAGAATAAACATGCAGAGGCAAGGGCATGCTTTCTGCTGGCAAAACATTACAGTGCACGCAAACAACACCAAGAGGCACTGCCATTCTTGGAAAGGTTTCAGCTGTTGCTCAACGACCTGGGTTTACAAAACAGTTTATCCAACAACTGTTACTTCAAACTGGCAGAGTCCTACCATGAAAAGTGTTTGCCACACATTGTGTTGAGTTGCATAAAGGTTACCTCTCCCCAGAGCTCCAGTACCTTAATGGATTCCCTGAAAAGGATTGATTTAGTCATCAAAAATGCTCCCAAACTATATGGCCTGAGAAAACTCAGACAAATATTCCCATCTCAAATTGCACCTTATCTCATACAAGCACTTTCTTCTGTCTTTACCAATGAGGAGAAAGGACTGTGCAGCACTATCTATCTCAGCTTAGCGAAGCTGTACAGCCACCACAAACAGTACAGAAAAGCCATTGCTTACATGATGAAAGCACTGGACTCTGCTTCTGCTAAGCCAGAGGAAACTATCAACTATTTGGTTTCACTTGCTTGGCTATACATTCTTTACAAGCAGTATGAAGTGGCTTTAGCCATTTTAAATGCTGTTGTAGGCTCTGCATGGAGCAGTCCTCAGCAGCTTGGCATTGCTTACAACATGCTTGCCATTGCTTTGAAAAGGACAAACAACACAAAAGAAGCTGCTGAGAGCTACTACAAAGCACTGCGTCTTTCAGAAGAGACTGAGATGACCCATAACCAAGCCATAGCCCTGGCTAATTTTGGGGCACTCTGCCTGCATGCAGCAGCCAGCAAGCTGGCAGAACATTATTTTATCAGGGCAGTTAAGCTATTCTCCAAGCTTCCAATTATGGACTGTGGTCAAGATTTTATCCAAGTCCTCCTTCAGCTGGGATGTTATTATGTTGGTGGAACTGAAAGAGAGAAAGGAAGGTTTTACTATGAATGGGCTTTTTTAGTCGCAATGGAGACAAGTCATCTGGAGAGTAAGTATGTATTTTAAAAGTCACAAAATGTACCCTGTTTGGGGATGTTATACATGTATGTTACATCTGTATTTAGAAGATTCATATATTACTTTGTTATTTTTCCTGCCATAATTGAAGCAGCTAATGCTGGTAAGGTGACTCTATTACTATTTTTTTTTGGAAATGAAGTTTGAAGTAACCTCTAGCCTTTGTTAAATTTGGGGGTGAATGAAATGGCAGTGGGATATTCTTGTAATGATTTCTATATTTTTCATCATCTGTGCTGTAATTTGTGAAACAGTGAAAATTAATAATTTTAAAATTAACTTTCATTTTAAAACAGAGATTCATGTTCGTATTTCCAACCTATTCTCTCCTAGGTCAGCTGCAAGCAAGTAAACTGCTGTGTCATTTCTACAGTAAAGTTGCTCCCAATGAGACTCAGTGTGTCATCTACAATGAATATCAACTATCTTTAGCCAGAAAGATGTCCAACAAAGTTCTGGAGGGACAAATTTTGGAAACTATTAGTCAGCTCTATTTGTCTTTAGGAACAGAAAGGTAAGACATGCTGAATGACTTTTCTTTTGTTCTGATTTTAACTTTCTCATCCTGCAAAGGATTTCAATTTTTCTGCAAAAGCTGAATATGACTGATTTTTTTGGTTGTTTTTTCTCTCTCTGCTTTGGTAATACACTTTATCAGAATCCAAAAGTCCAGTGCTAATGGAGAATTTTCTTGATTCTTTTTAAGTAACTGTAATCTCTCAAGGGAGACAAGATGTTCTGCAGGGATTAGCACTACTTCAAAAACCAATTTATTTTTAAAATCTATGTAAATACATTTTAAACCTATTATATGTTATGCAGCTCTTGATGATTTCTATATCAGGTGATTTGTTTTCAAGGATTTTTGCAAGACTTTTTTCAAGGCACTAAAGGACATATTCCAAACAGGTCAGGCATTAAATTGCCTCTGCGTAAGTGTTTCTCTTTGAGGAAGGGCTTTTTTCAAAACTTACATAAGTATAAAGCCAAAGTGAAAATCTGCATAGTTTTGCTCTTCTGCAATTTCTATACTGCTCTTATTTCCAAATACCAATTTTTTGCTCTGATCTATTGAAATAAAAAACTGCACAGGTTAAATTATAGTAGCAAGTGCTGAGGAAACTTAGTTTTCTTTAAGAATATTTAAAGTGCTTTTGAAGGCTGCTTTGTCTGATTTTTTTTTCTTGCTGTACTTCAAGGAGTTACTTTAGATTCAGATATTTTCAAGCTTGCCTCAGTAAGAATGCAAAAAAAATTCTCAGTCATGGAAAGAGAACAGATGCCTATTTTAGCTTTAAGTGCCTGTAGTCTGAGCATCTAACATGCTTAGTAGGTCACCCAATTTATTTTGCTTTGTTAGGGCTTTTTAATGATATAGTTGGTGACCATCCTTTGGAGAGACGGAAGACAAGGGAGATGGTTAAGATTTCAAGCTGCCTGGAATTTGCAGATGGACTTCACTAGCTGGAGAAGCTGCTGCTTTGTGTGCTTGCAGTAGATGGAATTTGTATATCCCAGGAGCCTGGCTCCCAGATGTTGACTGTATAACCTTAGCATGCCACCAGATAATAGCATAAACTCAATATTATATCAGACCACAATATCCCAGTATTCTTTGTGTTATCTGCCCTGAGTAACAAGGAAACTCAGCTCTTCCAACACCACAACTGCGCAGGTCATGTTCCATTTTAATATGTTTGTGTCTTGTGCTCAGAAGAAAATGCATTGGGTCAAGGAGATGGGAGTCTAGCACAAGATGGAGAAAGATTTAAGATTTCTGGGGTTTCTGTGTCTGGTATAAAGCACCACAGCATCAATAAATCTGGTAATTTAAGTGCTTCTAGAACTGATCATGACATGTCCCATTCTCCTCTGCCCTACCACTCTCCTCCCAGTTTCTTGGTTTTGTTTGTTTTGTTTTTTTTTTTTAATTGCTGATTGGTCTCAATTGCACTTAAGTCAGATGTGTAGATGATTAAAAAAAATTTATGTGATTTCTTTGACATTTTTTAGTAAAAAGCCATAAATGATAGAAGAGTTGAAGATGACGAAAGACTTTTTTACTTCTCACAAGTTTGAGGTAGAGCAAGGACACATAAACCATCTTGAAGTAATAGAAGATGTAACAGGAAAAAAGTATGAACAAAATAATGTAATAATATATATAATACACCATTATATATATATAACATATATATGTAATATATAACAATATATTACATAACAATCTAACAGGAAATGTAGATGGAACAAAAGAGGAAAAAAAGAGTTCTTTAGTTACTAGTGTAATATAGCTGAGAAATTATAATTGTGCCTTAAATAGGGGAAACAGAATGTCTTACAGTGAGATTTCTTGCTATGAAGAAAACTATTTGCAATTCTGAAGAACCCTTCTGTGATTAGCACTTTCCCCTGTTTCAGGGCCTACAGGTCAGCTCTGGAATATACCAAAAGAAGCCTTGGAATATTTATAGATCTCCAGAAAAAAGAGAAGGAGGCATATGCTTGGCTCCGGGCAGGAAAGATATATTATGTTCTGAGGCAGACCGAGCTTGTGGATCTTTATATTCAGGTACATTGTCAACACTTACAGGCATGCCCATGGTATCAGTGTTGTGCAGGTGGCATGGGAAGAGTACGTCATTAGATATAAAAATTCCATACATTTTGCCAGCTGATGTTCTGATCATTTAGTGCCACCATTCATATAATGCTCAGCAGGTGAAGGGAAAGTCTCAGCATTTTCCACTGCTAATCCATTTTAATCTGTCGTTTGATTCTGGAAGGATTTTGGGCAGTGACGTTTCTTAGTTCCTGTTAATTCTGTGTGTTCCTTCAACACCATTTACCAGCTCTACAGCACCACAGCAATTATATGACACAGGCATGCTACATGCTGGTGGGTAACAGAGAATAATCACCTTAGCATGCTGGCTTGTGGGCCAGATTCCCAGAAAAACAGAGTAACTTCTTTAAGAAGCATTTCCACAGCATCTGAATTTTTCCTGCTGGGGCCGTGCCTAGTATGACACAGGGCCAGCTGGAGCTGCTGTTGTCTCTTCACGTGTGAGAGCAGAGGCACATGTCTTGCACATCTCTGTGCTCAGGTAGAAAGGAGGACTTGTATTAACTGAATGCAATTTGAAAACTAAAGAAGACAAAGTCAGAGCAGGATTCTTAACCTTGCCTTATGTAAAAGACACTTTCTCATTGTTACTTTCTCTGTCAATAACTGAGAAATTCTTGCTATGCATGCTCTGTCATTAAATCCTTTTTACTAACAAGACCTATTTATCCACGAGAACAGAATAGTGGACTTGCATTTATTTACAGAAATCAGTTCACAGGCTTTTAAATCTGCGTTAGCAATATCTAACTTGCAGTCTATGATATGTTTGATCTAATTCAAATTTACTATGTGGCAGTTACAAAATACACTGTTCTTAGAATGTCATCTGCTGACAAAGATACTATTGCCAGAAAAAGGTAACCAGATTTTTGTTTCTTCCTCATCACTCCCTCTGGCTTGTTCAAAGACAGGGTACCAAAAAGGAGCATGTTCACATCAAATATAGCCTTTCTCATTATTATAATTGGAGAGAAAATAAAAAGATCTTTTAAAAATTGCTAATACTTATGATTTTCGTAAACATGGAGGAAACAAGATTTAATTTTTCTTTCCTTCCCCATTCCTTTTTTACTTTTCAGGTTGCACAGGATGCTGCTCTTTGCACAGGAGATCCAAATTTAGGAATGGAATTGTTTGAAGCTGCTGGCGACATATTTTTCAATGGTACTTGGGAAAAGGAGAAAGCAGTGACTTTCTACAGGGTTTGTGCAGTTTTTCTGCTGCATTGATAGTTATGTACCTCCCACCATAGCAGGTATTCTACAGATGCTGAACCAAAAGCTGACCCTCTCAGCAAAGTGTTTATAATCTATTGCAGCTGAGTACTTGTCATGGTGTTAGCAGATATCACCTGTTTCAAATCCACTTCTGGTTGCAAGAGCTGTTCTAAGCAAAGAGCAACATGAAATCAGAAATTACTTGACTTGACATAAATGAGAGCCTGTCAGTGCACATCTTGGGGTTCAGTCATACCTAAGCTGATCTTGTGTGTTTCAGGACAGGGCTCTCCCACTTGCTGTTCAGACTGGCAACAGAACCACTGAACTCAGATTATGCAATAAATTGGTGGAATTGCTGATGAATATGAAGGCTTATGAGGAAAGTCTGGAATATGCAAGAGTAGCTCTCGTCCTCAGTGTAAAATTAGGTAAGAACAATTTTCATTATAGCTGAGTATGAGTGATACCTCTAAAAATACAACAGAATTCTAAATTTAAAGTTTTCTTCCCTTGCATTCAGTCATTTCTTGGCAGGATTTCATAACAGTACTATAATTGCTATTTTTTTGCTTCTAATTCAAGAATGAACAATTTATTGCTTACTCTTCAACTTAGGATCAAATGGAAAACCTTTGGTAGAGCACAGAACCAAACCTGGAATTTTATGTCTAAACTGAGTGTGCTTCTAAGAACTAAGATATAATACTCATCAATAAAATAGTCCTAAGAGGCTTTTGAGAGTACTTTCAAATTTGCCCAAAGCTCTGATTGGGAACCAACATAATAGGAAGAATCAAAAATTATACGTCTTGTTTCAAAATTACTATTCTTCAAGTTTGGTAACTGTTCAACTGACTAAGAACCTTCTTAACCCTCTGTACTAGCACAGACCAGTCATTTTGATCAGTCTGAAAAGAATCTTTTTGCTGTAAATTTTATGTAAAATATATATTGGAATGGTCAAGGAAGTCTTTATTCTTTGTAAGTATGCACAGTGTGTATGTGTGTGTGTGTGTATATATATATATATATATATATATGAGAGATGAATGTATTTATTTCTTAAAATCCCAGGCACTGTCAAATCCTATGGGAGGAAAATAAGAAATTACATAGGATTTTTCTTGAAGGACAGATTTTCACCATGCATCTCTTAAACAAATGTGGGTGTTTTTTCAATAAAAGCTCAGCAAATTCAATACAGATTTTTTTAAAAAGAAGCATAGATTTCAGTATTCTATCTCTTTTTTTATATCCTGACTCCTATGCTATCTCATTAGGAAATCAGCTAAATGAAAGAATAGCTTACCATCGCCTGGCAGCCATCCATCACCATTTGGGTCACTGTGAACTAGCTGAACACTTCTATTTAAAGGCCTTGTCCCTCTGTTCCTCTCCTCTGGAGTTTGAGGAGGAAACACTCTATTATGTCAAGGTGTACTCAATCTTAGGAGATATTATATTCTATGACCTTAAGGTAAGAAATTTTAATACCTTGTGTAGCAAATTTTTATACTGAGTAATATTTTACAGAATATCAGATGCTGCCATTTTCTGGTTTTGTGTGTTTGGAATGTAAACAGTAAAGTGGGAAAACATCAAAAACTCAGAAGCTGTATTTTTTTTGTTAGATACTTACAAACCTAAGCTCTGCAGTTCTCTTGCACTGGTTGTACTATCTTTGAGCCTCTTATTTCAGGACCCCTTTGATGCAGCTGGCTATTACCACTTGGCACTTGCTGCTGCCATGGACCTGGGCAACAAAAAAGCTCAACTGAAGATTTACACCAGACTTGCTGTGATTTACCATAACTTCCTCGTGGATCGGGAAATGTCTCTCTTCTTCTACCAAAAGGCAAGAACCTTTGCAACAGAGCTGAATGTAAGGAGAATAAATTTAGCTCCTGATCGGTGTTACAAGAGCTCATAAACATTTTTGGAAAACACAGCCTAACTGCTGCAGAAGTACCTAAGGAAATACTGCACTGGCTTTGTAGGAGAATGCAGGCTGCATTCAATGACTCATTATCTGTGTGCTGTGAGGTGGAGCTCCTCATCCCAGACTAAATTACCAGTTTATATTACAGTGAATTACATTTCATTGTCTTTAAGATACAGTCTTGTACTTGATAAGGATCAGTCTGTGAACTAAAACAAAAACCCAAGAGTCTCTTTTTTTAAACTACAATTTTCTTTGCTAAATCTTTCTGACTTGATGGATATTGGAAAATGATTAATGCATAGATACAATGAAAAATATTTAATAAAGTGTTACAGCAGAAAAACCATTCAATATGAGTTGTGGCTTCCTTTGCCCTGACTTAGCTTTATTACATTTTTTTGACACCAAGATGACATAAATGCATCTGCAAAAGCATGCTAGATGGGCTTGAGAATTGGTTTGTCCCAGTTCCCCCCAAATACCACTCCTCATTTTCTTTCGAATTAATCTACTGCAGTACTTACGGGAACTAGCTTTATCTTCTAATTCAAGAAAACTTACATACATATTGTACTAAGGACTAACTGGTTTGTAGAACTGAAGGCTCTCATAATGTGAGTAGCAGTTTTGTGGATTTCAGTGGTCATGAGAAGGCCTTCCTTCCCTATTTTCAAAGACAATTTAAGTGCCCTTTTCAGAACTGTCACTATTGCCTGCAATGACTTATTACAGCTTTTCCTACTGTGTTACATAGAACTAAGTGTTTTTCAGAAAAATTCATTATTTCACTTTACTTACAAAAAAAACCCCAACATTTTAAGATGAGCCTTTTTATTCTCTCAAGAACTCTCTACAGAAATTGCTGATTTATTTTATATTTAAGAGATATTACAAAGAAAGGAAGTATGAATGTTTTTGAAAGTTGCATGTACAGTCTCAGAAACCAGATGGGGCTGTTGGCTACATATTATATTTATTTATATTGTAGTGTCTGGGGAAATGCAAAAAAACACACCTTCATTTTTTTTCTCAGAACTCTATAGCTATGTAATCTCATTGCCTTGGGTTTTTGCCTAGGAATCTTTCTTTTGTTAAAATCTGCCATTCAGAGCATGCTCTGAATTCTTTCTATATATACATTCAGGTATTTAATTTTTGTTGTCTTTTTGACCTTTAGAATTCTTTGTCAGTTTTACTTATTTCCTACAGGGAGAGTATATATATGTGTGTGTGTATATATATATATGTGTGTGTATATATATGTATTTTATGTATATAACATATCTATGTCTGTATGTATAGATCTAGATATAATCGAGATGCATTTCCCCTTTCCCTGGAGAGTATCTTTTTCCTTGGTCTTCCCATGGTCTATATAACAGATAATTGCCACTATCATGATAACTGTGACCTTTTAATTGTCTTGAAGCAGTGTGATAACATAGCTAGTCAAGGTAGTCAAGCTAGTCAACTCACTATGGTCCTGCTCTTAGCTCAAGGTCCAGAAAGTAAAGTGGCATTTGAGATTAAACACTGTATTTGCTATTTCTAGAAGGATCTTTACACAATAAGCATTTCGTTTGCTTATTTTCTCTTCTGACACAGTAAATTTGAAAGTTTTAGTGTAATGGTGTCTTAGGAATGACTGGATGACAGATTCATGCTGGTATCATACTGTCCCATTAAGCATGGGAAATTAATTATCTCACATGCTCTTGACCTGAAAACGCAACAGAAGTCCTGTATGATCTCTTCAGAGCTGTGAAAATTGTGGATGCTGCTCTCTGTTCATTAATTTGCTTTTCAGCACTTGACATTCTATTTTCCATTTCATTTGGTTTTCAGACTCGCTAAATTTATAACTTCTTGCTGATTCTGATTGCTGCAATCATAGGCTGTCTCTGTATTCTGGGAAGGGAAGCTGCACTTTATCTGGAATTCAATTCTGCTGATAAGGCCTATCTTCTTTCTTGCACGGCTACTTCATTATGTTGCCTTGATTCCACAGAATTTTTGCTTTCATAGCGATCTTGTTCTACATTATTAATTTACCCTTTAGTATTAAATTGTGCTTAAGCAGTGTATAGTACATGGAATTTCTTAACCATTCCCTTGAAACCAGTAGAGCAGTATATTAAAATGCATCTGGTTTTTGGAAAGGCGGGATCTGAATTCTCTCCTCGCTCTAGTGACATGGGAATTCTGTTTTGCTACTGCATGTGATTACAGTACATCACAGGCAGAGGATTTCAAAGAACTGCATTTCTATTATATATATATAAATGGCATGTTTAATTTTTAAAAGCTGCTTCAAAACATGTTTGATATTTAAATACATCTTTTCCTCCAGGGAGCACAATATAATTTTGTGATTCTGAGATAACAAATACAATCAATGCACTTGAACAGCAAATCTGGAATTTAAGAGTTCTGGAGGAACTGAATTTGGATAGAAGGATTACACTGATAAATCCTGTTCATCCAGACAGGAGTGGAAGGATTCATCTTCCCTGCAGGAGACACCTGTTAAGTGGCCCTAGTCTCTTTAGCATCAGAGAATGGTCTGCAATGTGGAATTCCAGAGGTGTGGGAGATGAGTCTTACCTGATGAGCTTCCTGGTGCAAGTCCTTATTGAATGGAAATCTGATTTTTATAAAACTGTTTTCCCATAGCTGTTATGTAAATAATCAGTTTTGGACAGTTAACTGGTAGAACATTCTTCCAGCATAATGAAGCAAAAAAGCTGAACAGCATGGAGTCTAGATACCTCCTAGATAGGGTATAGAATCATATCTCTGCAGAGTCTGCTTGTTAGAACAGACAATGAGGAATGGGATGTTTGAATGATAAATGAGAAACAGACCTAGGCAGTGCATGAAGATTCTGAGGGCTTCCACCCAGAATGAGTTATGTAGCTGATCAGTAGCAAATTCTGATACTCCTAATGAGCCAAAAAGTGCTGCTGAGCTGTTAAAAGCTCTGCAGGAACTAACACACTGTAGGTATTTCTGCTTGATTTGAAATAACAATGTTCTGCTTCCTGAACTGGCACAAATTGGTGCCTGTGAGCAGCTCCATGTGTAGAACCTTGTCAGATATAGAGCCAGATGCTTGTGGTACTTTCTCATCCAGAAATGGCACATTCCCAAGTGTCACCCCTTCATTTTAAAAATGGGATTGCAGAGAAGGAAACTCTACTGATGGTACCATGGTACAGAATACTTAATTACTGGAAAGGATGTCCTCCTGTAGAAGCTCATGTTTCCAAAAGAGGAAAATACAGAGTACTGTACTCAGGCAGTGAGGGGCCTGTCCTCTCCCTCTCTCCTGGTTCAATAAAAAGACACTCCAAACTCTGTGTGTTCCGTGTGTGTCTGTGCAAGGGAGGGCGGTCCTGTCCCCTCTCATGAATGAGCAGTTCACTTTGGAGTAATAGGTGTCAGGGCTACATGTGCCCATTTTTGCAGCTTTGGCCTGCTTGGAGAAGCTGAGCCCCCTTGCCGTTTTTCCAGGACGCCGAAGCTCTAATTAGGTCTGAGCACTCCGCGTTCTGCGGGCCCGGCCCCGGCGCTGGCCAGCCGAGCGCCCGTGGCCGCGGGGTGGCAATGTCTAGCTTCGCATCGTGCCTGCCCGCCCGCCAGCTAACAAAGGAACCCACGAACTCGGAAAACCATCCCACTTTCTCCGATACCCTTCTCATCCAGCTAAAATTTCTTAAAACAAACCAAAAACCAGCCCTAACAACCCCCTGAATCACTCAAATAAACCCTCTAGAAACTGATGAGCTAAAACTCTTCAAGACCCTTTACCAGGGCAAGAAAAACAGAGCTTTCACCAGTCAGCATCTATTCCAAGGGAAATACACTCTAAGAAAGAAAGGAGCATTTGCAGGGAGTAAAAAGAATAGAAGATAATAATTCTAAGCTACTTTGAAACGCCTTTAACTGACTTATCCACAATCTAGAGAAAGCTGGCTGCTCTGGGGTACTATGCAGATTTATTTTGTAACAGGCAAACTGCTGTGCAAGTGCGGGGTACTGTGGTAGAGAAGAAACCTGCTGAATGAGGTTGGATGCTGGTACATGCTCTAAACTCCTGGTATTATTTTTATGTGAGGTCAACTTTTGACATCTACTTGTTTTGCCAAGAAAAATGCTCTGTGAATTCTTTGTATGAGCCTGGTGCTACAGCACAGGCAGTGACATTCAAAATACCTAATCTAAGGAACCAAGAACTTTCTCTGAAGCTATACCAAAAGTATTGGTACATATTA
Source organism: Motacilla alba alba (assembly GCF_015832195.1). Lineage (NCBI taxonomy): Eukaryota > Metazoa > Chordata > Aves > Passeriformes > Motacillidae > Motacilla > Motacilla alba. Next base: position 10,580,195 of record NC_052019.1, on the reverse strand, counting down.
TTATTATTATTGATATAAGTAACTGCTTTCCCAGTTAATACAAATTGCCTGTCTGGTGTTATTCTCTGCTGAGTGCTCAGAAAATGTTCCTTTAAATATTTTCCTCCTAATGCTTTTCTGCCTTCATTTGGCCATTTCAGATAATGAAGGTAAGAAAAATGTTTAATTTCACAAATATCTGTCTCGCTCTGGCATTTTAATCATTGGGTGGCAGGTTAGGTTGCCTCTGCACTGACATACTAAATGGATTGTATCTTTCCATGAAAAGGCAAGTTAAACACAATTACTCTGACTTACAATATTATGAAACTTGTGTGCCATTTAGATGCTGAATTACTCTAGAGAGTTATGTGCTGGGAAACTCTCAAAAATTGCCAGCAGGTGTTTTTCCTGATGTAGCAGATGTACAAAATCTGCTCAAAGTAGCCTTTCTTTGCCAAGTCAACAGAAGGGAATTTCACCATTGCATGGAAAATATCTGATTTTTTGGAAATTGGAATGAGCATAATAAATTGAGCATTTTTGCTTTTCTAAATATAACACTGGTTCTTTCTGAATCTTTCCTGAAGTTTATTTAACACTGTGGACTGGTATTAGATACTTGTGTTCTATCAGTCAGGTTATACACTGAGGGAGAGAGAAACCTCTTGGGATCCAATCCATTCCCAAGCTGGGAAAAAATGTAAATGTAAAATGTGGTCAGGATTTGTCTTATGCTTTTGGAGTTGATATTCACATAATCACAGAATGGGTGAGGTTGGAGATGGGGCATCTGGCTCAACCTCCCTGCACAAGCAGAGTCAACAGACAGTACATTGCACAGGATTGTGTCCAGACAGTTCTTGAATTTCTCCAGTGAGGGAGACTCCACATCCTCCCTGAACAACCTATTCCAGTGCTCTGTCACCTGCACAGTAAAGGAGTTTTTCCTCATATTGAGTGGAACTTCCTGTAAAATTAGTACTAGCCATACAGAAACACCCAATCTGTACAAACACAGGGTAGTGAAATAAATACATTCACACTATCCATGAAGCTATTCCCCAGAAATTATTCCTTCTTGACTTTTTAATTCTTGGCATAAATCTGTAGGTATTTCCCTGGTAGATTAAAGGGATATGCACTGCAAATTCCTTTAAATCTTGAATCTGTCTCCTATTGGTCACGAGATTATTATGTTGTGTAAAGACATGGTTAAAATCATGCATTTTGGTACTGATGAATTGAACTCAAGAGAAAACACTTGTAAATTGCTTACTAAGTAATCTGAAAACTGTTTTTCTTTTATGCTCTGCTGTAGGTCTGTCAATTATACACTGTATAAAAATTCTTTTTTTCTGTTCTTCCTGCATACCAGAGATAACAGCAGTCTTACATGCAAACATACAGCTGAGTAAATAAGTTGTTCAGCATGAAATAATGATAATTAGATGATTATTATTCTTTCTTTATTGTCCAAGGTATCCCATTTATTTTAGCTTATTGATAACTACAGGTTTCTTGAAAGCTTGAAATATTTGCAACTGCAGGAAATTTCAAGAAAATTGAGGTATGTGTCAAGAAGTGTCTTAGCCTAAAAATCTTTCCTTTACTAATGAATTTTAATTGACATCTTTGTTTCTGACATATTTTTTCTTCCTTCACAGTGGAATTTTTTTTGTGTAGAATCACTTTGCTGTTGCATATTTCCTTTTTCTGCCTACCAGTTGATCAATGTGTGTAAAGTTGCATCTGTGACTTTCTGGGTCATTAAAAAGCTGACACACTTTCTTACTAAATCAGAGAAAAGTTGTTCTTATTGCATCTTTTGCCAATTATGTTTGCTCTATTGCTTTCCTTTTTTAGACATCGTTTTTACTTTTATGCCTTCCAGCTTTTCATTGCTCTTGCTGGTTCCTGGGTGTCTGCCACATACCAGTTAAGGTTGGAAAAAAGTCAATCTTATTTCTAAGAATGAGTCTAGAGAAAAGTGTACTAATTGGTCAATGTTTATTTTAGACTGAGCAAAGTCTGGTTACCTGTTCACTATTAAGCTTTAGTGACCAGGAACACTGATTTGCCAGGAAACCCAAGGGTTTTTTTAACAGTGTGCTTTCTCCTATTGAAAATTATTCCTGTCATAAGCTTTAAAAAAATTTAAATTTGCGTAGGGAAGATGTTTTAAAGCATGCTACCAAAATTCTGTGCCTGCTGAGCAAGCTTCTTCTATTTGAATCTTGCAGGGGTGAGCAGGCTCTGCCATGTGCACACTCTGTGCCCTGAAAAGGGTGAAGCAAAGAAGCCAATAAGACTTCCAAGAGAAAGTAAGAGAAAAGCTGTGATAACAATGAACAAGGCTTATCCTCTGCTCAAAATGAGGAAAAATGCTATGGGAACTACTTTTGAAGATACTGCTACATAATGTCCAGTCTCCCATAGTCACAGCAATTATATGGATTCAGAATTCTTTGCTGCTTTTTGTTATACACATCCTTTCTAATTGGCAAGGGGTAAAATTTAAAAGCAGTGCACTGAGCACATTTCTCTATGGTTTTATTCTTTGTTAATTTGCAAATATCTGCAGTTTTGCAAACTGCTTTTTTAATGCTCATCAACTTTACTTTAAAATCTCTACGATGATTACCCAAATGTATTTGTTGATCTTTTCTGAACTGTGTTCTATTTTAGAATTATTTCTTATAAACCAATCCTGTATTAAATCTCCTGGATATGGTTTATAGCAAGTTAAATCTAATATAAACTTTGAGCATTTAAAAATATTTATATTGCTGCCTTTGGACCTCTGTGTTCACAAGTTAAGGTTTTATTTTACTCAGTTGCTGAGACATGGAATTCTGATTTGGACAATAAGCCACATTCTCAGTTCACATAAATCAGCCAAGCTCCATTAAAATGAAGCTGTAGATCTGGGTCAAATTAAGAATTTGAGATTGGCTCAAGGTCTATATCTAGCACAACATTCCCTTGCCATGGGAGATAAAAGCTGAATGCTGAGGTCCTGCAGAAGGGCTGAAGTTGAATGGAATCATGGAAACAGTGAATGTGGGCTGTGACTCTGGATCTTCCTCCCATCTGGGAGCAGCTCTGGTGTGTGTTTTCCCGTGTGAGAGTCTGGAGAAGTGGGTTACGTGGGCAGGGATGAATGGGAGAGATTTCCTCATCGTTGTGTTTGCACTAAACCGTGAGGAGCACTTCTCCACAGGATGTAAAAGTTTTGCTATATTCCTACACATCCTTCTTGCTTGTCCTTTCAGTGACCTCCCCCTCTCCTTTACTGCTCTACAAAATATTAAAGGTTCTACTGGAAAGTGGGCTGCAGAGTGGGACACATTTTACAGGCTTTGGTTTACAAGACCCATAGAGAGGTCTGATTTTGGAAGAAGATCACAAGTGCATGCTTTAAAACCAGTCTCGCACTTTCCCTATAGTTCAAGACCTTACAGGATTTTTTCTCTTCAGAAAAAATCCATTATCCTTTATTGGCTAATTCATATTTCTGTAATTAGAGTCTTCTCCCATTCCACAATTCCTAAGCCAAGTCACTGACTGCTTTGTTTACTTCCATGAAGCTAATATTTGGATGATTTCACTGGAATATGAGTTTGACAATGCTGCTTGGATTCTTCCTTAATTTCTCATCTTGTGCAGAAAGCTTCCATAGTTATTCTATCAGTTAGACTGCATGAGAGACTATCAATGACAGGATAATTTTATTCTTCATTAAATTTTCAATACTGGGGAGTCAGGAAATTTTAAAACTAAGCCTTCAGTTCTCCTGAATTACAGGAAAATATAAGGGAAACTAAATGAGTTTTATTTCTCAAAAGTTGCATATTTTCCCTCATCCCTCATTTCCTTCATTCCCTCATTTTCAAGCCATATTTTCCCTCATTCTTTTGTAATTTCAGAAATTTTAGCTTAAAGCTGAAACACCTTAATATAAAGGTTTTGATTAGGCAAGCACATGCATTTTCAATATCACTCAGGTAATTTAAAATACTCTGGAAAGATCTAACTTAATATGCATCTAGGCTTTTAATACAGTATCAATGTGTGTGGGATATTCTCCACTATGGTCAAAGTAGTTTGAAAAATTCCAACATAGCAGAACCAGTCTCATGACACTTGTAGATCCTCTTTTTTAGCATTTTTTTTATCCAATACTGTGTTACAACATTGATTTTAATGACTTTATTTCTACTCTGCAAAAAAAACCCAACCCTCATCTCTAGAATAAATTATGCATCCAGTTCTTTCAGAGTAAAAAAAAAAAAATTAAATGTGTGCATTGGACAAGCACAGGACAGCAATGAATTTTTAATATCTTCACTGCATCTTCAAAATTTGTAATTTTTTTCATGGCATTGATTAGTTATGCCATAGCAATTAAAGATAAAGCCATTAAACTCACTCCTGAGCTACCAGTAACACAGTTTAAGAGAAGAGACTAAAATTGGTAACTGAAGATGTGCATGCCAATACGATACAAGAATTCATTAGCTACATTCCAATGGGAAGTCCTCGGTCAAAACTACATGTATCAAAAAAGTAATAAATGTACACGAAAAGTAACAAAAGAATTACGAAAAGATGGAAGATTGCAGAATTAAAATTATCAGAAATTTTTCAAGGTTTTTTTTGTTGGTTTTTTTTTTGCAAACATACAATTCTTGTTAAGATTTTAGCCCTATTTTATTTTGCTTAAGTTGACTGAAGAATTTATTTTCATATAATGCAAAGAAGATTGGGACACTATGGTAGATACAAGAAACAAAGGTAATTACTTGTTAGACCTCATGGACTAAAGCACCAAAGACAACCTTTGAGTTCCCCAGATCCATAGATTCAGTGAGCTGAGTAGAGAGGTCTCAGATACATTCATAATCTTGGCAAATGTGTGAACTCAGACATAAGAAAGAAGAATCTGTTGGTTTTTACTATCATGTTTAGTTTCTGTGTCCTGTATTACAGGGTATGGTGGAATATCAATCTTTGAAATAATCTGTATTGAGGCAATACTTCTGACTAAATGATGGAAAACAAAATGAGTTAAATTCATCCAACTTTAGAGAACATCAGAAACCAACCTGAAGCTATTTTCTTCCTTTCAAATGCTCAGTCTACTAAGGGGAGGTGTAGCTCTTTGCTGTGTGGAGTAAAGTATAATTTTTCATTTGGTCCATACTCTTCTGCACATTACAGTCATGTTCAGTCTTTAAATTAATCTTTCATGAATGAAAAAAAAAAAACTAATAAAATCTCTGGAATAAAGCACCATGCAAATAAATTTTCATTATTGTTGAGGCTTAAATCATGACTTAGAAATAGGTTTAAGTATTTATAATTGAACTTAATAACATAAAAGACCTTGTAACAAATTTATTTCACACATCCTTTTCCAAAAACATATAAATTTGGTTCAATCCCAAGAGCCTACTCTTGGATGGAATTCTTTATTATTATAGATAGTCTGACAGAAAAGCGCATTTGTTTACATTTGACAACAATTTTGCAATTCTTGGATTGCCATTGTCCTTATGCTTTGAGAAACCTGAAGCAGCAAAGGATCTCAGAAGTGGGATTTAATAAAACAAAGGCATAATATCTGCCACTGGCATAAAACTGGCAGTAGGAAGCACCAAGATGATGGTAAAGTGTCCTTGAGCTCACACGTCAGAGTTTCCCAGGATAAGTGCTTTAATGGGACAGTGGATGAAGGTGAAGTCATAAATGACAAATTTTGTAAAACAGTGTCACTTCATACATCCTCTTTTACAGGAATACATGATGTAAATATGTGATTTATAAAGAATTCAAAAACAAGCAGCTGGGACTTCACACTATCAAAATAGAAAGGATTTCAAACATCAGCCTTCTTTTGAAGAAATCTGGATGTATATAATTTGCCTTTAATGGCAAATTGGAAGGGGCTAAATGCACTACTGAGGGTAGGATCAGAATTCAAATCTCTTTGAAAAAGGAAAGTTGTGTTAAAGGCCTGTGTTATGGAAAATAGATGTGGAAGGTGAATAGCTGGGTGACAGGCGGATGGGGATTGTGATGGGTGACAAGTCAGACATTAACAAACATTTTGGCTGCAGAACAAAAATGACAAGCTTCAAATCAGTAGAAGTGTCATGGACAACAGAGATAAATTTATTCTCTGTCCAGTGAGATGCTGGGACTGTATCTAGTTTAGGCACAACTCAACAGAAGAAACATGTTGACAAATTAGAGCACAAAGAGGAACAATAAAACCGATAAGAAGTTTAGAAAACATGAACTTTGTGGAAGGAGCAATGTTTGTTTAGTCTAGAACAGACTGAGGGCAGATATAACGGGCTTGACAATGTAAAAGCCTTTTACAAAGAGGATAGCTCCTCTCATCTGCAGGGGAAAGAAAAACAATTTATACTGTGTATTTTCATAATAGAAGGAGTACTTCATTAAAATACCAAGATCTATCACATACAGAGGGTCACATTCATTGCACTTTTAAAAAATAAATTAGATAAATAGTTTTTTAATATTTGGTGTCCTGGCAGTAGGTATTTCTGCCTCAGGGAACCAGGGTTGCACTAGATCCCTAGGGATCCATCTGATCCTTTGCATTTGTGTGCTTTCAGGATTTAATTTGACAAAATAGACCAGCTTTAGCTGGAGGGATCAAAAGCCTTCCATCAATAGAAGTCCCAGACTATAGTGGATAGAAGCCAAAGGAGCTGGTGATTCAGACTCTTTCATGTCTAGTTGTCCAACCACTAACTAAAAAGGCATTATTTCACTAGGTTGTGCTCTGTAGGAATAAACCATGCTTACATCACTAGAGCAAGAGATAGGGGAAACCTGTTTTCTTTCAGATTTTTTAGGCTATAGCCATATCTTTGGCACTGTCAGTGCTAATGTGCTTCTGACCAGTGACAAAGCAGTAAGTGTCATGGGATTAAATCAGGTTGAAGAGCCCAGGAGAGGTTTTGAATGGTGGTTATACCAAAACACTGGATAGATGCTTAGTAAGGAATGATGTATCCTACAGTGACTGCATAGGCTTTGGTAAACCCAAACAATAAAAGCTAAACAATAAAAAATCTTTTTGGAAGATTTAACTTTTCCATTGTATTATTCTTGTGCTCAGACAAGCTTAGTGCTTGTGAATGAAAGTAGATATGACAGCAAAAGAGACAGACATAATTTCTTTATCTGTACAGGCACAGCATGAAGCACATGATGCTAAAAGGCTTTCTCAGTTTATGGGAGGATAGTTTAGTCTCCAGGCTGATGCAGAAACAATTACTTACCGAGACTGATGATTCTGCTATGGGTGGCTGTCCACTGGGAAATGAGATTGGGAGAGGAGTGTAGGCTAATGAACAGCTGTCACTAACATTTTGGACTATAAACCCATAATTTAGAACAGAAATGTTACATCAATCCCATGTTACTGGTCTGCTCAGAAATTCATTTCCACTGCTAAAACATTTTTATAGGCAGAATTGTTTCATATGCAGATTTATATTTCAGCTGAATGTAAAACTCCCTAATGGTAACTGAAAAATTAAACTACTTGCAAAATTTTACAATATTTATCAGGAAGAATCAGATGTAATAGTGGGTGAAGCATGACACAATATTTTCTAGTAATTCTTCTTGTTATTTGTTTCTTCTGGCTTACATCGCTTTTCCATCCACTGCTCTCAAGAAAATACTTTGAAGTACTATGGTGTGAGCTAGACAGATGAATGGTCAGATATTCAGTACCTGAATCCTAAACTCCAGAACTCCAAACTCATGCTTATCAGCTGCTTAAAGCAATCTGAAACCCATGGACACTTGTAATTTTGGCCACTGGATTCTCCTGACTGATGTTCTTCCTGTGGTATAACCTTCATTTCTATATCATGAATAGCTCAAACCTCAAATCCAAGTCCCATCAGAATCTGCTAACAAGATATTCCTTTGTTTATTTTGATTGACATCTCAACCCAGGAAGCAGTTTCAAACTTCCTAAATAAATCAGTCTTTTAAAAAGAGTAACAGCAACATGTCTCCCTCCCTAATCATCAGGCACTGTTAATTTTGGGGTAGAGGTAATAGAAAATGGAGGAAGTTGTAACAGAATGTTCCAAATAGGTCAATAAGACTGTGAAATCACACAGAGCCTCTCTGGCTTTGTGGTTTCCCACAAACTGATGGACCCCATTACAGAATATCTTAGTATTTATCCAAAGGTCCCAGATCATATGTGGGCTTTGCAGTTCCAAAAACAGGTCCTTATTGGAATAAAAGTTGGTTTTTTTTGGAAGAGGAAGTCCCACTTGTAAAACAGTGGGGCAATTTCCATATACCTGCTTTTGCTGGGTCTCAGTTGTGTGTGAAGCACAATGATCCCAGTGTTGGAAACTTCCATTACACATCCAATTGACTTTGTTGATTGTTCTATATTGGCCTTTCAGCTTTGGGTACTGTGGTTTGAAGTTGATGAAAACTCAGGCAAGCACCCTGAAGACTAAAACACAACTGCTTTTCCAGTGACTACAGTATTTCTCCAGTAACACTGCAAAAGTTGTAAAGGTGCACACAACCTTGGTATAAAATCAGTAATATGTGCAATAATTTATTTGTATCGCTACGTAACTCCAAAAATCTAGATTAATGAGAGCCTTCTCATGGTTAATTGGCAGAACTCATGCTACTGTGCTAATTTTGTCACCTGAGAGATTTGTTGTAATTGAGTTTGGTGTCCTATTTCAGGTATAAACCAAGAAATATACCCTAGAAAGTACACCATTTTTAGCCACTCAGTTTATCACTTTCATTGCCAAGGATAATATTTTCAAAATTGAAAAACATGCAGGCTTTCTTCTCATACTTGCTGAAAAAAAAATTTCCACTGCTGCACAAACACAAACACACCAGTGAGCACAAATCCTCAGTGAGGTAATGGCAAAGCTCAGAACCAAGTCTGCAAGAACTGAGACTTGCTTATGTGAACAAAAAATGTTAAGTTTATAGGCTGGGTGCTGACTGCTGTCTTCCACAGGTGCTAGACATAATTTAGCAATAGAATTTTTTTTAATGACGGCATACATTTTTTATTTCTGTTTGCTGTTATTTATAGAATATGCCTGTCACAAGACCTTGATCCTAATGACTGTCTTCTGATTACTCTTGCTGAACTACTTTAATTTCAATAGATAGCCATATTTTTGCTTGAGACTAGTGGACTGAACAGACAACACTAAGGCTGTGGTTTCCAACGCTCAAGTTTGCCCTTATATGGCATAAGGCAGAATGTGGTCCTGGTTCTGTTATTAAGAATAACAATCTCATTGCTATAAGCAGTACAGATTGGAAATGATTCTTAAATTTTTTTTAATTAAAAATTACTTTCCTTTTGGTGAAAAAGTAAAGTATATAAATTACTGGGGAAATGAAATATTTAGTATAATTTTAAAGTTTAAAAATTTTTCTTCTTTTATAGGACCAGTGACTTAGTGAGGAAAGAAGAGTGAGATCAATAAGTTATGTTTTTATTAAATTTTAAATTGAAAATTCAATAATTCCAAATGCACCTCAAGGCAAAGCGGCTATTACCATGCATATAAAAAGAGATGACTTTAAGAATATTTTGTCTGTGTCTTTCATAAAAATGGATTTCTTAGGTAAACTTATCTCTCACTAATGGAAAATTTCTGTAGATTTATGAGCCATTTTGAGTTATGAAATGATACCAATGCTGATTGTATTTGTCCATGGAAAATCTTGACCTATGTCATGAGGCTTTAAGGGAAAGCAAAACAAATTCCATTTTTCTGTAGGAGAGAATTATGAAGCTGGTTGGGATAATAACACCTTGTGTAAATGAGTTTCTAACCTCTCACATAAGCAGCTTCTGGGATCTCTACCAGTATTACCCAAAGTGTAACAGAGCAGACACCACAGAGACTGTATCCTTAAAGCCTGTAAAGAGAACCAAAAATGGCCCCCAGAGGTCTGAAAAGAAATTCCTTCACACATATGGCTATACTCTCATTTGTGTGAACAAAATTATCTCTGTAGCATGAAGACCATAATCCTCTTCCCTAAAATGTTATAGTCTAATAGAAAAGATGACAGAACTACTAAGAATTAGAAACAATATCTAGTGATAGATGTAGGCCACAGAAAAAAAATCACACCATACTGAAGCTTCTAAATGAGTAAAAAGCCCACATAATTAAAAAAAACAAAAAAACAAAACCAAAAAAAACCCCACCAAAAACCCAAGCAAATAAATCAAAATAAAACCCCATAAAAAGATCATCATAAGTACCATGGAAGTATCATGGAACATAGCACCATTTCACAGAAATTTTCTAGCCACAGAAATTCAGTTTTGTTCTGTCTTTCCATTCAACAGTCTGGACATCTTTGACCCAAGTTTTGCACAAATATTTTTTTCAGGAGCTCTTTGGGAAGGAAGCCAAAGACTCTTTCCCTGTGACCTTACACAGTAATGTCCTAGAAATTATTCCTGTGAACAAAGCTGTTACGCTATGGTTGTTTGGGAAATGAGATATCCTACATTGTAAGAGTCTGGGGTGTATTGCCATGTAACCCCGTCTGATTGGTTTTCTATCTGCAGGAAAACAAGATATATATTGACTTAGATATATGTTTGATATATAAATATATATTGACTTAGAATTAAAGGTAACACCCTCCCGAGCCCAGCTGAACCCTGCTTTATCAGTCTCTGAGAAATGAAGAACACATTGCCAGTGAGTTAGGGAAAATGCTGTTCAAATTTTTTTTAAGATAATCTCTGCCTTCCTATGAAATCTATAGTGATAGCACTGGAGTAATGGATAATGAGACCAACATTAAAAAAAGATAGAAAATATACTGAAAACCAGCTGCTTGAGCTTATTTCAAACAATGTATACAATCAAAAAATGGTAACAATTTATCTGTCTATAGCATGTCAGATAATTTCTAGGTTAAAACCAAAATGAAAGACTAGAATTCCTACTACAGCAAAATTTCCCGCTATGTTCCACTGTATCATGGTAATTTCTTTGAATTATTTTTGCATAGAATATTCTCCTATCTATGAGGGTTTCAAACTCATCATTGAAGAGGCCTGACCCAATGCCAAATGGAAGCAGTGTAAAAAGTACAAGAAACTTGAGTGATTTCTTGAAAAAGGAAGCCTGCTGCGAACAAAGTTGCTTCCTTATGGTATGGCTTCCCTTGAATAGAAGCATAGATCCACAATTAGAAGTTTTCATTAACTGCTACAAGCCTTAATGAAGCAGACAAGCTGGAGGCCCTGTGTTACCTTCTTTGCTATGTGGCAAAAGCATGGTTGCTAAATCTCATGTAATCTGCTGATAACTACTTCCTGAAGGACTTTTAGTAACATTCTTGAAAGAAACAGTGAGAAAATAAACAACAAATATTTAGAATTAAAATATGTATCAATGGATATCACACTGATATTAAAGAGAAAGTTGGCAAAAATAATGCAAATCTTGCTTGTGTTTTTTTTACAGGAGAGAGATCAGAACAGCTCAGGTCCTTAATTTCATATACATACACTGAAATAATTTTAGGTTCTTTCTTTCTGAAATTATACTTTCTTCCATCCCACAATCTGACTGGTATCATCAGTTTGATGCTGGTGCAGTGGAATGGAATTGATGACACAGAAGGATCCCTGCCCAACCCGAATGAGTCTATGTAATCAATTTTAGCTAACACATATTTTTCTGCCTCTCTGCTAATCCTTGCTATGCAGGATATGTTCCTTTCTTAAAGGAAGGGATATTCCTTACATTTTAAAAAACACAACCCTTTGAATGCAAATAAAATGACTAATGCTTCTTAAGCTCACAGTGGTTCCATGCAGTAACTTAAATGAGAGGCTGTTAGTTCATCTGTGACTGAAAACCAAAACCAGACGGATTAGCTTGTTAGAGTTCTCACAACACATAGCTATGAGTTATGATCATGGTGGGGAATATATTTCTTTTTCGGTTGCCTTCTTTTAAGCTTCTCTTTCAGCTGTTTCATTATACTGGGATTTTAGAAAATGGTTGCATCTAATCTCTTTCTAAAAAGACTTACTGAGAAAGAGGGAAGGAGCAGATGTTATTTTCAAATGTGAAAATCTAGCTCAAAAGATGAAACACAAGTTTGCTGGTGACAATTCATAAACTCCACACGTTCTCCACTCTCTCTGCTGTCTAAGGGAAGCCAAATTTGAAAAACAGGTACAACACAAAAAAGATATATTGGAAGCATATTCTTCAAGTCTTTGCATGAATCTAGAATAAATGAATTAATGTAAGATGCCTGCTGGTCACTGTTCTCTGTGTGTACCTGAAATGCCTAGTGAAACAAACTCATCAAAAGAATTTGGCATAAAGATACCAACAGCGTGGATGGTCATGGGCTTTTTTAGAGAACAGGCAGCTCAATATCCAGCTTGGTCAGGACAGGACAACTGTAGGCAAGCCAAAAAGCAAAGCTTTATATGTGCAAGGAAGTTTTAACACAAAAATTACATGTATTGTATTTCAACTCATAAATGCACATTTTTTTATTGTAAAGTGCTTCTGCTCTGAGAGTTCTGGCAGCAGAAGTGGGTTTTGAGTCCCTCTCCTGTTGATGCTGGAGTCAGCAGTAATGCCTCCACTGCTATGAGAGAGTGGATATGCTGGATTGTCCAGCATGCTGTAGGAATGCTCTAGACCCCTCTCCAATTTCTTTGAATCTGATAAGCAGTGTGGATGCTCAATGTCTGATAGAAATTCCTGAAAATGTTAATCAGAACCCATCACAGCAACATCTTTGCACTGTACAACATTTCTTCGCTGTAACTTCTGTGGTGACTGCCCTGTCCCAACCCTCAGCTGTCAAATGCCAGACCTACTTTGCCTTTACTGGGACTACTGAGACTACAAAGTAACTTCCCACTACAGAGCTCTGGAGTTCGCTAACTGAATCAAACTTCACTGGCAGTATTATAAAATGTGGGTCTTGGATACATATCGAGAATCCACTACAACAGATTTATCAGAGATGCAGATATCAATCTACAGGACTGAGACAAAAACCAGCCATTAGATAAGTTTTGATTCTGACCAGCTTTGCTTTTATTTGAAATAAAATAATAATGTCTGGATAGTGTCAGTTTGGAGGGCTATTCAGTCTCCCAAGCTGTTACCTGTACTTTATACAGCTTACCTGATTCCCATCAAAACCAAGGGAAAGATTGAGAGCGTCTTCTGTGAAAGATGAACTAAATCCTGTTTAAGCTCTCAAATGAAACAAGACACAATGCATGTGATTCCTCTCCGCTAACTTCAAGGTCTGAATTCAACTTTCTAAGTATCAGTGCAATTGTGATTTTTAGCACTTTAATATATTCAAGATGTTTGCAAGACTGCCAGGAAAAACGGAGTATTTAAGAGAGCTATGCTGTTCTGCAGTGCCAGTGCCCCTTTGCAGGCCAGATAGAATGCAGCTCCGATGGCAAGAGATCCATATGTGTGCAACTGGACTGAGCCATAAGTAGTTGCAAAGAACATGTCTACATCCACGCTAACCTTAATAATAAAGGAGTTAATATATCAGTAAAATACACAGAATTATTTCTCTAATCTGAAAGTAGACACCCACATTTGAAGAAATTAATTGTACCTTGAATTCAATGGATGATATTCATGAACTGAATGAAATGTTCTGCTTGTCTTGAACTAAAGATTCTGCTGTTCTATAACTCAAAGTCCATAACAATAAAAAAGTTAAAGAGCCTCTGTCTGGTGTTTGATAACCAACACTGAGTTGAAGTTTTCATTTTTCTGCCAGTGCCTCCAGGTTGATCCATAAGGATTTTCACTCCTCAGAGAACTGCAATCGCTCTCCAGATCATATAATTTTCTATATCTCCTGCAAATTTTGTGAAAATGTTTCATTGTGATCATAGACTTAGGTATCTAAGAGGGAGCTTTCAAACTGAAGAATATCACATCTAAGTTCTCCATACATTTTTACCTTCTAACCAGCTAACTCAGTTTGATCTCTCTAGTTGTGTCTTGAAAGCTGTATTTGTATTCTGGAAGTTGTGTGTGTACTGTGGAAATTTTAGCCTGCTTGCAGAGTAAAGAACCTACTTATCAGCCATTGATTTAAAGGTTTCTGAAATTGTGAGGCGCTTTCAACTCAGACACTACACCAACTTAGGTTATCATCTCTCCGGATTTTGTAGAGCAATGCAGGCTCAGAGTGGCTAAAATCTGGATGGCAGCTGTGATCTCAAAGGGCAGCTGGATGCTGCAGTGAAAGGGTGGTAGTGATTCAGAAGACAGCAGTCTTCCCTCCAAGTGCCCAATGTGCTTCAAAGAGGCCCTGTACTGCTGAGAAAGATAAACCTGACCCTTGTGGTCTGTGGTCAATCAAAGATCTTATTGAACATTTCACAAGGGAAAAGACACTGATCTCAGTGTCCTGGACAGGTTACATAACACTAGTGAAACCAAGTCCAGAACATTGTGGGTCTAGTTTTGCATTCCTCACTCAGTGTTAGGTGCCAGGATTTCTCCTGGTGTGCTCTGGATTCAAATGAGCTCTACAAAACAAAAACTACATTGGACTTGGCCCCAAGTTCAGCTCCTTTCTAGATCTGCTGTCAGCTGTGCATTGGGAAATGCACCCACAGCAGATGGGCTTTTGTTTGGCTTGGTTTTGATGCTGTCAGGTGAGTGGGCGTTATTTGAACTCCAAAGACTGAAGTGGAAATCAAAAAGCAACAAAAATCCCAAGCGATCCTGTCCATGAGCAGATGTTTTTAAACCACAGCCATCAAAAAGCATGTATAAGAAAACATTAACTACAATAGAAAAACAGATTGTTGGCACTTCGTGCACGTCAAGAAAAGAGTGATACAAAAATGGGGAAAAAACATTTTGGTGTTGCTAAATCATACTTATTTACTAAATATTCATACCAGATGACTTCCCATTTGTTGATAAAAACATTTCAACATGATAAATGCTTTCATCTAAAGGGTTTTTTTGGAAACGTATTATAAGATGAGGAACACTTAATAGAAGAAAAAGAATAGGAGTAGCAGGTTGGTTTATATAAGAACAAGCAAAATGCTGAGCATGATATGTAGGGACACTGGGTTAGTTATACCCTGTGGATACAACAGACAGACTTGGTTGCATTCCCAATCCAAATACAGGTTGGAAGGAGAATGGATTGAGAGCAGCTTTGGGGGAAAGATTTGGAGGTGGTGATGGATGAAAAGGGACTTCTATAACTTGAAAAATTATATAATTTATGTGAGTTCAGTTCATCACATCCAAATCAGATATCTGGTGTAAGAGTCACCTCTTTAAATGTCAGAGGTGAATGAGACAGGGGATGAATGGAAAAAACAAGGCAAGAGATTCTTCAAGAAGCTGGATGATGGACAAGGGTAACATTAAACAAGGTAGTTCTGATGAGACAACCTCTCCAGAACTTGGGGAAGTCACTAGTGACAGGTTAGATGGAGAGCCAGGAGGAGCTCCTCTTACCCTCTGGGTGAGAATGGCATACAGCTCTTTTCCTTGCTTTCAGGATGAGTTCTGCAATCCTTATACTGCTGTATAAAATATGACTAAATCTTCATCTTCAGATCTTCTGGAGAGAAGATTTAGGCCAATGTACAGTCAGGGATTATAGCCAGACACTTCAGTGCAGAAGCTATTTCAGTCCTGGGTTTGTTTCCCTGCAGTGACTCCCACCTGACAATGTCACACTTGGCCTGTTTTGGGGATTTTCAGCCACCTGGTTGTGAGAAGCCCATCCCCTCTCAGTTGCTCATGTCTTTGTAGCACTGTGTAACACCAAACACCTCATCAACTGCCTTGCAAAACTAAAGCTCATCATAATGCTACTAAGGGTGCAATGCCTTCTTCCTTCTCTAAGGATAGCAGGAACGGCTGGGGAGAGTGGGACTGGAAGTTTGAGGCTCCCTGACCTGACTTAAAATGGCACTCCAGTGGAGAAAAGTGCATTTGGGACCTGACTGGTTCACTGCTGCTGCTCCTGAACACCAAGAAACTGGCAGAACCATAAAAGAACTGTCCTTGCAACTCAACCTGCCAAAAATGTCCAGTGTTAAAAGATTTGTCTGTGGAAATTCTTTATGAGTTCATGTACCACTAGAGAGGGAATATTTGAATCTCTGTTCTTCCTTGCAACAATGAACATCACATTACTTGTTTATTTTCAGATTAAATCTCAACTGAAAATACTGATATATTCATTTTGTTCTCTTCCATATGTAGTCACTGCTCTTTCCTAACAACTCTGAAATGCAGCTGC
Source organism: Motacilla alba alba (assembly GCF_015832195.1). Taxonomy (NCBI): domain Eukaryota; kingdom Metazoa; phylum Chordata; class Aves; order Passeriformes; family Motacillidae; genus Motacilla; species Motacilla alba. Next base: position 10,563,833 of record NC_052019.1, on the reverse strand, counting down.
TCCACGACAAGTAAAGGATGAGGAAACAGGCATGCATGACTCCTTGACTAGTAAAATTTTCCAAAATCTGGGCCAGCAGCACACAGAAGTCCTGGGGATAGCAGTAATTATACATTCCCTTGGGTTCTCTGGAGTGGAGAGAAGACAAGCATCTCCTCTTTTCCCTCTCTTACATTAAAAAATATCTTTAAAACACGCATGTTTCCAAACATATTTTATGATCCAATTTCACTGTAGCAATATGATTCAGTAATTTCATTATGCAAATTCCTCTAATTTAGAATGCCTATTATTTATTCTTCTTTTATCCAGTCATCACCAAAAAAAGCCGTGATCGTTTTAACTTATTTGGATAAAGCACACTGATAAAAGAATTCGCGAGAATATTAACTAAACCCCTTATTATTTTCAGCATGAAACATTGCGGGAGATTTCCTGTATAAGGCAGCTCTTGGCTCCAAATGGAAGAGGAGTGTGAAGCAGACATGAAAAAGGTACAGCTCCCATCTGTCTTTCAGTGGGGCTTTGATAACAATACACAGAATTTCAACAGGCCTCTACGTGGAGGGGGTGGCAGGCAGAAAGCTTTCTTGTGAGCACTGGTGAGTTTTCACATATAGTCATTCATGGAGACAAACCAGAGAGAAGGGATTAATGAGCTGGAATAACATGATCTTGAGAAGTACTACAGTTTGTGCTACAGTGTTTCTTCACACCGCACGCATCTGTCACAAACAGGCTCATGAAATCATGTGCTGTTCGCTTTATCTGCAGGAACATTCTTTGTGTGCTGACATCACACCAAACGTGCCAGGGTAAGCAAATGCAGCCCTGTGGCAAATAGCTTGGACCAACAGTAACACCTGTCTTCTGAACTTGCTCTGGCCAATTATTTCACAGGGCTGAGTTAATAATTGGCCAGAGCTTGGGTGAGAAGGTATAACAACCACCTCCGCAATCAGCCCTTTCGCTCACAGCTATTCTGACTCACATGGTTGGGCTGAGAGCTCCAGTTTAAAACAGTATCGGCAGGATGTGAGAAAACTGCGGCTTCCAAATCAGCAGCACCATCTACTGTGGAAGTGCCACTTTCCTTACTTTCTCCCAAGGACCTATTTTAAGTCACCATAAATGAGAGGACACTGGCTCTTTGGACAGACCTTATCTACTCATTCATACTTGTCTCCATGCTCTCCTCTTTACGGTTTCCCTCATCCTATCAATCTCCCTACCCTGGCTTTTGAATTCTGCTAGCTCCTCTCTTCTGCCATCATTCAGTCTTCACAGGGAAAACTGAGGCTGCTTTATAATTTTCCTCATTGTGCTTATGTTGCTTTTGCTTTAATTCCTCAGAAGTAGTTCTACTTACCTTTAAGTTTTAGGCCTCTGACTTAACCCAAAATTTCCAACTCTTATAATTTTATGGCAAATCTTGAAATTTGTGGTATTTTTCTTCAAACATTAACTACAGCAGTAATTTGAGACTTTCCATTCCATAATAAAACAATTTTCCAGTTCTCATTTCACAGAGGGAAGTTCAAAAACACAACTCCCAGGCTTATAAAAAGAAGACCATAAACCCCCCCCCAAATGTAGGCTATCAATTTTTTAATTCATAACTAGGAAAAGGCTCAGGAGTTTGAAAACTTGAGGTTGGAAAGGCTCTTAAACCCACCTTTTTCCAGCAATCTTCCTCTGGACTGATCATTTAATTAGAAAAATTTGATGAGAAAAGCATCATATACTCTAGGCAAGCACCATTTCTATGGCAAATCCCCTAACCCTTTCCAAGTTAAATTGAACAATTTGTCCTTTCATGAATTAAAGAGAAGAAAGATTTCTTCATAAATTTAAACTTTTAACTTTGATTTCTAGAATTAATTCTATATTTGTTTCTCTAATGAATTCTAAAATTCTGTTTCAGTCTTCCAATCCCCATCCCTCTTGGCACCCACGCTGCAGACCCTCTCACAGAAAGACTGGCTGACATCCAGTGACATCCACACCATCCTCCCACAAAGCCAAGTCACCATAAAAAGATACATAAAATCTGCAGGCCCCTGAACCTTGTTACTCCGCCAAAAAGGAAAAAAACAGTCACATAAAATGGGATGGTATCAAGAAAAAAAAAAACATTAGGGAAGAAATGGAAAACAGAAGAAGGTTGATTTTGGGATGTTTTAGAAAATATGCATAGTTATGTACTGAATAAAGAGTGATACTAATAATTATAGTACAAAGGGAGTAAATTGGGTTAATACATGGAATCTGCATTTGAGAAAGAGTAACTAATTTACTCTTTTAAAAAGAAGTCTTTTCTTACTTGCTGAACAGAATTTAATGTAATACAGCTAGTATAGCTCTATTCACAGTATATCCTCCTCTTGGCAAGATTCTCTAATCTTGCCAATCCTTCCAGGAGATAATATATGCCATCTGGAGGAAATGTTTCTCTTCCTCCCACCCTCCCATCTGTTATGTGTTTCTCTTAGATCCTCCCACCCTCAGACTTTATCCTCTGATCATCCCTAGACCTCAGACTCTAGATGTACAACCATTTTCACTTTCAGTCTCACTGTATTTCTCTTTGGGTTTTGCCTTGGGGTTTTATCACACTACTGAAACTCCTAGTCTGCAATAGTCTTAGTGGAATTCTCCTTCATCCCTAATTCCAATCTGTCTCTTTCTTTCTTTTATCTTGAAAATGTCAGTGGGTTCCCTGAACTCATTTGAGGACTTCTGCTATCCAATCATATACCCTTTAATTAGGCTGATTGCCTGCATTATGGTGACACAATCAGAAATAAAGTAGGATGGGAGCTCAAGATTCTACCTTTCCAAAACAGGATCTGCTCTTTCTAGAGTAATTTCCGGACAAAAACTATATAAGCTTTCTTATAAACAAGGTCATTAAAAACAGAGATTCCACATATTGCCCACAAACTCAGTTCCAGTCCTTTGCTATCTTTATATTTAAAAAAATACACTTTACACTGAAGACAATCTCTGTAGTACCAGACCTAAAATTCCCTAGCAGCATTTTGAGTCTTTTTCTTCTTGAGCTACTGTACTGAACACAAATAACAGATTGTTACACTCTTTCAGCAACTTTTTACATATTTGAATACTCTTATCACGTCCCTTTTCTGTCTTCTTTTGCCCCAGACTAAACAATTTTAGGTCTTTAAAGCTTAGTTAAGTCATATTTCTGAAGGTCTAATGATTTTATACTCTTGTGGATTTTCTCCATCTGATTCATGTACTACTTTTAAGTAGCAAATGCAAATCTAGGCACTGAATTCCAACTGAGAACCTTACAAGCAGTGAGGAAAGAGGAAACAGGAGAGGGGGGGTGGTGGGGGTCTCACAAGCTTGCAAACCTACACGGGGAACTGCACTGAGCCAGTCAGTTTCACTACTGGATTGCTCATTACTTGTGCCAAAGTGTAGCACTCTGCAGTTGCTCTTATTGAATTGCATCTTATTTACCAGAAACACTTCTCCATTTAAAGAAATAATTTAAAATTTCAATTTTTCTATTCTTTTGTCTTGCACTCAGCTCAAGGAACCATAACAACAGTGTTCAAGACGTGTTCCTATGGAAATATCCAATATAATTTGTGATGGACTTCTGTGAAGGACTGATGACTATTTGGATAGCAGAATTGCAAGAAGTTGTGCATTGTGAAGTTTTACCCACATGTTAATTTCAGCATTTTCTTACAAAAATATGATCAAATATATTAGTAATATCAGTATGTAATCATGTGACACCCACAGCTTTTACACAGTCTACAATACCTATTATTCTATTGTAGATGAAATTAGGCTTCTGAGACAAAGTATGCTCTTAATCATAATATCTGGTTATTACTTCATGGTCTTCTGAAGGCTTATAAGATGATTTTATTTTCGTATAAAAAATGTATGTACTGTGAACTGCTCTTCTAGACTGATTTTGACAGTTCATTAAGAGCATCCTAAGGTGAAACGTATTGGCCCAGCCAAGTAGAAAACATCTAAAAGTGACTCCTTTAACTAATTTCCTAGAAATTATGTCCCCTTTTAATGCACTGTATCCTTTTTGATGAGCAGGATGTTGCAGGACATGTATATTCACAGGGATACATCAGCTGGGATTAAGTTATATGAAGTTCTAGGCAGTTGTTCAACAGCAAAGCAGCGCATGGAGTGGCAAGAAGCAAAATCCCATTTACAGTTATGTTTTCCTTCAATTCACAGTAACCATTTATGACAAGAATAAGGAGTTTCTATGACTCACAACCATTTTCATGTGACTGCTTGTTCCACAAATTCGAATCACACACAAATCAATGAGCTAGAGCAGATGCAGCACGGGTCTGGCAACATGTCTTTTCTGAGGAACCCACAAAAGTTTGACCTGAAGGAGATTCCTCTTTCTTTCAGGTAGCCCTTCCCATACTGAACTGATAGTAGCTCGTGTCACCACTCTCCCTCTGGAGGCCAGCAGGATGTAAAGATCAATAGATCAGTATTTTTAAAGAACTTCAAACTTTGGTATTCTGCTGAGCTCCCTCAAGCCCCCTCAGCAGCCACCTGAGCTTGCACAGTGCAGCTAGGAGAGGGGGCTGCAAAGCAGGACACCTGCACTCCTAGGTGGCTTTGATTTTTCCTGTCTTTTTGCAAAAACCCAAAAGTTTCTAAAACTATATAAGAAAACAGAATTTTCCAGTTTAACTAGAATATTTACCTGCAACACCAAACCACCAAAGCTGGGTCCCTGTTCATGACCAGAAAGATCAGAGTATTGAAATTTTTCCCTACAGCTCAGGAAAAAAGCCTGAAATTTTGCTACTTGGATTTCATGCGGGGAAAAAACAAAGGGATTTTTTCTTTCCTTCTTTACTTCTCCATTCTTCCCTGTTCAAACATGTGTTTTGACCTACCCTTGTCTCTTTATAAACACCCTCACACATCAAACAGCTCTTCAAAACACAAATCCTCTTGTTTTCTTCCTCTGGACTCCTTTCATTTTTATGAATCAGTATTTTCCAATAAAAAAACACAGATTTTAATTTTGTTTCTAAACACCTGCTTAAAAATACAGTTATATTTTAACTGCAGAATAACTTAACAATAAAGTTTGAGATAGGACTCCTCCTTCCACAGCTACAAAAAAGCCTGTTAAGACTGTGGCAAAATTTATAGCTTACGATTTCTAGGTAAGTTCTGTTATTAATAGTCTCAATTTCCTCTCCTTAAACATACTAACACAAACTGTTCTTTTGGCTGGAAAGTGAGTGAAGAAGAGAGCAGGCTATGGCATTTCCTTCAGATCATCATGTCTCTGTGCCAAAAGCTTACCTTTTTTCTCCCGCACCAAATGCAATGAGTTCAGAATAGCTGAATACATGTAAGAAGAGAAAAAGCTCTGGATTTTTTTACTTTGCTTTCAGTATACTTTCAGAGAAATTCTCAAATAGACTTTTGGATTCATTTACATTTCCAAAGATTATTTATTGGCATCAGTTTCAGGTGGAACACAAAAAAGAAAAATGACCTCTGATTTTCAATTACTATTAGGGGATGGAGAAAAGAAATTTTCCTTAAAAGTATATGTTTAGGGCACAGCTTGCCTGGCTTAGGAAGACAGCTGAGAAAGTTCTCACTTTGTTTGAACTGATGTGTTTTTGAAAGTCTTATTTCTCCTCCCACCTTTTCTTTTCTTCTGCAGTGTCCAGTCTTGAAAACAAACTGACAGATGTTCTCTTGGATCAGCTTGTGAGACTTGCACTGTCAGGAGTGCAAACAGACTTTTGCTGTTTAGTCCAGGAAATGAGATGCAGACAATCTGATAAATAAACAGTGTTTATTACTCCAGTTTAAAATGTGCTTTGGATTTCTTTTCAAAATACTCCTACGAGGAAGTGAGGATGAATATTAAACATGTGCTCCTAATTTAGAGACCTCAATGGCAAGGTCAGAGGGTCTTTAACTTACACAATTTGTATAGTTAGGTTATAACAGCAGTGAGTGTTTTTGATCTTTAACCATACTAAATAAACAACAAGAAATTTGAATAATATAGAAATTCACTCCAAAGAAACTCATAAGACTTATGAATACACCATGATTAATTAGAATAATAGGATTTAGGACTGCGTGTGAATTGGAATGCATAGTGACTTTTATAACTAAGAGACACATAGAGATTTAAAGAGACGGCATATAACTACCCAGTATGGACTGGGACAAGACAGAGTGGAAAATATTCTTCTACTCAAGCAGTTAAGTATGCATTTTAATGGCTGTGGGCTCATAAATTTAGATTTAGATATCATTCAAATGGCACTTCCATTATCAGCAGCATCTAGATCCCCAGAACAGCACTAGAGCATCATTTAACTTTTAATTCTGTGTAATGTCATGTGCCACCCTATTTCTCTGTCACGGCTGTGTGGCCTACAGAGCACAGAAGAGCCCAGCATCCATGGCTCTGATGACACATATGCTTCCAGGAACAAGTAGGAACAGGCAGGGACCTGCCCTGCATGTATGCCAGGAGATGCAAACAAGCAAGCACAAAAGGACAATTAACTTCATAAAAGGGCAACAAGATTTTCTTTCCTATTGTGAGAAAGAAAAGAAGAGAGTTCAGAATGCAGGAGATGAGTTTTGGAGCTAACTCTTGATATTCTGTTAAGGATGTGGTGACTGCATGCTCTGCTGTCCTTTGGGCTTGCAAAAACACAATTTGGCCCTCAAGAGAGAAAACAGAGACCCACTGAGTCACCAGTAACATTTGCTGCATTGCTTTGGATTTGTGTTGAGGCGCCTCCCTTCCCTTCCAGCTCTGCAGTAAAGCATCATTTCCACCAGACAGAGGTGATTCAGAACCCATGAAATGCTCATTTTTCCAAGTCATGGAGGACTGTTACTGAATGAGTTATCATTTAAACAGCTTTTAGTGCCACATTTGAATTCTGAATGAATTCAAATTCTAGTGAAAGGTGTTCAACAAGTGTCACTGAGCCAAGAAACTTTACTCACTGTTCCCAAGAGGAACACACCCAATACTTGTTGTGAGTTTCATTTTTATTCCTAACCTTACTCTCTGCATCACTCTCTCTTTTTGGAATAATGAGTTTTGGGGGGGGAAGTACCCCTTACTATACCTATGCTTATCTGAGACAAATAATTTCATCCATTTTGGCTACAAGACATCAGCTAGCAGAAAATGCCTTTCAGATTTATTTATTTTAATTTTTTAATCCTTAATGAACGAGATGCAGACTGATAAGCTAATCATGAAAGATTCTGTGAAACTCCTTACATTCATTTTATATGCCAAACTCTCTCCAATTAAGGTGGCTGTATTTACCTGTTGATATTCATCCTGTTTACTTATATTGTGTTTGCAGTCTCCAAGTGTGACTACAGAGATAAGGACAGGAATCCAACAGAACTATTAAATAGTCTGTGATCCAACACTAGTAACAACAGTACCTCACAGACTATTTTGTATTTACTACTTTGTAATTTGAAACATTTTTCTCAACCTCTTCCTTGTAACTGTCATTGTAAATAACAAAAATATTCACCTTACCTACACACAGTGCTCTTGTTTCCTTCAGATTCATGTTTCAGGCCAAACACTTTTCACTTTTATTAGACTGTTTCCTTAAAGAGCAAGTTTATCAAAACACCAACATGCTTCATATTTTATATATATAAAATATATATTTTATATATATATATTTTAAATATATATATATTTTGCACTATAAAGTCATTTAGGTAAACCTTACCTTTTCAAAGTGCGGAAAAATGTATGCCACAGCAAAATTTTACAGTTTTCTTATCACAAGACATGCCACATCTTTAGCTATGATGTATACCTTTTTTTGTCATGAGTGAGACTGCTGCTGCTTGGAAAATCCAGGCTTGGACCAACTCTGCCCCTATAACAGAGGGAACAACAAAACACTAACTCACTAACTGTAGTGGGGGGTTCTGGCTGCTGCCTCCTGCATTCAAGAGGTCCTTAATTAGGACACAGTATGGTGACTCCAACCCTATAGCCTGATGCAGCTCAGTGAATTGTGCCTACCTAATCCTAGCTCACAGGATCCCATCAGAAGGCCTGAGGTAGTACCTTGCAGGACTTCATGAGTTTTATCTATTGTGTGAAAAAGAGGGAAAGGGGAACTGCAGGCAGAAGTCAAGGCTGGATGTGTCATATCCAGCAAGTAAGACTTCCAAAGTTTGGTATAGGCTCTGGGTGAGCTATGTCAGATATCCTTTTTCTGAAGTCAGCTTAACTTTTTTGAAAGCCGGGTCAACCCCTACTTGGATTAATTAATTTCCTAAGTTACGTCTAGTAAAAGTTCTGATTACCATAGAGCAAAAGTGAGCATTTTCTTGATAAAGATGGCATGCATGGGCAAGATTTACTCTGCAAGTTATGAAGACTGTGGAGGTGACTAGTTGACAGAGCTCGACAGATGCTCTCTTCCACTTGAGAGTCTTACTGAATACTTTTAAATAGTAGATTAAAAACCCCGAAACCTCAAATATTAAGGCTTTGGCAATACTTCCAACTACTATTACAGAGAATCTCCCAAATCTTTTGTTGAAGCAAATGACGGCAGGGAGCCCAGCAGATCCCCTTTGGCAGCTGGAAAGTGTCTCGTACAACGTGCCATGATGCCATGCAGAGGAAGTGGCTACAAGGACTGTGTTCAGCTACTCGTGTCTCTGCTTCGACACCTGCAAAGAGGGATTCGTGCCCATGAGAGTGTTGAACATTACAACAGAGTCCAAACTAAGAGAGGCCAAACTTGATTACCCTTCGGTGGCAGCGGCGACAAACGCCCTTCTTACTGCTGACATTACAGACAAGCATGAGGGAAGGCAAAGCGGCTGCCGGCTTTCTGCCCCTGACTCACAGAGGTCACAGCCGCTCAGATGTAACAGATCGCCTTTGTTAATGCCACGTCGGGCACCCACAGCCCCTGGTGCCCAGCGGATGGCACAGCCCGCCTCACGCCGGGCTCTCCCCGTTCGGGGCGGCGATTTACCAGCAGGCGGGCGGCTCTGCCCCGCAGCGCCCAGATGAGGGACCGGACCCTCCCCGCTCTGTCTGTCCGTCCGTCCGTCCCGCCCGGGGTGGAGCCTGCCCGCCCGGGGCTGCGGTGCTGCTGGGGGCGGCGGGCCCGTCCCACATATAACCCTGCCGCGCTGCCGCTAATTCCCACCGCCTCCCGCTCCGCCTGCCTTCGGCGCTCCGTGCCATGGCTCGGCGCCTCAGCCCGGCCAGCTGAGTCCCGGGAGCCGCCGCGTCCTGCGGGAACCGAGCCGGCCGTGACTCCGCGGCCTTGTCTCCGGCCTGCTGCCCTTCCACCGCTGCGCCGTCCCGCTCCGCCCGGGACAGAAGGCACCGTCCTGCCCGAGTGTGCATAAAGCCCGCCTTCCCCTTCCCTCGCCGCGATCGCACCTTCCCGCCTCCTGCCCCGGGGCCGGGCGGGCTCGCACCCCGCGCTCCGCCGCCGCCGCCGTCCCCGCCGAGGATGCGGGTGTCGCTGCTGAGCCCGCTGCTCCTGCTGTCCCTCAGCGCCGGCCCGCACGCCGCGGAGCTCTCGTTCGGCCGCGCCAAGTGCCCGGCCCGCTGCGATGTCTCCACGTGCCCCAGCCCCAGCTGCCCCAGCGGGTACGTCCCCGACCGCTGCGGCTGCTGCCTCATCTGCGCCGCGGGCGAGGGGGACTCCTGCGGCCGCAAGGAGGACCCGCCCTGCGGGGACAGCCTCGACTGCCGCTACCCCATGGGCAAGCGCTTCGCCAAGGGCGTCTGCCAGTGCAAGCTCAGCGCCCAGGTGTGCGGCAGCGACGGCCGGACCTACGACAACATCTGCCAGCTGAAGGCGGTGAGCCGCAAGGCGCTGCAGCACGGGCTGCCCGCCGTCGCCCAGGTCCAGAAGGGAGCCTGTGAATCGGGTAGGAGCATGGTGGGACCTGCCGCGGCGCGGGGGGTGGGAGACCTGGCTTCCAGGGTAAAGAAAGTCATGATTTTCAGTGGCCTGGGAAGACTGGGTGGCTCTAGGGACTCTAAAAACCTCCAAGGATGTGGCAACTCACCCAGCTGCTAATGACACCTGTGGCATGCGGAATGGATGCTCAGGTGCTTTCTGAACAGCAGAACTCCTGGATGCTCATTGTGGGTTTGGGCTGGGTTTGGGGAGGGTTCCCCCAGAGCGGCGGCATGGCAGTGGATGATGCCTCGCTGAGGTGCAGGTTGCCGCCTCAGTGCTCCGGGGACAAGAGGCGGGCGCGCTTGCCAGATGGGAGCGAGGTGGGTGGAGGTGGCTCGGCTGCCCGGCCAGGGCCGCGGCCACGTCCTCAGCCATGGTGGCCTTTTCTGGAGGCAGGGCAGCGGCCCCAGGCTGCTTCCGTCCGGCCGGTGCCACCTGCGCTCCCCGCGGCCGCGGTGTCGGGTGGCGGTGCTGCTGCCATCCCCCGCGCAGGGCGCACGGCAGACCCGCCGCGGCACAGCCCGCGCAAACAGAGCGCAGGGCACAGCCCGCGCAAACAGAGCGCACGGCAGACCCGCCGCGGCACAGCCCGCGCAAACAGAGCGCAGGGCACAGCCCGCGCAAACAGAGCGCACGGCACAGCCCGCGCAAACAGAGCGCACGGCAGACCCGCCGCGGCACAGCCCGCGCAAACAGAGCGCACGGCAGACCCGCCGCGGCACAGCCCGCGCAAACAGAGCGGGACCCGGGAACGCACGAGCTCCGGGACCGTCCCTGGGGCTTTTGGGGTGTTAATCAGATTGACCCCGCAGGCGAATCAGAAAACGCCTCTAGCTACTCATCAGGGCAGAAAAAGCACTGAATGTTAGATAAACCACCTAAAACATTGTGAATGGTTTGCTTTCTTCACCAAAGGGTTTTGTAGTCTTGTAGAGCCCTAAGTAAGGGGGGGGGGAAAGCCTTAGAACCTTCTTTATAGTGTAAATGATTGATACTCAGGCTATCAAATGATCTTGTGTTTGTAGTAAAGTGTCGAGGTCTTTGCTCAGATCCTGTGATATGCTATGACACACAACTTCAGGATTGGCAATTTAACTTTGGAAAGTTTAGTAATCTCTTAAGCTAGTAATTTCCTTTTAGTATTAAATGTTTCTCTCTATGGAAGTGTTAATGCTGGCAGTATCTTTCCACATACTTACTGATATATTATTTTAAGGCTTTGCTTCTGCCTGCGTTCCCCATAGAGTTCCTGCAAAGAGAAAAGTACTATGCTTAATGGAGTTTTCAAACATGCATTAGTGTTTCCATAATGTCAGGTGAACCACTAACCATCCTGTTTATTCATAGCAAACTGGCCAAAATGATTGGGAGGGTTCAGAAGGAAAAGGGGTACTGTTGTAGCCTTCCTGTGAATGGGAGGCCTTTCATGTATATCCTGATCTTTGGAAAGGGTAAACCAGTCCAGAGCGGCAGGATATTCAAGTGATGTTCCTGGAGTTCCTCCTTTCAGAGTATCTTGTCAGAGCCAGGAATTGTTCCAGATGCCCGCCTGAAGCTGCAGTGTTCCATCTCTCCAGTATTTTGTAGTTATAAATTGTTTTTTGCCTGTACCTTTTGACATCAGCATTTGTTAACTTTAGTACTCGTAAAACTTCATTGAAACTGATCCATGTGAAATAATCAAAATGTTTAACCAAAATGAGTGAACTAGCCTGCTTCTGAGAGCTTGCTGAGTGCTTGGCATTTGGTATGTGTGACATTTTCTTTAAGGAATCCTCCTGAATCTAATGCCAATAGGCTTAGGAATTTAGAGCTGTGAGGCAGAAGAGATTTTTTTTTCAAGCAACTATTTTAGTGTTCACTTTATTTTGGCTTTATTTTTTTGTCTCAGAAAACCTCAGCTTAGATGAAGCATCTGGTTTTCTGTTGAGATTTAAATTTTTTTTGTTCAGTTCTACAGCTGCACAAACTGAAGCTCAAAGAAACCGAGTGTCTTGCCCAAGGTCAGGCTGAGTTGGTGGTTGAACCAGGAATAGAACTCAATTATAGGTTTTTTGTTTGTTTTGTTGTTTGTTTTTTTTTAACAATAACATGCAATGGCTGTAATGAGAGGCTTGGAAGAAAGTTGACAGTTTAAAATTGCTGTCAAATTTCTCTTTCTCCTGTTCTTGCCTGGCCTCAGATGACTCAGAGTTTGAAGGGATTAGCTAGTTATGAAGTAAATGCAGTTTTACTTAACCATCCATATATTAAACAATCTCAGACAACAGAAGCTTCACATAGTATGACTGGGGCCCTATTTAGAACATGCACAGACCCAGAGTGGCTCCTGAAATGTCTGCTCCTCTCCTTTTTCAGTTGCTTGTGTTGATGCTGAGTTGGATTCTGGCTGTGATAAACCCAGACAGACTGAGAAACTTAGCTGTGGTTTCCTGGGGACAGCAGTCTGGTGAATAGGGATATACAAAATATGAGTAGTAAAGGATGAAGTAAAGAAGGAAGGAAGGAATGAGATGTCCAGGGTTACTGAGTGATAATTGAAAAGTTAACAGCATTTATAATGTTTTTTTCCTTGTTGAAGTCCTGGATTGGGTTGAAAAGCACCATGCCAAATTGCAAGTTCTACACACAGTGGACTAAATGGGTTGTGCACTGCATGGAGGTCCAGGAGCTCCATAACTGATGCTCTGCAATGTACCAGTGACCAGGGGCCTCTCAGAGATACTAACGGGAGCAGTTTGCAGAAATCCTGAGCAAAGTTAAACTCCCTGCTACAAACACTAGGGTTTTTTTAAAGCTTTTTTCAACACTAGATACCTTTATATATGGGAATATATTGCAAAGCAGCTAGGTTTTTTTTTTAACCTTTTATCATGTACTGTCATGATGACAAGCTGTTACAAGCTAGCATGTAAGTAATGGAAGAAATACTTTTGGAGGACAGCCTCTGTAATCAAAGATCTATTCTTACAGAGCCCTGTTTCTCAGGGAAGCAAGTGTAAGTTTTAACAATGCCACGCATCAATTGATTCATTGATGAGATGAACATTTCATTCAAAGGATTCACTTTGTCACCTGCCATGTACAGTCAGTCTGCTTGTTTCTTGAACAAAGGACTGGTTTTGATCTCTCAGCACAGCTTAGTACAGGTAAATTCCCTGCAAGGTTATTTTGCAAATAGCTTCTGTGAAGAGAGTTTAAATGTCAAAAGGTTTGTATTTTCTTACCGAAGATATGGAAGAATTTTATTTTTTTTTTAAGTACAGGTACTCTTTTTGTCAGTGGAACAATGGAAATTAAAAGCTTAATTAGAAAACCTCTGAGGCTGGGCTTGACACTCACCATTTAGTGTCCTCTGCACTGTTAACCTGAATTCACTCTCAGAAAGGGGTCATGATGTTAAAACTCACCCAAGTCAGTCAGATCTTTGCAAGATATGAGCCTAAAAGTTCATTTTTCTAAGAGAGTGTTTGAAACAGTTAATTCATAGGTCATTGCACACAGGTGTTTGGAATGTGTCTGTACAGAACCTTGAAGATACACAGGAACAATTGAGTGTATGATTACTTGCATTTCTGAGAAGTTGGCCCAGTAAGGGATAGAAGTCTCCTGCTGGTGTTATTGCCATCAAAGCCTTAAAGCTGCCTGCAGCTGTATTTAGGGAAATGTCCTGCAGGGTATTAGCTGGAAACACAAACTTTGGTCACATTCCTGTACTGCTTGTTTTCCTTATGCCTGAGTTGCTTTGAGTTACTGCAGGTGAGGATGGATAGTGTACAGTATTTGATTTACAATTCAGAGTAGAGCACTTCACTGCTTTGTGAAGGATAGGTGACAGGAAAAGGATATTCTTGTTGTGCCTCCTCATGAGGGTCACTTGGAAAGGAGGGATACCAAGCATTCAAAGTCAGTGTGGTGTCTGTGCTAGAAGGCTTGTGCCAGTCTGTCTCTGTCTGGCCCTTGTGATTGCTGCATTGCACAAGAAAGCCACTTTGGTGTTGGTTCACCAAATTGTTTTCATCTGTGCACGGTAGACATCCATTGTATAAACAAGTTGCCTGAACCATAATGTGGCATTAAACTCACCAAGGCTTTATGGTCAGTGCACAGCTATGCAACTTGATCTTAATGCTGAATTCATCAGAAAAGCTGCCCATGAACCTATGTTTCCAGCAGATGTTTCTGTTTTTTAAGCAGAGACATTATAATCTTTTATTTGTCTTTCATTTCTTTCCATGAAAGCACAGTAGGGACAGTGTTTATCCCTGGTGATCAGATCTGCCAGGTTGCAGTCCTCCCTTAGACATAATAATTTTGCTGAATCCACAGATCTTTTCTGAAGCTGGTTTTTAAAGGGGGATGGGGAAACAACCTTAAAAGAATGATTTTTCCAGGCTCACAAATTCTTAATGACTATAAAATTGTGGATTTTAATACAATGTATTGTCTTTAAGAAAGTAGTGAATGTGATTTGATTTAATTCTACAGGGACTAAGTTGGCAGATATTCAGAAATGTTCAGTCTTTTGCAAATGTAAATTGGTCTGGTTTTATTGTCTTCAGTGGGATTTTAATGATTATTTCTACTGAATTTTTTTCCAGTTCTCTTCATACTAGGTTAACTCAACAGACTTGTTGGCATTGTTCCTGGTTTATAGCAGTGTTAATGAGATTGGTGTGGATCTATTGTCTCTGCAAGAAATTAAATAAACCACTATTTAATGAACCCATAGCCTGTAGATAACACCGCTATCCAGGAAAAATCTTAAATTGATAATAAGGCTACTCCTACCTGAAAAGCACTTGGCTTTATCCATTTAAATTCAGTGTAGTTGCAGTCCATAAAATTGGAAGCATAAGATTACAGTTTAGAAAATAGGCTGAAAATCTTTAGTTCCAGTTTATGTACTTGTATTGAAATCTGAATTTTTAGTGTTCTGCGAGGGAAGACAACCTGAAGATCTAATCACTTAATTGAAATGATAGGCTCAAAGCTGCTAAAAATCTGGTTGATTTGTAGCTATGGAGCAGATTGGGGAAATGGAGTTTTTTGGACTAAGAAATGCATACACAACTAAGGACTCCTACAGCATAAATTTGGTTTTGTTTCAAATAAAACCTGGTTGCAGCACCTTTGAAATCTTGATTATGCAACACATGGCTAATTGGATTAAATTATTTTTTTTTGCCAGGATAAACTAGATTTTGTTAGTGTGAGATGATTTTGAACACTCAGTAATAACCTGGAAAATAATGCACATTATTGAGAGACCTTTGAAAAACTATGTGGGAAATCTCAGAGGGTCACTGGGTCAAAATCTACAAAGGTGCTGTGGGCTCAGAGCTGTTACATGCTCAGGGCAGCAGAGATCTGAGGGCTGTGTGGGGATCCACAAGGCAGCAGAAATACGGAGGGGGGAGATACATATTTAACTTTCTCTTTTAGTAAAGACTGTAGCAGCATCTAGTGTCTACCAACTAATGCAAATTAAAGGATAGATTCTACCTCTACAGTTATAACAATTGTATTCAGGGTGACATTTTATAGTATACTCAGTGCTGAATGTTGCTTCCTTCTTCAGTTTCCCAGGCTTCAGTTCCTCCTTTTTGAAGTATATTGAGGACTTCTGATGAAAACCATCAGTTCATTAATTATGCACTGAAATGCTGTTAATAATAACCAACACTTCAGTTCCTTTAAATAGTGCTGAGTGAATGTGAGTCTGCAGTTACACCTTCCATGTCTGTAGCTTGAGTTCCTGGCACATCATATAATGTGTTTAAAGGTTCTTATCACTGCTAGCATGCAGAAAATTACTCAAGATCAGCTTTGTAAGTCAGTTTTCACCAGTGTTTGGTCCCCACCAGAAAAGAGGAAAACCAGCTCATCTCTGATCAGCCCAGATCTTCAGACATACCTTTCATAACAAAGCCTGAGTGTCTGTTATTCTTGATTCTCCTTTGTTTCAGATCTCCCTTTAATATTGGTGCAGATTTTGATTTTCTTTCAGGGTTGAGCATTTTTATCTTCTAACCCCAGCATGGAGGTTCTGGGCTTCAACTCAGACAGAGAAATGTTTTCACTGTTGTATGAAAAGAAGATAAATGTTGTTTCAGTTTTAGTCTCCTCTCTGTATTGCTGCATTTTATTTTCCTCGCCTCTTTTCATGTTGCATTCACTACCTCTTTCAGATACTTTCTCTCTGCCTCCCCAGATCCACTGCCACCCATGACGTTTGCCAGGTGGCCAGTCAGGAGTGGTCCAGACCTGAGGTTTTTGGCAGGCACCTTCCTGTGCTTGTGGCCGTGTACAATGCTGTATCCATTTGGCCTGGCTAGAACAGTTGAGCACTTAGAAGATGCAAATGGATTTAGTTGCCCTGACTCACACAGACCTATGCTGATTTACACCAACTGAAAGGCTGCATTCATCCCCAGTTCTATGCCTGTTCATCAGCTGCCTTTCACTGATGCATGGTCATGTCTATTAAGATAAATGTGATGGCAATGTTATATCCTGTCAGTGAGCACTTGCTGTGTAGGCAAGTGTTCAAAGTCATGTCAGTAGACTTCAAAGGATATACTGCATAATCAGGCAAGCTGCTTGGGAGCTGAAGGTAAAATAACTCTTCAGTGGCCTTGTAAGCAAAATAAATAACAGTATGTTGTGCTTACATTTGACTGTCCTTTGTGATTCCTGTTTGCTGTGTCTCTTTCTTTTAAACTAAGCACTAAAACAAGCACATTCAATTGGCTGGAGGGATTCTTCAGAGTGTGTGAGAATGTACGGAGAAATACTAGACTGAACCTAGTCCTGCCAAGCTGTTCCTTTTGTTTATTCAGTATCACATAAATCTAACTTGCTAAATTTAAGCAGGGTTGCTTTTCATTCAGAACTAAATCTCATGTCCAGTAACAGCATAAAGAACTTGCAGACTTCTGTGAAGAAATTCCTAATCTTCTTGGTCTGGTTTCTTTAACTCATTTGCTCCTTTTGGTAGATCCCATAGTTAATCTTAAAGCTTCAGGCTGTGAACACAAAAGATTGCTATTTGTGTGTGGTGATACATCCCCCATCATATGCTTTCCATGTGTGGTGGTATGGCTGTGTGTATCAGGGACTGCAGAGAATATGACATTTAGCACAAGCAGTGCTATTCCTTTGGGATGTTGTGATGCTGGAGTCCAGGATGCTGTGGCATTAGAAGCCAGGATGCTGTGGGCTTCCCCCCGCTTTAAGAGCTCAATTTCACACTATTGTATTCACTCTTAATGAATGCTATGTATAGTGCTGTCTAATGTAGTACCATACTGGCTTTTGTCAGACATTTCAGTAATCTATTGCTAGGCCCAGCTCCATGTGACAGCTTAAATGTGAATTTGGAAAAAGTTTTAAGTGCAAAGGTTGTAATTTAAAGCAGGTTTCTAATGTGTCTGCTGAAAAAAATTAGAACTTAAGTTCAAATTGTGACTCCCAAATTCTGCAGTTGTAGTATTCAGCATGTGTTAGACCACACCTGGAATACTGCATCCAGTTTTGGATCTCTCAGTACAAGAAAGGCATTGACAAATTGGAGTTCAGAAGGTCATGAGGATGGTTGGGGGGAACTGGACATACCTCCTGTGAGGAGAAACTGAGGGTACTGGGCTTGTTCAGCCTCAGGAAGAGAGCTTCAGGGGGACCTGAGAGCAGCCTCCCTGTGTGCCCGATCCATACAGAGGTGTGTGATGGGAGAATGAGAAACAAGGGGCATGAGTTGGAACATGAGCTCAACAAGTTCAGACTTGATGTAAGAAAAACCAAATATCACGGGGGACAGTGAAGCTGCGGGACGAGTTTCCCAGACAGTTTCTGGAGTGTCCATCCTTGTCCCAACTCTGTTTCTCTTTGTAGCTGATGCAGCTTTGAGCAGGAGGTACAACCAAAGACCTCCTAAGGTCCTTCCCAGCCTGACCTATCTTATGACCCTCTGTGTCTTGGATAATAACAAGTAGTCCTTAGAAAAATACTCAAGACAGAGCTTGTAGATTTCCAAAGAAAAGAACTTGGAGCTAAATGATGCTGATGTTTAATTTTCTCAGGATCATGTAGAGTGCTAGGTAATTTTTGAACAATCTTAATGACTTTGATTACTTTTTCCAGTACTGTTTGGAAACTGTTCTAGTAGCAGAAACAGACCAAATCAAGTCTGGTTCATCTTGCCTGCTTGATAAAAAATGTATTGTCTTATTAACATATCCAATTCTTTCTGCTAGTATAGGTCACCTACAGTCCAGCAGCCCAAGATACAAATTCAACTTCATAGCTGATGTGGTGGAAAAGATTGCACCTGCAGTTGTGCACATTGAACTTTTCCTCAGGTAACACTTTCAATTCTTTGTTTTAGTTACATTGTTAAACAAAGATCTACAGTGCAGTAACTTTCCTTTTGAATTTGAGGTCCACAAAATATTATAAAACATTAGAGCAGACCCATTTCTCCAGACAACCATGCATTTGTGTGTTTTGTTCCTGTTCTATAGATCGGTTCTAATGGGTTTACGGTACTATACAATATATACTGTCTACCCTAAAGTAAGTATATCTCATTTATGGAGGTCTTGTCTGCCTTCACTAAAATGTTTTGCTTGTTGGACTGCTTTTTTTATCTGTTTAAATATGTACATATATATGAATTTTTATATACACACACATATATGAATATATCTACAAATATATATGTGTGTATATATATTCAGACACTAAGCTGAAAAAAATGGCTTGTTGTTACTTTTTCAATGTTGAATGAGAGGTGATTTTATTTTGTCAGGAAGAGCATTAAGAGGTAGAATGTCAAGGACATGTAGCCTATCTAAACACAGAAATTACTCCTGATAGGGAAGAAATGCACTAGGTTTCTTGACCAGCATATCACCAATATTCAGGATACTGAAGCTGGACCTGAGGTAGCAAGATCATCACTGCGTGCTCAAGACAGCCTGTGAGGTTTAAATATGAGTCCTCAGAACAACCTGCTGTCAGAACAAATTACTGCAAATACTGCATATACTCCATTATGTGAATACCTTTCCTCCTGGAGTCCTCTCAATTTCCACAGATATAAGAATTTTTGGAGTATTTTTGTATATACCAAATCAAGATAATCAAGTATATCAGGAGACATAGCTTTATGCACATGGTGATTGGTCCTTTGAGAGGATGTTACAGCTGAAGATCCTTAAGGTCTTTGTATATGTAGTTAAGATTGTTTGTTCTTTCCCTACAAGTAAATGTTTGCCTAGCAGTTTGCTGGGTGCTAATTTTGATACTACTTTTTCCTGGGATTGGCTCCAATTGTTTACTGCTAAATAGCCCAGAACTTTCAAATCATATCCTAACCAGGACCATGTCTTGGAAGAAAGATTTTGTGGGCCTTTTCTTGTCTTCTACTATGCAGGCACTTTATGTTCCCCTAACATAAGGTCATTACAGCTGTTGTTCACTGAGAAAATTTGTAATGCCTTGAACAGTTTGTAAAATCTTTTACCTGTCTGCTTTGTAGCGCATGTTGTTTCCCACCAAGTTTTACACATTGTTAGTGTTTTTAATTTTTTCTTTCACATTCTTAGTAATTTTGGTTTCCAGACATGCTTTTTCCAGTCTGTACTTGGGCTTCATGATCCCCTTAGACCTCATCCTTTATGCCTCTGTCCAGCTGCAAAGTTCCTTCTTCCCCTTTTCCAATTAGATGATCAGTTCATTTTTTAGCTTTATTATTTCCCTCTTTTAGCATGTAATCAATAACCATTGGGATCAGGTGGGCTACTTCTCCTTCCTTTTTTGTCCCCCACCCTCTGTGCAAGGAAGTTTATAAAGACAGAATTGGAAACCAAAGGAAAAAGATCCTGCTGATTGTCTGTAAACCTCAGTTCCTATCTCCCTGACTGACTAAAACCAGTCACAATTTTCAGGAAGGAATCCTTTCTTTGTAATTTTTTTAAAAAAATGATTCTCAGGGTGAAAGGTGTTAAGTGATGTCTAATATAATCTTCTCTTATGATGATTTTCCTTATGACACAAAATTGCTTGCTTTTTGTACAGGCACCCTCTCTTTGGTCGAAATGTCCCCCTTTCCAGTGGATCTGGGTTTATTATGTCTGATTCTGGTTTAATTGTCACCAATGCCCACGTGGTGTCAAGCACAAATGCAATATCAGGCAGACAACAGCTGAAGGTACAGCTCCAGAATGGAGATACCTATGAAGCAACTATCAAAGACATTGACAAGAAATCTGACATTGCAACAATAAAGATTCACCCTAAGGTGAGTGACACCTTAAACAGGAGAATGCCTTCATTTGGGCAGTTTCAGTTTCACTTAGTACAAAGTGATTGACCAGAATATGTGTTTAAGGATTCCTTAGAAGTATCTGGGGAAAACAAAGTACTGAACTACCTGGAAATTTTTCGTGTCTTGGAATTAAATTACTTTGTCTTCTGTGTGAGAAACTGTAAAAAAAATGAACAAGAAAAAAAATCTTTTAATTCATTTAATTTGTGGCAAAAACTCATTTAATATGTGGCAAAATTGTGCTGTCTTTACCTAGATCCCCAGGCTAATCTTTCTAAGCTTTGTGCCAGTGTGCATGGACTGCAAGCTGGGCATAATGCAGAGAGAGTGGCAGTCAACAACTGCTCAGAGGTTGGTTTTTATGTTGTTTCTAGGAGGAGGCAACAATCTGCTGGAAAATGGGGAAAGTTTGATGCTCTTCATTTCTCAGTGAAATTGCAAGGAACTACAGATAGATGTTTGCTTTTGAAGATGGTTTAAAACAGCAACCCTCCTAGCATAAGTTTTAGGTATAGGATAGTGAGTGGCTCTTTCATTAATGTAATGGAAAGTGTTTGTTCCTAACTTTTTGCTGGTTTTTGATCTTTGCAATCAGACTATTTTCAAGTATGAACTAATGCTTATTTTTTTCTCTTTCTGTTTACTTAAGAAAAAATTACCAGTATTGTTACTGGGACACTCAGCTGATCTGAGGCCAGGAGAATTTGTGGTGGCAATTGGAAGTCCATTTGCCTTACAGAACACTGTGACCACAGGTATTGTCAGCACTGCTCAGCGAGACGGCAAAGAGCTGGGCCTGCGGGACTCGGACATGGATTACATCCAGACAGATGCCATTATTAATGTAAGCACGAGCTGTGGGATGAGCTCCACTTCAGTCTGTCCCCGCTGTGCAGCATGGAAGTGCCTGCTCTGAGAGATGAATCCAGCAGCTTTGTTTAACAGTGAAACTCTTCTTTTTCTAACGTCTATGCAGTGTCTGTAAGGTGTGTTCAGGCAGTGTTGTGAAGGGAATGATAAATAAAATTCTTCCACTGAGGTTTTCTGTGAGGATGCTGCATAGGTCAGACGCTTTGCATTCCGTAAATCTCATGCAGCATCATGGTTGTATCAACAAGAAGTAAATCATAACATGTCTCTCTCTGCTTGCTGAGTTGCTCTGGTCAAGAAAGCTGTAGAATAGAGCCCAAATTTCTTTCATCTCCATCCATTAGAAGCAGATGGAGTAGTCAATTTGAGAGTGTGTGCTTCAGTTTAATGACAGGACACCCAGGTAAGAACATAAGGAGAGGACTGGGGGGTTTTGTTGCTGTTCTTGTTTTCCCTTTGTGCATCACATAATCAAAACGAGAATCGAGGTGAAAAATAACAAAGTTTGAGGTATGGTTTGGAGCTAAGGGTCCTAGCATTGCATGTTATCTAGAAATACATTAAAATAATGTTCCTTCAGAGCATCTTGGAGTGATCCAAAGAGCTTAAGTGAAGTGCTTGGGTGTGTGTTTAGCTTGTACTGCTTCTAAAATGAGTGCTGCGCACATATCTGAGGTGGAAAATGGCCTAAATTTTATACCTTAAATCTGTTACACATTGAAAGGAAAATTATTTTCAGGATTTGTTTGTTGGACTTTAATGTCAAATCTGACAAAACAAGAAATAACAGTGTTTTACACACACAGTGTTTCACAAATGGTTATTGTCATAGATTTGTTGAGAGAAATTGTGTGGGGAGGAAAAAAGAGGATAATTGTTTTTTGTGCTAAGATATGACATAAAAGTGAGCTTTTTAAAAAAAGTTTTAGTGTGACCCAGGAGCTGAACCCATCCAGACATTTACTTGGAATTGCTCTTTTCAGCTGTGCAAGGAGAATAAGGAAAACTTAGGCAAGATAGGTTACTTGGGAGCACACACTGAATTGGTGGCGGAGACAGAATTGGAACGTGGGATTCTTGACTTCTTGCCTCTACACATTTTTCAAGCTCAGACTCCTTCCTTGTGTATGTACTTAGACATGTGCTGCCTTCCAAAGCTAATGAACAGATTTAGACAAGGATAGCAGAGCGTGTCAGATAATGCTGGACCAAAGGAAGAGTGATAGCAGATGAGGTGAGGAAAATGACACCAAGTTTGGATTGCTTTGCCATCTGGGACCACAAAACATGAAGATGGTCCCTGGCATAAGGATGCTTTGTGCTTAGCTAATGCACTCATTTTCTCCTGAGAATGGGAGGAGTTTGAGAGTTGGTCTGTTCAGAGCATTCCTGTGGCCCAGCCAAAACTTTCCTGCAGGAATGTGCATGCAGCTGCCTTTTGAGAAATGCTGGGATGACAGTAACATAGGGCAGGAGGAAGCAGGGCCATAAGGTTCTAAATGAAGCTGTACTGCATGTGCTGAAGGTCTTCACATCCTTCAAGCAGAAGACAAGTGAATTAAAGACTATGTGCTAAGCAAGGCTGAAAAATCATTATTTTGTTTTTTTTTTGTGCCAGTCAGACATAAAAATCATGTGTGCAGTCTCTGGTCACTGGAGAGGTACAATATAAGGAACTTATCTATTTGTTTAATTTGAACTTTGAAGCTGTATTATAAATTTTAATGTCTATTTTATTCTCCTAAGAATCTATAAAGTTTGCCCAGTGCTATCTAAGTGTAAACAGTTTGTGTCTCACTTCTCTGTCATACATCCCTTAGCTTTTGTTTCTTTTGAGTGGTAAGTTGCTGCTCTTGGCTGTTTTGCAAACCTACTCGAAAACTCTGGCCTCACTCAAAACAAATTGTTGAGCCAACTTGAAGATGGACAAGCAACTTCCCCAGCTCTCATTTCCTGTGGTCCTGTTGCATGTTTCCTTTAAAGGCCATTAGGTATTAGGTAATTTTGTACTGTTCAGAGCTGCTCTATGCCTTCCCTAGAGAGGCATATGTGTCTGTGGTTACTAAATCAATCCTTATGTAGTAGCTACCTCATAGCAATATGCTGTGATTAAATATGCAAACCACTGTATTCTGCTCCAGTGGAGAATGAGAGACTGACAGTGTTACAAACCAAAGTGATGAGTGAAACAATAATTGTACAAGCTCCTCACTGAAATATAACTTTAAATAACTATTAATTATTTCAAAACCTTGTTCTGACAGGCTTTAGAAGAATCAAAATACTAGTTTTAGCTATTCAATGTCTTAAACTCAGGGTCTGCCTATTTGGAGTGGCTCCTAACTCAATTCCTGTTTCTGAAAAAAAGCCAACAAAACAACAACTAACCACAGTCATGAGAGGGGTGGAGGGGTAGAATAAGACCTGCTTGTAATCTTCTGTGATTGATATTGTGTCTGTCAGTGCTGCCTAAGAAATGACCTCCTCTCTTTCATTTACATACAAAAACAGTACTGTTTGTAATGAGAATTGCATTTCCATCAGTGAGGTATTAATTGATTGTTCCCTTATGTCATTTTTACAGTATGGCAACTCTGGAGGACCTCTAGTTAATCTGGTAAGTCCATGTGACTTGGTTTGGTTGGTTGGTTTTGTTTCAAGAGCTAGTTTCAAGTGGAAGAATGTTCTTTTGGAAAGATTTATAGGTCATTCCAGCTTCCATTCATTTAGCTAATGGTAGGTTGATAGCCTGAAGCTAATGCAGAATATGCAAATTAGATCTCAGTTCACACACCACAGGAGAACATTTCCCCATTGTTCACAGAAAAATTTACAAAAGAGGAATATTGGATCTGGAGGGAGCAGTTATGCTCCTTCACGCTGTGAAACCTGGGATGCACAACAGAGATGGAACCTGGCTAACCCACCCAACTCTGTCAGAGTAGATTGCTTTAAATCAGCACTGGTTTTGCAGGGCAGTGACTTGTGGCAGTAGTGGTAGTAGTGACTCCAGTGCCCATTTGGCAGAGGGAATCTCTTGCTGAGTGGTGGGATGGACCTTGGATGAACACACTGTACTGTAATCTCTCTGGCCATCACAGTTAAATAAGAAATGGATCATGAACCAAAGCCCAGATCCTCCCTTATAAGTAGTGTTTATTTCTTGAGTGATTACAACACTCTAAGATTTCTTACACCAGCTTTTAACATGAAATGCTAGGCTGGGAGCTGAATCCTGTACTTAGGAACAAATTTAATTGGGTGTTGTCTCTCAACAGGATGGTGAAGTGATTGGGATTAACACTTTGAAGGTCACAGCTGGAATTTCTTTTGCAATTCCTTCAGACCGTATCACTCAGTTTCTCACAGAGTCACATGACAAACAAAGTAAAGGTAAAGTCTGCAAGAAACAGTGACATCTTCCAAATATTATCCTGATCCAGGTGAAGTGCCAAAAGACATGGGTGTGGGATCCTATTACTGAAAGGAGCAGCATCCTTCTCCATTATAGAGCATCACAGACTGGGAAATCGAAAACAATCTCACAGAAGCAGGAGAGACTTTTTATTACTCACACCCCCAAAGAGCAGAAAGTATGTGTATAAATATGGGAAATAGGGCCTCTGGGAATAGGACACAGATGAATCATCGCTGTCTCAAATGATCTTGAGAACAGATGATCACTTGTTTAAGGAGTTTAATTCTCTTTTTATTTATTGTCCAAGCAAAAACATTAAGGTATACTGCAGAAAATAAGATAAAAACCTTTTTAAGCACCTGTCCACAGGTGGGTTGTAGTCCAGAGAAGCTGACCTTTATTTTACCGTGGTCATGTATGTCAGTGTTCTATGATCAGATATTGTGACAGACTCTCAGGCCCTGATGGAAGAAGGGCTGTTACAAATTCGTGAAAAAATACGTGGGAAGATGGGAGAGAGGCAGAAAGAATGGCCTCTGCACCAGAGAGCATATAAATCTAAGTATATTGGCAATGACAACTCAAGTACTTTAGACTTTTTTTTACATGCCTGAGCCATATCTGTCACCCTGTTCTGCATGTCATACTATAGGCTACACAGCCAAATCTGATCTAGTAATGCTGCATCCAGGCCAAACCTTCCTTACTCTTTCTCTTGCCAATTTATCTGTCCACACCCTACTACTAATCTTTTACCACGAGTGTTGGCTGCTGCTGCTTCTTCTCTTGAACCTTTTTGTTATTAATCTTGTCTCCTCCTGAGCTCATCCAGTTCTGATGCCAGGGTTGTTTCCCTGCACTGCTGTCCTCTCAGATACTGTTATTTTGGAAACTTCCCTTAGTCAGCAATTTTAAAATGATGTATCTGCTTGTATGAGAGCACCACAAACCTGCTGGGTCCCCTCATCTGTGTTCTGTTGAATTCCACAAACCATATTGTCTTCACTGTTGATTTGGGGGAAGAGGGAGGAGTAGTTGAAAAAAAGTGTTTAATTATAGGCTGAGAAGTGCATTTTGAAGTAGCTGACATAATTTTGTTTCAGTCAACATGTCAAAAAAACATACATACTGTCCTTGGTTATTAACTTATTGTTGGTTTCTGAAACAAACAGGTGTCTCATTAGTGATGTTACTCTTTAGAACCAAACTGCTGGTCCCAGTCCAGGGAGGAGCAATGACTCAGCCTGCAGGCCTGGCCTAGAGGCATGAACTCGGGCCTTGTGCAGAACTCACCATCTCCTGGTGATTGGGGATGGAAAGTCAGTGAAACTTAGAGATGTCACCACTGAAATCAGTCACCTTGCTCCTTCAGGCACCTTTACCTCCACAGAATGATGCGTCCTGCTAAGGGCCCAGAGACAGCTTTGTCCGTGGAAGAGCCCTAGGAAAAAACTGTGAAACATTCAAGTTTATACCATGATTGTAACATACAGATTTTTATTTTCAATCATGTCACATAATTCCCTAATTGAAAGGATTCACACTTTCTCTTAGTGTCACTGTGACTATCACTGCTTCAGATATCCTGGGGCACAGGAAATTTTATTATTTATTTTCCAAATTTTTTTTGCTTTTGTGTCTCTGAAGTACATCTTATAATTTTGCTATAGCAGAACAGCCATTTAAAGCCCTTAATGCATAGAGAAGGTTTCTAGGATATATTTCCACCACATATTTGGGACTTAGTTTTCATTTTTTAGACCTTTAGTAATAGCTCTCAGGTTTATTATATAGTTGCTATTTTTTTGGCATAATGGATTTATGTAAGCAGAATTTTAGGGGTGTTTTTATCATGTTTTCTTTTGTTCCAGTTATGTTTCAGTAGTTTCAGTGGGATCCTCCCTTATGGTACAATTAGGTCATAGAAAGACATTTATGGGCATTCCCATTTTGCTCTTAATATCGTATTGCCTGAAGATGATAACATTCCCTTAGGATACCACTCTTTCCAGATTTATTCTGGCATAGTAGATACTCAATTGTTTAATAAGCTGGACGTTAGTCTTTCAAATCTCAGTTGGTCAGATAACTGGTTTGTATAGAAGGCATATATTTTTAAAATCTCATTATATATAACTTGAAATATCTGATCTATTGAAGAACAGGAGTGTAGAGTGGGGGAAAAGTAGAGGATGTCATTTGAATGAAGAATTTGCCCTGATTATGTTATCTGTACATTCTATATTACCTAATGCATTGTTAATATATAATAGCACCTAATGTATTTTTGACCAAAGATGTGCCACAGCCTTCATAGAGATGTTTGTCTGTTGAATGGTCTGAAAGCCTTTGCTAATTTTGGGGTTACCAGGGATAAGCTTAATGTCCTTTTATAGTTAGGTAGTCTTAAATTGCTACATGAAGTTAAGTGTCTCCATCTGTATCTCAGCTTTAACCAGCTGTGTATTCTGTGTTTACGTCTGGAAGTTAACTACATACTTAAGCATTGATTGATTTTATTTTTTAAATTTTTCCAGTAATTTCCCCATCTCTATCTATTCCTAGTTTAGACTTGAACAGAACAGTAAAACTACAAAGTCTTTTAGATGCTTTAAAGTAGAAGTCAGTAAGTCAGCAATTTGAAAACAATATTAAAGAGAAATTTGAAAAAAATATTAAAGAGAAAACCCCTTTCTAAAAGGTCAGCTTGGCCTCTAAAAGTGTCAGCAGAAAAGTGAATAAACCCCATTTCAGATGGGAAAGGGGAAATGGGGGAGTTCTGCTTTGGCCACACCCAGCAACTCATTTACATGAATCCTCATCCATCCAGGACCTTGTATTAGTTGTGTTGAATCAATATTCTTACCTTTGTATTTGAATGATTATTACTCATAATTACCACAAATCATGAGGGTTGCTTAGGAGCCTTGCTGAGTATAGATTCAGACCAATGATTAAACTCAGCTATGCAGTTTGTACAAAAGGGACATTGCACGCAGTCCAGGCTTGAGCTGTTTTCATGTTTTCTATTTGGCATTAGAATATTTCCCAAATGCTTTCAGGGCTGTTCATGTCTGCAAGATAAGCTAGGTGCAAAAGGATTTAGCAGAAAAGTAGTTTTGTCTGGCACTTGAATAAGAAGTGCAGGATCCATTTCTTCACTTGGAAGTCCTGGTGATATCCTGGCCCCACTGAAATCAGCTGCATTGGGTATAATTTTGTACCACAGTTACTCAAGCCCATAGAAGTTTGAGTATATGCCCCCTTAATTTGGATTTATCAGTTCTTTTTGCTACAGTTTATAAGTCATAAACATTTCTGCCTTCAGTTGGTGTTTATCTGTCTGGTTTTTATTTCTGTTGTTGCAAGCATCAATAAAGTTTAAGGCAAATTCTTTCTTTATTGTGAAACAGAAATTTCTGGGAATAGTGAACTGCTTCTAGATATTTGGGGTTAGCTGCTTGTGACTTTCTATTAACACTAAGCAGATTTAAGTTTAAACTTGTGGTTGAGGCTAGTTTGCTTGACTTTGTACCTCTGGAATCAGTGTTTAATCTGGCCTGGTATAAACATAAATGAGATTTGAGTCTTTCCCTTCTGTGCTGCACTCCAGCTTTAGGCCACAATGGTTTCACATTTGCTAATTTGCTGATTCTTCTAACATATGTTAACTACTGCTGGGACTGCACCCTTGTGACGTGCTCCTTAGATTTATGACAGCACTTTATTCCAGTTCTCCTAATTATTTTTTCTTTTGTCTCATGATTGCACAAATTGACAGAATGACAGGTTTTGAGACTTTCTATTCACAGAGCAGATGCAATGTGACAGTGGTAGTTCAGGTGCCACATCCTGTTCTGCCAGTGTGACTTAGCCCCAACACTCCCCTGCCTATAGAAAGTTAAATTCCCATTAATCATTGTTGAAAACTCTGTTTTTTGTTGAAGGTGCTTGGGTTAAATTCAGTGGAATGGACTTTTATGAAACAAAAGGACTGATTTTTTTTAAAATTTGTATTCTGACACAGAAAATGTCTGGAGAGGGGAAAGAGAGGAGTGTATACTCTGCTGCTAAAGTAACTTGTGGCTCATAGTTTTTAGTTTTACTTTAAACAATAGCCTGCTACTCCTATAGAATGAATTGCTATTTGCAGTATGGCAAACTTACTGCAGAGAGAGGGCAGAAGGCCTTTTTGAATTTCAGTGAGTGAACAGGAGTGAAATAATACTTTGACCTGCCCAAAGTTGAAGGTAGAATTAGAATTTTGGTTAGAAGTAAGTCTGTAGTTGCAAGACTTATTTTTCCCCTAAAGCTTTATGTTTACGTATATCTTTAGCCCCTGGGGAAATAATTCCTTTTATCACTAGTCTCACTTCTGTTGTGGTTTTTGCTTCTTGCAGTTCTGTTTCTTCCAAGTCAATTTCTTTTGTCTCTCCTTTCATTTTCATTTTTCATCATGTAAACATTCTTAACTCGGGCTGCAGAGTATTTTCGTGTTTCTGCAAATTTCTGCCTCACAGGCAATGACCAGCCTCAAATTGTTTAATGCAAAGGGAGAACTGTCACCACTGATGCTGTCACTGATCATGTGAAAGGAATTTCATTGTTTAACTGTCTATATTGCTTGGACAAGGGGATTGCTTTTAGGTGGGAGAATTATCATGTCTGAATATTTTTAAAAAGTGAAAAATTACATTTCTGTCATGGGGACTGGTGGAGCATCATGAGCTAGTTCATGGTCATGCCCAAACTCTTCAGACTTCAAATCTGAGAAACACTCTTGATCTTGCTAGTTTTACTTTAAAATATAGGAGAGCCAAGCATTTCAGGGCAAAGTAGGGATGACAGTTATGGATGCCAGATTTTTCAGAGTGTAGTAAATCCAATGTTTAGTAGTCAACATTTTCAGTGACCCCAATGGGAATATTTGGCATGTGCAATATTCAGAACTAAGTCCTTTACTTGGGAGTATTTTTCTTGGAAAGAATAAGAGCTAGAGAAGACTGTATACATCTCCTTTTTCCTCAAATGAGAACCTGGAGAAACTCAAAGATCTTGTGAAGTCATTGTGCTGGAACAGTAAGGGGAAATATTGTTTCGTGCTGGATGTAACAGAGTGCTGCAGCACTCACTGCAGGAAGTCATCAAACTGCATTTTTTTCATAAGCCAGCTGTGCAATATCATGACTTACTAAAAGTCAACTTCAGAAATATGATTTTCTTCCTAAAGGAGTGATTTCTCACGATTTAAAATTCCACAGAGTCCTGGCGAATCATAGGATTATAGAATAGTTTCTATTGGAAGGGACCTTTAAAGGTCATCTAGTCCAACCCCTCTGCAGTGATCAGGGACACCTTTCATTGCATCCAACCTGACCTTGAGTGTTGGCAGCTGGAGCATCTATCACTCCTCTGGGCAGCATTTTCCAATGTGTTAGTACCCTCATAAAAAAAAAATTCTTCCTGATACCTACTGCCAATCTACCCTCTTGTAGTTTCAAGCCATTACCTTTTGTCCTGTCTTGTAAGCCCTCTTTAAATACTGAAAGACTTCATTAAAGTGTCCCTGGAGCCTTCTCTTCTCTAGGCTGAGCAACCCCAACTCCCTCAGCCCATCTTCATAGCAGAGGTGCTCCAGCCCCCTGAGTATTTCTGTGATTATTTTGGCAAAGGTCTACATGTTTTGGGTTTGTTTTTTTTTTTTAAACTTGCTTTTTATTCTTAGGGGTAGAAATAACAAGCCATTTGCACTATAATCAGAGTGAATCTTTTGATTGCCCTTTCTCTGAAAAGTGGAAATTTAGATTTGTTTAGATTCCATTTCTACATTTTAATGAGAACATCATAAGATGAAGTTGTATTGACCAGTTTCAGATAAAATGGTAGTTGGTTATGAAATTTTCCATTTACTGAATTGATGTGATACTAAATCACAGTAATTTCCTGAATTTCCTGGAGGAAAAACTCTTAGAGAGTATAAATGAGCTTTTTCTCTTACCCTTAGTTGCAGAGAGAAGGATTGTCATTCTGTACACCAAAGCTGATTAAAAAAAAACACTTTAGTACAGGTGTGTGTGATTTTGTTTAATTTTGTTAAAATATGATACATTCTGTTTTAATTTTCAGGTATTTTGGGTCATTTTCAGGTATTTGGGTCATCAGTTATTTTTGTCAGTGTTTGCCTAAATTTCTCAAATCTCTTCTGTGTTCCTTTCAGATGGGAAGAAACGTTTCATTGGCATCAGAATGCTGACAATAACACCTGCGTAAGTGTCTTAGAGAGGTAACTGCATGTTCATGCACACAATATGTGGTCAGCAGTGCTTCAGAAATTCATTCATCTTCCTCTACAAATCTCCAGAGATCCAGAAGTGGGCATTGGCTTCTAGGAAATCTGCAGGCATTTAAATGATATAGGTGAAATCTCTGTTCTGAGGCCTGGAAGTTCTCTAAATACTGATAGTAGTGGATGTCCTGCTGATGGCTGAGGGAAAATGGGAAGAGCCTGAACACAGATTTTAGTTCTTGACAAGGACATCTGGAGTTACACCAGGTTTTAGATGGCATTTAAACAAAATGGTGCTTTCAGGTGACTCTGAGTGCCAATGACAGATCAGCTGATGGAGGGTTTGGTGGTGTTTTATCAGTGTCAGTGGAGGCCATATGGTGTGAGGTTTGGTGCCTAACCATTAAATAGAAAGAGCTGCTAAAGTGCCAAAATAAAGCTTTGTGCCTCTGTGTTAAAAAAGCCAGAAATGGACACCCTCCTCTGGCTCTTTGCTGCCTTCTCCCTCTTACATTGCTTTGTGTCTTGCTGTTACCCAGATATATTCCTGGATAATAAATGAGGGCTCTTGTTCTGATGTTCTTTCCCAGCAGTAGGCATGTCTCCAATGTGGCAGTAGACTGCAAAATTAAACAAGACAATTTTCAGCTGGGGTTGTAGTAAAGCCATCTTTTTTCCCTGAGTTACTCTCCTGCAGTCCTCCCTGAAGGGTCTGATCCTCAGCTGGAATGAATCAGTGTAATGGCATTAACATCACTGATGGAGAGACACTCAGGATGTTTCTCTGCGTAATTGTGAACACGATGTGAGATTTTACTGCTTTTGGAACACCTAAGGAAGCCATGCAAGATGTCTGCAGGCCTGTTTTCAGAAAAAGACCACTTCCCTTGTTGTGTTTGCTTTAATTATTCAATTGTTAGCTTCCTCAGTTCTAAATCAAATAAAGAGAAGCTGTGTAGCCATTTTGGCTTGTTTTCCTTCTGTGGGACCCCAGTTTTTCATGGCAGACAGCCCAGTGATCCATCCTTGGTTTAAAATCTTTCTTTCCAGAAATGGGTTTTAACCCACATTGTACAAAGACCTGAAATGATGTCATCATCTCTGAAATGAGGGGATGTTGGTAGAGGCTCTATTTTGCAGCAGGTTCCTGTCTTCTTTCTTTAGAAATTTATGCACAAAAATTGCTGATGACAATTTGAGGAAACTGAAGATTCCAGCTTTGATCTGTCTTTTCTGTGGAGTTATCAAAAAAATCTATTGTTCTAGATAAAGACAAATTAAGAATGACTTGAAAAATAAAAGAAACAAATTAAGTTAGCAAAATTCTGCTGTCACCAGCATTAATTCTTTGGGCAGAAAAACCTTTTGTCCTTGAGAGTTCTTCTGTTCTTGTGCTCATGAACAAGGCCCTCTGTGCTACTGCTACAAAGAGCCAAAGTCAGATTCTTGCAGGAGATGTGCAAGACTAATAAGTTTAGCATACTTTGCACAGGTAAGGAGTTTTGCCTCTCTTATAATTTATGTAATTTGTTTTAATCAAGTTCAAATTCCCTACATTTTCATCACAAAACAGGCAAATGATTAATTGTTAAGTCTTTTATTTTTTTGTCACAAAAAAGTCTTAATAAATAAGAATATTTATATGCTTTTGTAGTGCAATCAAATTCTGTATAACTTTGTTCTTCTTTTAGCTTGGTGGAGGAACTGAAGCACAGTAATGCTGATTTTCCTGATGTCAGAAGTGGAATTTACGTACACGAAGTAGTTCCAAACTCACCTTCTCATAGGTAGGTAGAGCACGTTATTTTCTTCACCACAAATAAACCTCCAAAGGGATACTAGAAGGTAATATTTCTTTTTATATTCAAGTATTTTCTCATACCAGGCTTGATCTGTATTTAAACAATTAAAAATTGTGCCTTTAGGTTTAAAATATTTGTGCTAAGATTCCGCTCTACAAAAATTAAGCATTTCAGAACTATTTAAATCATGGAATTGTTTAGGTTGGAAATGACCCTTAAGATCATCAAGTCAAACCATGAACCCAGAACTGCCAAGGCCACCAGTTAACTCTGTCCCTAAGCGTCGCTTCTACCCATCTTTTAAATAACTCCAGGGATGGTGACTCCACCACTTTGCTGGGCAACCTCTTCCAGTGTTTGAAAACCCTTTCTGTGAAGGAATTTTTCCTATTATCCAATCTAAACTTCCCTTTGGACAACTTAAGGTCATTTCTTCTTGTCCTGTTACTTGGTAAAAGAGGCTGCCTCCCACCTCACTACAACCTTTGATGACATTATGAAACACTAACAGTGTGCAAATAAAAATAACATCCCAAATACAGTGAACTAATTTGAGGAGTTTTGTGAAATCTGTTGAATATTAATAAACAGAAACTTGGATTAAGCTTTAGCAGGAAACAGAATAGCATTCACATAAGGCACTGTCAGAGCTGTTATCTGAGACAGTGCTTAATCTTAAAGGAAGAGACTGTTCTAGAGAACAGTTGCACAATAAATAAAATATTTCTAAAAATTATTTTGGGAAGATCAAAAGCAAAAGTAATAAAAGAAGCTATTCAGGCTCACATTTGAACAGCAAGAGAGAAATAATTTCCCAGTATTTTAGCTGGTGTAATTTACTTGTCTTGGAATTTTGCGGTTTTAATTTTCAATTCTTGAAATACATATTGGCAGCATAAAAGCATGGTCTTGCAAATGGACTGAATGAAGTGAATCAGTAATAGATAAAAGCCATTTTTTCTCTTTCTCATTTGCTGTAGTTTTGTAGAAGACATGAGAAAATAGTTTTTGTTTCTTAAGAAAAAATCCCTGGTGAAATAACCTGAGTCTTATTTTGCATTTAGCAAGTGCCACCTGTTACTATTTCACAGTCAGGAGGCTGGAATTTCCCTTCAGTGGAGACTAAAACAAATCAAAGTTAATTGCATTTGCTAAAGAGATGGTGAATAGCCTTTTTACTTTTCCTCTGCATCGAATGCATCCTTAGTGCCTTTTTCTTACCTTTGCAGAGGAGGGATCCAGGATGGAGATATCATTGTGAAAGTCAATGGGCGTCCTCTGGTGACTTCCAGTGACCTGCAGGAGGCTGTGATGAATGAATCACCTCTACTACTTGAAGTTCGAAGAGGAAATGATGACTTGCTATTTAACATTGAGCCTGAAGTTGTCATGTAAATAGAATTGAGGGAACTCTCACCATAAGTAAACTCACTTACTCTGGAACACTAGATACCTCCTTTACAGCTACAGTAATTATACTTCCTCTTGACTAATGACAAGGTGGACTAACTTAATTGCCTGAGCCATTTCTGTACATAGTAGCTAGAATCACTTCTAAGATGCCATTTATAGAAGATTTAAATTTCAAAGAAACTTAAGAACTGTGTTCTGGGAAGGAGAAAAACTGATTTTGGGTAGCTTGTAGAAATGGGTCCCACTTCCTGTAGATGTAGAGCAGATTCAATTCTGCATATGGAAAGATCCAAATACTACTGGAAGTGAGGAAGTATATACAAGAGGGCGTTATTCTTAAACTACAATCGTGGCTGCAGCAGACCCAAGTTATTGCAATGCAAAATTGAGCTGGTTTTTTTTTTTTTCCTTTTATGTAACTTCTGCAATGTTACAGGTTCATTAATGAACCTATTATTGGCAAAGCTTGTTCTTAGTGCTTCTATGCTCCATGTCGATGCAGGTAGATGAAATCTGTAAATATTGAAAGGAACAAAAATGGTGTCAGGCTATAGAGTGTTACACCTAGGTCATGCGATTTTTGGAATATAGTAAATGATTCTTATAGAATTAATGCCTTATATATAAATCAAAACGATGTGCTGAACAAAGTTAAGTTTGAGAAAGTGCACAATTTTTTAAGAATTTTATACAAACTTGTTTTGCATTTTTACTGGTAAGCTTTGCTGTAAAATTGTTACACTACTTTTGGCTTTGACTGTGTATGTTTCTACTGTAAGGAGATTAAAGTTTACACAAATAATCTGTTGATGTAAACCTCTTTTTAAACAAGTATGTCTTCTCTGCTACTTCTGGAAGAAGCACTGGAATAAGCTCTCCCAAGAGAAAATTTTCTTACAGAAAATTCAGCCCTGATGTTATGAAAACCCTTTGCATCCCTATGATATAATTATTCTGCCCTTATTTAGACTATGTTTAGAAATGCTTTGCACACAAGTAATTTATTTACACTGTGTTCTTCCATATTTATGAATTGTGCTTTGATGTCAGTTAGAGAGTATCAAGTTGGAGTCCTCTTGTCCTCAATTCCCTCTGTATGTGATCAGAAGCAGAAGGGAAGCACACCAGTAACCCTGTTTTACAGCTAGAGCATGTGAGACTTCTGTGTAATAAACCCAGGAGAGAAATTGCTAAGAGCTAAATCCAGATCTCCTAGGTACCCCAAACCAAACACTATCTTCTCCCTTAGTGAATATTTATTTCCCAAAGAGGCAGAGGAACGTTTCTGCCTGGAGCACTTTCCACATCAAGCTATGCTTTCCAGACCTGTTTCTCGTGTCTTTGTTACATTGATGCAGAAAGGAATTAATCTTTGGAGCAGTTCTCTTGAGGTTGCCATCATGCCTAGACTTTCTGGTTATACCAACTCACTCATGTGTGACAAGACATGTGGAAAAGCACAATCTGTTCCCTCCTTACAGGCTGACTAGGACTGCAGCTCTAAAGTTTAGAGGTGGATGGGGTACCTTCCTCTTAAATATAAACACTCTTTCCATCACAGAAATGTGATGTGCCTGTAATGATGGCTTCACTCCCCTGCTGTCACTAAACAAAGAGGTGCTTTCAGACCACAAACAAAAGATGGTCAGTTGTACCTGTTGAATATTCCAATTCCTTTATGTTAAGATTCAGCCTTAGCATCCACACTTGCAAAAAGCCTACTTGTGTTCTGAACTTAGGGGAGCTGTGGCATGCAGAAGGATGCTCTCATGGCCAAAGTTAATCCCATCCATCCGTGTGTACCATGTAAGTACCAACATTTTACAGTTTGTGAGGGGTGTCTGTTTGTAACCCTTGATTAATACAAAAGAAATTAAAATATTTCTGAATTTGTTGCTAATTTTTCAGGTTTTGGCCGAGGAATTGTTTGCTAAAGAAGAGCCTAGAGAGTGATTAGCTTCTTTTACTGTAAAATAAGCTTTTTGGATTCCAGTTAACAAATTGCTGATTTTGAAATAAGTTGCATAAAAACTCCTAATACAGCAAGATTGGATAGAGACTGGAAGTGACACAACAGTATTAAAAATTGAAAACACTGTTGTTGGTGCTTGCCAAATGCCTTGGCCTTTTAATCAAGTCACTGTGTGGGGAGAGAAAGGCTATTTCCTTATTCATCAAAAAATCTTGCATTCTACCAGCAGTTCCTAGGTTTTGTAAACTGTCTCTGAAAACCTTGATGAACTCACACATCACATTCAGTGGCCTGCAAGTGCTGCTGCACTGTAGCAGATCTCCCCCTGAGGTAACAAAGGCCAGCTGAGGTGCTTTAGAAAGAAAGCATTGTCATTGCCTTTGGCTGCAGGAGCATCTGTGTCATTTCAGCTGTGGTGTGACCCTTGTCTGCTGAGATATGAGTAGACTTTATTAATTTCCACTTGTCCCCCTGACATCAGCCAGAACTGCAAAGGGTAATTACTCAAAGATAGGGTCAGCATCTTCTGATGCCAGCAGTTAGCATCAAGTTTATGACCCAAACTTGATATCTCTGTTTCTTGGATAAAAGGAAGTAAAATGGCAGGTGGTCTCTTTAAAACAAAATATTCTGGCAGTCTTTCTGTTGTAAGCAGTTACTGGCTGTGTCTCTTAGGGAAAAAAAAAAAAAAAGTGATCTTGATTTCTGAAAAAACTGGACTGGCAGCTACAGCTTTTTCAAGTCAAAGTGGTCATTGACCTCGTTATTTCTGCAAGGCCTAATCAGCAAAATAAGGAAAGAGAGAGATCACCAGTAACTATAAGAAAGACATGAGTATTTCAGGACACTTCTGTGCTGCAGTCCAGCAAGGTCATCTCTGGTTGTTGCTCAGCCCTGCCCCAGCTAAGCCCTGTGGGGGAGCTCCCTCTCACCTGTCCTGCTCGTGTGTGCCCACTGTGAAGCCAAGCAAGGCAATGACAACTTTTCAGGCTCAGTGTTTGGTAAAAAACAGGAATGAGAACACACCATGCGCAATAAAATTCCATCCATAAATAGAGGTTGTCATTGTTAGGAAGACCAGGTATGGCTGGAGCAGGAAACAAGAAAACAACACACAATAGAAAGAAAACAACACACAACAGGAGGAAAACAACCATATCCTGAAGGAAAAAAAAAGAAAATAGGGTATGTCTGTTACTGTCTTTCCTATAACTAGATGGGCATGACACTGGGCCAGACTGCTGTACAGCTGCCAAGTGCTTGAGGGCCCCTTTCTGCAGGGATGGCACCTTATAACTCTCTACCCTCAGCACAGGATTGTAATATCCCAGAACATCAGTGACTCTGCCCAAGAGGAACCAGTAATGGGGAGAGAGCCTTTAGGCTGTAGTCAGTGTGCCACATATTTTGTCATCTTTCCTGAGCCTCATGAGGCTGCTCCAGTGGCTGATTATTTGTAGCTCTCTGTTCCCCCACTAAATGAGTGCTCTAACACATTTGTACCTCTGATATCAGCTAAAAAACATCACTGGAAAGAGAGAGAGAGGCACTTTGTGTTTGCAAACAAGGGAAAACAAGGGAATCCAGCACCTGTCAAGGAGCTATACAAGACTCAAGATGTGCAGGACCCTCGGAGTTTGCCAAGCTTTTACACTTGCTCATGTGTAACAGCAAGCTCGTGATTTGTAAGCTGTGGCTGCTGAGTTGTCCAGGGCACTCTCATGGTCCAGCAGTTGCATCTGCTGCCACTCCAGGAATTTTGGCCTGTGGAGATCTGAAAAGGCTTGAGAAGGCAGCAGAAATATGAATTACTGGGGAACTCCAGTGTTCACAGAGAAGATCAGTGCAAGTCAGCACTCCTGCACAACCTGCTCTCTGTGTGCTGTTGTGTACATTCTTCACAACCACACCCCAGCCAACAGTCCCTTCTTTCTCTACATGTCCTGGGGCTGCCCCTGCATCAGTTATGCTGTGCAAAGCTCTTCCCCACAGCATCTGCCACATGGCTTTCACACCTCTGCATTTTGCCCTCTGCAGCAGCCGCTCTGTTTGCCCTTCTCCCTTTGCGCCAGCTAGTCCATACCTCCATGTATCCCAGACAGTGGCCTCACACTCTTTGAAGTTTTGTTTGGACTGCTTGGTTTTTCCTTGAGGCTTTGTTGTTTTAGCAGAAATAAGGAAGAAGGAGGAATTTTTATTTCTTTCTTCCCAAGCTCTGGAGTCTGGAGTGCTATGCTGAGTACTTCAAGTCCCTAGCAAAATATTCAGGCTCTGGGTTGATGAGAAGTTTATTGAACCACAAGACACTGCAGGATATGGGAGATGCTGCCTCTGTTTAGGCACCACCAGGAAGGAACTGCTGTTTGTAGACAAACAAGACTGAGGGTGTACCCCGGGGAGGGTGTGAATGGGCAGTATGGGTATGCTTTCTGTGCCCACATACAGGACTAAAGTCAGATTTGCTTTGAAGTAGGAAGAAAACCTTAAAAAGGAAGGAAAAGGGTGTTTAGCATATTTTTAAAAATATTATTCCCTTTATTTACTTGGCTAGTTATAATCTTCATTTAATTGGACATGCTCAGGGAAAACCTCCAGGTCTGTGTTTATTCTGATCCTTATTCCAACAGTAGCAGGTTATTTTTTGCAACTTTGGTGTTCTGTAAATAGTAGATTTGGTCTTTTATCCAGGCTTTCCCTATGCTAGTGTCAGCAGAAGACCTTCCTGGACCTTCGCTATAGAAGAATTTGCAGGTGATACCATGGGTTGAAAAACAAGGCAGAAGGAAGAACCTCTGTCACTTAAGATGCAGTTGCTTAGGAGACCTTGTTGGTTGGTCCAATACTGTATCTTCTGTCAAACTTTAGAGAAAATTTTATATTGCATTTTTATTTTCAAAAATGCAAATTACTATCAGTGAACTAATGCTCAGGGAGAAGAGAACATGGATACAGGAGAGGAACTTCAGTCTGCAACAATCACAAACAACAACAACAAAAAGAAAAGATATATTTGGGTTTTTTTCTCTTTTGATTTTTATCCTCTAGGGAGAAAGGTCAGACAGTGTTCACCCATCCCCCCTTCCTCTTCCCCTCCCTTTCTCTCTGCCCCAGAGACTGTGAGAATATGTCAATATTAAACAGCATTTTCCCTATAAATATCTCTGGAGAATAACAGAAGCAACTTCTTGCTCTTTCTTTGTTGAACAAACACCAGCCAGGCCTTCACAAACAGCCAACTGAAGCATAGTCAGGAAAAAACAAGTTCTGAAAGGCAGCAGTCGCCAAGGAAAATAATTGGGCAGTGTGAGGGTTTTGGTGACGCAGCTGCACAGCTGCTGAGTTCAATGACTCTCAATTGCCTCCATCTGAGTTGTGCTCCACTCTTAAAATGATTTTTACCTCCATTACTATAAATAGCAGGGCAGGATGCTTTGCTGCTTGCAGCCCCTGAAGCAGATTGGGAAAAAAACAAAACCACAACCAAACTCTAAAAACTGAACCAACACACAACAGGAAAATAAAAAGCCTTTAAGTGTCTTCTCAGTGAGATCCTAAATGTCAAAGAGAGATCATGAAATTATAGAGTACAGTGGTAATGCTTTTGATGATGATTTTATGACATCTTTGCTGGTCAAGATGTTCAGCACTACAAGAGTAGTACCAACTGCTCTGCTCTCCTTCTGTAGGAAGAAGTTCCTCTCAGGGTTGGTGTCACACAGACTGCTGGTCATTTCATCTGAGCTACCTGTCCACATGCTCCTTAGCATCAAGGGAAAGAAACAGTGTCTTTCCTCTCCTCAGAAAGTAGAGGTTCAAAACCAGCCCAAAAGGTTGTATCCTAAAAATATTTACTATAAAGCCTCCTTCCTCTGGAGAGGCCTCAGGTAACCCCTACTGATGTACATGGCTGCGCTGTACAAATCCCAAGTTAGATGAGATGAATTTCAATGGATATAAATAACTCTTAAAATTGGAGGATGGATCCAGAATAATGAAGATTTCACCTGTAATTACTACCTTAAGTTCAATCCTAATTTTGAATGAGTGAAAAAAAATCTCAATTTTTTTCCTTGCCCAGCAGAAGTAAGCCATAAAGTTCTGTGACAAGGGGAGAAATGTACTTTCTGGGTGTAATAATATGGGATAAATCTTGGTATTGTGTAGATTTATCTTGTTGTTCTACTGAAGGTAGCAAAATATTGATTCCTGACTTGTTGGGATTTTAAGCTCACTCCCCCATGACAATCCCACCTACCTAAAGTTATCTGATCTGTGGTTGAAATGCATTAATTACACTTGCCTTTCTAGTTGTTTTACCACCAAAGCTGTTTCTTTCCTGTCTGTAAATCCAGATACAAGGAACATAGAAAAATACACCTCAACCAGCAGAAATGCTCCCAAACCCCTTTTCTATGTACATAAAAGTATCTGAGCTTGGAAGTTTGTCACGTTGGTAGTCCTTGTGGTTGGACACCAGTGCTCTGTTTGCCCCTGCATGTCACCCACTGCCAGGTGGGCATCCTGCTGGAAAACCAGCTATTGCTCACATTAGGGGCATAAAGCTGCCAGTTGTGCCTCTGCAGGAAGACTTCAACATCTGAAATATGTTACTCCTCTGGGGTTAAATATTGCCATTCTAGCCCATAAATCTGACAGTGAAATTCCCCTTTTAGAGAAAAGCAGAGAAACTTTTGCAGC
The DNA here is from genome assembly GCF_015832195.1 of Motacilla alba alba. Classification (NCBI taxonomy): domain Eukaryota; kingdom Metazoa; phylum Chordata; class Aves; order Passeriformes; family Motacillidae; genus Motacilla; species Motacilla alba. Next base: position 10,523,034 of record NC_052019.1, on the reverse strand, counting down.
AGGTTAAGGGAGTTCTGATTTTGAAAAACTCTTTGCAGTTTCTCAGTGGTTTGGAGTCTCAGATGTTATGTGAAGAGGGAAGTCAGTGGGCAAAATCTGAGAGAGTGGTGAGAGGTGCAATGATAAATATATATAATTGTTTTGCAAGTTTTTCCCCCAGAATGTGTGTACACATGGTCTTTGGTTTTGTTGGATTTATTTTTGAGATAAATTTTCTGAGTGCTTCTGAGATTTTTTAAGGAGAAGTTATGATCTCTTGCTGACCAATGTCTTTAGTCTTATCAGTATAAGGCTAAGCAACCAAAACCAGGAGCTGAACATTATATGAAGGAGCTCCAATGGTTTTTTTGGGGGTTTAGTTTCTAGTTTTGAGGGGTTTTTTGTGTGTTCTGTTTGTTTTTGCTTCACAGACATCTGTAGCATCAGCTGCAGAAAAAGACACATGAGTAAATTCTGGCAAATTGAAACAGCAGCCTCTGAAGGCAGCCTGGCAAACTTCTCTGTATCACCACTACGTTCTAGAGTAAAGCAAGCTTTACTACAGCTTATTTATGCCATTTAAACAATTTAATATTTGTGTTGAAAATAAAAATACTAACCTTTACACATTTTGCTCTGGTTGGCATTACAAATTTTCCTTTAATTGGAACAATATTTGAAAAACTTTTGAAACTATTTTGCTTTAAAACATGGTAGGTAATTAAATAAAATCAGTATTTTCTTAAGAGAGAGGTGAACCTTGTCTAAGATAACTTTTTAAATGGGCAATGTGTTCATAACACAAAAATTATTTTACACATTACTGAGGAAATTTCACCCAGCAGAGCAAATTGCTAATACTGACAACCCCAATGGAGTCAGATTCTGGGGTGAAAGACTAAGACAGAAAGACCCTGTACAAGATACCTGGAAGTTCCTTTGTCAGCTAACAAAGACCTGCCATGGAATTTGGGTAGGTTTCTGTAATTCTGCTGACTGCTGCAGGCCAGGCATACCTTTGGCTCTTTATGTAACTGTGAGAGTTTGCATCAATTGCTATTAATTATAACAGCTGGACAGAAGTTATATCCCCCCCTCCGCCAACTTGCTGCTCCCCACCTCCATCTGTTTAAGAACATAACTCTGCAGGTGATAAATCATCATAAAATAAAGTTTTCTTTTTCTCCTGAAAACTGATTCCTGTTTACATTTACTTCTAATATACAAAAATTGCTGCAGTTATTATCTTGTTTAGGTCCATGAGATTTGGGGGGTAAATGCAAAGAGATGCTTAAGCTTAAGGTAGTCAGTGAGTAGAAAGTTATGCAGTTAAAAAAATCACAGATTTTGAACAGCTCTTGGCACATTTTCCTTTTGCATGTGCAGTGGGCTTACAGTGATAGATATACACTCTGTGAAATCAAGCCTCTGTGGTCTTTTCTATTTTTAGAGAAAAACAAGAAAGGGGATGTCAAAGAGTGAAAAATGAGCTCCCCGCCATCCTGCTTTCATTATTAGCATGGAGGAAAATGAAGGAGAAGAGAAAAGCAGTGCTGGTCTGAAGCTCAGCTTGCTCTCGCTGTGGTTCAGAGTGGTTGGATGATACAGAGGTTTATTTAACTGTCTGTGTCTTTACACAGTCCCATTCCCATGGGATTTGAGGTCCAGATTCTCCAGAAGATGTAGGTGGTATTTCATGAATACCTTATAGATTACATGATTCGCTGTGGGTGGTATTTTATTTCCTAGAGACTGGCCATAAGACAAAATTTATATGTGTGTGGCAGTATCTAACACCACAGCACTGGTTTGTGTCCTGATTTAGGGGAGAAAGCATCAGAATGTAAACAGCTTTACTGGAGGAAAGACTCCCCTCAGGTTCATCTTGATGCTTCTAATTACAGAGGCACATTTTGAGGTTCATTTATCTCCCTACAAACACATCAACAGCTCAGACAGAAAGAAAATAAAATAAATTACATCACATAAAGTGTCCAGAAGAAGGCAAGAAGAAGGAAATTTTTTCAGATTTTTAATGGCAGCTGTATATAACTAATTTTAAAAATGTGGGTTTTACTCCATATTAAGCATCTTTAGCTAAAGTCACAACATTTTGAGAAACTACTTCATGTCCAGCATTTAAATTTATACAAAATAAGAAAGATCTGCATGACATTAAGGCTAATGCTTAGTGATGTGTGTAGCACTAGCTCATTTTCACTGATAATTCCCCAACTCTAATTGTGCCAACTTCAACAAATAGAAAGTCATATTGATAATAATGTACTACACAGGACAGATTTTGTTTAGATTGAAATTTTCCCCTAAAAACAGAAAATAAAAACTGCCTCACTGTAGGTCGTATAACTTTTTTGTGTGTGTGTGCAGAGATTAGGAGAATTAGGGAAGGGGGTGTTAGTGGCATAGGAGGTATTCTGGGTTAAACCCAAGACCTAATCCCATGGCTGTATTTTGAAAAATAATTTCTCAGCTGCTATGGTAAATGTTTCTGAAAACAGAGGAGAGGTCCATAGTCTGTTACAACAATGAATCAAAATAACTCTGCTCATTTTCCATGCTAAGTCTCAATAGCCTTGGTAAACACTGAAACAGGAGAGTGATTGGCAGCGTAAGGTAACTAAAATCCTGAAAGAGAAAACAGGTAGATTAATTATCTCTGAAATTAATACTCATCTGCTCCTCAGTTCCAGGCACATGAGCTGTGTTTGCTTAACAAATGATCTGTCTGTGGGTCCAGCACAAATACACCATAGAATCCCGGGCCTGATCCTAAAATCTGGAAAAGAAAACATGTGCTTGAAGTTCAGTTGAATACTGAAATCTGGTCCATGCTGGAATTTTCGTGTTTCCACTATTAAAAAATCCCTCCAAATCTCTGCAAATGAGTAACCATGGTTTGCCAGTCCAACCTGTGTTTCACCTGCCATAGGCAGCAAGTTCACAGCAGCCCTGATCTTATGAGAGATGAAGACACAGTATACACTTCTAATGAGTTCCAGGTTATACACACCACAAAATATACACAATACATTTGTGTTGTGTGTGCATATACATAAGATACAAAAAGTATAAATTAATATAAAAGAGAATATAAAAATTGTAGAAGTATTCACCAGGGAAATCACAAATTAATTTTGTGGCTAGCAGACATTAAAAAAATCTGACCAGGAATGAGAATCTCACAGAAATGAGAATCTCGTGGCAGCAAGAGGGCAAGGGAAGAGGTGGCTGTGGTAAATAAGTCCTGAATTTATACAGATAACAAGTTTTCTACAACTTACTTGAAAAGTAGGGGGGTTGCAGTTAAAATCTATTCCAGACTGTGATCTATGATGGACTTGTTTAACTCCTCCTCTGCTTCAGTTCCTGAGTCTATTAGATGTAACTGGCAGCACTGCTAACACAAAGCATAAAACTCAGAAAAATAAGGTTATGTTATCAAATTGCAAATTCTGTCTCTCTGTGGTTTAAAGTAACAAGACTCAATGGGCCTGTGTGGTCTGCAAGACAGATGTCTAAATGGATACTGGCTCCTCTCTGATATTCAGTCTCTTCACTGAAACCCTAGCTCATGGCTGTGAACATGTGCTTCTATAGATGTCTGAATTCAGTGGCTGAGCAGGCTAAAGACAGCATGGCCAATTAGTCAGGGTGTTGTCTCTAAGTATCAAAAAGTTTCATTTGGGCTGATTTTTTCAGCTGACAGTTTATATTTTCATCATTTTTTAATCCTGATAAGTCATCACCTATTCTCTAACATGTTTTTCTGGGTAAAGTCATACTCTGTTTCCCCTTTATCAGAAAGAGTCAGTTCTGGGGGGGTTTTTGTTTTTTTTTTTTTTTTTTTCTTTTTCTTTTTTTTTTCTTTTTGATTTTTATATATGTTTTCTTTGTGTGTCAAGTCTCAACTAGAATATTCTCTTAGTATATTAAGGTTCTTGCAATTAAAAGACAGAATAGTAAATATAAAATTAAACTTATCCCTTAGCTAATTTCTTCTTTGTCCTTCATAAGTTAGGGCCATCCTTCATACAATAGAAAAAACTCAAAGCTAAAATGTCAAAACAACATTAATCCTGCCTTGCCAGATCTTCCACTTGCTTTTACCTTCTGAGAGGAAGTGACTGGTGCTTGGTCAAAACTCAGAGAAGTTAAAGCACAAGGATGCTCTCCAATTTTTATAGGGATTAGAGGAAAAAGCCCCAAATGCAAAAATTGTGCCTGTGCTGACAGATCTTTTACCTGCACAACCACAGCAAACATTTGTTGAAAGGGTCAGGTTCTTTTGAAGGCCTCCATTATCACCCACCTACAAATTAACAGTACAGCAAGTAGGAACAGGAGGAATCTCCATAAACATCTTTGTGCATTAACAATGCCAATGTTTGGTTCTGGAAGGTCTGAAATATCTGGGAGCTGTTGGGGTGTTTGAATATGAAAACCAGCTGAGGGTTTTGAGGTGTGCTAGAAGTGACAAACTACAAGTTACCTGTCAGCCTCTTTATAAATCTGTTAGAAAGCAGAATATGCACAGGCTGGCTGATTTTCCCTATTTTTAAGCATGGAATAATATAGTAGTAGGTAATTTTGAAGTAAGTCAAGTAATCTGTGCACTTTATACAGTATAAACTCATAAGGCAGCTATTTGGATACTGGCAAGGCTCCTGAGAAAGCCAGTTTTGAGAGAGAAAATAGAGGACAAGATTTATTCCATTTCCTTTGACACCTCAAGATGGAAGAAAGCATCCAGCCTTGCTGCTGCTAAAGCCTTCAGAAGACCCTTTAGGGATCATCTTGGAGCTGTGTGTTCTGTGCTTCACACTACGGTCAGGTTGTCAAATTAAATAACCTCTATCTCTTTTTTCCCTGTCTTTCTACTCCCAGCCTTTACTGTTTGCCAAGTTGGCTTTTCCAAATAAAGGCAGCAGACAAGTTTTGCATATCAAGCAAAGAAAAGGAGGATTTATGAACAGAAAAATCAAAAAGATGCTAACTTTTCTCACAAGAATTTTTATTATCTGTATGAAATATTTTAAATTCCAGGAGGGAGATATAATGAGGCAAGATTCATTTATTAGCTTATCATGAAATGTAGGTAAAAGAAAGCTTCTTTACATGATAGAAACCAGTATTTTCCTAAAAGTAAGCTTTTATTTTTTGGAGAAAACCCCCCATTATCTGATAAATATTGGTGGACTTCATTTTCAGTTGTGACACTGAGAAGCAGTATGAAAAAGGCAAGGAGTAAATCCAGACACCAGTCAATCCCCTTCATATTTATTGCAAGCACAAACAAGGTACTAGTCTTTGTGGTAAGTTACAAGCTGTTAGAGTCTGGTCTAAGATCAACAAAGTCCTTTTGCATCTGTCATGAAATAGCTATAATTTTATGTTAAGGGGTGACCTGGATTTGAGCCAAGTGGCCAAGTTGAAAATAGACTGCATGTTTTAGGATCTGTATAAATTACTATGCTGACTTCTTCTGAAGAAATAAAGCTAAAAGTGTTCGGATCCCTTTGAAACACGGCAAGAATCAAATTACAGATACATATCAGGTATAAATATATCAAATCAAATGGAGGAAAACCTAGTTCTGGCCTTGCCTGGCCTGGCTTGGTCTCTCCTATTCAATGCTATCCTATTCTATTTTATGTATTTCCATTCTGTCCTTACTTGACATGACCTTACTGTGGTAACAAATAAAAATGTGACTATGCAGTCATTGGATGTTATTCTCTAGTGCTCTTCTCAAGGAATGCATGAAGTTGGTAAAAATAATAAGATTATGTAATGGTCTGCACTTTTTAGCTAAATAAAACAGAGTAAGTTTAACATCTAAGAAAATCTTGTCCTCATATCAGAGTTTTAGACCAGCTTAGGTGTACCCTGAATTTTAATCACAGAATCAAAGAATCACTAAGGTTGGAAAAGTCCTCTAATTTCATTGAGTCCAACCCTTTACCCAGCACTGCCAAGGCCATGAGTGTCACATCTACACTTTTTTTAAGTACACCCAGGGATGGTGACTCCCTGGGTAGTCACTTCAAGTGCTTGATAACCCTTTCCATGATGAAATTTTTCCTAATATACAATCTGAACATCTTGTGGCATCACTTAAGGCTGTTTGCTCTTGTCCTGTTATCTGGGAGAAGGCGCTGAACCCCACTGGCTACAACCTCCTTCCAGTGGTTTTAGTGAGCCATGGGGTCCCTTCTGAGCCCCCTTTTCTTGAGGCTGAAAGCCCCCAGCTCCCTCAGCTCCTCCTCATCTGACTTGTGCTCCAGACCCTTCCCCAGCCCCATTGTCCTTCTCTGGCCACTCACCAGCACCTCAGAGTCTTTTTTGTTGTGAGGGGTCCAGAACTGAACATAAAACTTGAGATGTGACCTCACCTGTGCTGGGTGCAGGGGGCTAGCATTTACTAAATAGTGAAGGCTTTTAGACTAGAGGGCCAATGCTGCTGTTGAAGTAAGAAATATAAACCCACAAGTAACTGCAATTACTTGAAAGAGAAAGCAGAGCACACAGAAATAGCCTAGATGTCATATTACTTTTTTCTTAGGTAAATGGAGAGGTATCTCAAGAATCAAAATAACCTTCAATTCAAAGTACCAGATCCAATGTATAATTAGAATAAGATGCAATAGAAAAATCTTGTTGCAGTCTCTGATATTGTACGAATTTGTCAGTCTACCTCTGGTGTATAAATACAGAACTAACAAAATCATATTTTCAATACTGATGCAGCAGTAAGATAAAATTTAATCACACCAAAGCCAGTTTCATAACATTTATTTTGGAGCTGGATGTAGTGATAGAAACACTCAGCTTCAGTGTTGCCCCTTGCCTCTTATAGCCTGGAGACACGCTTTTTCATACACAAATAATTCTTATGACATCTCTTGCAACACTATCTCATTGTTCAAACAGGAATTGAATACGAAACAGATATCTCTTTTTAACTCTACAAATTGTGGCAACTGTTTTGTTACAGCAGATATTTTGTTCCTCTGGGAGAATCTCCCAATTAGTGGTGGCCTTTTGTAAGAATGCCTTATAAAATATTTGGCCGAAAACTGAAAAAGTAACCCATAACATCATAGACTTGAATCTTGAGCCTGTACTTACTTCTGCAATTAGATCAGATCTTTTTCCAGTTACTTTTCTAAATCCATTTATGGTGATACAGAAGGTAGTATGACCAATAATGGAAGTTTAAGAAGACTCCAATAGAATAGCTTTAATCCAATTCTCAATAGCAAGTAATAAAATTCTATCCTTTAGTAAAGAGTTATCAAATCTTGCAAAATAACCTTTACAACCCTACTTTCCAGTTCCAAATTAAGTAGATGTAGTTCAGATAAGACTATTATTAGGATTTTCCTTTCTGGGGCATAAATGAATTCAAATTCCCTTTAGAAAACTAAACATTTACTGCTTCATGTACCACAGTGAATTGGGTCTCCTTTCCCACTGTGGACTGGAACTGCTTCAGAGCAACAACTGACTCCTCTCTCTGTGTGCACAGCCTGCAGCCCAGCCACTACTGAGCTCTAAATAAGTGCATTGACTCACACACTCACTCGGACTTAGCCTGGGTTTGTGGTTTGATAGATTTCCCAAAAGCTTTGAGAATTTAGTCCGAGATTTTTTTGCCTGCCTGGCATATGGCTTAATGCACAAGCAAGAGTGTTGGAATACACTTTTTTTAACTACTCCCTCATCAATAGTAAAAGACTTCACCTGTGAAATTTTCTAACAGCTGGAGTGCAACAGTGGAGCCACAGAAGAAGTCAGTGAACGTGGGTAGTCACGGACTGAGCAATTCTGGGGTCAGTCCTATGGCTTGCATGGAAACCTTCACCTCCACCTCAGCTTCCTTGGTCTGTTGAAAGCCTTATGCCAGTGTGGGCTCTGAGCAGTGCCTGTCAGACCAGCCCATCCAGCAGATGTGCTGCACTCAGCCATGTGCTTAATCATTAGGAGGAAGAAGGGACAGCAATTGCTTCACTTTTGTACTTACTGGAACTTGGACATTATGGAAAGGTTCAGGTTTTTTTGATTGGTTTGTTGGTTGTTTTTTCCATATCTTCTATTTCTTCCTTTGCACACAGGGCAAGAATTTAATTCCAACTCAGGCCAGTTGACCTTTAAGTTCTGAACAGATTCCTTTCATGAATTGTAACAAATACATTGTCTAATTGTACTGGAAATAAGAATTGGGAGAACTGGATTTTCTTACTCAATGTTCCGTGAGTTCTGTATGATTCCTGCCCCTAGGGAAAAAAACAGAAACCAGACTGGATTATGAGAACTTGGGTCTGAGAAGCTATCTGAAATAAGTCTTAGCTGAGATTAGATACAGGGGTCCAGTATTGCAATATTGAAATGCTTCTCAAGTGCCATCAATCCTGAGAAACATCCAAACTTCAACCTACAGCTGCCACTCTGCCTCTAGCCAATGCCAATGCAGCTGCGATAAGACTAGGACAAAAGGTCCCTGTGTAATTGTCAGCTTTAGAGCTCGTTTCCCTCCACTCAACTTTATTTTTATTTGTCGTTAGTTACTGGCCATTTTTAGAGTGCTTTCACTAAGAGCAGTGCAAGTGAGCCCTGAGTGGAAGAAAGTCTTAAATCAATGTGAAATGCTTTCAGAAAGAGGTGGTATATACATATCCTTTCTTCTTTGTGGGTGGCTCCAGAGAATAATGAGCCTACTTTTTATACAGAGGCAAAAGGGCAAGACAGGGGAAAAAGTTTGACCCAACTGTAAGCATCACTGTAAGCAGCTCAGGGGGAGGAGGGTAATGCAAACACAGCTCCATAAGATGGAAGGCACTTTATTGAAAGCAGCTGGCAAGCAGAGAAATAGGATATTTTGGCACCATCAGAAACTTTATCAAGACTTAGCCATGTAAGGTTGCATTGATTGTTATTTATAGCATCGGCTTAGAGGGGGTATGGAAATTATACCAGGAACCTCATTAGTATCAGCATGAGAGCTGTGTCCAATCTTTCTGCTCTAGTGATTGTATTCATTCCATAGCATAGAGCTAGGGAGAAATCTTCTCAGTGGCTTTCAGCCTGATTATGGAGGAAAAATGTAAAAATGGAGGGCAAGAAATACTGACCAGGCAAGACTTTTCTTTTCCTATCTTTTTCCAGAGTGCCAGATGTATACCACCCCCCACCTGCCTTCCTCTCCAGTGGAAAGCAGAGCTCTGTTTCCTTCACAAATTAAACCATTGGAAAACAGAAAGTTTCTAGGGATAAAGCTTTAAAAATCTGTTCTTATTTTTATCTGAAGAGAGTATATAATCGACTGAAACCATCAAGGAATAACCTATACCATTCATAGATATGCAAGTTATCAACTCTGTGGCAAAATCTGCCCTGAATTGGTTTTAATTGTTAACATCTTATTAATTTGAGAATTTTTCAGTCTTTCAGGAACTTATTTTCTTTAACTATGTCACCTGATAGTGAGCCAAGTCAAAGAGATGGCTGATTGTTTGAACCAAGATGCTGCCAGTTGCTAATACTGCCTGTATAATACAAATACCACTGCAGGTGTCACAGCTCTGATTTATGCCTAATTGTCAGGCAGCCTGTATGTGCTGCAGTCTCATTTTGAATATTTGCTGTGCTCATATTTTTGGTTTCAAAAAGCCCTTTCTCAGGTCTGAGCAGCTGGGGTGTCTGTCCCACTAGATCTTGTCAAGGAAAAGCTGAAAGAAGCTTTGCTTTCAAAGGCTTTAAAGGCCTGCAATGTATATTTGAGGGCTTTGGTACTTAGCTGGTTTGCAGACTGTATCATCAGAGAATTGCAGAACGGGGCAGATGGAACTTGAGGAGTCTCAGTTTATATAAAGAGCAGAGCTGCAAAAATGTTATTGAAAAGAAAAATCATGGCTTGGAGTATAGCATTTTCCCTGTGTGCTTACTGCTGCTTCTTGTCTGCATTTAATAACATATCCAGATTTTAAAAATTCAGACTCACTTGCAATCTGCCCTTATTCTACTAGTTTTATATCAGGTAGATCAAGTGGAAAAAGACATACAATAGCACTATACTTTGAAATTCTGCATTCCTGTGAGAGTCTGTTAATTTTCAAACATTGCAGTTCAGGCTCTAACTGAATGACTGGGATAGAAGTTAACAGTCTGATGCTTTTCAGTATTAAGCCTTTGCTGAATTGGATTTAAAGTTGTTGGATTTCTTATATCTGGGCTCATTTTGCATGCTGTACTGTCCTTAATAATTTCATTTACTTATTGATAGTAAACCAAGTGATAAAGCACACGTGAAATACAGTCCTGTCAGTAATTAAAACATCTGATTTAACGCATCTCTCCAATTTGGTGCAGGTATTCTAATTACTTTACCTCTGAATTTTTTCTTCTCTGTGAATTAATTACTCAGGAAAACTTATCCTGACAGCCTCACTCAAATCTGGAGTTCTATTGTGTTCAACCAGAGCATCCATCCAAATTTTTTCTCTCAGACTGAATGACATTTTAGTACATTTTCTTGTCTTATGCTTTGGCTATTATAGGAAAATCCAGGCTGTCTGGGCCTTGAATATGTTATTTTCAGGTGAGATTTTTATATGCAAATTCATTTTCTCCTTTTTGATTAAGTTCTGATCTGGTCTACCATTTGCAACTGTTCCCTTCAAGTCTTTATGAGGGCTGATTAGATCTACTACAACTTATGTACATTTGAATTGGCTCTTTGAAATATATTCTTCTTAATTCTTTCCCATTACTGTTAAAATCAGGTGGACTATGATCATATATATTTTCAAATGGTGTCTTTTTTCTCATTGCCTCTGAAGAAATCCTTCTGCATCAGTTATCTCCAACACTGCTTCCTCTCCTGGACTTTATTACATTTGCAGACAAACTTGAGGATTCCTGGTAGGCACTTTTACTGAAAAATTACCTGCAATGTGCATTTTTCTGTAACTCTGAAAGAATGTCTTTTATTCCCTAGTAGTGTTTTATGGTGTTTCATTTAAGATTGGGCTTCTGTAATCAGGAATTTCCAACCCCACAAAGACCTTTTAAACTTACTTTCTTGTAAGCTGTCAAGAAGTGACTGAAGTTGTGTAATCTTGCATTTTCTGGGCCACAACTGTGGAAAGGGGAATCAGGCTGCTATTCTCAAGTGAGCTATTAAATAATGATAGAGGATTGCACAGTTTCTGGTGACTGCACTAGAAGTGCAGCAGACAGACATTAAACATCCTGTGCCTCCCATTTGCATAAACATTGGTTTGGAAATCACTAGGGTCAGAAGTCTTCAAAATGCTCAGTAACCACCTGGCTACCCTTAGGGATTAAACATCCAAGGCCAGCTTCAGGGCATGAGTGAGATGTGGGCTCAGGATCGTGCCCAGGCTGTGACCAACACACAGCCCTGGGTAAGGGCAGAGGGAGGGGAGCAGAATATCAAAAGGACCAATAACAGAGGATCAACAGCAGTGGTTTTGTGCCCTGCAAGTCACCACTCCTCCTAGCTCCACAAAGGCTTAGGTGGAACACACAGCCATAAAAGGGAGGTTTCTGCTTTCCTAGAAGAAAATTATGTTTCCTACATGGATGCTTCTAAAGCCTCTGTCATGTATTTAGAATTGTTTAAGGATATTCCCTATGCCTAGTACCTGTACCAAAGTTAGATAAAACAGCATTCTCCCCGACTTCATGAGAAATGAGAGCTTCCTAAGAAAGATTCCAATGGCTGAGATACAAATATCTACCTTTTTAACTGTTGTTGGGTACCCATTCAAGACTGACCAGGGAGAGAGCAGCATTATGTATTAACCTCTGAGTTCTGAAGTAGGAGTAAGGGATAAGAAATAGTTTTAAATATTTGTAGAGATTCCCACAGAGATAATGACAATCAAGGGGAGAATTTGATAAAGTGGAAAGGGGAAAATGCTGTTAAGCAAATTGGAACCCTGGATGATGTGGTGAGAAGAGACAGGCTGAAGAATAGAGGAGTGTCTGGCAAATATTATATAACTGAAATTATTCTGGCCAGCTTTGGGTAGAGAAGAGCCAAAACCCAGAGCAGGGTCTGGTAAGGACCGCCCAGAAAGAAGAACTGGAATGGAAAAACTAGTGAAGCACTTTCCAAATGTCCCAAATTCCTTTGTCAGTAATGTGAAGTGCTCTTTACGAATTGCCTTGGATGGGGCTGGAGTTGGTGAGGTAGTGTCTAAGCTTTAGCTTGTACCTTGCAGCTTCCATTCATGAGCAAGCTGAATTGGAGGAATGTTGAATTCCCCAATATTTCTGCAGAGGGAAAAAAGAAATTCCATTTAATTGCTAACTTTTTCTCAGTTTGCCTACCAGCACTAAACCATTGTTAGAACACTCAGCTCATTTTCTCCAGAAAATATGCAACCAGCAGAGCAGCTGTGGTGTTTCAGTGAAGCATCTAAAATTAAATCACATGAAGGCATCTAATTCCTTATTTTCCCATTCCAGTAAAGTCTGTTTTTTGGTTCAAAAACATCTTGAGTGCCCTCAGCTTTTTATGACCTACATTCCATGCATTAGATAGTCTCACCCCGCCCCCTCCGCAAGTGACAGACATCCAAGGACAAAATGTCAATAATATTTTCCCAGAAATAGTGATGATGCATGTCTGAGTCAGGGAGAGAGAAACCATGGGTATATAAACAATACAAGCACGGAAAGATGAAAATGATGCAAGAGAATCTGACAGATTTTTTTTTGTGTTCATAGTTTTTCATAAACACTCAGTATATTCAATACTGAAGCAATGTCATTTTCCTTTCAAAGTATTTGAGGTGAAATAATTGTTGTTTCACCATTTAAAAGGTGTTAGACTTCCTATAATTCTCTACTGTGTAAAAGGGAAATTATTTTAAACTTGTATAACTCAAGTGTGTGATGATGCAATTCTAATTTTTTACCTGGATGCTTATTAATGACATCTATTGGCATAGCATATATTAGATATATATTCCTGAAATATGTCTAAGTAGTGTTACTACTGAAGTTTTGAAGAAGAATGTTGGAGCACAGTGAGATTTGAAGACAACCCAGAGCAACCCAGAACAACCAACAATTTAGTAGGTTGAAGCTGATGGCAGCCCAAAAATACGTAGTGTTCTTAAATGTCTAAGCCTCCTTTTCTTTCTTGATCCATATGATTAAGATTTCATACTTTGGAACATGCAGCTTTCTTGATAGTATGAGGTTAGAGATTGTGATACAAATGGATTTGGTGGTAGTGGGTAATCTCTTGGTATTCAGAACAAAAAGGCAGATCATAAAATGCATCGTAGAATGACTTGAGTTGGAAGGGACCATAAAGATCTTCTATTTCCAACCCCGCTGCCACAGACAGTGATGCCTTTCACTAGGCCAGGCTGCTCGAAGCTCTAAAGTGTCCTTGAACACTTCCAGGGATGGGGGATCCACAACTTCTCTGCACAATCAATCCCAGTGTCTCACCACCCTCACCGAAAAGCTCTTCCAAACACCTGAGCTTGACCTACTCTCCTGCAGCCTAAAGCCATTCTCCCTGTCTGTCACTACAAGCTCCTGTAGCCTCACTCAATCCTCCTTCTAGGCCCCTTCAGGTACCAGAAGGCCACAATTAGCTCACCCTGATGCCTTCTCTTCTCCAGGCTGAACAATCCCAAATGTCTTAGCATTTCCTCATAGCCAGCAGGTAAATAATGGACTTCAGATGGCACAGAAAGAGCAAAATCCTTTTTAGCAAAGTATTCTGTACTTTTGAGTAGCCAGTAACATCTTAAATAGGTTAGGAAAAGGGCAAATAATCAGTAATATGTAGTCCTTGTATTATTCTACCAGGAAAATATTCCCATATGATTTAGGGAATTTGAGATTCAGGTTATATCCTTCTGTCATTCAGTGATAACTGATGTGGTTGAGGGAATCCTAATAGAAATTTCATTTCTTGTTTCGTTTCCTGGAGTTAGCAACACTTAGGACAATAACTGGAAAATGTCAATGTGTGTGATAGCATTTGTCTCTGTAATCCCATTCACACAAAGGAGAAATGAGTATAGACTGAGCTAGTTCTTCCACTTATATTGGCAAATCACTTGCACAGATTTCATCAGAATATGCTGGGTGGCTTCAGTGGCTGGATAAAAAAGTATTAATTTGGAATCACGAAGGATAAGGAATTAATAAGGAATCACGAAGTCCAACAGTCCAGCCAGTAGTTTTCCATGACTCTTTTATACAGAGCCTTTACGTCTCCATTTCTGTATCCAAAAAATCAGTGTTTTGATTCTGTAATGTGTTTTGTAAACATTGTTCTTGTCACACTATAAATTGTTTCTTTATTCTGAGGGTAAGTTTTTGGTGTCTGGATGTTTCAAATAGGCCAAGTAAATTGAGATACCAAATTTTGTTACATACACAGACAAGAAATTTAATTATATGGATCTAGCCCATCACTTCTTTTCCTGAAAGAACTTTGATGCACCAGCATTTTTAATTCATTGACCCTCTGAGTGAAAGAATAAGTGTGTATGAAAGTACATGGGCTCCCTTTGAAGAACAGGGGGAAAACTGGACATCCTGGAAAATACATAACACATGTATTGAGCAAGGAGAAGCTTAATGCTAACCAATAGGAAAAGAATGGGGTTTTATGTGTTATGAATACTATCCCTCTCCAGAGCATATACTCTGGATTCAAGCCTACAGAATGATGTATCCATACATTTTAGAGTTTAGAGGGTCTTCTGCGGCTAGAGATTTACATCTGGTTTTTGAAAGAATAATGCTTCATGCTTTTCTTTAAAAACACTACTCCTCAAGACAAAAGTGATTCCCTTGTTTTGTGAGTCTTATGCTTTAAGCTCCTACCAGGCAAGGAGCTGGGCCAGACTGGCCCTGAATGAGGGGCATTCAGCTGTGCTGCTCATGGCAGATAGCAGAGCTCAGCCTCCTGGGCTGGGCTGGGGAGAACTGGAGCTCTCCCTCTCCACTAAGCCAACAGGAATCCAAGGTCCAAGAGGGAACAAAGCCAGAAGGAGTATGCAACTTGTGGCTGGTGTGGAGGAGGGAGTCTTGTGTTTTGGTCCACTCAGCACAGATAAAATCTGCACTGAAATTTTTTTGAAGAGAATATGGGAGGAAAACTTATATTACATACACAAACAGTATTCTGTCTTCTTCAAGATTAGCAATCTCTCTAAAGTGGACCTCTGGGCAAAGCTGGAGGAATGGCTCCTGCCTGTATACCAGATAGGCAAAGGGCAGGAAAGATCTAGCCTGAGACATTTGGGTATTGTTACCTTTGTTCTACCAAAGTCCTCTGTTCACAGTCTAAGTTCCTCACTCAGAGACCCAAATCTGCTCAATTTAATCCAAGGACTGAATCCAGACCTCAGTCTGGCCCTTCTGCAAAGCCAGTAAGATAGATCTTACAGCCACTGCTTTAAGACACAGCCTGAGGACTCCTAAGTTTGGGAACCATTTCTTCCTCTGAAAATTGATTTGCCAGATTTTCTTTGTTTCAGAAAGATGAAAAGCTTTTCTAACAAAAATCCTAAACCAGCAGTACTTGATCTGAATTCTAACAAGTCACCTTTCTGTCAGCATTGCTGCAGCAAACCTTGGAGAGCACAGACAAAATATACCCTGCTTTAGCTCAAGTAAGCTTTAACCTTTCTCCTGTAAGAAAGAGGAAGAGTTTAATTCCATGGAGCTGAGTTTTTGGTGTTTGATGCTGACTGAAATGGGTAGCTTTGCTGGCACTGGTGTGACACAGAGTGACGGTACAAAGTCAGAGGCCAAACTAAACTGTGGAAAAAACTGTGACTGACTCTTCCTAACCTCAACAGTAGATGAAATAGAACTTTAATGGCACCTTAGGTTTTTCCAACCACAAAAAAATATCTGTGCTTTTTTGGTTCAGTATACCAAATTCAGAAAAAGTATCCAGAATGGTTTGTAATTTTATTCTTTGGTTTCAAAAATAAAGAGCTGGACACTGAACTGAACTACAGGTCATATAAATTCTGGTATGCAGAATAAAATTTCTTAGATCAGGAATTAAAATTAGGAAATCTCATGTAATAAAAAAGGAAATATATAAGGAATATTTAATATTTTAGGGAATTGTATGTGTCAGCACATGCAGAATCTTTTAAAATGCCACAAGCAAATCTAGAAATGAAAGTGAGGCACTGAAATCTTAAGAAACCAATCTTTGAGCACAAGCATTTGCCTTCCATTGATATCAAGTAGCATTTTACACAAACCTTCTGTATCATCATTGTACTAAATAAAGTAACAAAAGCCTGCCTATTTTTTTTTTTTCTAGCAAATAAAGATTTTTTGGCCATGAAGCATTCAAATACTTTTATTGTGTTTTAGGCCATGTCCTAGCTGGAGTTTACTGTCATTATGAGTTTGGTGACCAGATTGTGTAAATGTTCTTTGTCAAGTTCAGTGCAACACCAGTAAGATCTGAGCATTTTCACCAAAACCTCTGCAGAATTCACACTGAATGTGGAAGAGACATTTTTAGGCTTCATTTAGAGATGATGGAACCATTGGTACAGTTAAACCACCAGAGGAAATAAAATTTCTGGCTTAGATGGCAGTGTCATCTTAAACCAGAGTACCCATTTCTGACCAGGCCTGACTTCATATTTCTTGTAAAAGCAATAGAGGTATGTCATCATATATCATTGCTGAGCACAGCAGGGTGCTGTCAAGCAGATAAATAATTTATAGCAGAAATACATTGACATAATTTATAGAGACCAGCTGCGAAGAAGAAAAATGCATTATAGATCACCAATGGGTTTCACAGCCACTATCTGGCAACAGCTGAGGATGAGGCTTAGGAAGCTGGGTATCAATTGCAGGCTAAAAAAAGTATGTTATGACTCTCAACTTGTCACTTCATGTCTCACCTTGTCCAACATGTTCCTATGACTGCGTTGATTCTTCTGGGCCTCTTATTCCAAGTAATTCATCCAGGCTCACTTTCCATCCTCCAGAAAAGATTTAAATCTTCGATCACTCATTTTCAGTGTCATTCCCTTCACTGGTCTGTCTTTGCCCCCTCTCCAATTCTTAGTAGACCATTTCTCCTCTGTGCTTCCTGCCATCCAAGTTAATGTTTCAGCTTGATTTTTATTGCCTAGTTTGTATAACAAGAAATCTGTCCCCAAAGAGAGGAAGTCTGGAAGATGCCTATTTCCAGCTCTGAGAGACCAGTGCTACAGGAGATGTGAGAAGATGTAGACTGATCACTGAGGACAGAGCTGGTGCTGTTTAGCTCTTAAAACAGAAGCTGTTTCTGCTGAGCCTATTTAATCTATGATATCATAGAAGTTTATCTTGTAAAACTTTGTCCAGATTTGGTGGAAAGAAGTGAAAATGTGGTTCATGTAAGAAAGTATAATTTTCACTGTGTTTCCAATGTGTCTGGTAGCATAGTCTTCCAGCTTCTCCAAGAAAATGTCTATGTAATTTTAACCTCGCAAAAGATATTTAATTTTCTCAGTTTTGTTCTTGAAGAAAGCTGGATATTTGTGATATTTTGGCTGACACTTGCCAATAAAATTCAGCCTAAGGCTGTATTTTCTGAGCTACATGTAAAACTGCAGCCCAAACCATTCCGGTCTGGCAAAGCTATATGCTGTTAAATACAGAGCCTTGTAAGTGGAAGTGTTAGTAATGTTTAATAGTAGGCAGTGCTACCAACTCCACCTCTAGGATATCTTAAATCTACTATTAGCTCTATAAATAAGAACATGCTAAAAGTAATATTAAAACAGCAACAAACACGTTTTTATCAAACTTGAAGTGTCATGAAAGGTTTTACGGCCTTAAGCTGATATATAAATGCAGGTTCTGATCTCGCAGTATATCCTCAGTGGAGGCAGAAGTCAGCACTTTTCAGTTGTGGTGTCAGTATTCCCACAAGACCGTGTTGGCGGGGTTTCACTACCTTGATCTGCTACATAAAATTTCCGTGGAGGTTCCTGTGCTCTGCAGTTCATGACCTGAAATCTCTGAAGTCAAGTTTCCCTGAGAGAGTATTGAGCAATAACTAGATAAGGACCTCTGTGTGTAGAAACGTTTTTACAGTAATGCTGCCTCTGTAGTGTAGTTTGCCGTGTTTTTATGATGAAGGAAAACAGGATCAGGGCGCACACATGGCAGGGGGAGTAGGCAAGCAGTGTAATAATTAACATCCAGCAGACCTAAATTCTTTCTATGTTGCTGGAAAACAGCTGTTAAAAGGATTAAAACAAAGAAGAAAAGAGCACAGTTGATTCAGACAAATAGGTGCGCTAATGTCTTCCAAAGTTTATGCTGAATTTGAGGGAGGCAAGAAAATGGAGAATGGAATGAAATGTCAGGGATCAAAATGGGTTTCGTTGGCAGAGAAAGTTGTTTTTTTTCTGTAGCCCTCCTTCTTTTACATCAGGAATTCTTGGGGGGGGGGGGGGGGGAGCAATGAAAAAACCCCATAGGGCAAACAGAATTAAATATCTTGAAATGCCCATAATTGTAACCCAACTCTCATAGCTACACCACCTTCCTCTTTACACTTCATGATCAGTAAAGATACCCTTCCACCTCTCTGTGCCCCAGGCCCAAAGAAACCATGTAAAGTTGTTTTACCAATTTCAGCTAATACCCAACACTCTCACTAGGAATTCATTAGGAATTCCTAATGTCTTGTCTTTTCTCATGTACATTTTCCCTTTCCACTTTATGTTCTTCTGTTACAATTTTGGTTGCTTTAAAGGAATTTATTTTGTCTACTCAGGCTCCTATATTGCTTTTGTTATCTTACTGCACAGACGCAGCTGTAAGCACCAGCTACAAGGTCACAGCAGAAGCATCAGTTTATTGGATCAAAGTGTGTCTGATGAGATTTTGAGTATGAGATGCCCTAGAGGGAGATGGAAACTAGGGGTTAGCAACTGAGACTGTTGTTCTTTACTTCTTGCCAGTGTTGGGGGTTTATTCTACAGAATCAAAGTTAGAAAATTAACAAACTCCCCAGCCTCAAGCTTTGCTGATAATTATTTTCCTTCCTGAAGAAGTTGTAGGCTGTATTTTGCACCACCTAAAAGTCTCTCAGTGTGCTTATCCTGTGCAACAATGCTCACAAGGACAGAGGGAAGAAGAAATTAATACCATTAAATAAAAGTTTGCTAGATAATTTATTGCTACTCTTACTTATTTTCCTTATTATATTTAAGAATTTTTGAGATATTTCTAATTGCATTTGATGCAAATAATTTCTGCCCCTGCATTGCTCTTCAGGTGCTCTTTTGTGGGGTTGTTTGCCTCAGAGGAGGCTTTTCCTTATCTAGATTCAGAATTCCTGCCTCTATGAATCAGATTTTCAGTTGCCTCCACTCCTCTTATCAGTAAAGACAAAGGTGGAAAGAAATCAAGGAGAAATGAATTTTCAGCAATGGAGAAGCTTAATTAGCTCTTTGACTGATGATTACAGAGTGAGACCTCTGAGAACAAACGTTATATTAAAAAGCATTTGAAAAAGAACAGGTTCTAGTCCTTACAACACAATAGAACTGTATTGGACACATCAAGGATGATTGTACTAAACCAATTCCCCCTCAGAATACCAACTTTCCTGAAGGTATTTAGCAGATAAATAACAATAGAAATTAACTATTTTTTCTATAAAAGCAGATGAATGGAGCCCATGCTTATGAATCCTTGAAGAAAATTAATAAAGACAATTTCATGCTGGCTCCTTGGCATAATGATAAAACAGAAGGTCTCTGAAAAGGGGTATGACTATTCCTGAAATCCAGAGTCATCTCTTCAACCTGTCAGACCTATTTTCCCTATTCTTGCTGTGCTGGGAATGCTCATTCTTAACACTCCTTGGGCTTTGTGCTCTCCGCAAAGTGACATCTCTGGTCAAATGGAGTGGCAGGATTAATACACAGTTGGAATTCAGAATATTTGCTGAATCTGGACTTTATAATAGCATGGCATGGAATCTCATTTCAGAAATGAATTAAAAAGGAGTAGGATAACTACACTTTCAAGCAGGCTGGCAAGCAGACAGGGGACCATAAATCAAGGTTAATGATAATGGCTACGTTCCAGTTTGGAAGGGAAGATGAACGTAAGAAGTATTACAAGAATTGGTGCTAGGCCCAGCTTTACTAAAAGCCATTATTTATCATGTTAATGGAAACTAAGAAACACTGAAGTCAGACCTTGCCAAAATCTACAGAACAGGGAGAAGACATCTTGCCTAGCTTCGTCTGTCTGAGTCCTCCTTGCTGAGAATGTATTATTTTTCTAAATTTTCCTTAAAAAAAAAAAAAAAGCAGATAGCAACATACCTCAAAAAGG
Organism: Motacilla alba alba; assembly: GCF_015832195.1. Taxonomy (NCBI): domain Eukaryota; kingdom Metazoa; phylum Chordata; class Aves; order Passeriformes; family Motacillidae; genus Motacilla; species Motacilla alba. The sequence continues at coordinate 10,502,643 of NC_052019.1, read as the reverse complement.
GACAATGTTAAGAGGAAGGACGTACTGTCTAGAAGCACCTTTCCACAAGTTTAGAAAAAGTCCAGATGACCATAGTAGTCACATCACTGAAGTACTTTCAGGGTGAATAAATGCTATTAAATATGGAAAAAAAGGCTAAAATATGTTCTCTACCAGATTTTCTTTGGAATGAGATATATAGCTGAGAAAGATATTTTGAAATATTGGTGTCAATGAAGAAGTTTTAACACAAATCAAGAAGTAAGAAAACATTTTTTAACATTGAAGAGTTCCAGAATCAAGTGGGTCTGTGCTTTATATGTAAATTTCAGATAGGTATTGAAAAATTAAATTAAAATAAAGAAATGCAAGTTGAATTTGAAGAGTTAACAGTATTGAATGAGAAATCAATGAGCTAGTTAAAAAAGCATTGGAAGATTGAAAAAGGGTTTTTTTGCCAAATTATGACTAAGAGAGAGAAGAAAACCTGCTAAAAGCATTTATTAAAGATGAAAACAGCAAGAGGAGTGATAGCCCAAGGAGCATGAGTAAGGAGGAGGAACTCAGTGAAACATTAAGCTGAACGTTAAAACTATTGCTTGATACTAAATGTCTTTAGACTCAGAAGTTGGTTTTGCCAAAAGAAGATGGAAGCCAAATAACATCAGAGTTTGCTTTTGAAGTTGTTGGTTTGGTTATTTTTAACTGGTTTTACAAAACAATGAGTGCACAGTGTAGAGTGTGTTCCTATGCTACCAATGTTGTGGGCAAATCAGAAATGAAGTGAAATACAGATATGGCCCACTAAATTCAGAATAGAAGATTTTCTATCGATGGTACTATTAAGTTTTTATCACACCCAAAGAAAAATGAATGAGACAGAAGAAGCAATGAAATCAACACTCTAATTTAGTGTTTGGGTTGTTTCCCTGAAAGCTGCAAACATGCTCTTCTAATTTTACTGCATTTAGGAGTTTTGCATCCTATTTCTACAGTATCCATAGTAATTGGACAAGATATATAAACACGTCTTACAGCAAGGACTGGAACATGAGTCTGCCCTCATAAAGAAATACTTTAAACTGAAAATAGAAGGATTATCTCTTGGCCTAGTGAATCTTTTATAACTCCACTGAAAGCTGGCTGTCTAGAAGGGTGCATGAAGTCATCCTCCAACAGTTCAATGTTTAGATCCCATTCCTAGGACGTGTGAATTTGATATTCCTCAGGCTAACAAAACAACTAGAAATAGGTGTTTCACAAGCTGCATGATTTGCTTTGCCCACTGCATTAAGAGATGATGAAAAAACACTACAACTGCCAAAAGCTTTGCTGCTGTTTCCATGAAGAATCTTACTCAGTAGACATGCTGAAAAAACCTGTAATATATAAGAGAGGTAGGAGAATAGCCATAATCTTCTGATGATGTGCTGGGCTTTTCTGTGTTGTCAGTGCTAGAGCTTACGTGGCTGGTGCTGACTGGGTGGATAAGTTGCTGGTGAAAATGGAGACATTGAGGGGCTACCATTTTGCAGTTACACAGCCTGGGTCAACATCTGACTTTTTTTGGTCATTCTGAGAAACATAATGTGCTGACAGCAGCATCTGCCTGGGAATTCACTGGAAAAGAATGGTCACACAGACAATAAAATCTCCAGAGCTGATTTTCAGGAAGCAGGAGGGGAGAACTGGTGTCTCTGCAGGCTGCCTATTTGCACTACATCACCTGTGTTATTAATCCTGAGAACCTTGTCACTGTCTGGAAACTATTTGCTTTGACTACGTTCAGGACTTCCGGACCCCATTTCTACCTGGCCCAAAGCAATTCCCTACACTGCAGGTAGTCCATTAAACACCACACAATTCCTGTTTAGGGTTTTAAAAAATAGCCTTTTGCTTTTTGCAGGTCTATTTGGATTTTTATTGACTGACTGTAGTAGACTATTATGTCACATGCTCTGTAAAAATGCACAAGCCATGAATGACATCAGTGTCAGAGATAAAGAGGAAAGGCCAAGGTCTGCAAAGGAGCTTAAGGTACTTAAATCCAAAACATAGATCCTTGGATTTTTTCATACCTTTCAAAGAAATGGAATTCCCATCAGTGAACATGTCTGGATGTCTACATTTCTGGTGTTGGAAATACGGATTTCTTTCAAAATCCTGATCGCAGATCAGTATCTAAGTCCTCTCAGGATTCCCAACCTCCACACCTTTTGTCAGTCTTCCTCATGACATCCCTGTCCCCTGGAGCACACTCTCAGGATGTGCTCCAGTTCTGCCCAGAGAAAAGCTGGGAGAAAGAGGTAAAATCTCTGGTCTTTGACAATGCAATGTTGAAGACACTCCGTGCACTAAAACTTTTCCCGTGTCTAGTTTAGCCCTGATGTTTCTCCTGGGATTGTTTTTTCATATAGGACAGGGAAGCCCCTCCTGTCTGTAGCTCCCCTCAGCCTTTAGTGAGTACCTTCCACAGAAGAATAAGTGCACGTCTAAGTGCCCACCAGTCTGTCTTTGGAGGAGATCCAAAGCATCAGGTTGTTGGTGCTCAGGCTGACTTTTCCTCTCTTGAGGTTTCTCAATGGATCATTTCACTGTGCAGAAGCTGCTGAATAATCACTGGGTGGTGGAGGAAAATGGTGAAAAGTCTCTCTATTTTCACTGGTAAGGCACTGTGCCTGGTTTATGGGCAATACAAACCTGGCTCCTCTGCCTACATGAATGCTGCAATCATGTGGATGTTTGGTGGGGAGGGAGATTTGCATCTTCGCTTTGTGAGAAAACTGCTGGGCTAAGATGGGGCCTCATTCAAGGCAAAAGTCATCCTGGGTCTTAAGAAAAGGTATCAAACCCTTGCATTTTAAAGGATGTGCCAAGCAATCCACAGAACAGTGATGGAATGGAAAGCAGAAGGTCTGGCCTAGGTTCTCTAAAATTTGGGAAGTTTTAGATCATGGCACTGAGCAGGAGCCCCTAACCACCCACACAGTTATCTTCTGGTGCAGAAAAATATTGAGTCTTGCAGCAGCCTCAAACAGGCCATGGCTTTAAGGATCACAAAAAATGGATGCCTGGGTGGTAAACACATGAAAACCATCTGGAACATCATCAAAAGAGTTTTCTTGTTTCTTGACTAGGTATACTATTACCTGTATCACAGGTCAGTCCAAGATGGATGTTAAAAAAGCTCTCGTGCAGGCTCAGATTGCACTTGGCAGCTTCAAAACTCGGCAAGCAGCCCTGCCATTGTCTGCAGGGTGTGTTCAAAGTGGGGCTGAAGAAGTGGGAATCGAAACAGTATTCTTAGGGTGGGTGGATCCCTTGTCACCAGCTTTTGGCAAGGTAGCTGCTGTGTCAAGGCTGTGCCTGCCTTCAAGTCTGCATTTTGAGACACTGTGTTCTTGTCTCAGATCTTCAGATTTCCCTGATGTTTCATGTCATTACTAATGGTAAAAAATATCTGTCTTTTATTTCTATTAAAAACCTGCTGTCTAGCTCAAACCAGATCCTTGATTTTTTGAACACTCTCTAGTATCTACCTGGACTACTGCTAAAATGAAAATCCATTTGCTTCTCTTTAAGTAATACACTCAAATATGGTCTCTGCAAAATGCAATTTCCATCTAATGCTTGAACTAGACCTCATGAAATAAGATGCTGAGAAAGATTTACGAGTCACTGAAGCTCAAGCTAATGTGCAGATAGCTGTGGAATTTCAGATGTTTAAATAAAAAGTACTCACAGCTGCAGCAGGAGTTTCCTAATTTGCCAAAAACCCTTAGAAAATAACCCTCCAAAATGGCAAGTACAGGTTTACACTAAATATGCACACTTAATTTTTATAAAACTTTAAATGGTCCTTGCAAAGAATTAAAAATAATTGCGGAATCACCTTTATCTGTAAAAATACTTCTGAGGGTGAAACAAGCAAGCGAGAGGGAGATGGATCTTTCTGTCTGCTCTGCCCCTGGGAATTTTCCTAAATGCACACACCTGGTGGCTCCTACTCTACAGAATAACTGCTAAAACCTCCAGAGCCCTCTGGAAGGCTCTCACTGACTTACCCTCCATTGAGACTTCCCTTGGCTTCTAAGCACAGCATAAAGAGCATAACAGACCAGCTTCTGCCTTGAATAATCACTTAAAAGATTCAGCAATGTTCAGTGAATGTTTTACTTAGCTAAAGGCTGCAACACCGATTTCATTATTAAAAATAATGGAGGATTTGATGCAATGGAAAGCTGATTTACAAATAAGTCATATGCCAAATCTAACTTTCAGGTTTCTTGGTTCACTTAATGGTATTTCAAGATGTCAAATGGACATACATTACATTTTCTGCAGGAAAGATGGACTGCAATCCACTTTTATATGTTTCATCCTTGTAGTAAGTGTTCAGAAGAAGGATAAAAGCCATTTGAGAACATGAGGCAGTGCCTATAATCATGTAGCTGGGATTGTTTAAGAGTATTATTATTTTTCCAGTGTATATATATGTTGGCATAATGCTGTTTTGGATACAGTTATGAATGTATATTAATAAAAACTTTTCTACCAGTACAATTCCTTGCCTGGCCAAAATCAGCTACGCAAGTACAAGCATATGTATTTAAGCACAACTGTGTTTATACCATTACCAGCTGCAGTTGAAGCCTCTTGTACAGGCAAACCCAAGCCCTTCAACTCTTCAGAATACACCAAAATGGCACCAGCCTTGATGTTTAGAGGTTTGACCCTCTTTTGTAAACAAATTATAAATCACTTTATGTTTGGGGAATAGTCCTTAAGTGAACATATTTAAAGAGATATCGTGCTTCCAACTGAGGCATTGGAAACATTTGATTTTTTTTCTGCGGTGTCTTTGAAAAACCAGTTGTGTCAAGCGTGCCAAGTGTTTGATGTTGGTTTTCTGACAGGAGAATTTAGAAATGTATTGTTTGGGCTGATTTTGGATAACACAAATTTTTCCATGCTTTGATGAATCCTAGATGTTGTAGTACTTTAGAGGAAAGATGACAACAACATCAAACTTCAGTCAAGGCCCTTCTATTATATTTCAGTTATATATAGTCAGAAATCCAGCTTCAGGGTGATCATAGAATCCTAGAATGGTTTGAGTTGGAAGGCACCTCAAAGATTATCTAGTTTCAATCCCTTGAACAGGGACACCTCCTACTAGATCAGTTTATTCAGAGCCCCATCCAGCCTGGTTGTGAACATCTCCAGGGGTGGGGGGTCCACAACCTCTCTGGGCAACCTGTTTCAGTGTCTCACCACCCTCACAGCGAAGAATTTCTTCCTTTTAACCAATCCAATCCAATCCAATCCAATCCCCTCTTTCAGTTTAAAGCCATCCCATTTGTCCTATCTCTACATGCCCTTGTCAAAAGCCCCTCTCCAGCTCTCCTTTAACCCCTTGAGGCACTGGAAGCTGCACTAAGGTCTTCCTGGAGCCTTCTCCTCTCTGGGCTGAACAATTCCAGCTCTCTCAGACTGTCTTCATAGGAGACATGCTCCAGTCCTCTGATCACAACCTGGACATGGACTGGCTCCCTCACACGTGGGCTCTTGGTGAGCACAATCCTATGAGAGAGCACTGTAAACCCAGTGGTACTTCTGAACTAATACACAGAAGTTATCTTCTGGAGATAATTTGGGACCAGAAGTGACAGTTTCATGTACAAATTATTAAAAATACACAGGGAAGAGATGCAAGACAGAGACATCTGAACTATCTGTGAGTTGAGCTGGTTGCCTGTCCATCTATGACATTATTCTCAACTCAGATGATCCATTATTAGTTAGGGGAAGTTGGCTGTGAATGCACTTAGTGATGAAAAAATGCATCTTTTAAAGGAGTGGGAATTTCATTCTTAATATAGAAAATTGTCTTGCTTCTGCCCTTAGAAGTAAACATAAGTTAGATGCAAATCTAAATAATTGTTTTTTAATTTGTTGGTCATTGGAGAAGGCAGTGCTTTTCAAGGCTTGACCCAAAGTTCATTGAAGTCTGTAGATGCTGCTCTGCTGTTTTTCATGGGCTGTTTTTCCAGCCTCTTAGTAAGGCTGTATTTGCAATGCCTCAGCTTCCATGATTCATTATATTGCTCAGACTTCACACTCTGAGATAGCATGAATGTGTGATATCAGTTAAGGAGAATAAAAATCACTGGAGGATTGCTCCAAGGACATTTGGGACCACCTAGCATTGAGTGAGGTTATGTATTTTCAGTTCATCTTTCTGCAGCCAGTCAGTGCATGTCATTCCGAGAAGACACAGCTGAGTTAGGATGATTTCCAGCTCACTGTAGGTTTTTGGGAATTTGCTGCAACAAATGAATACTCAGTCTCTCCTAGGAGAAGGAGCCTTCTAGACATCACTGGGTGTGTGAAACAAATATCTTCCAAGGGATCAGCAACATCAGATGCTATTTGACCACTGATAAAACAGGACACAGGCAGCTCAGAACAGGCAGAAAATTTTATACTTAGTAAAACAAATGTCTTTGCAAGTGTGAATTCAACATTTAATCAAAGCTTGTGGTCACAAGAAAGTTGTCAGTTTTGTTTTCCCTTATTCCTTCTTTTTTTTTGGTGAGTTGCTTTTATTAACATTGTCTTTGATGTTTCCTAGAAACTCTTCTCATTTTCTTGCTATTTTAAAGAGATTTGCTGCTACAAAAGTATTGCTGTGCAAAGTGCTCCAGTGTCAAACCTCTCTTTGTTTTCAATGTTTTAAAAATAGTTCTGTCTTTAAATATTCTCGAGCACTGAAGAGAATAACTGAGCCATTTTCTTTATGCTTCATATTGAACCATATGTATGTCACACAGTGCTGTATGGGACTTCATATTTTATTCATTAATTTAGTTTGAGAGAGTAGCAGTTTGATGTGCAGCTATTTCAAGCCAATTCCACTTTCAAAAATCCTTCTAATCAAATTGGATAATCTCCTGATATAAATATTTAATTCTAAAAAATCCTCACACTTGTGGTAATTTTTATTCTGTATTGTAGCTTTCAAACTTCCACACATGAAGAAACTGATGTTACTCTCATTATAAACACAAAGACATTAACATTTATCTCTACCTTCTAGTCAGCTTGTGTAAACATACATCATTATAATTAAGTAGTTTAATGTTTGGGACTGAGTTTGGACATATGACAATGCTGTATCTACTCCTGTCTGTAGCCCTTGCTAGAGTAGCTAATTTGAGGCGCAAATTGCAGATTTCATAATGAATTTAGCAAACTTTGGCCATAGCAAGGAGGGAAGGGTGGCATTGCCTGTCTCTGAGGGGCTGGGTGCAGCCTCTGGGGACCCCAGCTGGGCAGGCATCCCCCTGCTAGTCCAGGACATCACCCTTGTGTCCAGGACAGTGCTGGAGATGGCCGGGATTGGGCTGGCAGCTGGGGGGGCTCATGGTTGGTGACATGGTGCCAGTGCCACAGCCAGGCTCTGTAGGATCAGGGCAACCCCGACGAAGGCAGGAAATGTCGAGGAGGACTCCATGGATAGCAGAAGGTTAATTAATTACTTTATTATACTGTATTATTCTATACTATATTACACTACATCTAAACTGAATCTAAACAAGCACCCAACTCAACTCAACTGCACAGAGCCTCGTGACTGTCAGCCGACAGTCCTGACAAATACACATGGATTCAATTGGTCAGTGAATCAAAACACTCACACCAGAATCCAATTACCAGTTCCCTTCAGGTAAACAACCTTCCACAATGCATTCCACTTGTGAACAACACAGGAGCAGTAAATGAGATAAGAACTGTTTTTTCTTTCTCTGAGGTTCAGAGAATATGAATCCCAGAAATACTCTTGGGAAGTTGTGCCTTGCTTTTCTCTTTGAAGAGAAATGCAGCTACAAGGCTCCAGCAGTCACTGCCGTCCTCACGCACAGCCTGGCAGCTGCACCAAGGACACTGGGACCAGCTGTCATCCCATCCAGGATGACATCCTAGGTGTCTCATCTGGACTTGTGTCCTCAGCACAGACACTTTTCAAAGGCTCAACTCTGAGATGGCATTTAAAGGACAGTTGGAGGGAAAGAAGGCTGAGGCAAAACTGGCCTTTTATGTCATATCCTAATGATTACAAATTGGGCTAAAAAATGAGAGAAGTTGGGTGATTTTATCTTTTTTTCTCTTTTAATTTTTTTAAACTATTTTGGGGATTTTGCATTATTCCTGCAGCCTAGGAGGACTCCTGGCTGGGCTTTGCCTCATGCCATTGTGTTGAGGCAAGCATGGATGTGCAAGTGGGAGGCTTTACAGAGAAAGTGAGCTACCAGTAAAGTATAACTTCGTCCAGGATTAACAGCAGTTAAATTAGTTTTCCACATCACACTTAAAAAACTTAGATTACTATTCAATTTTAGCTGACTTTTTTGGAGTTAGCCTTTAACCCCTCTGCCTGTCTTTTCCCCTCTACTGAGGATATATACCTCCCTCCTTGTACCTCAAAGAAGGGTTTAATATCTGTCTTATATTACCTCATCCCTTCCATCTTTCCACCAGTAGATGATTGCTCCTGGGAGAAGTACTTAGGATTTTGTGTGGTCCAGTTTTGAAAGATTTTGGACACAAGAAACGGCCTCTTTCCTTATGGCATGGCTTCACATCCTACTCCGTTCAAGTGGTGTAAATTGTAGTCCAGTTTAAATTTTCCTTTTTCCTAACTTCGTCCTGTGAGAGCCCATTTAATTATACCAAGCAACTAAGCCAATTCGCATTCAGCCAAATTGGTGTTGGCTTAGTCTCACTCCTCCTGAGCTTGGAAAAGCACCATGCATGTGACAGAGTGGCAAAGCAAAGAAATTCCTCTAATAGTGTCCAGTGGGTTTGCTGAGACCTGACCCCTCACACCCTGGCAGGAGCCTGAGGGAAAGTGAAGAGCCTGGCCCCACATCTCAACTGCCCCTCCAGATTTTCCATCAGTTTGATTTCTTTTTTTCTACAACCTGCTAAAAATGTTGATTTTTCTAGTTAAAATAAAATGAACCCCTCTATTTTTCAGCCCATTGTTATTTACCACAAGTGGGACTGAATCATGTTTCTGCATTTTCCCTCCCTTTTTCACTTCCTGAATCCAGGCTACTGGCAAATTTGAAATGCTCTGTGGCAGACAGCTGGGCACATGGAACATATGCTGAACATTTTGAATGGACTCTAGAAAGAAATTTAGCATTTATTAGAAGATGGAAACACTTTTGTTCCTAATGTGCAATTATGGAATTACAAATCTTTCGAGAAAATCCAAATAGTCAGGATAAAAAAATTCCAACAGCCTAAAACCCCTAGTAACATCCAGGCCTGGCATTTAAATTAAGGATCTCTCTCTTTCAAGGAGTGATCCATGGCCAAAAAACAACATTTAATGCCATTTGCACACTTAGAAAATCCACTCCTTCTGCTCTAGAAAGCATTCATGCACCTTTTTCTCCCACCCTTCCCAAAAGCAGGGAAAGGGTTGCTTAAGAACTGACACTTTGTAAGAGAAGTTGTTTAACAGGAGTTGGGCAAGTTTGGATTTTTTCCAGAGCAATTCCTAGTGCAGCAGCTGTGAGGGTCCTGTCAAAACATCAAGCTAAATAATTTACTTGCTGTCCTTTGCCATTCCTTTATTTGTGAGCAAACTAAAAATAGAGATGAATTATGAGGCTCCAAGTAACTGCACTGAGTGTAGCATCTGAGATGGGGGTGTGTATTTAACAAGAAACGTTTTATAATTGAAACAGAAATAGTAGGAGCTAAATATGGACTTTAAATTCATTTGGACTCTGGAGTTGGCAGTTTTGTCTTTGTGGTATTTGTATGATTTCCTTATTTGAACCAACATGAAGAGGTTTTGTTTTTTATTTTTCAGACTGCAAACATTTCGATGATCCAACATTTTTGGTACACATCAGCATGGAATATCTGGCAGATACAAACCAAATTTTAAAATCAGATTTTTTTCCCTTTGACAAAGTTCCTGTGATAAAATCAAACTGGGCAGTAGTGAACCCCTCAAAGGGTGACAGAGGGAAATAATAACTTTTTTGGGCAAATCTATTATTTTTGTTTAATTTTGGTTAACAGGTCTGGGGTGGTGATTATTTCACTCTATTTGTAGAGAGACATGAGTTACTTCCTCCCACACTGATGCCAAGCCAGAAGTGCTCAGAGACAATGGAGTCTGCTGTGCACAATTTATTGCTGCCATGCCAAGCTAGAAAGTCCTCTTCTGTGATTTCCCCCTTGAAAAGCTCCTGAAGAAATCACTGCACCACATTGTGGATGTTCTCTAAATTCTCCTGGGCAAGTGGGGAGCAGTGTCCTCTCCTGTAGGGCAGATGTTGCCTAGTCAAGGACAAGCAAAAGCACATTGGGTTGTCATTGCCCACGGGTACCTGGCTGCTGTGGGCAGTACAGGGTGTGGCAGAAAAGAAACTGGGGTAATAAAAAGCAAAACACCAAGGTTTCTTAGTTCTTAAATTACCCAGTAAATGGGCAGCAAAACATCATGAGTAGTCCTCTTGCCCATTGGAAGTGTGCCCTTCTAGTGGATGCTGAAAAAGCCTAGATGCCAGTTCAGAGTCAGAAAATCCTATTTGAAGAACAAAATTACCCAAAAAACTCAAAAATCAATGTGGGCCAATAAATAACTGAAAGTGTCCCTGTCGAAGACATTTTATACAACTTTTTCTTTCTATAACAAGCTATTTGACTGAAGATACCAACACTGCTTCAGTTCAATCTCAATAGAAATAAACAAAATACATTTTTCATTAAAAACAGCAATTACTGAATAACAGGATATAACTTCCCACCACATCCTATTTCTAGCTGCAGGCCTTTTGAAAATGCACCAGCATCCCAGTGGCAGAAGAGACATTGTTGACTGAGCTCTCTGATGACAGAGCTTTCCAATAACAGCAAGTCTCATCTTCACCTCACCATCAGGGCTGCCAGGGGGTGAGTTCAGAATTAAGTCAGGAGGGGCAAAGACATCACTGCATCATCTTTCAGCCCTTCGAAAAAAACAAAGAGCACATACTTGGCAGCACTTTAATTTCTATGGTTACTTATGAATAACAGCACAGCTGGGGAACTGTTGCTACAACCCACTAGCAGAGATCATTTAAGAGGTCACACTTAAGCAGAGCCATTTAAAAAAGCACTGATTTTTTTTTCAGAGATAATAAACCCAAGGGCTGTAGGTTGTACTCCTTATGTTACTATCAAGTGGACTGTCCTACTAGTCATAAATTTGCCCTCATTGTTTTCAAAGCAATAGGAGGAAGGATGGCTCTTTATTTAAGACATCAACTAGAACTGATGATTTCTGGACAAAATCTTGACCAGGAACATGATTCACTTGGATTTTTTCAGCCACAGATGTTGATGTCTCCCATGCTAATGCAGGCCAGTGCCTCTTGCAGCTTGGAGAGGCTTTCTGGCTGGGGAGACCTGCATCAGGGCTTCACTTCCTACCAAGGGGACAGTAACACAATTTTCCAGCAAAGTCCAGAAAAAATAATTGAGTAACCCTGAATCAGAATGATTTGGGAGCTCTGACACAGACTTCCTGTACAACCTGGGTGAAATAGCTGGTTTGTGCTTTCAGTTTTAATCTTTATTTTGTTTCTTAGTTATCAGGGCAACAATCATGAAGCCCTGGTAACTTCATTGCAATAAAATATATCTTTAATCGGTGGAACAGACTTTAAAAGCCTTTCGGCCAAGAAAAGGTTATTGCTTTGTGTTTCACAGTGTCCCAATCAGGAGGGAAGTAGAGGCAAAATTCACCCTTATTTTGTCTGCCATGCACTTACTGTGGTCTCCTCTGAAGCAAATTAATTTCTGAAGAGTTGGGTATGAGGACTTCAAGAACTTATTTTATTTCTACAAATTAAAAAAGGCTGCATGTCAGCAGGGAATGGAAAACCTGTTATTTTACATGTTTATGGGTAGAAATTTAAAGGACGCTATTACAAACATAAAATAATTATTAAACTTAGAATCAGAGAATCATAAATCATAGAATAGTTTGGTTTGGGAGGGACCTGTTTCTGCATTACTGCACTGGGCATGTGAGTCAACCCACAGAAATGCACTGCTGCCTCCATGCAAATGCTGTGTTTTGACATTTTATTCAATGTAATGCAGGATTAGTATTGAAAAAGACAAATGAAATCCCTGCAAGTCCTTTTTCAAGACTCTTATTTTTACACACTGTCCCTACACGCACTGGAATAAGCACATCATCCCAAATAAAGCCACTGACATCAGTAGAGCTTCACCTGGGACAGATTTGGCTTACTTTTGCTAATTGCATCATTACCTCAAGCTACACTGAACAATTCATTAGTGGCAGACAGCTGAATTTCTAAAAGTGTGTGTAACCTAACTCTAACCAACAGCACAGTAGAAACTACTCTCAGTAGCTCCTCTGGGCAACCAAGGACACCACGAAATTGAATAAATAAATATAAACAAAGAATGTTTTTCAATCTGCTTCCCATCTGGAGTGCTGGCAAATTTCCAAGCTCCTGAACTGAGGCACCTTTGCACTCTGTTAAGACTTTCCTCTACCTTTTGCCATCTCTGATGACCTCAGTGAATTTAAAGAGCATTTCTATAGATTAGAAATTTCCCTTTTCAGCACTTCTAAAGAATAAGCCAATCTGCCTTGAGTTGCTAAATTTTGAAAATTCCTCCTTAATTTTTTCTTTTATTATTGTCTAAGGGAAAGGTCAAAGAATGATTTTGAATTTTATTCATTCTTCCTAAATTTTTCTTGCCTATTTTCACACATGTGAAAATTCATACAAATAATGAGGCCTTGCTGGGCATGGCTCCTGGGTGAGTGGGGCTGAGCTGCCAGAGCAGTGGCAGGGCTGGGGTGACAGGGACAGCCAGCTCCTAGGGCCATTCCCCATGATGGTGTCCTGATGCTGCTGCCCTGTCCTGGAGGACAGGTGAGCTCAGTGGCAGAGTTTGCCCTGTGCCTGCTGGCCCGGGTGCCTTTCTGAACCTGCTTAATTTACCAGCAGAGGCTTAACCTCAGAGTCTGCCAGGGCACCTTTCACTGGCAGGTACAAGCTGTGGTCCTTCTTCACTTTTTGTCTCTAACATCACCTAAAGAGGAACAGTATTGCTTCATCCCTCTTGTGTTAGACTCTGCATAAACAGGATGTTTCCTACAGAACTTCCAGTTGGACTGATGTGTCTAATCTCCAGTGTAGGACTTACTTAAATAAATATCCCCCATCCAAACAATCTTAGTTTTTGGCTAAAGTTTCATTTCTTGAGACGCAGAAAGTTATCTAATGTAAAATGTCATGGTTCTTGTCCTCTTTCTTGCTCTCTTACTCATGGTCATACTTCTTCTCAGTAACAGTGCTTCAAGAGGAGAGAGATCACCACTCCATCAGTGGGATACTCTCCTTTCTCCCTGTGATGGCTGGAAATGGCAGAGGCTGTATAGAGATACTCACAGACTTGTTTCTGGATCTCAGCTGGTTGGGTGCAAGTGCAGCAGATCTGGGGACATGTGAAATAGACCTACAGGTATGTGCCCAAACAAATATTCCAGTCTGGAAACAAATAACTTTTTAGTGTCTGCAGAAAATGTGGCTCATCTCACCCCACCACAGACCTCTGAAACAGCTGTCATGAGACCCTGCTTCTATTCAGTGATTATATTCAGTGATTATAAGGGCATTCTAGATGATCACCTCAGCTGCACCTTCAATAGATATCTAAGGCCAGAAGAGGCTGGTTCAGACACCAATCCCCTGCTGAATGTAGGTCTAGGTGGGGGCTGCTTTGCTCACCACTTGATGAAGTATCACAGACTGTATCACAGATTTTCTCACACAGATATTATACACAGAGCAAAAATCTGAGATCAAGTCTTCTGTTTCTCCTCCATATCTCTCTCCACCCCTGTGTATTCAGCACCCTTTGGCCAATGTCCAGCCTGCAGACTGAGCCCAAGTTTTCCTTACAGCCTGCCTGACTTGCATTTGAGAAAGACCTATGTGTTCCAGTCCCAGAATCAGCATTTTCAAGTTGTTCAAGAGCTGAGGTTATGCCCAGAGAAGTGCACTGGGGACTGCCTTTGTGAATACTCCTGGTAGATGCTGACTAACATGCACCTGCTGCTCAAACAGGTCCCTGCCTGGTTGTGGTCTGGTTTTCTGTTGTCTCAGAAGCGCTGACTCATCAGAGCCTCTCCCATTATATGCTGGAGCAGTCTCCTCCTTTGTCCTGGAGTTTCTCCAGACCTTATCACCTCTAATAGCACAGGATTCCCAGGAAAACAAATCATCCCTCATGAATGACCTCATAAGACAAGCATTTAATTGTCCTCCACCTCTGGTGAGCTACAAAAGTTCCATGTCAATAAAGGAGCTGAATCATCTTTTTCACAAATGTTTAACTTGACCCAGCCTATAAAAAAGGATAAGAGTAGAAAAAGATTTTTGTTATCATACTGTACATGTCCAATTTGTTCTGCTTTAGCAACGTGTAACTAAGAAGTAGAGAGGAGTTGACCAGGACTTGGTAGAAAGCTTGTTCCTTATCTATCTGTCTATCTATCTATCTATCTATCTATCTATCTATCTATCTATCTATTCTCAATGTATTTATGCTTTCTTTATATCTACAAGGCTGCTCAATCAATTAAGTTTGACGATAAAGAAAAGTCCATTAAGGCCTAAATTAAGGAGACGGCACTTTGAAACTTAGTTTTGACCATGAGCAAGTAAGTTTGAAGGCAGCTACTGCAAAGCCAAGTACTGTTAATCCCTAGCAAAAATCCCTAACAAACTCTCTGGTGCAGCTTTATCACCAAATGTTGTGTCTTCATTTAATTATTGGAGTAAGTTACAAGTAGAACTTTATTTGTCTCTTCATTTCTCTACTTCTTTATTTCTCTACTTTAGCTCTCTAAAGAGCAAGAGTTCTTGTGCAAAAGAAGCAACAGCAGCGGCAGTTTCTCACTTCCTCTGATTCCAGAAGTAAAGACAAAAAACAGCCTCTGATGCTTCGCCTCCTGCCTGTCCATTCAAACAAGTCCAGGCCTTTGAATACTTGTCTGCATTTAATACCGCTTTTCTAATTTAAGCTCTCAAGCTGCAGTTAAGGTGATTAATGAAATGGACAACCCAGTATCAGACTAACTTTCCTTTTAGGCCCAGGAAGTGTCCTGGTGAACATAAACTGATAGCACTGTCAGCTGCAGTAACTGGTGAGTCCCTGGTCAGAAGCCCTGGTGACTGAGGATGTGGTGCAGCTGACCACACTCCTCCTCCTCAGCTTCAGCCAAGGACATCACAGTTTTTGGGCTGGGGGCTTTGTGGAGCACAGAAGGAGCTGGGAACCATGTAACAAGCCTGAACTTCTACTGCTGAGCTTAGCTTTGCATCTGGGCTTGGTTTCAGTTTGCTTCAGTCAGGAGTGGTGAAGGTACTTCCCAGGGAAGTGCAGGTCAAGCTGAGAAGGGAGCTTGATGCTGCCCTTGCCTCCTCTGAATCAGTCACCTTTTGCTGGCAGCATGGTTATAAAGGCTCAGCCTTCCCCACAAAGGGGGTTGTGCACTCTGCACTCTCCTGGGTGTTCCACCATCCTGAATTGGACTCAGCAGCTGCAGAGAGGAGCAGGGCTCTAGGTGCACCTGTCTGCAGCGTGCCTCCTCTCAGCAAGTCCTGCACCTCTCTTGTTCACAATAGGTACACCTGCTTATACTTGTGCTCTTGCATTTTCAACTCACAGCTACGCCGTGCAGTTTGAGTAATGTGATTACAGTGAGTTTGTTTAGCACTTCAAAAATAAAGTTAAAATGAATATTGGTACGTTTAAAAGGTGCATTGGACAGTTGGGATTGGGACAGCAAATGGTTGTCCCACTTTAAGCAGATTTCTTGCTATAATTAATTAATGAGAATAAGTTTAATTTGTTGTGTGAAATGGCTAAAAGATTTTAGGGATGATTTGACAATTATGTACAACCCAAGCAGATAAGTAGAACAGCAATGCAGCTTTTTAAAACTCAAGGAATCATAGCATGCAGCAATGGTAATTTGACACAGAGCTTACACAATACATTTCATTTTTTCTTAACTGAACAATAATTGAAAACTGACATAGCCCCTTAAATAAACCAGTGACAGCTGGGAAAACCAGCAGATTGGCCCTTTTTGCCTGTTTATAGTAGATTTTGGCAGCAAGATAGTTGATGTAGTCTCTATAGGACACAGCTATTATATCTTCCAGATGTGCTTGACCTTTATCTTGCATAAAAAAGCATCTTGCCATAGAAACTATCAATTTATGTACTCTTAGCCCAAGTCATCAGCTCCTTTAAGATGCTGAAAAACCCCTCTTGTGATGGTAATGCTTCCACTGCCATTCAGTACAGACATCTAACTTGTGAGTGCCTAGATTTTTCAAATGTGAGTACATGCTTTAGATCAATGAGCCTGTAGAACTTCCAATATGAGGAAGATCTGTAACAGGATAAGGGTTGCTCAGTGCTTGCAGAAGGACATGTGGGGGGTCCTTCCTTTGCTAGCTGCTCACACTGGGTGGAAGTAGAAAGAAAAAGGGCGATGGTTTCTGCACAGGTTGCATTATTATTTATTTATGTGTACAGGGTGATGCTACCATTGTCTTTAGTTCTTTGGGGAAACAACATCAAACATATGGAAGAGCTAAACTGCTGACAGCTTAATGCTCACCTGCCAGGCAGTGGAGAAGGGCACAGGCCACCTCATTCCCTCAAGAGCACACCTGTGGCAATGTTAATTGTCCTGCTGGCAAAACCCCAGAGCCAGGAAAGGAAAAAAAGAAGCCTCTGGCTGTAAATGCACTTGAGTCAGAGGAGGATTTGAAGTATGTTAATTTGATTAAAATTTTGTGTCAAAAACTGCAGCAGCACTCCGAGTGGCACAGGAAGAGAGTGAATGTCAGACATCAGTGCTCATGGGGAGAATAGGGGACATGGTGGAGCAGAGGAAAATAGGGGAAATGGGTTGTGGGACAAGATGGAACCTGTGGGAACCCTGGGCTTGGCTTGGAGGCACAGAGGAGAGGCTGAGAGCATCACATCATCTTGAAAAGAGGACTTGCTTTGATGGAAAATAAAGCAAGACGATGTCAAGTGTGTTGTATTTGCTGTCACATACTCAAGCCTCTGGGCTAGTAGTTGAAGAGTGTGACTACCTGCCTGCCAATGGTTTTATAGCATCTGCTAAC